>NC_134648.1:68448593-69048593 GCF_030463565.1 Pelecanus crispus
CAAGCTGCCTTTGTAAGAATTCTGAGATTTCGTATTTGCAAATCTCAGGTTGGTGGGTTTTACAGGCTATTCAACTAATTCAGTCACATCTTTCAAACATCTGTCGTCTCTGAAAAGTTCTCAGTGTAAAGAGGAAACTGTTATTTATAAGAAGAAGCTGTCAAAGATCAGCTATGCTCAACAATCTAAAGCATCGTTTACGTACATCAGCACTAAACTATGCTCATTTGGATAGCATGAATGGCTAATTTTAGCTTAAAATTGGAAGCAATTATGGGTTCAGGAAGAAAAGTAGGGCTGTATGTCATTAGTAATTGATTTCTTTTGTGGAAGAGCTTGAAATGAGCAGTTAAGAAGAAAAACATTGATAAGTGATGCAACCTGTCGCATGCAATATGCAGATGTTTTCCAGATTTGTGTGTATGTGTCTCAGGTGGATGGATACTTCTGTTGTCATTCCCCCTCCTCCCTCTGGCCCCCTAAAAACTTCTACTTTTCCTCCTGCATCTTTGACTTCTGTGAAACTCTTAAGCTGATAATAGCTCACACTGGGAGCATTGTGCAACTCATGTACAAAGAGAAGAGTGGTAGGCCATAGTGTAGGAAGGTCTGAGTCACTTGGTAAGATGTTGTTGCTAGCTTTCAATAACACAAGGTTTTATAAATAAATAAATGTACCAACTGTGCATCTTATGGTAAACTACAGTAGGCTAGTCCAAAAATACAATGATGTTCTGTACATTGATGAGAAAAACTTAGAAGCTTGTGTACAACATCAGTAGGGATAGAAATTACTACAAGAACATAGTCCTGTTCCTTCTTTCCTTTTCTACTTCTTAAAACAGTTTGTGATCTTTCAAGTGAGTGGTCCATGGTAATCTAGGGAATAGCTTCTGGATCAGGAATCCTGACCTCTCTCAAATGAGTCAGGTTGACGAAATTGCCTTGCACTCATTTTTCACTGAACCTTGCCTTCCCATTTGCCCTTGCAAATCAGAAGTCACCAGAATGATCAGACCAGCTGATGGGACCGAATTGTCATCCTTTCTGCTGCCAGTGTTACAGTGTCCTTAGGGTATTTAAGGGCTAGCAAAAGGAGGGAGAGTATTGCCCACAGGGCTGATGTTATAAAGGATCACTTCACTGACCACCAGCTCTAGGAATGCTTTGGGCTAGTAAAATAAAGCACATTTGCCTCAGTGGAGCCAGCAAGTGGAGAGAGGAATGATGAAATGATTGTTGTGTCTGGAAACCAGAGTTTCAAGAGATGCTGTTGGAGAATTTCAAGACTCTGTTCTGATCTCTTTTCCTGGAAGAGTTATGTTTACACAGTCATTTGCAAACAGATGTGAACTGTGAGTCTGGGTTGATTAGTTTAAATTCAATGTTGTGCTAATGTGATGCTGTGGCTTTTGGATTAGAGCTAGATCGTGTCCAGTTATTGTGGTGTGTGGACAGGGTGAGCGTGTATCTGTCTGCACAAGATCACGTAGACCTGCCAGGTGGGTTCCAGTTCCACAAGCATTATGTAATTTGAAGCCATTTGAGATGTGCGAGGGTATCCAATACATCCAATAAGGGGCTGGCAGTGATAACATAGGACCTACATCTGACTGGTGCTTGTCTGAAGAGGTAGCTAGCAGACAAACAGGATTCCCAGGGGCATCTCAAAAGGGCTGAACACCTATGTGAACCACATGCCTGCTTTGCTGTCCAGAGGGTTGAGGAGCAGACCTATGGCATGTGCTCCATTTTTCAAGTGGCTGCCTGGTAGACATGGCCTGTCCTCCAAGGGACTAGGCTGAAAACAGGATTTTCTGACCCCTTTATTAAGAGAAGTCCATCTAGAAAATGACATTTTTGTATATGGCTGGGAAGCTTGAAGCCAGAGGGTGTTCCGTGGAGTTCTAGTTCACAAAGACAAATATGTGCACGAAAGTTGGCTGAAAAAGAAGGATTTCCAGTTTGCTGAAGACTTTTTTATTTGATTTGGGTTCAAAGCTGGCAGGATTGCTAATTTCATGAGCAGCTGAGGGGTGAAAAACCCCTTACTTCAAATCTTGGAGGATATCTGCCAAGTACATCTGCTTTGGGACTAGCACACCTTGCTAGGCAAGACAGCAGAACTGTAAGGAATCCAGGGTTCACTCAAAAGCCTTTTGTGGATTAGGTCAACATTTGTCAAAACAATTTTTTTTAAAAACAAAATTTTTCAACTCAGCAAACCATTGTTGATGACCTTGTTTCAGCCAAAAATTTCCAAGAATCTCTGCTTGCAGAGTCTGAACCACACACAGGAGACATTTGGCATGACTACTTGCTTTCCTTAGGACTCTTTATGGCAAGAAAAATTACACAAAGATTCCATTTATCTCATTTTTGAAATTCATGTGTAAGATTTATGTATGTCTCTGACAGATTGTAGGCTAATCTCCAATCACTAATCCTCACTTTCCTAAAGACAGAAAAGATCTGTGCAAAATTCTCATGGAAGAACAAAATACATGTTTGCATTTAGGCACTCATTAGCTTTCTCTAACTACATTAAAACTGAGACTTAACGTTCAGTTGTATCAAACATATCCAGTTTGATGTCTCAGTCTCTCATGACTTTCTGGCTAGCTGCATGATATTTGGTGTATTTCTGTAGTGTATAGCTTCTGGCCATATCTAATCAGGCCAAAATTTAGACCTAGTTTAAAAAACAAAAAAATCATATATTAGAAAATAATATTGCAAAATACTTAATGCACAGTAAAGTAAAAAAATCTGAAAGATAACTTCACTTACTACTGTTTTTTTCCCCTGGAACCTCATGACTCTGGGGGCCCCTCAGCTGAATTGTAGACATTTCTTGTTTTCAGCATTGTTGGATTAAAGAAAAAAAAAAAAATCCAATCCCTTTTATTCTGGTTTCCTAAGGGAATGAGACTTATGATCTTATTCTGCCTGCCTGCCAGTCAGTCTCTTAATAACTTTTGAATCCTTTGGCTGGTTTGAGCCACCTTTGACACAGGATAACCACCTCTCAGATATTACATTCCTACACATTTTGTGCAAATCAACAGCCAGGTAAAGGAGAAAGACTTTATTAGAAATCCCTCCAAGGGAATGACAGGGATGTCTGTTATCCTTCCCTCAGGGTAGCAGCCACCCAACCAGTCAGCAAGTTGGTGTGGACCCAGTTCCAGGTTAGCCATCACAGCTGGGCTGTGACACTGGGGGACCTGGAAATGTGTGAGTCCAGAGTGGATGTGGGAAAGTCTGGGGGTGTGGGAAGGACAGAGGTATATGTGAGGGTGAGAAAACACAGGGGAGACTGGGATGCTGCAGTGCATGTGATGAAGGGGATGCTGTGGGGAAGGTGGGATTATTGTAGGAGTGTGACTGAAATGGGGATGTTAAAGCCAAATCAGTAAGGATATTTTGCTCAATATCAATAAGGAACTAGGCTTAAACTAAGGCACAGAGGGAAAGGTGAGATGCATTTACAATTCTGTTTGTGTGTTATGTATCCCAGCTACTTTGTGGGTGACAATGAATAGTTAGACAACTGATTATTGAGTGTTTGATGATGATCTGTCTAATCTTAGTCCAGAATGAATGCATTTAATGTCTTGATTTTTCTATTGAATAATATTGTGGCATTGGTTGCATACAGTACTTTCTAACATCTTATTAACTAAACAAAATCACAGAGTACTTTTAACAATAAGTGGTTTGCTTGGCTGCATTAATAGAAATTCCAACTGTTTTTACTGTCACTGCATACATATGAACCACCTCTTTCAGAAAACCAGACTTGTTCTCTTCATGAGAAAAATCTTAATAGAAACTCCCATTACCTGGCATGCTCCTCTACCTGAGAAATTTTCTAAATTTCAGCAAGTTTTGCAGTAAATAAATGCAGCTCTTGGAACCTTTCATAGCGTTATGGAGCTAACTTGCCAGGGTTTCAAACCCTTTGCAACTATTCAAAGAAATGATTCGATGTTTTGCTTATGTTCTTAGTGCTTCGGGAAAGGAATATTTGCAAGGATTTTCCGAGAGAGACCAACAAACTAGGTGTCATTTTGGTTTGGAAAATGCTATCATTATGCTCTGTTTATTCATCTGTGTTGTAGAATGATGTGTTTTGATCAAGAGGACTCTGTAGGCAGAATAAAATGGAGAGTATGAGACAGATCAACCAGCAACTGCTATTTGACACACTCTGTCCGCTGGCCTAGTTCATTAAACCTGGAGAGAAACAACTAAAACACTAGTGATGAATATGTCTCAGTTTTCCATAAAATGAGCTCCTGGGTTTTGCTAGTAGTGGCTGTTGTTTTTCATATGAAATTAGTAGAGTATCTCATTAAACAAAAGGCAATTATATGTATTAGCAATAATGATAGAATCATACAAAAAAAAAAAAAGCAACCAAAAAAATACTCCCTATGGATGTAATTTTAGAAACACATTATGCAAGGGGTTAATTTGAGTGCTGGTTTTTTTCACGTTTTGAAAGCTTTGCTGTAATTTTGTATGAAATTTGAGATCAGTGAGTCTATAATATCTTATGAATAATTTACAACGCCAACAGTCTTTCTGTGGAAGAATACTAAATTAATTAAGGCCTGGAGGAATTTCCATGTATTTAAGCCACATTATATCTTCAAGGTTTTACTGCTTCAAAGTCACTGAGATGAACTCCTGGCTTTTCAGGTGTTAACAGTCCCAGGCAAACAAGATCGGTGCCCTTGCTTTAGCCCAGAAAAACTGAAGGGCTTGAGCATGTGTGTTTTGTGTGAATCTATTAAAATGACAGTACCTTACACTCACTTTGTTCCCTCACTTTTCTGGGATGTTGTCTTTAAAGGAACTGCCTTAACATCTCCCACACCCACAGGTATTTTGCTGGGTTGGATGGCACACTGCAGTCGCTGAGCCAGCTCTTTAGGATCACTCATTTCTCTGGGTTAAAGGAGATGGGGGCCATCTCCCGATGACAGGAACAACCCAGAACTGAGCTTACCCCTGCTCTGAAAAGCACAAAGCTTACTTCAAACCACACCAGCCTGTGCAGAAAGGCATTTCTTTGAACCAGTTGGTCAACCTTCAGAGAGTCAGTCAGAAACCTCTTATTTTTGCAAGTCTCAAGCCATAAGCATCTCCCATAGCTGATATTACAGCAAAGGCTGAATATGGTGAGAACGCCAACCTGCCACACACACATTATTTATTTAAGCAGGGCAAAATAGCTGCTTTCCAGCTGCTTTCGATGCCCTTGAGTTGAAATGCAAACACAGAAAAAATACGTGCCACTATAACCAGCTGACAGCCGTTCCCCTTCCCTGAAAACCAGTCAAGCAAAGTAAAGAGGAAATAAGTCCCTCTCTCCCATGGCTAACCACCCTCAGCATCCTCTCCTTGCTTCCAGCTGCTGACCAACTACCCTGAGCCGGTCAGTTTTATTTGCTGTGACAAACTCTTCAAAGGTCCCTCGTTTAGGTTCCCATTCAGTACCCATTAGGTTCCCATTCATTAAACCAGCCTAGAATTTGCATATCTCTAGGCCTGCACTCTGAGTGCCTCACAGTTATTATGTTGTTCTTCTTACAACACTTCTGTGCTATCCCTGTTTCAGTGATAACAAACTGGAGCACAGAGTGCAGAGGCTACTTTGCCAAAGGTTCATAAGGGCATTGGTGACACATTAGGGCACTGAATTTATACAGTCTTATTGGCGTATTCCTCATTTCATACCCAAGTCCTGCCCTGCCTATTTTTCAAACAGCGTACACATTAATATTTGTCTATGGTGGGGCAAACTAAACAGTTTTCTAGCTGGGAAAAGCTGGGTGTGGAGTCCTGGGCCCCTGTGCCTATGTATGGTATAGAATAGCCCACAGCAAAACATACTCCCATCAGCCTGCAGAAACTGTTGCCTTGACCAGTTTCTCTGCACTTTATCTCAGTGTGTTTGCAGAGGGAGGTGAGGACTGGACTCCACCTTGTCTATTCTACAGGGTACAGATGGTTCAGGTGCAGTTCTCTGTGGCTCTTCCTAAAGTTTCTAGTAGAGCAGAAGCATGGAGAGACAGTGGATGGAAAGGTGAGGCTGTGAGGTGCTATGCTTTTGTAGCTGTACAGTGTATATGGGTTGAGGAGTTGGAGATGGTGGTCCTGGCAGGACCTGTGCTGTCATGACTTACCGTAGAGATCTCATGTCATGGGATTTTCTTGCTCAGATGCTGTTACACAGAATGTGTCTGTCCCAAGAGTTACAGCATAATGGCACCTGAAGTGGGAAACATCCCTAGCAAAGGCAGCAGAAGCTCAGCTGCATTCTCTCAGCTAAGCATAGATCTGAGCTCACTTCAAGACCAGACTTGTCCATTATCCTTCTTGCAAACACATTTTCTTGTGCAGAGGAAGGCTGCCTCAGCCATGGTATCTCTGCAAGGGCCCAGCTCCTGCCCATGTGGTTTGGCTGGATTAGGCATCGTCCATGTGAGTGGGCTAGGGACTCATCCACATCTTAAACTTGGCTTCTTCCAAACACTGGATGGACTTTTTGAACTTGGAGTGCTGCTGCTGCAAAGCCCATGGGACACAAAGAGTGTTGTGCCTAAGCCTTCTCCTAGCTCCACAGTGGTAGTATGGGGAGTCTGGTCCCCCCTCAGCGCAGAGCTTTGCTTTTTCCTTACAGGCATGAACTGAAACACTTTGCTGAATCGGGACCTCTCCGGCACCACGACCAATTTGTACATACATTAAATCGGAAAGGAACCGGGGCAAAGACTCAGGATACAGAAAGCTGCAGTGTCCAATTATATGTGGTCAAATTACTGACTGTGTATGTTCAGGCTACTTGAACAAATTAAAAGTAGGGGGTGGAGGAAAGATAGTCAATGAGGCCTGTATGGTTGTAGAAGGTGGGGGGAAGTCAGGCTAGGGGCCCTCAGCAATACCCAAATTGTCCTGTTTGCCAATATCCAGGGTTAATTTACACATCAAAAGGAGAGAGCGGAAATGGACATGAAAAGTGACAGCAGTTGCCAAGTTAAATAAAAGCCCCTCAGTGAACATGAAGAGCAATAAGAGCTGTTTGGAAAGTTGGCTGCAGAAGAAGAGGTTATGTGAGAGCTTATACCCAACCGCCTTCTTGGCCCCTTGGGAACCAATGCAGACATGGAATTCACTTGACCCGCAGGGCTGAGCAAAATATGGCCACACATCAGTAAAGCCTGATGCTTAAGTCATAGGAAACAAAAGCAGGATTGTGCCAGATGCCAGACAAGTGGGATCAGGTAGCAGGAACCACAGCCTGACTTGAAAACGCCTGAGTAAATCTGGGCTGCTAAATTTCCGCTGGACTGAATCTGAAGAAAATAAACTGGAAGAAAAATGCTATTTTTTTTCTTTTCTAGCGGGATACTAGTGCATGAATATAGGTTGAGTTTGAATAAGCAAGAGGCAATATTTCTAAGACAGGGTGTTTTTTTAAAATATGAGGCTTTGTAGCTTTGGCATTAAAACAATTTCTATTCTTGTCATAAATCACTGAAAGACAGACACCATGTTTAGGTGGGATATTAACACCCAAATCTTTCCTTGCTTCTTTGCCTTTGGTTATATTTTTTTTTCTCCTTTGCTTGGAGCAAATTCAGAAATAGTCTTGATTTTCCCCATCACATCCCAGTCTCACTTTCTACTGCTGAATAGCTGGTTAAGATATGTTGTCAAACAATGTCGTCCTGGCTTGACTTTGCTAAGAGGTGGTGCGAATGAGCCGGTGTTTCCGTTGCAAGCACTAGGAGAGCAAAACTAATTGTTGCCCCAAGCAAGAATCTTCCGATGAGAAGCTGATCTCTTTTACACAAGTCCAAACCTGAAATAACTCCACAGACATCAGTGCAATCACTCTGGATGTGCAAGAGAGGCAAATCTGCCTTCAAGTCCTCCGTCTTCTTTCCCAGGGGAGGGCAGCCTGGCTCAGGAGTCGAGGAGGGGGGAGAGTGCCGCAAGGATTCCTGCCTTTTTCTACAATCTGCATCAGCTGCATGATCAAAGGCTAAAAGTGACCGGAATAGGCAGAGTCTTGGGCTTTCCCATTCACACGGCGCAGGCAGGCTTAACCCTGCCCGCTTAACGTCGCGACTTGGGGCTTTGATGCAAGGAGTCACGTGCGTCTCCACCGCTGTGACTCTTTGTTCCAGGCAGTGGTGTGCCTTTGGGGTGGTGGTGGGGGGAAGCAGAGGGGGTTTAAAACCTCGGTTATACTTTAGGGCTTGAGCTGGTCCAGAGCGCTGGGGGTCTATGCCCATACCCCAGCGCTGGTCCGTCTGCCTTCCCCTGTGAGCTATTTGATGCGATGAAGCCTGCAGCTGCCAGGGGCCTCTGCTCTCTAGAGATGAGCCAAATACCTCAGAGGGTGGCTCTATCTTTGGCTGCCGTACGGTGGGGATTGGATTACAAGCAGCTTCATGCTGACAAGTCTTTGGAGGAATAATATCTTGAATATTATGGAATTTGTGGAATAATAATATTGGGGGGATAATAACACCCTCTAGGGAATGAGGCTGTCTCTCTCCTTTTTACGACCCTGGCACAGACAGGCTGTAGCTTCTTATGTAGCGGGAATTAGCAGCTTCTTCAAGGCCTACGTGCCAGTTCCAGATAAAATGTTCCCAGCATGTGTTCTGGCACTGCAGATGGGATGGGGATCTCCTTGCAAAATAAAACAACTGGGGCTTCCAGATCTGCTTGAAATCGGTCTGCTTCCTCTGCCTGGGAGGCGATAGCACTCAGAGATTTCCCTTGGCACCTGCTATTCCTTTCTCCTTCCAATCACTTAAGGGCCAGGTAGGGTTTTGCTCTATTATAGTCTCTTTAAGACCCAGACTCCCATTTGCTGTGCATGTGCATAGCTCCATCAGTTCAAAAGAGCTATGCCAGTATAATCAAGTTGAGCACGTAATACACCAAAAAGATGTTTTGGGATACTGAACTCTGAATTCAGGATAATGATGCTGAATAAAAATAACCTGATTTGTTTTTCCTTGCTAGAATATAGCCCATTTCTGATGTAACTAATTTACATTGTCTTCACAAAACCTCTTTACTAGCACCAGATTTAATACCTGAGGCTAAAGAAGAAAGATTAGTTTTAACAGTGAAAGAACATTGCAGCAACGTGTCTGGAGGATGCAGGTTTCTAAGGCTTTCTCACAAGACGAGGGAAGTCCCCTGGATTTAAATCCTACCCCATAAAGGAAAAAGTGACGCTTGTGTTTCAGCATCGGGTTCTGGCTGGCGAGCCCCCCTCGGTCGGGAGAGGTGACCAGTTTGCCAGCCCTCGGGCAGTATGAGAATACTAATTTTGTGTGCACTATGAGGCCAAAATGCTACATTTCCTGGGAAGGGTGAGCCCCAGGACAGCGTGGCTGCTGTCACATGCTGTTACTGATCTGCTGCACCTCCACAGGCTGTTCACCTTTCCTGCCAGCTCCAGATGGGGAGATGCCACCGATTCAAGAGGGAGAAAAACTAGACAAAGCATAATACGGCTCTGTCTTGGCTGGCCCTGCAGAACAGCAGGGGGATTTGCTGCCTAATCTAGAGGGATCAGCGGGCTCAGAGAGCTCCCAAGCCTAGGACAAGTTCAAGGGAAGAGCAGGACAGACTAGCAGAGGCACGTCCGAGCTCTCAGCGGCGGCATACAGCCTGCATTGTAGCTCCAGTACTGCCTGCTGGCGTCTTCCTCCATCGGCGCCGGCAGCGTCTCTGAAACAGCTGCTTGCCTTCCTTCTCCAACACCCAGCAAGGTGCAGCGATGGCAGCTGTTCCTTACGGAGAGGTGCCGAGGAAGGGTAGCTGGATCCAGGGGGACTTGCTCCTGGAAGGGCAGGCTGTGCACATGCCAGTTAGCACAGGCAAAGCATCATCTGAGAGGTGACTGCTGTAGAGGAGGGAGAACAGACAAGGATTGCTTCTCAGAGTCAGAGATGTAGAGATACTGGCATGTATTTATTTATTGCTTTATTTCAGCAGGATTGCTAAGGAAAAAAGAGGTTCTGGTACAGAATCACATCTCTGTCAACTACAAATGTGCACACCTAATCCGTAAAGTGAATGGGGAATGGTGGCCAAACTAATTTGAAAAATCCTCTGGGCTGCAGAAAAAGAAACAACCCCTAAAGTGAGATACCAAGCTGCACTGCCCGGATCTCTTTGCCACGGGGCTTAGGAGAGGGGAGGGAAATCAAATCAAACTCAGTGGGCTTTTAGCTGCCTTTGGAAGAAGTTTCTGCCTGACATGAAAGCCACAGCCATGGCAGACTCTCAGAGGTGCCTTTCAGATGATTGCATTAGCCGTGGCTCCAGGTGTCCAAGGGAGACAGCTGACAATTACACCTTTTGTTTTCTTTTTCATGTTTGACAGCCAGATGCCTTTTTTGATCTGCAGCATGCGCTTGCCTGTGTGTGCGCGTGTGTGCATATGTGTATATTTATATATAATCTCAGATCTACCACTCCGGCAGAGTTGCAAATGGCTTATCTGAGCATTTAAACAAATACAGGGCTGATTTACACACTATAGCATCAAATGGAGGGGTTCCCTTTTGGCACTTGTGGCCCCCTGCAGTTTTACAAAACATGTTCTTTCTTGTGGCACTGTGTAATTATATGGTTGTTGTGCAGATTTTACTGAAGAAATGCCAGTCCTCTGGCTGGTTTCCCAAATATTGAAGAGTTATATGGCAAAAGTTTTCAGCTGTGGGGTTTAGCACCTCCCAACAAGGCCTGGGGTGATTGGGCATATTGTGCATCATGCCTATCCAGAAAGGAGAGCTGGTTCAGGAGCTGGGGGATCTCATTGATGGGAAAGCAAAAGACTTAACAAAGTCATAGAGGTGTAGCTCTTTCTGTGGCTCTAGGAGTCGAAAAAACAGGTAATTCCTACTGACTGCATGTTATACAGCCAGAGCCAGAAATGTAAAGAAAATATTTGTATTAGTTCAGATACTGAGAATGACTTTTCCTTCCAATGAAGAGTTAAAAATCAAAACCCTCAAGCCCCTCTCTTCCCTGCGTGTTTAATACTGGTCACTGCGGGAGACAGAGTATTGGCTTGGAAGGCCTCTTATTGACCTTATTACATTCTTATAAAAACCAAATTGTTTTCTGGTTTAAAGCAGAGATTTTCTGCTCAGAGAAAAAAATCTTTGCTGGTTATTTCTGGCTCTGGAGCCTACCCCACTGCAGGAGCTCTGAAGCCTCCCAGGTAATGGTACAATCTGCGGGAGACCATTAAGTGGTATTCTGAGAGATGAAGCGGGCACTTCCAGGCTTGAGTTATGTTAGAGTAGTTTAAAACCATGGCGCTCGCCACAGTATTCACAGCCTGTCATCAGAATTGCTTGAGAATAAGGCAGCAAAAACATTTGAGCAACCAGTTGTTGTGAACAAGAAAAACTCTGACCCAACAGGGGGATTGGACTAATTAGTGTGTGACCTTATGGCTCAAGCCAAGACCAAGACTTGCACAGACTGCAAGATTGTGAACTGTCATTATATGAAAGACTTGTTCCTGCAATTCCTTCTCTTTCCTGGGACTACTGGCTGAGGAATGAAAAGTCTGGGGTGAATATTTCTTTATTGGGCTGATATGGGTGTTGAGGGCAGGTGTTGCAAAAAAGAATTTGGTGGTTTTTTGTTTTTCTTTTTTTTTTGCTACTAGAGAATTGATGTGTTGGAGGGAAAAAAGAATATAAGTAATGATAAAGTGCTCTCCCTGACAACAGTGAATAAGTCCTAGATGCCTAGAGAAATACGCGGTACAGAACTCTTCTGGTGCCAAAACATCTGATGATACCTGGCTCTACAGAAGGGCCAAAGAGAAATGCAGGGTCTTGGATTTCATGATGCTCTGAGAGCTGAGCTACCCTTGGAGGAAAGTAAGGCTGGCAGTGCTGTTGGCACTCTCAGAGGACAGCCCAGGGTGCCATATACCCCTGCTCACTTGCATGAGTCTGCCCCTGCAGCCTCTGCCCATGCAATATGCAAACAGAGTAACATGGGAGAGAGTTGGGAGTGTAGGACAGATGAACTCCCCAAGGAAGAGCTATCTAATGCTCCTGCCTAGCTGTACTCTGATTGCAGTAAGTTCCTCATTTAATATTTATTACATTCAGAATTCATAGGAAATCACTGTAAGTTGTAGTTTTAATAGAAATTGACCCTGTAAACCAATTGATCAAATCTTGGGTCAAGATGACATGACATATGCAAATCATGTGCAAAGCTCATGTATAGCTGCACGTACAAAGATCACACTCCACCACCAGTAAACCTCCACTGACTTCAATTAAAGTTTTACCCAAGTCAACTTGAGCTTTGTACATATAGGTCTATGTGGGCTTTACGCATGATTTGCATATGTCATGTAATGTACAATATGGTATTGTGTACTAGCTGTCTCCCCCTAATTAATACATGATAAAAAAACCTCTTAGAGAATAATGATTAAGAAAAATCTGTTCATAAGGAAATTGCTTACAAATGACCACACTGTCAAAATTATAACCCAGTAATATTGCAGTCCCATTTATTTTCTTTTAGGTTTAATCTCCACTAATAATTCAGTCGAGGGTAATTAATCTTTGCTGATCAAAGTACAGGAAAGGGATGAAGTACTGTAGCTGCATCATAATGACATGTAATGCTGATGCTGCTCAATTGCCTGTTTGCAGAGAGATGTGAAGATGTCCTCATCAGCATACAGTCAATGAGTGTGAGTTTATTATCACTCAGTAGAGGATAGAGGCTCAAATAATAAGGTAAAGAAGCCCCAAAATACATACATAGGCAGGTGCCTGCAACTAGACCTCAGCTCATTCCCTGAGTTGGAGGGGTGTGTTTGGGGAAACTGCGGTAGAAACCAGTGAGGAAAAGGATATTCAATATTCTTCCTTTTTTTTTTGAATCACTCTATCAGGATGAAGTCCAGCTTATGCTGCACTGAAGAAAAACGGAAGTTTCATTCCCAAATCCCTCAGATTCCCCAGCAGAAAGTCATGTTCCTAAGTTCCTTGTATCAGTCAGTATCAAGATGGAAGCTTGTTACCTCCATGGGACCAACTGGTACTTTGTTGGAAAGGACGCCTTCTCTGGGTGCCTTGATGTGGCCCAGATGCCTTAAAGCAGATGCCTTGTGCATCTTCCCTTGAGGGACGTGGTTGATGAACAGAGGGAGGTGGACTGTGGGCAAGAGATCACGCAATGAATCCAGTATGGAGCTGAGAGCTCAAGAGATTAGGCAAGGAAGGGGTCCATCTTAGTTCTTCCTCTACCACTTTTTGAAGAGCAGTTTCAGATCCTGATTGTGCTGTTGTCTTGGACTAGGTGAAAATCTAGCAAGATGATTTCCATCCATATGGCCAGAGAGACGGGACAGGGGCATGTTGCTTCCTGAATTACCTCAGCTAACTATTGGATATATAACATGCTTGAACTTAAAAGGCTTGAAATTAATGCTGTTCTGTATTGAGTTTTGCAGGTGACATTTTAAAAATCCCAACACCTAATTTATTTAGTCAGGGTTCATTTATTTTAATCTTTCAGCCAAGCACTTGTTTGGGACCTTTGATCTGATAGTGGTGTTTATTTTCAAAGTACCAAAAAAAAATCTTTCCATGTCTGAATATTGTATTTAAAATTCTTTTGATGTTCCCTTTTATTGATACTGCCACAAAACATCAGTGGTGATAAAAAAACCCAGCACCTATTACTAAAAAGACAGCAGTATTTAGAGCTACAGTGGTCCCAAAGTGCAGTGAATCAAAACTGGAAATCCATCAGTTCTTTGGCTGCTAAATGATTTCCATGCTGGGCTGGCATTTATCTTCTAGAATAGAGAAGCCTTTCAGAGAACAGCAAATATCTGGCAGAGGGCCAGAGGCCTTGGATATAAGACAATTAGCACAACAAGGAGAAAGAAGGGGTTCTGGAATTAGAGATGAATAAGAAATATTTGTAATGTGCACTTTAAGTTATTGGTTTGATCACAGTAAATGTTTGTTACTTATTTCTCTTGGTTGCAAGCGTAGTGCTGTATTACTTGTCTGGTTTTGCTTTCTTCTGTAATTAGTTTCACCACTGAGTGGTAGGTCTGGTACATATCACACTTGTTGTCCTCTTCTTCATCTTTAAAAGGCTACTTTGTTTGGTTCAAAACAGATAAAAGGCAACTTGCTAGTTGTTGCAAAGATAGACTGCTCCCTCCTAACCCGCTGGCTCTCTCTCCATACGTAGCTTTAATTAGACATGAGGATTTAAGCCTTTACATTCTGAGGCATGTAACAGTCAAACTAATAATTAAGAGGCTATATTTAGATGGTTTAAAAACCCCACTGTACTTCTAAGAGTAAATCTTGACGTTTAAAAGTGCTGAAGGGTTTCCAGGCTCCTCACAGTACCACGAGCTGTAAATTTGCTCTTCTTATTGTCAAAGGAAAATATCCCAATTGTAGAACATAAACAGACTGTCAAGTCTCGATTATTAAGAAGTTTCAACCACCTTATGCTACTCTGTTAGAAAGAGAAGGTATAGTTTCATTGATCAAGGTCACATCATCTGAAATTCTGGAATTACTCTGGGATTTATCTTATGAAGATGAAGAATTAATGATAATATCATAATCTTGGCTAGCCTTAGGGACTGGAACAAGAATTTACTTGAAAACTAACAGAGGCAAAACATGTGAAGGCATCTTTCTGCACTACATAGCCCTGTTCAAGACTCAGCTGGGATATCATGTCCACTTTTGGACACTGCACTCCATGAGAAATGTAGGTCAACAGGAGGAAGGTGGTTCAGAGAACTGAAAACTTGGATCTGAAAAAAGTTGAGAATGTTTAGTCCAGAGAAGAGCAGACTGGTGTGTGATTTGGTGATCTTCAGATGTGTACCAAGCTGCTGCAGAGCAGAACAGGCAGTCTGTTCTCCACAATGGACAGAACAAGGAGTAATGGGCTTAAAGTTCAGAAAGGGAAATTTCATTAAGGCATTAGGAAAAACTTCCTGATGTAAAGGTAGTTAAGGACCGGGTGAGATTGTCTGGGTTAGCTGTGGAGGCACTCAAATATTTCCCATAGCAGGCTAAAGCAATATCTATTAATGATAGTTTAGATTGGTGTCCTCATTGACATGAGTGGTTCTTGAAGTTGCTTTCAGCCCAATTTTCTATGATTTTCACTAATCATGCTCTCCTTTCACAGGTGATCATGCTTTACTACTTGGCCATTGGGGAAATAGCATTACTGGCCTTACATGTCTTCTGGAGCTCAGCTAGATTTTGAGTTATACATCACAGAGCTGATCAGAATATATATTTTCCATTTATCTATTTATCTGTTCATCTATTATGATGAAAATGTAAATGAAGATGGAAAGAATTTTTTCTTTAAAGGTTGCCATAGTAGTATTCACTATTGAAAACCTTAAGCATTTTTTTCCTGAAAAGTGCCCCATGGATAAATAAAATCAAAAATACCTCATTTGGAGTTGAACCAATCCAAGAGAAAATGTTGTACTTCAACAACTCAGTGGAGAGGGCCTGCTTTCATGGGGGCTTATGGGAGTTACAGCTTTGTCTCCCAGGCCGTGCCATGATCTCTGTTCTTCTCTCTTCTCATGGTGTCTCATTGTGTTGCCTTGATGGGAGGCTGCAAGGCCTCCAGGAGGATATGGTACAGCCTTTCTTATGGACAACTCTGAGGAGCTGAGGAGCCCACACTATAATTCCCATGGGGCATGACAGTAGCTTGAGATAGACTATTCATATTTCTGAACTATGAAATATTTCACTTTGAAATGTCAGAATACATTGAAAGTTACTCTTGTCAGTCAAAACCTGCTTCTCTTCACTGATTTCTAGGTGATTGTTTGGAGAGTTTCTTTTTCTGACAAAAAGCAATGTTTTGCATTGAGAAGAGTAATTTTTCACATTAGAAAATGCATGAAAAGAGAACTTTCCACAGAAAATTAAACTTTCAGTGAAAACAAGCAAACAATCAACCCTTTCTTGCCCCTTTGCTGACTCTCATTTCAATTGTACACAGGGAGTTCCTAAAATTGAAAGCCTTTTTATGGCGTCTGCTGCAGAATGAAGTTCTAGGATGTAGCTAGGAGCTGCAACAGCTTTCCATGGGACGCCCCTAGGGATACACGTTCCAAACTGGTGAGTGAACAGTGATAGCCAGAGTGACCTCCGGTTCGTGATCCCACTCCATCATGGGGAAGGGCAGGGCAAAGGACTTTCCTGAATGACTGTTCCCTTGCAAACCTGTGTGAGAGGGAGGTCTCCCGCAAGGTCCCTTGGTCGGGATATTATCAGATCCTCTTGAATTGTTCTGTCAGGTGAGTCAGGTTCACATCCTTCAGGGGACACCTTCTCTGTGGTAATTCTGTGCCTTACTTCTTGCAGCTCCTCTGGACTTTCAGGAGCCCCAGGCCAGGGCTCCCAAAGGAGGCTTGCTCCTTGGGCTTCATTCATGGCTGCATTTCTTTTGCACCCTTTAACTTTAGCCCCAACTCTTTGCTACCTCTGGGACTTCAATCATCTACCCTGTTCAAATGACTCCAAAGTGCCTTGAAACTCTGGCTTAAAGGGCTTCCCACCCTGCACTGCCAGTAGTCCAGAATAACTGCTCTGCAGGACACCCTGACCCAGCCTCTTCCCATCTTCCATGTCAAGAAAACTAAAATGGCTCAAAGCTCTGCAAGAAAGTCTTCACACTTCTACCATGCTAGTACTTCTCTTGGCTATTTCCAGGCCCTTTTAAGCTGTCACGTAGGAACTGTGCGCAGGGCCAGAGTGCCAGCCCCTGGGTTTGCATTGCAATAAAGCCTTGCAATGTTAACGTAGCAGCTAAAGCATGACTGAAACCTTTAAACAGCAATTTTCTTTGTATGGGGTCAGGTAATTAGCACGGTCTGCTATTTGATTACTAGTAAATGTGAAGCTGTATGGCAACCAGCTATCTGTGCCCAGAGTAGTTTTACAGGGAAGACAAGTGGTGTTAGAATAAAATCCCCACTGAACTGACACCCTGGTCCAGAGCCCTGGGGTGACCTGGAGACTGTGGTAATGGGTCACAGTCCTGCCTCTTCCAGAGACCCAGTGTGGAGCATTCAGATCTTCCAAGACTTTCTTCTCTCCCCTTTGTAACATTAGCCTTTTTGTTTCAGTCCCCTGGAAGCTGCTGGAGGCAACAGGCAAATCCCTGGTTAACTGTGGTGAGCCAAATCCTCACCCATCACAAACAAGTTAGAAGTTAATGACAAATGCCAGCTCCAGGCTGAGCCTTGTGTTCTGAATAGGGTTAAACCAACCCTGTGTTTTATGCACACGTGGGCTGTGCCTGGCTCCAGGAGAGCTACTTGAAAAATTAGCACACAACAGGCTGCTCTTCAGCAACGTTGGGCTTGGGAGGTGAGACCAGCCAGCCCAGCCTGCTGGGAAATTTCAGTGGGCAGCACTCTCAGGCATGACTCAGTCTGTTGTTCTACGTTACAGTTCTGGGGAAGATCTGTCATGTCAGAACCTGCAGGGTGGCGACATCCTTGTAATTGCTCTGGAAAAATAAAAAGAAGTGCAAGTCAAAGGCTTTAACTGAGCATCATACTGTTGTGCTGTGTATAGGTGCAACTTAAAGTCAAGCAATTGAGTAAACAATGAATTAAAACCAATAAATGACAAAATAATCGTAGTTGCATGTTAGGTACAAGGAGGCGTATTTTCCCAGCTGTAAGCCTTCATCATCCAGAGAGCCTGTAGGTATCCTCTTGTTGAGTCCAGTTGTGCCTGAATGCCCTCCTGTCTCTCCAATCCCTCCTCCTCTCTCTACTCCCCAGCTCTGGTATTAGCATTACACTCTAACAACAGAATTCAGAAAGAGAAGGGAAAGGAATACAGGAAATTTGTCTCCTTCCTTCTTGCATATTACAAAACACTGAAAGCATCTTCTGGCTGCCAGCATTTCTTGGGACGCGTCCTTTGCAGAAAGGGCAGCCAGGGGTCTGTAGTGCCCCTTGCCATGGATGGGACCCTGTACCCTGCTGTTCCTGTACAGCACAGGCGGATTTCCAAACCAGAAATGGGGAGCTGCTTGGGTGAAGAGTTTCTTAATGACAGTGCCTGGTCTTAGTGACATTCAGTCCTGCCATTCCTGTGCTTCTTGTCACTCAAACTAGGTGCCTTTGTCATCAGATGTGAAATCCTTTTCTTGCTGCAGCTGATCCTAACTGCTGCTGAGATCAAACTTCAATGACTGTAAATCAGCTGTTCTCCATCCCTCTCAACAGCATTGTAACTACATGTGGGATATTAATTATAGGTTGTCCTTTTCAGACCTATACTTCTGCATTACTTGTTGCTTTAGGAGCTGAAAAAACGGCCACAGGAGACAATGGCTCTACAGTGGCTTTTAGCCTCTCAGGACAAATCCCAGAGCTGACATCATCTGCAATTATGGCGCACAGATCCAACCACTCTGACATAAGGTGGTATATTATTCATGATTTGGCAGCCACTGTAAATGGAGTGTGTGCTTTAAGAAACCTCAGAATTGCAAGACTGGTTTGTCACCACAGTCTTATTAGGCCCGTGGCCTATCTCTAAAAACAATACTTTGCGTGATGGCGATAGAGACTTAGGGTAGATGTATATTGGATAAATTATTTCCCCTTGATTTCATGTGAATTTCTTGGCTAGTATCTACAGGCACAAGGATTAAAATCCTTCCCAGATGGGGCTGTGTGGCTTCTTCCCCAAAGACCTTGCAGTTTAAACTGAACCGAAGCTAAATGCAGAGTGAACATGTGATTGCAGCAGATTTGGTGGGTCAGTGCAGGGTGGGAGGAGGGTGAACTAATAACCTTGGAGAGACAAACTTCCCATCTTGCTCTAACAAGCTTGTGCTCACTTCTGCACTGGCCGAAGATGAGGGACACGACCTGGGCACATTGGACTGAGAGGAACAATAACTGTGATAGAAACTGGTGAGAACTGTAATTGAGACTTGCAAGCTTTTGAGTTTTAAGGAGCTCAGGTGAATGATGCAAATATACATCATTCCAGATAGGGTTATATTAGGGATCTGGAGAAAAAGTACAATCTTTTCCCCACATATTGATTGCCAATATGAGAGCCTTAACATAGGATGGAAAGTTAAGGCTGCTTTAAGCAACCAGTGTGACTCTTGTCAGTGATTCTGGATCACTTCACAAAGGAAAAGGCTTCAGATTAGACTGAGACCATCACAAGAAACAGAAGGGGAAGAAATATTCTTTGTCACCGTACTGAGTTTGCATGGCAAGGTTTTAGTAGCGGGGGAGCTACAGGAGTGGCTTCTGTGAGAAGCTGCTAGAAGCTTCCCCTGTGTCTGATAGAGCCAATGCCAGCCGGCTCCAAGATGGACCTGCTGCTGGCCAAGGCCATCAGTGATGATGGTATCGCCTCTGGGATAATGCATTTAAGAAGGAGGAAAAAAACCCTGTGCAATAGCAGCCGAAGAGAGGAGAGAGAACATGTGAGAGGAAGGACTCTGCAGACACCCAGGTCAGTGCAGAAGGAGGGCAGGAGGGGCTCCAGGCGCCGGAGCAGAGATTCCCCTGCACCCCTGGTGCAGCCCATGGGGAGACAGCTGTGCCCCTGCACCCATGGAGGCCCACGGGGAGCAGAGATCCACCTGCACCCAGGGAGGAGCCCACGCCGGAGCAGGGGGATGTGCCCAAAGGAGGCTGTGACCCCGTGGGGAGCCCGCGCTGGAGCAGGCTCCTGGCAGGAGCTGTGGCCCCATGGAGAGAGGAGCCCAGGCTGGAGCAGGTTTGGTGTCAGGGCTTGTGACCCCATGGGGGACCCACGCTGGAGCAGGCTGCTCCTGAAGGGCTGCACCCTGTGGGAGGGACCCACATTGGAGCAGTTTGTGAAGAACTGCAGCCTGTGGGAAGGACCCGCATTGGAGAAATTTGTGGAGGACTGTCTGCCGTGGGAGGGACCCCGCACTGGAGCAGGGGAAGAGTGTGAGGAGTTCCCCCCTGAGGAGGAAGGAGTGGCAGAAATGACGCATGATGAACTGACCGCAACCCCTTTCCCCATCCCCCTGTGCCACTTGCAGGGAGGAGGTAGAGAAAAATCGTGAGTGAAGTTGAGCCTGGGAAGAAGGGAGGTGTGGGGGGAAGGTGTTTTGAAGATTTAGTTTCTATTTATCATTACCCTACTCTGATTTGATTGGTAATAAGTTAAGCTAATTTCCCCAAATTGAGTCTGTTTTGCCTATGATGGTAATTGGTGAATGATCTCTCCCTGTCCTTATCTCAACCCTTGAGCCTTTTGTTATATTTTCTCTCCCCCATCCAGCTGAGGAGGGGGAGTGACAGAGTGGCTTGGTGGGCACCTGGTGTCCAGCCAGGGTCAAGCCACCAGAGTCATCAATATTTTGCCCCTATGGAGAACGGGGGTGGACACTTACCCAAAGGTGACAGAGCCATCATCCTGGCTGGTTGTCAGGACATGAGAATGGGTGTACTGCAAAGTTCTGCAGCCTGCAGCCTGCTGTGGTTCCTGTGGGTCTTGCTTTCTTCCAAGAGACACCAGCAGTTTGTGCCTCATTATAGCACATCCCTAATGCGGGCCAGAAACAGCTGTTCGATCCTAAAAGGCAATTTCTGGTGTATTTCCTTATCACTGCTTGTCCTGATTCTTATACAACTTTACCATACACCATCATCATCACTGTAATGAAAACACATTTATTAATCCAGGAACCCTGGGGAAAACCGACCAGGCTATTGTTTCCTTTGTGAGAGGTAAATCTTGTTACTCAGAGAAAACCCGTTTGCATCAACTACCCTGTTGGTTTTTACCCTGTTCATTGAAGACTTTTTTTACTATAATCATGTTATCTAGACATAAAGTAGAGGCTGGAATAAATTTTTCAGAAAATGGTGAAACTGCAAATGAACATATACTCATGGATTTTTACAGCCAGTTGGGACCATGAAGTTCTTCTAGCCTGACCTCTTGCACAGCTGAGGCCAGAGAATATGACCAAGCAACTTATTTATACAGTATTAAAAGAAATGTGTTCTTTGTAAACTGCATTTTAACTAGTCATTGGTCAGGGAATGTGTGTTTGTTAGATTGCTTTTACGTGTGCTGAAAATTTAGTTTCTTTCCCTTCTCATTTCCAATTTCAGTCTTTGCATTTCCTCCAGATCCATCTACCTCACTGTGCTGGTAACTCTGGATAATGCCAGAGACCCAGCAGCCTTCTGTACTGTCGATGCAATGGTGTGTGCTTGGGCATTTGTTTGGATCGTACCCAACTTCTCGCTGTGAGAAGCTGGGGGACAGAGAGAGGAATTGCATGGTCAAGAATTAAATGGTTTCCTGAACTGAATACTAACAAAAGGGTATGTAGCCTATTTGAAATTATTTCTTCCTGCTAGTGGAGATGATGAAATGTGTGGTAGTTGTCCAGGGGAAAAAAAAAAATTGATTTTTCAGAGGCTATGTAGAGTCCTGTTCCTAATCTAAAGGGGGATAATGGAGGATCTGTTACAGTATCTGCAAGACATCATCCAGGCAGGGACGAGCATGGTCCGCCTGCACTCCTTGTTGCTGAAGCCACGTGAACATGGTGCTGAGCTGCAACTAATAAGCTTCAGTGAGAGACAAGATGCATCAGCACAGGCCAGATGTGCTAGTATTGTCCATACAGCGTCCCTTTGCTCCAAGCATAGTTGGAGTCTGCTTGCACACTGCTGTGTATTGCATCACCAAAGATTCCTCTTGAAACTGGAATGTCCTTTTTCCATCTGTGATCTGCCTGGCTAATTGCATGTATGAGGATATTGCACGATGACTGGGGACAATGGGGGAACCATCTGAGAAAGAGGAGAGTGCTTGGGAAAAGGGACTTGGCAGATTTTCATTAATGAGTCCTGGCACTTTTTGGGAAACTCTTTCCCGTAGAAAAGAAATGAAAAGAAGGTAAAAGTGACTGATTTTAGAAGCTGGAGGAGTAAAATCTGACAAGGTAAGGTTTAAGGTACTGTTTGCCACCTTAAAATGACTGTTGTAGCTGTACTTGAAATGTGACATATAGGCTGACTTCAAAGGGAAATGATCAATATCTTCTGAAATACTAAGAAGAGGAGTGTCCATCAAAGGATAGATACTGGCCTCAGAGAATGAGATTTATGTATATTAAAATACATCTGGGTGATTTTAATGCACAATGTTTTAATGAATGGTAAATAAAGGCCAAACACTAATGCTCCTTCCCATTAAACAAGGAACCCATGTAAATAAGATGTACCAGCAACAGCTGAAAATAGAGCCCTTTGCAGACAGCTCCTTTGAATTTCTGTGCCTTCACATAAACAGCCGTACAAAGTGTGATAAGTTCATTGCCACCTAGCAGCTGTTCAGGCAAACATAGCAGCACTGCTACCTACAATCTGGCAACTCCAAGTCCCTCTGCAAAACAAAATCCCAATAAAACACTAAATTGCAGGAAGCAAATAATTTTATCCAATGAGGCAGGATAAGTGGGCTGGTGCCAATCTGGTATCTCACACTTGAGCAGGATAGACACAGCTGCAGTGGGATGCTAGTGACACTTTTTCCTCCAGTTGTCTGGGATGAACATAAATCTACGTATAAGCATGACAATTCCATGGACATTGGTAGTCCCTTTCCCTGCAATTTGAAAGAACTGGTTTTGAGTTTTTTGGCATCTATTCACATCTGAATTGGCGTGATTGCTTAAAGGTGAAAAAATTGGAGATGAAGCAGCCAGATTCCTCTCCTCCTTCTGGAGCCATAAATCGGCATTAGCACGTCGCTGGCCTGAAGCCTGTGTTCTGCCCCCACCTTCTGCACCAGTGGCTGTGGGAGTGTCACATCCACAGAACCTGTACCAGAGCAATTCTCCTCCAAGACCTTGTCACCCCTTTGTCTTTCTAGTCCCAGGGTGCTGGCAGATGATGGCCACTGAAGGAGACCTACCCCCTGCAGTTTACAGCCTGTCTTGGAGAGCAGAGACGTGTTCAGTGCTGAACGCTGCAGAAGGGGAACACATTTTGTGAGTGTGCTGGTGAGCTGATGCAAGCAGGGACACTCCATCTGACCTAGGACTGGAGGGAGCCACCTCTGCATGCCTAAGGATTATTCCAGTAGTATTTCATAGAATCATAGAATACTTTGGGTTGGAAGGGACCTTTAGAGGTCATCTAGCCCAACCCCCCTGCAGTGAGCAGGGACAGCTTTAACCAGACCAGGTTGCTCAGAGCCCCGTCCAACCTGGCCTGGGATGTTGCCAGGGATGGGGCCTCCACTACCTCTGTGGGCAACCTGTGCCAGTGCTTGACCACCCTCATTGTAAAAAATATCTTTCTAATGTCTAGTCTAAATCTATTCTTCTTTAGTTTAAATCCGTTATTCCTTGTCCTGTCACAACAGACCTTATTAAAAAGATTCTCCCCATCTTTCCTGTAGGCCCCCTTTAAGTATTGGAAGGTTGCAATAAGGTCTCCTTGCAGCCTTCTCTTCTCTAGGCTGAACAATCCCAACTCTCTCAGCCTGGCCTCATAGGAGAGGTGTTCCAGCCCTCGGATCATTTTTGTGGCCCTCTTCTGGACCCGCTCCAGCAGGTCCATGTCCTTCTTGTGCTGAGGGCTCCAGGGCTGGATGCAGTACTCCAGGTGAGGTCTCACCAGAGCAGGGTAGAGGGGCAGAATCACCTCCCTCGACCTGCTGGCCACGCTGCTTTTGATGCAGCACAGGATACAGTTGGCTTTCTGGGCTGCAAGCACACATTGCCAGCTCACGTCCAGCTTTTCATCTACCAGTACCCCCAAGTCCTTCTCCGCAGGGCTGCTCTCAATCTCTTCATCCCCCAACCTGTACTGATACCGGGGGTTGCCCCGTCCTAGGTGCAGGACCTTGCACTTGGCCTTGTTGAACCTCATGAGGGTCACACAGGCCCACCTCTCCAGCTTGTCCAGGTCCCTCTGGATGACATCTCGTCCTCCTGGTGTGTCAACCGCACCACTCAGCTTGCACAGGTATGGATTATTTTGCCATAAAAAAGCCCAGCAACCAAAAAACCCACCCAGAATTCTAAAAACAGAAGACCAAATTTGATGTTTAAGCCTGTAGATATTACTGTTAGGTTTATAGCTGCCAGTGCCATGGAGTGCCAGCCATGGAGGAAGAGCCAGTGCCTGCAGCAAAAATCTGTTTGGAGGAAGCTGTAGCGATACCTATCACTGCTAAAGGATCTGATTTATAGGAGAGGACCACAAGCTTTTCTGGAGGGAATTGTGTGATAGAGCAAACAGCACAGAGAAGAAGTGGGGGATCTAGCAATACTTAGCAGTGCATCTTGAAAGACAGAAATAGCAACATGTATCAGCAACAGGTAATCAGCAAATTGTCCAATTTGTAAGCCCCCCATCACTTTTTTCCCCTTGCCCCTTTGTACTCTGGAGGCCTGGTGTGTCTGAGAGCCAGCACACAGTCTGCTGTCCCTTGTGATGAACACCAGAGTGAGCTTTAATGAGAACTGGAGTGGTGATGATGGCAGAAAAATGCGCTGCCAAACTGACATTTGCTCCTGAGCTTTGCTTATAGTAAGAGGGATGCCTGCATCAGCTTACATCCTTGGATATTTTAAGCCTGACATTCACACCCTGTGTTTTCCTACCTGCAGGACTGGCATCCTTAATGTACTTTGAAAAAGACACACCGCTGTGCAGAAATCTCTGCAACAAGTGTTGTGTATTAAGCATGTATATATGACAGAAAAATGTGTAGCTAACTAATAGCTCTGTTACATATACACATGTGCCAGCAACACCTTTAAAGCTTTCAGCATTTGTTTTTGGTGCTTAAAATTCAGTGATGTTCATGCTTCAAAAACTGGAAAGATAACATGAATATATAAGACGCCTTAAGGCAATGAAAGTTAGTTCTTAGAGGTATTTGTGACACATGGTTTAAAACAGGATGATTAGCTTTTGTTACTCCAGATTGTTTCTGTTGGCCATGGATATAGTAAATCCATTCCTAGTCTGGCTACTCCTTCTCCTTCACTTCCAAGAAATCCAATTTTTGTTTTAAAAATGTACATGTAATTAAAGGACACGTAATTCAGCAGAAAGTCTTTTAAATGCATAACTGATTATCTACTTCCTGTAATTGCTGGTTTGTATATTGAAACGTAGATTGAGTTGGCAGACAATAAAAGATTATTTTTTAATTAGATACACTCATCCCTATCATTTGGGAATAGGGGATATTTTCCACCACTACTATTCTTCCTATCCAGGAACACACGCTAATCTCTTGCTTGATATCAATGTCATTTTGTCCCAAATGACAAATAAACAGAAGCCTGCCTCTCTTGCAGCAACAGTGTAGCTAGGCAGTTTGTCATTTCAGTTTGATAGGATGCTGGTAGCAGGATGTATATGTATGCATAATATGACACACAGCAAGACTATGTATCAGGGCCAGTTTAAAGTACTGAGATTCACTTACAATCCCCAAGGATTTTTTATGTTCATTCTTCATTAGAAATTCTGCTTTTACATCAGAAGATTGTCAATACAAAATTATGACCCCAAACTATTCTTTTATGGGGTCCCAAACTCATTTTTTCTTTTCCTTGTGACAAACAAAGCAATTGTTAGCTGTCTTAAAAGGCATTTCATGTAACCTCCTGCCCTGCAAGCTCCATCTAAAATGACAATATCTCTAGAGACCTTTCTTTGCTTGATAAACTGAGTTGCAGCCTACCTCTGGTTTAACACACACTATCATGGGCACCAGCGTGTTTGGAGCTCTCTGGTAATAGTGTGGCTGCAAAATAGGGTGTCTAGCTGGTGACTTGGGAGCAAGTCGCATTCAAAGCATGGACTCTCAATTTATAGTTCTTTTCTTGTGTGGGGACAACATTTCAAAGCCAGCGGTAGGGTCCCCACACCTCTCCGGCTCAGCCTGCCCTGTGCCATCCACAGCTGCGTTCCTGTCATGTGGTGACCAGAACAACTGATTTCATGGCAAAGTAATGGGTGGTTCTGCGTATATTTTTAGCTGTCCTTTTAATGTAGTTCAGCCACTAGAAAAGGAGGTGGCAGAAGCACTGGCCACCCTTACCAAGGCCTCTGAAGAGATGAGTATGAACCCATGTGTGCTAGCACAACCAGTCCTTGGTTCACATTTCCAGTTAGACAAGGCAGTTTTGTGATTTGGGGCACATGGCAAAGCTGTCTCTCTCACTGAAACTACACTGAATTTTGTTTGTCCCTAATTTTTGCTTAGCCTTTGCCTTTCTATACCTGCAATGTCCTCTGCTTCCTCCTCCAGACCTTACACTCTTGCAGCTCTGCCGGTGTAACTCCTATTCATGCCATCCACGATCGTTTTCCTCTTGACTGCTGTAAATCTCCCTCTATTGCAATTTTTTTTTCCCTGTGGGCCTCTCTCTAAACAAAAGGGATGTGATTCTTCTCTCCCTCCCACTGGCTTTAACCTGTTGTAGTTTGCCATGTCATTATTCATGATTTAAATGAGGCTAAGCGAGAGAAGAATAGTGCACTGAGATTTTCATTATGCCAAAGCCATGCTATTCTCTGCACGCAGGCTATGGTATTATATCACCCTGTCCCTTCACCACTTTCAAAGGCTTCCTTTCCTTCCGATCAAGCTCAATAGTATGCTAAGGACTTTCAGAGCTTGTTTTTGAACTTGCCTGACCCTGCTTCTCTGATCTCATATCCACTCCCACACACATTTATTTGGCTTTTCTAATCTGGCTATCTCCTGTGGCTGCCCAGCTCTGAGCATCTGGGTGTTCGTTGTTATTTATGCTTCCCATTTGTCTGACGCTTTGAGCCCCTGAGTCATTTCCCCTCTCTCAGTCTTACCTTTGTGGCTCCTCTCACCCTCCCAGCTGGTGAGCAGGAGATGCTGCCACCCTCCCTTTCCACTTCCTCGGGATGATGCTGGCTGAGACCACGGGCTGCACTGTGATGCCTCACTGCAGCGCTTCTGTTTGGGTTGAGCTGACTCCTCTTTCCCTTATGATTTCATGGGATCTGGTGGCTTTTCTGACTTGCACCAATTGTCCAGAGACCCCTCGCTCTGCTGGAGTGGGTGAGCACAGCCATCGGGGCATGACACCCTTCCCTCGGCTGCCCTCCCCAAGGATGGCTGCCGCGCTGCCCTGTCATACGCTTTGCAACAGGACTCCTCACTCCAGCATCCTCCGTCCAGGGCTGCTTTTGACCTCCTCTCTGGCCCAAAGGGGATGCACTGAGCAGGGTGTCTGAGGAGGGTGAGAGGGTGTCCCCTGAATGTGGCTGTCTACTGCTGGGCACATCAGGAGCAAGGGGGTGTCTCTGCAGGTCCAAGGTGCAATTTAGCTAGTGGTGGCAGCACACAGTATTCCTGGTCTGGTCAGCATCCAGGGACCTTTCTGTGATTAAACAGTGCTAATAAAGCAAGCTTTGTCAAAGCTGGTGTTTTTCAGGCTGCCTTTTAATGCCATTGACTCAGGATTTATGCTTCTGCAACAGGATCCTCACGTGTGCAGGCGTAGGCTGCTTGTTCCTTTCCTTCAGTAATTGCTCAGCTGCCCTTTATGTGGAGAAGAGAAAGTGAGAGGTGGTGAGCAGCTGAGTAACCTCTAGCTGCTACTGCATCTTCAGGAGGCCTTTCTGTCTGGCAGGTGTAACCTTTGGAGAAGACATATGCCATCATCACTCTTCCTCTCCACCCACCAAACTACAGCAGAGGTGATATGTGATCAGATGATTCAGAAAAGAACCTCAGGGCAGGACTGCCTGAAATATCCAGGTATCAAGTATACTGATCATCTCTATATAACTTCCTTTCTATTAGGGGATATATTATAATAACATGTGGGCATCTTGCTTGCTTCCTGGAGCAGTAATTTGCATGTGTCTATGTGATTCTTGAGAGGTGTGTGCATCTCCCCAGTGCTGGAGCAGATTCTGTGCAACTTTTTGCCATCATGACAGGTTCAGCAATGCCTGTCGGCTGGGTGTGGTATTTATGCATTTGAGATTGCCTAGACAGTAAGGAATCATAGACTTACATTTCTGTATAAATGACAACATCACTGCTGGAAATTTTTTTAGGGATCTGCCATCATCCCAAAAGTTTGGAGCACACTGACTTAGAATGACCTCAGAGAAGCTGTGCTTTCTTCTGAGCTTTAACAGCTTTTGTGAGGTTGACTGGTCAGTGGAGACTGTGCTCTGACCACACATCCCTCACCCAGTGTGCACTTTGCAACACATTTGTGAAAAGAGCTGTGGGAAGAGGTGACGGGGAATTTGACCATAGGGGAGACTGTGTCAGGTCTTCTATACCCCTTTATGCAGAGAAGATTGACCCTGGGACATGTATGACAGCCACCCCAGTTGTCTTCCATGGGAGTGAGTATGGCTGTGAAGAAACAGGACAGTGTTCCTGAAATCTCAAGGCACTTCTCTGGAGCTGCCAAGTTGTTCCCATGAAACCAGTTTATCACAAACCCCCCAGCCTTTCTAGCTGTTGAGACCGAGATCTCTTCTGCTGACTGTTTCATTAGAGCGTTCAGCCCTTTCTTGAGGACTGGAGAGGTCTGGTTCCAGTGTGATACTTTAACTGTTGCTCTGCTCACAGCAGAGCAGGGAGCATTGGTAAGATCCTTCTAATCCTGTGAAAGTGCATGTTTCGAGCTACTGTGCACTGTGGACATACACTTTCTTCCCCTACAGAATTTTGAGTTAAGTAATTCATTACCTCTGTCCAGGATTTCAGAGGCTCTGATTGCTCAGGCAGAGTAAAAATTTCAGATACATTTTCTGCATGTGACCAGATAAGCTATAGAGCACAAGTGGTATGTCCAGCATTTCCAGGACCCACAGGCCTTTGGTCTGTACACTGGACAGATGGTCTGTATATGCACAATAAATGCCATGTGTTTCCAAGTGCAGATCATCTGTGAAACGTAGGCATAACATGTCTGACACTTCCTGAAAACCTGGGACAGAAATATGGCAACACTATGGCCGATGCTCTGCAACGTGACTGAGACCAGAATTTTCAAAGGACTCTGGACTTTTCAGCTGCTGCTGATTTCAGCAGATCTTCCAGAGCAGATGCTGAGCAGGGCTTGGACTCCATGACTGGGTCATTTGGAAGGACAGATGTTGCACATGCAGGTCCTGAATACAGGAAGAAAGGCAAGGAAGCTCTTCATTGGGAGGCTATTTGAAGACTATGGTGTAATGTGGAAGGCTACAGAGTGCATCTGGGGTCAGGAAGATATTTTAGCATTAATTCAATGTAATGAAAGGGCTGTGTGACTCTTTTAATGGAGTTCTACAGATACAAAAAGTGCACCTACTGGTATTGATAGCTGTTTTATTTATTCACTTATTAACCACACTTGAAATTACAGTCTGTTGTGAAAGTATCACTATTTTCTTCTCCAACAGATACCTGATTAATGTCTTGTAAGCCATGCATGCCCTGCCAAATGAGAGTGATGTGTTTCCCAGCTGATAGTTAAATAATTCTTTAAGTGAGTTATTGTCTCACTTGGTAGCTCTGGTTGACTAGACTCCCCACCTGATGCGCCCTCCCCATGCAGACCAAAATTTACTTAATTTTGCTCTAATTTAGAATGGTATTAGCATAAACATTCAGCAGTGAGAAATTGCCCAAAGGCTTTTCTGTTGAATTTTCCCTGTGGGGTGACTCATATTTTAAGCTCTCCCAGATGAAAAAAAGTCATCCCATTTATTCCAAGCCTTTCTGGAGACTAACCTATATCCAATGTTGATACAGGAGAATGCTCTCGTTAGCCCACTCCTGTTGCCTCTCAAGAGTATTTTGAAGATTTTTCAAATTTGCAGCTCTCCCATATCAAGGAATGAAGAGAAGACAGCTTTTGGAGCAGACCACCTGTTCTCAGAGAAGGAAAGTACAAGTATTGGGGATGAAAATGCCCATCATCCCATGGGGGTCTTCGCTGACTCTGGAGTTCCTGGAGCAGGTGCCTGGGGACAATTCAACAGCACTTCACACCTAAGTTCATCTTAATCTCCTGTCCAAGATCACTTCATTCCTCTCATCTCCCATTCCCTTTCCTTTTCTCTCCCATTCCTCTGGACTCTCCCACCTGCCAGCTCTCTGTTTTGGTGTGCTGGCTCATATCAGTAGCTGCAACCCCAAGAACATGGAGGTGCTTTTGAAGGCATTAGGCTTTTTGAACTTAGCTTTTCTCTCAGATGCGGTCCTTGCCATCCTTTTGCTATCGTCAGCCATCCTACCATTCTTTATCACTAATATTCATGCTGAAAAATCAGGGTAAAGTATCCATCTAATTTTGGGGCTGGAACCAAATCTTAAGCTCTTGCCTCTCTGCTCCACTCCTTTCCCCGCTGTTTATTTTATTCGTAGGGCTGAAGACCCCATTTCTGTTTATTTCTGTATCCTTTGCAAGGTCTCACTCTGCTTGAGTTTTAGCATTTCTTATTTTAGTCTCAAGCTTCTTGACCTCTAAAGTACTATTCTCTTTGCTGAGCTGTCTTTTTCCATTCTGTGTTGGCCCTTGGTTGATTGCTATTATCCTTTGTTGAGGTGGTTTACCCATTCACTTACATTTAGAGTAATTTTTACAGGCTTTGTTTTTCCTTGGCTTTGGACATGTGCTGGAAGTCGTTTCTATACTTTTGGCTGAAAGGAATCTCAGGCCTTTCCCACATTCATGCCTTTCAGTTCTTTAGTCCAGCTGAGTTCACTAATTAGTTCCCTTAATTTCTCAAATTTTGCCCATTTGAAATGTAGAACCTTAATTACAGACCTATTTTTGTTTACTCTTCCATTTAATTTAAACTGAATCTACTTGTGATCGTTCAGTCAAAGGTTATTTTCTTTGATCGCTTCTTCTGTAATGTGCTTGCTATTTACCAAAATGAAGCCTAAAATAGCATCAGTGGCTCAGCACTCTTTGGTGAATTAATTTGTTGGCAATTACATCTAAGACTGTCTGGGCCATGGTTCCAGTAGTAGCTTCTGTCTCTGTAAAGCTGTATTTATTTCCTTCAAATTTCACTCCTTAATGACATGGTGCACATCTGTGATATTGATAAAGAAGCAAATCAAATGTTAAAAAAATCTAGAGAGGAACAGAGAACACAACAGGGAGCATTTTTATGTCACTTTGTAATTCTTTAATGCTGTATGCATTTCTGGTACATCCCATCTCCTAAAGGATACAGCATACATGGAAAAGGTTCAGAGATGGGCAGCAAGAATGTAATATGGAGGAGCTTCTACCTAAGGAACAACTAACTGGAGATGAGCTTCAAGCTGGAGATGAGATAATTGAAGGTATCTGTATTGATGGACGGGATGTCATAAAAATGGTAAATAAGGAAGGATTGTTCACTGTCCTCTCCCACAAAAGGGAGTTTAAGGGTGGGGTGGTATGAGGAGAAACTGGCAGATGGTTTGTTCAAAAGAGGCAGAAGAAAATGATTCTTCACACGGTATGTAGTACTGTGAAACTTATTCTTGCCACTGGTTGCTGTGCCGGTTTACAGGGTTAAAAACAAACAAACCAACCAGCCCTAGAGAGATTAATGGAAGGAAAAAAATCTAGTGAAGACTCCTGACAGCACCTCTGACTCAGAAAGCCTATGCAGGCAAGGTGTTTATTCTGAGGAAATATCACTACAGGCTTTCTGTCTTATTCTCTGCCCTGGACATCTGCCTTTGGCCATTGTTTGGGACAAGATGGACTTCTAGTCTGTAGGAGTGCTTCTATAACCCTGAGTCCAGCAATGAGCAAAGGCCTTCAGTGTACTGCAGATTATAATGCCTCCAAAATGATTCTCAGTTTATGGGCAGGGATAACATAGAAAGATTAATAGCAATTTATATTTGATTTTCCTCTCTTTGGATAGTTGTACAGGCTTGGCTAACGCTCAGTTCTGCATGGTGTGTGCTTGCCATTTCTGCTTAACTTCCAGGCACTTTTTCGGTTGGAAATGGTCTCAGTGTTTTCTCTATGCTCTGGTAGGCAGCACATCACAGAGTGAAATGCTGGGAAAGCACAGGCTTATGCATGGGGTCATCTAAGGAATAAAGGTAGGTGAGGTCAAACAATTAAGAAAATATGATTGGGTAATAAATATGACCAAGTTAATGGCCTTCTGTATAGCATAGCTGTGCAACAGTGTTCTTAGGTGGCAGAAATCCTCTGAGTCCACTGGTACCACTGGACTCTGCTACCAACTTTTATCCTGTTCTCTCTACCTCTCTGTTCACAGAAGATGCTGCCAAAGCTGAGTTCACAACATGCAAACCTCTAACAGCTGCCTGGTGTTCCTTTAATCTTTCACATATGCTGCATTCAACCTCCTTACAGTAAAAAGCACAAGTTTTTAAAGTCCCGCAGCTTCCTAGGAGGTCTAAGGTTTGACTTATGACCCTCCCAAACCGAAGGTAACCGGCAGCGTGCAGTTGTCATACATACTTTGGAATTGCTCAAGCAACGGGTGTGTGTTCAAAGGACTGGAATCCTCTACCCCGCTTTTGGTAGTTGGCCCTAGCCTGTGCAAAGACATAGATCTGTCTTGGCGCATGTGGGAGAGTAGTCTGTCTTTCTTGGATTGTTTCCTTCTCCAACCTTTTGTCTTGTCTGTTAAGGTCATTAGTTCCTCAGGCAAACTCTCTGCACTGTTTGTTCAGAGCCTAGAACAAAGACATCATAGCTTGGCCCCTAGACACTACTGTAATGCTGCTATGAATGATTCTTTTTTAAAGCTGCACAGATCATACTGGTGAACTCCCACTTGGATGCTTCCAGACTGGTCATATGCACATCATTCCGATGATCGATTTTTTTGTGGTTGCTTTGAAAAACGCCAGTTTACTACGGGTTTAATACAAAGAGGAATATAAAGAAGCAGTGTTCCTACTATGTCTCTCATGAGATAATCCCCTCTGGATATTTTCCAAGCTTCCTTCTTCCTGAGGATTTGTTTTTAGAGTTTTTGTCCCTAAAAATCTTTGATCATTGTGCCTACATTAGTCTGCTTTTGGAGCATCTTCAATTAAAGCTCATCAAAAGTTGATAATTTTGTTAATTCACAGTTACATTTAATAAATACTTTTAAATTCCTTCCTGCTCCTTCACCACCCAGAGTTGCTATTTTTTATTAACACATTCTTTTTTAAACCCATTTCATCTTCTTCACCTTCACTGTATGTCAGTCTATGATTGTTTCAGTGTCTCCTCAAAGCTAGGACTGGAATTCTTCATGTCTTCTTCAGCATTTCAAACTACCTTTCTGGGCCTGTCTCACCCTTTTTCTGACTCTGAGTCATAGCTATTTTGTCCTTTCATTTGTACTTACAATCTCAGGCAATACTCCCTCAATTTTTTTCTGTGAGAGGGTCACCAGGAGCTTGCTGTCTTCATGTAGCCTACCAGTTCCTGTCTCATTTAATGTCTTCTGAGCCTTGTTAACAGAGTGACTCACCAAAATATTTTGCATCTCTCTGTATTGGTTGAAAGAGCCTTTTTGCATCAGCATGCATTTATATATAAATATGTATGTGCCATCCCGCTAACTTAGGGTTCTATTTACCTGCTCATGTGTCTGTCTATCAAGCACTGTTCTCCATGGAAATTACTTCAATGTCTCTTCATTACTTTGAAATGATTTCTAGACAGCTACTTATCAATGAATATTAACATTGATGGCAGATCTATTTCCCTATTCCTGCAATTAACAATTCTATCCATTGACATGGGCCCATGACTGAGGCAACAAAATGAGAAAATTGTATCTGGGAACGCAGTAATAATTCATGTAGCACAGGGCAGTAGGACCAAGTACAAGGGACTGAACAAATGTGGTTTTTCACTAAGCACACAGAGAGAGAGGAATTTAGCTCCATTGAATTCAGTTAGCTATTAACTTCAGTGAGGCAAAAGATCCTCCCTCCCCTTCTCCCTTGCAAGATTCTCACATAAGCAGATATCCGGAGAGCTGCTCCTGACAAAAGGTGCTATGTAAGCTGTGGTAGTCTTAGATACAAAGGGTTTTCTCCTTCTGTTCCCCTCTTTTCTTTGATGTGTCATTGCTTTATACATTCTGAAGTTTAGTAACTGTCAGGATTTTTGGACCTGATACTTTTATCTTTGTTGATCAGTAGTGTTATTGGGTCCTGTAAGTCAGGCTGATTTCAGCAGAACAATTATTTGACAAGGGCTACGTACTCCGTCTGGTTTTGGGCATCTAACATAGATGGTTGAATTAGGTGTCAAGGCTCCCTGTTCAGTCACAGGAATTAATCTGGCCTGTTTCACATGGAAGCTCACCCAAATATCATTCTTGGACTATTGCGGGAAAACTATGGGATGCACCTCCTGGAAAAATTACAGAGGGACCAAGTTTGCTTGGGGAATATTACTGCATTCATGCCTTTTCTCATGATTCCCAGAATAGGCAGGCACTAAAACGAGCTCAGCAGCAGATCTGCTCTGCACGCCAGTGCTCGCTGCTGCAGCTGATATCAGTGCAACTGTCATTGTGCTCTCACTATGGCAGTCTTTTCGTATGATACATGAGATGTTCCTGGCCTGGATTCAAAGGGCAAAGGGGAGAAGGATAACAGCACAGACTCTGGCTTTTGAGCATTTTGATTGCTGGAACATCCTTTTAACCATTCAACAGTGTATACTGTCGGGTTAGGGGAAAGTAGTTAATGTTGCCTTTGGTAAGAGGATCAAGTAATAGTGTCATATGCTCTTATGCAGTGAAATACAATCACTGCCTAGAAAACTTTTCTAACTGAAAATGCAAATTAGACTTATTTTTGCTTATTTTGCCTTACTTTAAGGGTATATACCATTCCTTCTTCACCAATGTCACTAAAGTATCTAAATGTACCGGTTGCACCTGTGCAAAGCAGAGATCTAGAAGAACCAAGGAAACAGTTTCTTCCTTAAATAACTGTTTCTCCACTGCCTGACTTTGTTTTAAAGCAAAGTCTGCTTATCCCCTTGTTCATGGAGTGAGAGCTCTGTGCCACCACTCCTTGTTCTGGAGAGTTGCTTATCATGACTTCATCTCTACCACCTCAAAGGTTCCCTAAAGACCACTGCCAGGCTAGGTCCGCACACCCATCTGCAGAGATGCAGAGCTCCTTGAGTAGATATGAATCCTTGTCAGCTCTGTGAAGCCATCATAAAGAGAAAAAAATTAAACAAAGAGCAAATCAGTAGCATTGGACCTGGTGTGTTCTTTGCAAGAGGCTCAAATCTGTGCTGGCTCCCACCTTAATCCACCCCAGCTGACGTGCATCAAGCATAAATCAGCACAGAGCCTGGCCCCTGTACTGTGCAAACATTAACTAATTAATCCTCCTTATAGCCATTGGGGGCTACAAAGGACTTATTATTATACTTTTCTTCATAGTCTGTAACTGAAGCAGAGAGGATAAATGATTAAAGGACACAGACAAAATGATTGTCTGAGTTTGAGTGCAGAAGGACGCTTGGACATTTCTGAAGCACTTTTCACCTATTTTTTAGCAGTCCCAGTTGAGGAATAAACAGGAGGAGCTGCATAAGCTATTTTGAGACAAGCTTCAGGACCTTATCCTCATCTGTGTTACACTTATAAATCTGGAGAAATTCTGTTTGCTCCTTAGGAGGTTTACAGTAATGCTGAAAATCAGAATCCAGCCCATCATGTTAATATAAAATGTAAGGGAAAAATACCCAACAACAAGCAAAGGGCAATACAGAAAATAGGTTTGTTACAAGCAAATTGGTTATGTTTGGGTTTTTTGTACATTAATGCTGTCCAGGCCTCCCCTGTGTATTCTCAAGGAAATGACTTGGTTATATCAGTGAAGTATATTGAAAATGAAATCAGTGGTAGCACCAAATGTGCCCAGACATGACAAGACTTTTAAATAACAACAGAAGAATTCTATCTCCTTTCCTGTTTGTTCCATGTTAACTTAAGGAGATTGGTGCTGACTTTTTGGAATGGCTGCAGCAAGCTGCAAATGATGTATGAAAATGAAAAGAAAAATCTCTGCCCAGGCCACTGTGCACAGCAATCACTGCTGAGCCAAGTTAATAGCTGTTTGCTCCTGTACACTCTGACATGAGACGGAACCAGAGAAGCCAGCAGTGCAGAAACTGGAACAACTACCCAAAAATATCCTGGAGAGGATGTCTGCTTCACCCAACCTTATTTTTGGTGGTGGTGTCCTTTACAGGGTTGAAAGGGAAGAGACCCAAATGTTTCTAACCCTTCCTGTATACAGTCAAGTGGTTCACTCATGGGAGAGTAACAAGTTAGACCGTGATGCCACCTTCTCAGGTCCTGTTTTTTCCTGCCTCTGTTTCCTGACTTTGTTTACTGTCCTCTTCCTCATTTTTATCCAACTGTATCTGTGTTGCATCATCAACACCCCTGGGCTTTAGGGCTGTGCAGATAGAAGAATCTTGCATCAAATGCACATAATTAAGTAAGTGCATGTGTGTGGGTACGTTTAACACCTGGTGATTACGTCAGCAATGTGATGGGCATGGTGACAGAGGACATTTTTGGTGGCCCAGTTACTGAAAGGCTCTCTGGTAGTCACACTGCAGTGCAACACTGCAAACGGTGATTACTAATACCATTAAAAATTCATGCAAGCCCAGGTTCTGCAAATGCTCTGCCATGTGAATAGTCTCTGTGGAGATAAAGAGGGCATTACAGCAAGCGTAGAAAGCCAATATCTGGGCTAATGATGCATTGGCTAGAAGTTGCCCTTCAGAGCTTTGGGCTTGACCTACTCCTGTGTCCTCAGGTGATGGACTGGCCAATGATTCACGTAACATCCCTCACCTGGCATCCCCTTTTGGACATCTAGTGTGTAGCTCTCTGCTCCCTCCCCTGTTCCTTTTTGCATGGGTAACTTGTGCAAGTGTAAACCAAAACCAACAGAAATTAAAAAAAAAAATACAAATTAAGCAAAATGCCCTTTGTGTGATACTCCTTCACAGCCTAAAAGCAAAAGGAGATGGGGTTTAATTTAGGCCAGTCCTCTGCTGCATTTCAGATAAAGGATTTTTAATCTAGTTGTAGGTTGATAAAAATACCCCTCTCTGATCCTGCAGGCAACTTCTTCTGCCAATTTTCTTTGCAGAGAGGAAGAGAGGGGAAGAAATAATTGAAAGAACACTGCCGCATAGAAAATGACACTGACGGAGTAATGCACTTTGGAACTGCGTGCTCTGCCAGATCCTTGTTTTCTACTATTTTTTCTTCCTTTTACTTCAGAAATTTAAAGCTATTGGTAATCATCAGCATGATTAGGTGATTTTTTCTTTTTTTTTTTTTTTTTTTTTTGTCTTTTCTGAGCACTAGCCAGGTAGCAGTCTTTTAAATACAAAATAATTTCTCTATTCTGGAGTGTTATTTCAGCGTTCACAGTACAGCTTGTTCCCTTCCACCCCAAGCAGAAATTTTTCAGGGTTAATTTATTCTTCTAATTGCTGGATGCACATGTGGTATTGCAGTCCACAGTGATTTTATGGACTTAAGGCTATGGTAATGACTTAATAAACATGCATGTGTACATGATTTGAAGGCAATATATTCTCTTGAATGTAACGTTTCAGAAAACACGGCATGAAAAATAAAAGGGTAGCCAGAGGCATATCAGTGGAGGCGTGAAATGCTGAGCTTTTAGTATTTTTTCCAAATTAAAGACTCTGTTTAGAAAAGGTATTACCTGTCCAGTTTTCTGACAATTCACGAGCATTTGAATAATCAAAAAGACTTCACAACACAACACTTTTTTTGGCTTCCTTCCCCTCCATGTTATTCTTGAGAGCCCTCCTCTAGGTTCTTCAAGTTAGTGTGCACATATCCACAGGAAAGCAAAGTTGATCTGAGTGAAGAAAAGGAACAGGACAAGTTTGGTGGACAGCTTTCAGCAAGGGCATGTTAGAAAATCTCTGATGCTGTCTGTGAAAGGGTGAAGGGGCTCAGGAGCGAGGGACAAGTTTCAAGGGCTGTTGATTGAGGGGCTGGTGAATTAAACCATGACAGCTTAAACAAAACCCAACACGAAAGCACCTCTGTTAAAGTGTATGAATTTACACTGGCTTGATGTTAAAAGGAGGGGGGTTGGACTCGGTAACTGTTGGGCAATTCATTACGCTTGAAAGTTAAAATTATTTTTGATTGTCCCATTAGCAATTATTAAACCTGATGGTCTGGATGCAACTTCCCTTTTGGGAGTGAACCAGACACTGCTGAGGCTGGGAGCATGTTCCCGGGGATGCTCACCCTCTGCATGGCTCCTTCTTATCTCCTCCCCTACTCACTGCCGAAACCAAGGTACCAGCTGGGATGGGCCTTTGACTGACCCCGAATGGCAGTTCCTTTGCTGGCAGTACTTCATGAAGTGGAAAGATTTTATTCTGATGAAGCCAATTTCCTTTGGCAAGCAAGCTTACTATTTTCTTTTTGGGTTGTCTCTTAGTAACTACCGGGCAGTCTGGTAAAAAGGTTGGTTCACTGATAACTGGGAGAAAGGAGCTGCTTGCAATGAGAGCTGTTGTGTGGGTCAATGGTTGGGTACTCAGTGATTTTGGGCGGGAGGACTCCAGTTCCTTAGCCTTTGCTTTCCCAAATATACAGTGCTATGTTTTTTCATAAATCCTGTGGAATGGTTTATGGCAGCATCCAGATCATTAAACCATGAAAGCAGGTGCCAAGTGGTTGGCCAATAGCAGATGTAAACTTCTTTGAGTCTTGGAAAGGTCTGGAGAAGTGTTTTAGCCATTGCCTAGGCCTGCTACCTGCAATGTCAAATACTTCAGGATATTTTTTCCTGGAAATGCACAGGTCACAAATTTTTTGAAGGAGTTTAGATCTTTAGCTGAATTTTGAATAATATTTGGCTCCGTTTTTAAGTATAGCCCTGGTCTGGATACCAGAGGCTTACCTGCACTTAGCGTCTCTGCTTCCTTTAAGCTGTGATTAGAAAATGTCTCACTGCAACACTTGGCCATCACTTGAGATGGACAAGTCGTCTTTGGTCAGTCACAGCGAAGGAAGCTCCTGCCACAACGGCTATTTTTCGCCTTGACCAGATGAGTCCCCTGGTGGATACCTGTGAATCCTTCAACATGCTGTGGACTTGTATGTCATCTCAGCCTGCTCTGGCTCAGGAGGCCATTCTGAGATATGGCCAGTTTGGTTTGTGAAGGAAGATGTAGGGAAAGCCCAGGATCTTCAGAAAAACCCATGGTTCATGGGAAGGAGGATCCTGCATCCCACTGCCCTTGACTTTGTAATATGTATTTCCCCATCCAACCTCACCCCTGAGGCTTGTCCCTCTGCTGAAACAGTGGTTTTCATGTTTTGGGGAGATAAATGGTGATGACTTCTTCTGCTTGAGCTACGACATTTTCTCTCCAAAAACATGATACCTTTTGGAGGCAGAGCTGGTGAAGGACAGCTCATGACTTTGTTGCCCTGCCGTGATTCTGAGGCACAGAGGAGATCTTTCTCTTTCTTGCTGTTCCCCTGCCCCCAAGCAGCCAAGTTTAACTAATCTTTCTGCTAAAGGAAGGAGCTAAGGTTGAAAACTGAGCCACTGATGTGTAACTCTTTTGAAGCCTGTCATGGTTACAGCTGTCGGCTGCCTTGGTGAGAGCCGCACCGCCCTCCCACATGCTTGATCCAAAGGCAACAGGAGTGTTATTATGGATTTCAGTTGGTTTTATTTGGCCTGGAAGAAGGTATGATAAAGTGGTCTCCCACTTTCGCATTTGCTGTCCTGGATACTTAAAAGCAGGAGCACTGCCTGTGCATCTGGCCATCCCTACAGACCAGCTGTAGGTCCCTGCTCATCTTGCTTAATGACTACTCAACAATGCTTGCAGCTCAAGGGTAATACCCAAAAGGGCCATGAGTTCCCTCTGCCCTTGGTGTGCTGCACTCTGCCTCCATTCAGACCGTAGTTCCTGTGCTTCTTGCTGCTTCCTAGCCTCATTATTTTTCATTTGCTACTGCTTGTTTTGCTAGTAAGATCCCATTTATCCAAACTGTTTTATTGAAGCAGGGAAAAGATTGGGTTGGGGGAGCAAGGTGCACAGCTTCACAAAGGATGAAGTTACTTCCACAGCACAAGATCACATCAGCAAAGAACTGAAGGTGACTGCAAGCACATTCTGCAGAATGTCATTCATTATTTGTACATACAATCAAGATGAAGCTATTCCTCTTTGCCCTCTTGGGAGGTGCTATTTAAATGAGGAAAAAAGCAGGTCTTTCTTCAAAGAGCATGCAAGCTAACCAAGCAAGGCAAGGACAGGAGAAAATAAATATTTCCCTGACTACTGAGATCAAAAGCAAGATTTAGAGATGCTAAATGATTTGCCTCAGTTGATATAAACAGTCCATAGAAGAGCAGAGGTAGGAACTGAACCCAGAGCCTCTCACCTGGTGAACAGTGTCCTCTGAAATACCACATGGTCAAGAAAATGGCATCATCGTCAAAATCCAGCTGTTGCCTGTGAGCTCTGACACCTTAAAAAAAAGTGACAGCATTAAAAAAATGTTTACTTTCCTGATAGCATTTTCCTTGTCAGAACTGTTTTTTTCACAATTTGCATTGTTATTTGATATTGTTACTGTATTTAGTAGCTAATTAATAGTTATTTTTGATAGCAAAATATTTTGAGATTCCTGAGTCTAAATGTTCCAGAATTCCTGTTCTCAGAAACATTTGCAAGTTAACTCCTTGTTCTGGTTTTGAATGAAAAGAAATTGGAATATGTTGGCATTTGTTGCAGGACAAGCCTCCTTCTGGTGAAGGATGAAGAGCAATGTACTTTGTATTATTTTTTAAAGATTGTCCCTTACTTCATCATCATATCTTACCTAGTTGAAAACAGGAATGATATTCATTGCATTGGAATATATGTTTGCAAGACACCTGTGTGGTTATCAGAAAGACTCTGTTCTTAATTACCTGCAAAAAACATTTTTTGCCTGTGTGGTGCATTTGACCGTGGCTGGATGCCAGGTGCCACCATGCTGCTCTATCACTCCCCTCCTCAGCAGGACAGGTGGGGAGAAAATGAGGTGCAAAAACCCCCCAAAACCTCATGGGTCAAGATAAAGGCAGTTTAATTAAAAAAAAAGCAAAAGCAAAGGCCGCACGGGGAAGCAAAAAAAGAAAACAAAGCTTTTATTCTCTACTTCCCATCAGCAGGTGATGTCCAGCCACTTCCTGGGAAGCAGGGCTTTGGTACGCGTAGTGGTTGCTCTGGAACACAAATATAAATAACGAATGTCCCTCCTTCCTCCTCCTTTCTCTTAGCTTTTATTGCTGAGCCAACATCATATGGTATGGAATATCCCTTTGGTCAGTGTGGGTCAGCTCTCCTGGCTATGTCTCCTCCCAAAATCTTGCCCACTCCCAGCCTACTCGTGAGGGGGAAAAATGTTGGAGAGACAGCCTTGATGCTGTGCGGGCACTGCTCAGCAGTAGCCAAAACACTGGTGTGTTATCAACACCTTTGTAGCTACCAGTACAAAGCACAGCACTATGAGGGCTGCTATGGGGAAGATTAACTCCATCTCAGCCAGACCCAATACAGCCTGATACACTCTGGCGCTATGAATATTACCCTTAATTAACTATCTTAATACATCTAAATTAAAGAAAGATCATTTAAAATATTACCATGAACACATTTTTGTTACTAACACCAACTTTGTCCTCTGCATCAAAAAAGAAAAAAAAAATTATTCTTTCCTTGAGCTTACATGTAATGTTTTATTTTTTTGGGCGAGCGAAGGAGAGCTTGGTTCTTAACTCTTAACTCCGCATTTCTAAGAGCTGCTCGAAACAGAGCACACCCTGGATTAATTTTTTCCCCTGTTGTCACAGGCTGCGTGGTCCCGAAGGTTGCTCCATTTAGGAGAAGGAAGTTAAGTAATTGCCCCCTGACAGACCTCCCTGTCAACTCTTCAGGATATCAGTACTGGGTTGTTTGGTGGGAAAACACCTAAAGTCAACACAGGGAGGTACTGGAAATAGCATTCAGATGGTCGGGGGATGTCCAGTGGGTTGGATGGAAGCACATGAAAGAGTCAGGCTGAAACAGAGTAAGGAACCATTTAATGACTGTGTAACTGTGTTTCTCATTTGGCTACCAGGATTTCCCTGGAGCAATTGCCCACTAGCCAGTAGTGAACACGTCTGTTGTTGGTAGACGCAAAGATTTTTCTGTTGACTTATACTTGGCTCAGGTGTGAAAACCCTGCCTTGAGGATGAGGGTAATTACTACTGCACAGCAAAGACATGTGGGGCTGATTAGTTCCAGGCTAGATAGGGAGAGAGAGTGGATGCTTCCCAGGTAAAAATTAAAATAGGACAGATGCTTTGCTCCTGGGAAGTGGGTGTCTGGGCTAAGGCTCATTCCAGATGAGGATATAGGTACCCAGAGGAGGACAGAGGTAAAATTAGGTCCTGCAGGCCAAAACTGTAATGTAAATCAGCTGCTGCCTAACCCTGAGAGTGTCTGGGGTCAACATCTGTCTAAATATCTTGAACAGCACTTCTGTGTGCCCAGGGCTGCCCTGCCTGATTGGGATCCAGGGACTTCACCTGAAAGCATATTGAGCACGGCTCAAAACGTCTCCTGATGTGCATGGGTGACTGTTTCAGCTGCTTGAGAAGGGGCAAAGGGCGTGTTGGTTACCTCTAAGGATAGGCAGCACTGGGATGGGTATTTTGAGGACTGCAGCTCTGAGCTTAGGTAACTAAGTTCTGCCTCTCTCCTGCTTCTGTGCCTGAGCCTGTTCTGGATCTGATTGTCAGCCTAAGAGTGAGGAGCAGCTGTCTGTGCTGGTGGCAGCTGACTGAAGAGGGACTGCAATTACAAATGCTATTCCTGTCACAAGGAATTAGGAATTTTTTAGTGATAAGAAAGATGCACTTCAGGTTCCTTGGTGATGCTAAGTGCTAGGCTGCAGCTCTACCTGTGCTTTAATGAAACACTAGCAAAGTTGAAACTGAGTCTCACCCCAGAAGAACAGGTTAACTGGGGTTTTTTTTGCATTGCCCTCTTTTTTTTCTTTTTCTTTTTGGTTCATAGAGCTTTGCTTTTATGCTTTTCCATTACACAATTTTATGCCATTACTGTGGATGAATTAATCTTATGAGAATGGCTGTGGCTGTCCTTTACTGATGGGGGAGGAGGGCAGGAGGAATGACTTCAGTGTTCCTTTAATTACTGACCTCATTAATTACCCTCCAAACCAAGCGGGTTTTTGCTCGGAGCTGTTTCCACAAGCCAGAATGTCCTTCTGGAACTGGTTTACACCTGAAAGGGTAATTGCTTCCTGACTCTACGCTTACGTATTTCCAAAACCCAACAGCATCTCATCCAGCTTCATCATACATCTCCTCCCTCTACAAAACTGGGCTTGCCCCAGTTAGGAAAGTTCCTTATTTTGCCCCATCTTAAGACACCTGCCTGATAATAACGCAGGCGTAGCCTGTAGCTGGAATTGCTTGTCCTCTGCATGCCTGATATGGTCAGGACCAGAATTTCCATTCTTTGGTTTATATCTTGAAGTAACTGGGACTGGAAAAATCTATGCAGGTAGGGTCAAAATGGACAGGGCTGTGCAGGACTCAGCAAACACTCACCCCGGAGCTGCTCCTGCTGAAACTGCCAAGTGCTATATTTTGGCCCACAGGATATGCTGGCGTAGTGCCAAAGGAGCAATCAAAAAAGAAAAAAAAAACCCCAACCCACCAGAAAACCGCTTTCCTCTGGTGGTCCCCAGGCAAATGTGGTTCTGGCAAAGAAGGAAGATAAAAATGATCCCCTCTTTGCGGGTGCACTGCACTGGCTCGGTGCTGCTGCTGCAGTGTTGCTGCTCTATAGGCACTTTATGAGTGATGTGACAGCTTCCCTCACTGAAGTAATTCCAAGTACTGTAACATGAAGTGTCAAGGCAGACAGTAGAAAACATTTCAATCCTTTTCATTAGAACAAAGCACTATTCTCTTGACGGCTTTCAAATGCATATTGTTTAGCTATTATGTGCTAACCTTGACTATTATATTCCAAGCACAATAGCAGTGGGAGCTTTCTGCTTTTTTCTTCGTTAGTGATCATGGTAAGAGGATTTCTTTTTTTGCAGGGTCAGTAAAATATTCAGTTATGAAGGAAAAAAAAAAAGAAAAAAGAAATATTTATGTTGCAGTAGCAGTGAGAAGGAAGTCTGAGGTCTCCCCTTGTGTCTCAATTTTCAGGTGGGTCAGACGGTTCCCAGTATGGATTTTTACTCCAGTGTGGCTTGTACTTCTCTTGACAGAAATCAAAGACTGCAAGTGCATCCTGCCTAGACTGCTTGTATGACTGGTGACAAGCTGATGCTAAAGCAACTGCAATGTTAGCTACCAAAAGCCTCAGGCAATGTATAGCGGGTAAATGGTTAATTAAAACAATTCTTCAAGGAGACCTTTAAGGGAACATGGAGCCTTTCTAAATCTCCGCAGGGAGTTATGGAAGAAAATTGCTGCTCCATGTTTTCTCTCAGGGATACACACAGGGTGGGTTACCTTAACTGTTTCTGACATTTCCTCCATCTGACCATGAGGTTCCTGAGATGGGAAGATTAAATTGCTCCTGTAAGAATGATATGTGACACAGGTGAAAGCCAAAGATAAAGATACAGAAATGTGTAAGAAACACATGAAATCTCCTGATAAAGCCTGGCCTCTTTCCTAGGACCAGGTGGGCCATGCATGCTGGAGGACAAAAGTTATCCTTGTTCTCTCAAAGGGCTTTGTAGCCTTGGCTTGCCCAAAGGCCTGACTGCTTTTTTGTCCCCTTCTCCTGAGCTAACCTTTTCCAGTTTCTACCATCTCATCTATTCCTCATCTTTTTTGGTTTTTTCCCTCTAATCTCATTCTTCATTTTTGACAAACCACCTCATTTTGTTCCACTTACTAAACTCTTGAAGTAATGCAATTCCTATCCCCACCCAAATCCTTCTTCCTGACCCCTTCAGCTCTTCTCATTCATTCCTACCATCTCCCTTGCACCAGCTCTCAACCCCATTTTTTCCTACCCCAAACTCAAACTCTAAGATTACCCTCTCCCACTGTCACGCCTTCCCTTCCAGTGGCTTCAGCCCTTCCCTCTCCGCTGCTTGATTATTTTCTCCTTCCTCGGTGCCAACGCCTGACAAGAGAAGGAGTCACTGATTATATGTCTTCATTGTAATTAAACTGGGCCAGAGCCCATTCTCTGGCACTAAGAGCAAGTGGCATAGCTTGGCTTACATCCATACAGCTAAACTCTCTTCCTCCCATAACAGGATGGCTTTATCCTTTCTGCCTATTGGGAACAGCCCTTGGCAAGTGCTACTCTCTGAGCCCTGCCCAGACACAGTCTCTGAGAGTACTCCCTAGGACAAGCCAAAACTGTGCCAGGGAGCATGCTAATAATTAAACACTATAGACTGTGCTACAGGCCTTGGTGTTGTTTAATTTACTTGTAAAAATGCAGCTGAGAGAATGGGAGAGGCAATGTCTTTGCTTTCAGCTCAGGTATAGACCCACGCTGCAGCTACGGGGGTCAGGCAAAGCTGCCTCAAACCCAGTTTGATCCCTGCGAGGATGGCAGACTCTGAAGGCTGAGTGTGAGCCTCTGGAAGTAGTTATCTTTGAAGCATAAACTTGGCTAAATATGGGCAGGGTTTTTTAATCTAGTGGGGGTGTTGGAAGCATGTCCTTGGTTAAACTCCTGCCCTCTGGCCACCACTGCCAAGTTCCTGCCCCCAAATATAAGCTTCCAAGCAAGGATTTCCTTGGAATTTTTAAATATGAGTGAAACCCCACGTTTTTTCCTGCTTCCCCCCGGAGGTGAGGATCACAAAATTCAGCTGAAGGAGAACACCCACATAGGAAATTTTAGCGCCTTTAGTTAAAATTTAGCAAAATCTGCAGCAGCTGAAAGCAGGGTCTTACTGCATGTAGGCAGCGTAAAGCATTTTAATAATAAGTGGTAACACCTCTATCTGCCACACGTAAGTGTGGGTATACATGCAGACTGGGGAGTTGGTGCTGCCACAACTCCTTTGACAAATTGTATTTACCTGAGACTGAAACAATCCTGTATCGAAAAGAAGGTCCTAAGCTTTTGGGATGGGTTTGAGAATGATGTTCTGAACCGGGTTAAAGTGAGATTGTGCAAAGGCAGAGGTAGTGTTGGTCTGCTGGCTGCATGGCAAAGCAACACAGACCTGGGACTTTGCTCTGACCCAGGGGTAAATACGATGTGGAAATCCTCCATAACCAGTGACTCTAATATTCAACCCTCTTGCTTTTATACCCTGAAAGGTTTTGAAATAAATAGCGCATATACATCCAGGTGTATAACACACTGGTGCATGTATATATGTGTGTGTGCATGCTTATAGATTGTCAAAGTCTAACATCACTGCATACTGAAACAATTAAAGTAGTAAGGTAGATTATTTCTGTTTCCATGGTTTTGGAAGTGATATATACAGCCAGCAGTAAAACCAATAAATAATTACTGTATTACCTAATTCTAATGTTATTTCTGAGATAACAATATATATATTCTGAGGATTTTGCTTGTCTTTTAAGCTTAAAATAATAGGCAACCAATGTCTGTAATCCACCTCTTTTTTCAAATATATGTATTTGTAGATTGGATCACTGGCTCTCTGCACTAACAATGAAGAAAAGTCTTAAAAACAGCTTTTCAGTCAGCAAGTGTTACCTGGAATTTATCTTGGACTAAGATTTCAGATGTGGCCCTGCAGACAGTAATATGTTCTTCATCTCATTCTTCCTGTAACCACCTCCTTGTGTATAGCACGAGTGAGGATAACTGAAATATGGGGATGGCCAAAGCATTCTGTGCACCGTTTTGCCCCCTGTTCCCCTTGTTTCCTTCTCCCAGGCTGCCATCCTGAGAGCTTGTCCTCTCCCAGTGCAATGATAGCAGTGTGGGAGGTTGGAGTCGGGTTCCTCAGCCCCATGTCTAGTTGTGTGGTCCGAGGCAGAACAGGTATCTTCAGCAATACAGCTCACGTGCCAGGCTGCACACCTTAGCTTGGGGTGGAAGTGACCTTGGTCATCCTATCTAGCGCAAGGATGCTTGCTTCCTACAGTTTCCTTTCTCCCCCCCAAACAAAATCCTATTGTCTTTGTGTGAAACCAAAACAGATGTTCAAATTACATGTGTATTACCACACAGTAAGTCCATCCAAGGCAATGGAAAAGCTCTGATTGGGCCTAATTTGTGTTAGAGATGTAAGTAACAGTGTCTTTGTGCACTGTGTGGGAACTGACAAGACAGTGTTGCTGGGGTGGTTGGCAGCAGAAGGCTATTAATGTACAGATAAAGGAAGAGTGTTATCTGCTGGTGTTGTTCAAGTCATTGGCAAATTTCCCTTTGACTCCAGCAGAGATGGGAGTTGAGCTGAGATGCTTGCCTTTTTATGGACAGATTTTTCTTTTCAACTCAGAGATAAAGATTTTTGGAGGGGAAAGGCAGTGACTGTCAAGCCAGAAGATGGCTGTGAAAGCAGCAATTGCGTTGGCAGATCTCAGTGCTGTGGGACCCATACATAAATCCTTGAATAGGCAAGAAGAGATTTCTAAGCTGGGACCCTATCTGGAGACAAATAGGGCAGAGCAACTGAAGGGAAGGGCAGGGCACCAGAGCAGAGGTGAGGGCTGGGAGGAGCAGGCCATAGGGCTTAGCAGGGTGCAGAGAGCACCCAAATCTCAGACCTTGATCTCTTCTTGTTGTGTCACTTAGGTGGCTCAGCAGGCTCGTGGAAGAATGGTTATCTGTCAACCTCAACCTGTCAACCTCACTGAAAGAAGGATAAAACAGCAGCTAAACCACAGGTCTATAATTAAAAACAGATTCAAACTGGCATCTAAAACTTTTTCAAATAGACCTAATGCCTTCTGCCGGTTTGCTGCCCTTCATACCTTTCCAGGTCACCCATGCAAACACTGCAAGGCTGCAACTTGTTTCTGGGAGATGCTGTATTTTCTTCAAACTGAGAACAACACTGGGCTTTGCATCTCTGCAATTTTTGGCAGAATCCCTCCCATCTTCTTTCTCCTCCTGCCCTGTGTGGGCGGAAGCCCTGTGGAGAGGACAGCAAGGTAAACAGAGCGGAGCAGAAGAGGTTCAGGGAGGTTTTCCACTGGGGAAATGGAGGCCTTGTGCTGGAAGCCAAGTGTCCTCAGCTGGACCCCATTTCAGCTCACTCTCCCCTCTTCCGCACTCAGGAAAGATTTAAACCTTTCCAATATAAGCCTGGGGTAATAGCTGGAGGAGATCTTGGATTTCTATGGATTTTGGCTCAGACCAGACTTCTTTCCACTCCACAAAGAAAATGCACTGATAGCCTGATTTACACACTCACCTTTTGCTGGGGTTTTATGAACACTTTCATGACACAGAGCCTTTCCAGCAGTATATGCTGGCCCCATTGCCTGGCAGATGTGTATGGTCTTGGGCCATACAGCTGATGACAAAAGGTCTGGTGACAGGAGTGACTCTCTGCATTTCTCTCCCTCTTTCTCTTCCTCCCAGTTTCTCCCAGCTAGGCAATGCTGCCAGTGCCAGCATGGGAGCTCATGTAGCTCTTTTATGAAGCAGAGCTTTTTTCTGACTGTGTTCTTCCATTTTAGTGAGTTGAATCAGCTCATGAGTGGTTCTGATGGGCACTGGAATTAGCAGAAGGTTAGGACCATGGTGAGGGAAGAGGAAGAGTGTACTTGGCAGGCTCCCTCTTGTTTGCTGTTGAATCAGTTCACCATGTCTCACGTGACTGATTACTGCAACACTTCTGTCCAACACTCAAACAGGCAAGAGAAAAGAGGCTGCAGCATTTTCTGGCTTTATTACACCAGTCTAATATTGTACTTAACCGTGCTAGCTTCCTTGTGTGAGCTTTGCTTGTGTTGGTGCTGGGGAACCTGCTTTTTGCTGTGCTCTGCTGAAAGGCTTCAACAGATATTTGTTACCTGTGCTTTTTTACCTCTTCCAGAGACAGATGCTATTCGAACAGGAGTGCCAGAGAAGCCTGGCATGCTGGGCACTCAGTGGCTGGCATTGCTGACCATCTTGGGGTACTGAAGGCTTCAGGCCCCTCTCTGTGCAAAGGCTTGTTGGGCCAGGGACTATGAGGTCTCAGAGGTAATTTGTGAACTGCTCTACTTAAGGGATAGGGCTGTTGTATAGGAAAGGGCTTAGCTCTGGTGGAGAACACTTTACCTTGGATACCCTCAGCCAGCCAGCCCCATCCAATCAAGTGGAATTCCCCTTTGATTTTTAATTAACTGTCTTCCAAAATTAGTGTTTCCTTTTTCAGATTTTCTGAAGAATTATTTCTCTGTCAAGACTCAGCAGCAGAATACCACACATGGCATTCTGAAAAGATACCCAGATTGTCTGAAGGGAGATCGCCGATTTTCCTTCCTTCACTCTAGATCCAGTATTCTTGTCAGGATCATGAAAAGCATGTCCCAGCACACAAAAAGGACCTTCAAGCATGTAGCTGTCATGGAAGCCAGCATAGGCTGAAGAATGGGAGCTGTGGGAACGATGGGAATAACTCTGATAACATGTTCCTAGAGATGCTGAAAGGAGGGAACTGGTTACACTGAAGTGACAAAACAACTCATTGTCCAGGGCAAGCAAGAGACAGCTGCTCCCTAGGGAGGACAAGCTGGGACATGAGGGTGACCCCAGCATGGGCAGCAGTGGGGTGCAGTCCTGCAGGGTATGAACATGGTGGGCAGAGCTCGATGGGTCCACCAACATTCGCAGACCAGGCAAGAGGTGAACCAGATCCAGGGTCCACACAAGAAGTACAGTCAGGAGGAAATGGATCCAAGGCCAGAGCCAGAGCTGGACACAAGGCTACAACATGGATCCAAAGTCTATCCAGGAGAAAGGGCCAAAGATGGGACTAGAGATGAGCAACAGGGTAGCTCTATGCCTATTCAAGCCAGTAACTTGCATTCACTTCTCTTCTAATCAAGATGTCCTGTGATTTTGATTGCTCCAAGGTAGTCCTGAGTCTCACTTTGTATCTAGACTGTTTTGGGTGCCAATGACAGGAAAACAATGTGAACCGAGGAGAACAGCACGGTATCTTCCCAAACATTCACTTATCGTAAAAAAATCCATTACTTTCAGTGAAACATTTGCTGGATTGTCTTCTTTTTAAATGGAATTTCATAAGGCTTTTTGAATCTCTCTGACCTAATTTAAAATAATCGATAACCATGCTAGAATTAGTGGGTTTTGGATTTTATTCAGTGCAGTACACAGGTCTTCGGGACAAATGGTCATATGTTCTTTTTTTGATGAATGGTATTATTAGAACAAATTTTCTATCCAGGCAGAGATGACCTGTTTCAAATATTATCCAATATTTATAAGATCAAAGTTGATATTTTTGTTACCACATGTATTTTCCTAAAAACTCAGATTTATTCAGCATAACAGATGAGCTTGTGTTGAATTGTCTCAAGGACTGAAGCATGTACATTTTGTTATTATACTGTCATCTTTCTGATTTATTTTCATCTGTTTTTTTTGTCTGATGTTCAGGGGAACAACATGTGCCATGTACAATTTGAGGATGCTATTGGAGATACAGCAAGATCAGAAGAAAAAAATCAGCTATTCACAAAGCTCAGCACATTACCATTACCACAGGTAGCATTCCTCCTTTTGCAAAGCATTTAAAAGGCCAGCTTTGTAAGAGCAAGGCATAGTTACTACTGTTTATTCTTGTGTTATTATCTCTGTTCCACACCACTGATCATGTTTTATTTATCAGTCAAATTTTGCATTATTAATGGAGAATAAAATTCAAGGCTTAATTTCAGAAGAACAAAACCTCTGCTCTTAGCACAGCCATTAGGTTGTCCCTCTAATTGTCTTGTTCACCTTTCCTCTTTGCATGGTACATCATTTCTTCTAGGCTGGTGTTTTCCTCAGAAATGTTTGATTTTTTGTTTTTTGAATGGAAAATGTTCGCTAAAAAAGGACTTAGTGTCATCTCTCTAGCTCGTGTAAGAGCAAGGAGAACGGCTGCCTCCTGAAGTCAGCACCTGGGAGGGATGGAGTCCCCTTGGTGAAAGGCACGTAATGAAGTTGCACTGCAAAGCAAAAATCATCTGAGAGTAGAAAGTAGGACAATCTTGTGAAAATAAATTTGGCAGCCTCTAAGGAGAGCCTGTGAATTAATTATTGTGAGGCTTTCAGTCTCTCGGGTCTATTGACTGTGTCTTCCTTGCCTTCCTCCTTGACCTGCCAGGGCCTGCCTATGTGGACTTCCATGTCCTGCAGGTCCCTCAGCTTTCACCTGCAGCTTTTCACCTACATGCCCTCAGCTTCGCAGTGGGATGAATAGGCTTGTGATATGGCTTACTCTAAATTAACTTGCTTGGTCCCTGCTCCCTTGACTCTTCCATTAGAAGGTAGCATAGACATCCCCTGGAGATGAGGCAGAGAGCTCTGGAAGACATGCTTGGAAATGTCAGCCTAAAAACCAGACTGGATTTTGAGAGTAAGAGTGAAAAAAAGAGAAGTTTATGTGATCAGCTCCTCTCCAGTGCTGTGCAGTTTCCCTGGATGCTTGGGAGTTTCAGGTTTGTGAAATCAGGGCGTTTAACCAGATGCCAAAGCCTGACTAGTGACTTCAGGTGTCTTAATACTGCAGTGCCTAAAAATGCTGTAAAGGGAATAAGAGAGATTAGATATAGTGTATGGACATTAAACGGCTTTGACATGTCTTTAGGCACCTGACATAGGAGCAACCAAAACCTCTAATTACCTGAAAGTTTGGCTCCACAAGTACATAGGAAAGATGAGCACCAGGCTTTCCTTTTAGAAGAAAGGAGAGTTAAATATGCAGTGATTCAACTGTATTTATATAAAAAAGAGAGAATTTTTCCATCTGCTTTTTGTTTTGCATACAGAGAAACTTCAAAGACTTCCTCACTGTTTATTTTTATAAAAGAACGTATAAAAACATATATACTACTGTACAAATACACAATATTGAACAGTGTGTGTGTGTGTGTGTGTGTACATATACACACACGCATACATTAAATTACAGTTTGGTGGTGGATCCAAAAATACTTATTTGTGTAGTAAACAAGCCCTACATTTCAGCCCTCAGCACAAGGCACGGGCCCTCAAAAAGTACCACTGTGTTAAGAAATTACATTTTTGAACGATTTGGGAAACTTCCCATGTGGGAAGGACAGGAAAGGTCCCCTCCTGCTGGATGCGCAGTGGGTAGACACGGCTCTGGCCCCGCCGGGGCTGCAGCTATCCTCCTGCAAACCTCCCTGAGAATACTGCAGAAACTGCACGCTGCCTATTTGGATCCGCTGGCAGCAGTTTTCCTATTCCAAGTACCGTATCACTCCCTGGCACACATATTTTCCTTGGCTGAATCCCTCAGTGCCTTGGTGGCTGTATGAGAAAGCTGTGCAAAGCCTGGTTGAACATGGGAACTTCTGCACCTTGTACGACTTGTGTGCAGGATGAACCAAGGCAAATCCTAAGTCGTCTCGTTGCTTTTGGAGTAGTGACAACTCTTCGACACATGGAAAGGGGCCAGCTACCAGACCAGCTCAGTTTTCCTTGTTTAATCTTTTAAGCACATTTTAAGGCTTAACTGCTTGAGTGGCAGAACCCCCATCAGCAATTTAAAAAAGCAATTATTTTGAATCTGTACAGACAATATTTTTATCTGAAAGATTCTGCCCAGCTACCTCATATTAGAAATGGTATGAATCACTCTGAAATATTAATTGATAAGATTCATGACCTTAAAAACATTATTAAGAGTAGTATATAACGCATGCACAGTTTCATTCTGGCCAGGGGGGACACAGCATTTTAATGAAAGACTGTTAATTATCACAAAGATGGTAGAAAAATCTTTAGTGGAAAAGTTCCCTATATGATCGGATGTGAATTATGCCCTTCACTTAACACAAAAAAATATACCAGATGAGTTATAACTCTACAAATCCCTACTGGAAAAGTCACTTTTCCAGAAAGTATTTTTTTCATACCACTGTGCTCTTCTGAGCTACCATAGCAAAGGCGTGAGTGGCAGCTCTGTTTCCTCTGATCTTCCTGCTGCTAACAGTTCAGTTTTCGTAAGAATCATCTATTGTCTGTAGTTATTGAATGACATTTAGGAAAATTTCCATTTGTGTTTTTCTGTGCATGCAGTGAAACTTCCAACATCCTCCACTGGTTATTGAGGCGTCAGAGATTAAAGAGACCCACTGGCTCACCTAATTCACTGCACCTGCCTTTCTCCTGCTCAAGCTTGTCCTATTTTTCAGAAGTGTTTACCTGATTAGCACATGCAATTACTGATGTGTGCATAAGGCTCAGTTCAGGTTTTGAATGTTCCCTGAACCTTTCCCTCTAGATCAAAGCTCCCATGTCCTCCTGCGCCTGATCAGCCTCCTGCTGAAGTCGGTGCAACTTTGGCTGTTAATTTTGGCCCGCGAACACATTCCCGGAGCGCAGAATTAGGTGTGGGCTCCAGCACTTTGCTGCTTCAGGACCTTTGTTAGAAACAGAATCCAAGCCTTCATGTTTTTACATTATCAGTCATTTGTGAATTCCTTATAATTTTTTTAATGACTTTTGCAGAGAGCAGTCAGATGCTATTAAAGTTTTACTGAATTAAATTGGAGAAACTAATTTTGCTCTTAGTATTTTATTTCAGTGTGTAACTTGATTTTTAAGAAGCACTTTGTATTGCATGGCCATTTGCATTTGCTTTATAAGCATAACATAAAGGTTTCCCTGGAGTCATGGAAAAATTACCTTCTACGTCCCCTATCTAATTAACACCATGTATGTTGCCTAACTCCTTATAATTCACTCCTGTGCACAGTACATAGAACATGATTGGAAAAATAATTCGAAGCAATGAGAAAAAAATGCCTTTTGTCATATATATGATATGGCCAAATACACTTCCAATCAAATTAGATTAAAAAAAAGAAAGGACAGCAGCACTAAGATATCTGATGTTGAAAAGAGACACCAAAGGCTTAATTAAAAAGTGTGCCTATGTTTTTAAAGGGGACTGTGTTTAAAGCATAGTAATGAAACCCTTCTTGCTGAATAGCTCAGTGACCTGTCTGTGTCTGGGGCTGTAGCTGGTGAGAGCCCTGATCCGGTGTTCGATGGGTCACAGAGGAGCTGCTAAGCCCCCGGCATGTTCTGGTGGGTCACGGGTTTCCAGGAGGGAGAGCAGTCAGCCGGTGCACAGTTAATTGCAGGGCTGGGGGTCTATCGTGAGGACATAGCCAGATGAGCCGCTGCAATCAAGTAAATCCAAGTATTGCCTCACAGCTGAGGGGGTGGTAAGACTTTAAACCGTTCTAACTAGATTGTAAGTGCTGTCTGACCAGGCTGTGGGGATTTTCATTCTTCTTTTTTTCTTTTTTTTTTTTTTTCCTTTCTCCCTGTGGAGCCTGGAGGACTAATATGATTTGGAGAGAGAGAGCAAGTGTCAGTGGACTCAATTCTTGCTAGTGCATCAGCAGTGGAACCAAATTCCAAATGAAGAGGTTAACCCCTTACCCTCTGCAGATTCACTGAAGTTAATCAGATCATGTGTGTGTAAGCCAGGGCACAGCTAAAGGCAAGAGGCTGGATTTTGCATCCTGCATAAATTACACATGGAGGCAGAGAGCTGGGGCACATGCAAGGAACTGAATCAGTCCACAGTCACCCGGTAGCAGCACTTGTCGTGCCAGCCAAAGGCAGCCTTTGCTCATGTTGCAAAGTTGTCACCTTTTCTAGGACCTGTCACAGCAGGACTTGGTTCTGACCTGCCACCCCTTTCCTCCCTTCAGAAGAGATGGACACCCTCCTCCTCCATCTTCCCTGGGGAGGGTCAGCTCATCTGAGTGTCGTGGTTTAGCCCCAGCCAGCAACTCAGCACCATGCAGCTGCTTGCTCACTCCCCCTACCCTGATGGGATGGGGGAGAGAATTGGAGGAGTAAGAGTGAGAAACACTCCTGGGTTGAGATAAGAACAGTTTAATAGTTGAAATAAAGTAAAATAGTAATGATAATAATAACAATATAACAATAATAATAATAATACACAAAGCAAGTGATGCACAATGCAATTGCTCACCACCCGCCGACCGATACCCAGACAGTTCCTGAGCAGTGATCGCTCCCCCCAGGCCAACCTCCCCCCAGTTTATATCCTGAGCATGACATCATATGGTATGGAGTAGCCCTTTGGGCAGTTTGGGTCAGCTGTCCTGGCTGTGCCCCTTCCCAGTTTCTTGTGTCCCTGGCAGAGCATGGAAGTTGAAAAGTCCTTGAGTAGCATAAGCAGTACTTAGCAACAACTAAAACATCAGTGTGTTATCAACATTCTTCTCATACTAAATCCAAACCACAGCACTATGCCTGCTACCAGGAAGAAAACTAACTCTATTCCAGCTGAAACCAGGACACTGGGGCCCCATGAGCCTCTTGCTTTCAGGTGCTGCTCACTGCTGGGCTCTCCTCTGCAGGGTTTGTCACCACGGGCCTTATCCAGATGTTTTAAGGTCACGTTGCATTTCCTTACTAGAGGAAGAGAAGGAAAAGATATAAATATATAGTCATCTTTTCTATATTTGCACTTAAAAACTAAACATTCCCTTTTTATGCTAATAAGATGTAGTGTGATTTCCTGAAGGAGAAGAAGGGGGGGCAGAGGGCTGAGAAGAAAGGCAACTAGGAAAACAAATGCTTTTGATTTAAAAAAAAAAAAAGTGTGTTTTTATTTTGTCCAGAAAAAATGAAAATATCCACCCTTTCCAAAGCCATTGATTTTCCACTGGAAAGAAGGAAGAAAAAAGGAAACAGAAGTTCCTCAATTTCTTATTGTTTTAGGGGAAGTATATGTGATACAAATTTTCTTCCCTATACTATTTGGTACCAACCAGCTCTCTGACCTTTTGCAGACTTTCAGCAAAGAGAGCCCATCCTCCTATCTCCTCTACCCTGGAATGGGGACCACTACTCACCCACCTACCATGGGTCCTGATCACCCCACCATGACTGACGTGTGGGTCACCCTGTGGCAGCCCTGCACTGCAGCCAGGGGCTCTGCACTGCTGCTCCAAGTCTTTATATTTCTCTTCCACTGACATGGAAATAGCAGTCTGTATGGTCTGCTGGTGTAAGTTCACATCCCACTGACTTCAGCTCAGCTCATTTGATTTGCATCAGCTACTGATTTGGCCCTGCCCAGGACAGGGGATGTCCATGAATGTTGAAATGGGTGGAATTACTCCAGACTGATGCTCATGTACATGAGAGCAGAAACTGTGAAGAAACACTGTCAGACTTATAATTTCACTTGGAAAAGTGGACTTCAAAGGTGTCTGATGTCTCACAGGGTAAGGAAAGAAGACATAGTGTTTGGCAAATGGGTTAGAACATCAAAAAACAAGGTGTAAAGTGTACACTGGTGGCAGAGCCATGGTGGTCTAAGGGCTGTAACTTGGGCATTTTGGGAAGAGTATTTTGCACGAGAATTACTAACTTGGCTTTAGCAAAAGGCAGCTTAGCCAAATGTACCTACTTAAGTAAAGGCTACCAAAATTAGGAAGCTGGTTCCCCCCCTGCCATTATAAATACAGGCAGTCCTCTCTGCAGCCCCACATATATTGTATGTAGGACCTAAGATGACTTGAGATCAAGCTTAAAATATTTCTGTCACCTCCCTCCCACAAATTCTGATTGCTTTCGTTCAGGGGGAAGAAAATCTGTCCTGAATGTCCATTTTCCTTTCCTTTGTCATTTCTTTCCTATCCAAAAAGCCCTACCTCCCCTTTTGCTTTCTTATTTGAGGATGTGTAGGATTTAAGAGCTTCCTCCTCCCTTTCCGACCTTGGTCCTGTGCTTTTCCTGCATGCACTATAAGATGTCCACCTTGGGTGGGTTGGTCACTCTGCCACTCACTTGTAAGGTGCTAGAGGACTCTCCTCTGGATTCAGAAATGCTGCAGATACTTGACACACTGAAGACATCAAGTGAGCAGTGTGAGATGCTTATTAATTGGGAAATGCATATCTCATGCTGAAATGGAGTGCAGAGAGAAATTGGTTAAGGGCACTGTAACACAGGCGCTGCCAACTGAAACTCATTCACCTTTTGCTAAGGTTGCAAACCAAATTTCTTCCTGCATTAACCAAATTTCCTATTGCACTGGATATATCTCTTATTAAGTAAAATCTTCCCGGCTTTAAACTGCAGCTGTCAGTTCTTGAATCAAATATATTGACTATTAAACTTGTCACCCAGGAAATGACATCAATATTCTATTCCAAACACATAGCGGTTGTTTACCAATCTCCGAGCTGATAAGAAAGGTACACAAAATACTACCATTTGGGATTACATGAAATGCACCAAACACCTTCCAAGCTGAATTGAGATTTGCTTTCCTGGTCACTGCAAATGGAACTCTATGCCTGTAAAGAAGCTCTTCCTCTCAACTTCTCTTTTAGAGACACTGGTATATGATCATGTAGTGTGGCACTAATACTGTTTAAATGGGCTTTGCTTATCAATATGGTAATAATTGGCTGATGGGCAGAGTTCACTAGATATTGACATTTTGGAAGGAAAAATATGTATTATTCTGAAATGTGACTAAGTTGCATTTCAAGATTTCCTACAGAGTAGGAGTAGAAGGTAAATGAGAGAGGGACGAGTCAGTGTGAAAATCAAGACAACTTTAGATTTTCATTTTTTGAAGGTTTTTTTTTTTTTGGAGGTCCATGCAGGCTGTGACTGCATTTATATTGTGGGCTAAGAGCATCCCTCAGCCCTGGTTTTCTAATCTAGACCAGGTCTGCATCTTGGCCGCAGGTCTGGATTTTTCTTCCATGGAAACAAGCATCTGGTTGGGCTGTGTGTGCCCAACCTGCACTTCAGCACAGGTTGAGGAGTTGCGTATTTGTACAGAGAACTGTTCCCATCTCAGCCACCCTATAAGCAGCTTAAACTCCTTGGACTGCCCCAGGGCTTCAGACTTTAGGGAATTCCAGGCTCCCAGTGCCCTGCAGCCCAGTGAACCAAAGAGGAGACTGAGAAAGCCCAGAAAGCAAATTTCCAAACAGGAAAAATGGGCAGTGTGCTGTAAGACGAGATGTTTTAGGGATGGTTTGTCCCTGACTGCTCACCCTCTGCAGCATGGGGAGATGGTGCCCCTTGGCAGCCAGCTAACACTTGTTTTCCTCCCCTTTTTCAGGGGCATGGTTATCCTGACCAGGACTGTGGTGACTTAGGGCTTCCATTATAAAATATTTTGCCTTGAAAGGTTCCCTGAAGAATTTAGAAAAAAACCTAATTCATTTTTAAGTCACCCTGACAATGCCTCAGCTTCTGCAGTGCTATGAGGAGTACAGAGCATCCCTATGGAGCTGGTCTGTTCGGAGGCAGGGAGGGAGAGGGGATCTCTCTCGCCACTTGTGTTTTGCACTGCTGCCAAGCTGGTCCTGTGCGTGGGATGGCTGTCTCACCGAGCAGTCAGACTGTCTAACCTTAAACCCTGTGAATATTATAAAAATAAAAAGCAAGGCAATGAGTGAAGCCGGCTCACCCTTGGTTTCTAGCACCCTGAGCCATGGGAAAATCCTGGTTTCCAAAAATAACTCTTTTTTTCTTTTGGAAGGTCCTCTCCTTTTATATGGAAGCGTTAAAAACCAAATGCCTGAATTCAGGTAACCAGGAGTTTAGTGTACTGGAGAGCTGGTTCCAAATATTATAACTCGATCCCCTTTCTGGTAAAGATCCACGGACAACTTTTGAGCTGTGCACGCTCAGCACGAACCATTGCTGCAGTAACAGTCAGGAGCTGGGCTCAAGCACACAATCGGGCTGGGGCTCAGCAGAGTGGGGTTTAATTCCTCGAGCTGACATGGCTTTCCTGTGTGATTCTTGGCAGGTCACCAAATCTCCCTGGGCCTCATTCCCTGTCTGCAAAATCACACCTCTTGGACCTGCTGCCTCTCAAGAGAGCTGGGGAAAGGCCATTCATTATTATGTGTTTGTAAATTGGGGGGTTTCCTTTTGGACAAGGCCCCCAGACAATCTCATAACACCAATCGCGAGATAAAGCAGGCAGATTATTTTAAATAGTCTGGCAGATGTTGGAGAGGCTCCAGCCATGAAGCGGTCAGGAGGTATAAGGCAAGCTGCTTGCACAGTGCTGAAAAGACTCACTGTCCTTTTGTAGCTCACCCCTTGTGAACAATCCATGATTTATTTATTGAGGAGTAGTTTCTGAGTCACCTTCTTCTCCACATTATGAAAACACTGAGAAAGTGAGTCATTTCAAGGAACAGAGCCTACAGCACTCACTTCTCACCCTGGAACGGGAAGGGGAGAGCCCAGCAGGTGGGCATGGAAGAGAGGGAGAGCAGGAGATGCAGTTTGCTTCTCTCCAAGGATTGTCGTCTGACCTTGGGAAAGTCACATAGCCGCTTTAGGATTTAGACCATAAACTGAAAATGGTAGCCTGGCCTTGCTCACAAGGGTGTTTTTTATAGGATGACACCATTAGAGATGTGAGACTGTCGGCTTCTGTGGTAACAAGGTCCTTTCAGGAGCCTTGGACAGGGAGAGTGATAAAAACACAGATGCAATAACTGACTCTAAATGTGTAAAATGTGGCTGCAAAGAGAGCCAGAGTCATCTGTTCCCCATGTTTGCAGTGGATGGGAGAAAAGGCAATGTCCTGAAATTATAGCAAGGAAATACATACCGTAAATGTTAGGAAAAACCTCCTGGAAGTGGTGTTGAATGCTGGAATGGATTGTCTGGGGAGAGGGTGGACTCTCCAGCCCTGGGATTTTAACCCCGGCTAGATGCACATCTGTTTGGGATGGTTCAGGTGGAGTTGCTTCAGGCTGCTTATTTCTGGCTCTGTGCAGAGAGGAGTTGACTGCATTCCCTGAACAGGCTGGCCTTTAGCAGGTCCCTCTGTTACTGTCTCAGCATATCAGAGTGTGAAGAAGGCAAATATTTAATTTTCGTAATTATTTGCTTCGTTCATTTCTGTCCTGCTGTTCTTTGATATCTTCCCTTTCACCAGTGGCACAGATAAGAAAACTCGGTGCTTTCCCCTGTCTGTGTAAAATTTGCCTCTCCATCCACCAAACCCTCCTTTGATTTTGACGTTGTTCCTTGTTGCTTTCCAGTCCATCTGCAGTTGTAGGTCTGCCTCCGCCCTGCAGGAATCATGTAGCTGTTTTCGGCTGCACACATTTGCTAATCAGGGTATTTGATAATGGTTGGCCTTTAGTCTTCTGCTCTAGCTGGTAGGCTGTTCATTGAAGTGTTCAGGCTTTCTGGCTACTGCTGCCCGGCGGTTGGAAGAGGCATTAGCAAGGCTGGGACCCTGGAGTCTTCATGAAGCTTTAATCTCACAAATGGGAGCTTCCTGCTAATGAAGAGCAAAGAACACAGCACCAAGATGAAAGTCCACCTCTGTAGATGGCTTGCTTTCACTGTTCTTATGATGTGAGCCAGAGCAAGTGACCCCTCTGTGTCCCCTCTGGCAGAGCTGTCCCTGCCCATTTCCACCCCTGCCCTCCCCAGCAGAGCATCCATGCAGGCAGTTCCCCTTCTCCCTTCTCTCACCTCTCCTCTGTGTGACTTCAGTCTGGGTTTTGCTCTGGCCAGGCACTCTGCCCTCATGCAGCCACCTCCTGCCACAGCTGACGGTCCCTGTCCCACTCCATCCGTGGCAGACCTGTCCCTCCCCTCCCTGTCACCCCATGAGATGGGGGGGCTGCACATTCCACAGGACCTGGGAGACACCAAGGGAGCAGCACAGGTAACCCTGCTCTTCTGAGTCCCCGCTGGGGACTTTGGCTTTCCCATCCTCACCTCAGACTGTGAGGCAGTATCTCCAGTCAGCCTTTTTCCTTATGAAGGTCTCTAAATCACTAACCACCCCTGTAGGGAGCAAGAGGGCTGTCCACCCCTCTGTCCTTTCTGCTGGCTGACTTAACAGGAGGGCCACTGGAGCATTAGAAATCAGGGTATCAGTGAGTTGAAGCCACTCAAACAACCAGTCTTTCAAGAGGAAAAGAGGTGAAGTCTCACTGCATGTGCTAGAAAACACTCATCCATGGTGCCCTCTTGCTCTTAGGAGCAAACAGCTCTGCAAGCAGGTTCTGGCCAGCATCACCAGCAGCATCGTGTTGCTTGAATCCTGAGGAGGTGAAGGTACCATCTGTGCCGTGTTCGTGCCACTGGTACAAGTTGAGACATCAATCCCGATCTGCCTCTCTGCGTTAGATCTGTGTGTGAAGACAGCTGGTAAGTTTGGGTACAGAGGATTTGTTCTCTCTGCTTGATGCATGGTCAGCTGTCATTGCCTGGAAGAGGCTTGTGTGAGGCTGTGTGGTGTTCCCTGCACACTGGGCAGGCTTGTTTAAGAGACCAAATAAAACTCAAGGATGTATAAAGAATGGGGCAGAAAGTCCTTAGGATACAACCTTGTGAGCGTTTCACCATTCGACAGATCAATGGTACTGAAATTTCTGTCTGAACAAGGGGACAGAGGAAAGCATCTTTCAGGAAGAGAGGAGAAAAGCATCTCTTTTTGCAGTTCAAGCAGACCATGTGAGGGACTCCGAGTGCCCTCTGCATCAGCCACGTACAGAGCTGGTGGGTGGAAAACCTCTTGGATGATACAAGGACGGAAAGGTGTAAGCTGGCCCACAGTGAACGGTCACCACATTGGCAGGTGGGGTTTCCACCTGTCAGAGCTGTGAGCTTCTGCACCAATAAGAGGGGGAAAGCTGCAGACTAGTTTTAAGATGGAGCTTGATCGATATTGAAAAATCTCCCGAGTCCTTGCAATCCTACATTTCTAAAAAAGATACTGGAGAAAAAGAAGAGCTATAGAGGGGATAAGAGAAATGCTAAGATACAGCAAGCTGTCTTTGAAAAGAGACTGCGAAAAATTAGAAGTGTGGGAGGGAGAAATGGAAGGCAACATGCTAAAAGTAAGAAAAGAGAAAAAAAAATTCCAAAAAGCATCCCCACCCTCTATCAAGTGGTGCAGGGAACATAAATCAGGCTTTGCTGCTCCCCCTCCTCGTCAGACAGGAGCTTCCAGTAATACTGAAAGGCAATACATGGCAAATTTATCCACTCGGCCCCACAGCAACGCAGCGCACAAGTAACCTGTGGCAAACGGCTGCCATTAGGCATCACCGAGTCAGAAAGTCTAACAGGAAGGATTAGAACTGGATAGGGCTGGTGAGAGCATCTGTGGTTATATATGAACGGATAAAAATAAGCATTATAAACTTGCATGCTTCCAGGCACAGGCAACCTCAAACTCCTCAGGGCGAAGAAACTTCCCTTATAAATAGGTTATTCCATAACTGTCTGTGGCATTAGCTACTGTCAGAGACAGGATACCGGAATAGTTGGGCCCCTGGCAATTCCTCTGGAGAAACTATCTTTCCGAAATAAAGACCCTAAAAAAATTCCCTCTAACAAAGAAGAAATTATTGAGTTGTTTATTAAATAAATTAATTTGAATAGGGAGAACAGCAGTTCCTTTGTTTCCCCCTCAGTTTGAACTGTTGGTCTCAGAAGGGAAAATGAAACCACTGCTCCAAGTAGCAGAATAGCATCCTCAGCTCTTGCTTCTTCCAGAATAAAAGGCCTATATTTAGAGGATTCCAAGTATTAGAGATATACTGAGCTGGCAACTGGTTTGGGCAAATTTCCAAACCCATCTGATTTTCCACACAAGTTAGACATTTCAGTAACATAGGAAGTTACGAAGAGAGCTGAAAATAGTGTTTTGCTATCTTTACAGCCCAACCTGCTGTATTTAATACAGTTTTGGGAGGAAGTGTTTGATAGGATTTGATGCAGTCGATATTAAACTGCATCTGATTTTAGAACGTGTGTGATTTTGTTCATGTACTCACATACACATAAGTGCATACACACTTCGAATGTGCATGTATAGGTATATACAGAGTAAGGAATCCAGGCTTTTCTATTTGGTTCATTGCTTGCTTAATTATACATTAATTCATTGTCTTTTGACATCTGTCTGTCTATCTAGCTATCTGTCTACCTATCTATCACGGGACCTATCTAGCATGGTGTATTAGAACAGAAATCAGGCTCCAAATTTGTACAGAGTTGAGTGCCTTTGATTTAAAAGCTCTAATAACTCTGTTTTAAAGAAGAAATACAGATGCATGAGGCTGTGATAAAGGATGGCAAATGCTATGCCTCTGAATCACTGTAACAGCTGCAGAGTCCCCTAGTCAATAGTTTGCAGATACCTCACCCTGATACGACAACCATGCTAGGTACAAATTGCAGCTGCTTTAAGAGAAGTAAGTGGTTTTTATAGCTACCTTCCAGAGTATCACAGTGGAAATAACAGCAATTTCTGTACTGAGCCTTCCATCACCCCATGTAATCTGCCCTTCCTTCACTGCATTTTTGGTTGATCATATATTTTGCATAGACCATTTGGGCTGGTGATTCCTATGCTTGTTCTCTATCCAAGAGTCAATCTTTTCACAGAGGAAAACTACAGCTTAAGTTTTTTATTTCTGCATTGGTCTGGTGTGGTCCAAAGGTATTTGTCCTACCTCTTTAGCTCTTTTCAGGGGTGCCTTTATTACGATGTGATCTTCCAGGTGAGAACTGAAGCTAGTTTCATATACTTCACTGTTTGTCCCTATGCCTTGTTTTTCATAATGGCTGAGCACAACCAAAAACTTCAAATCAGCAATGGAAATTTTTAAGCACAGAAACTTAAGTGGAGTTTAGACAGCATGAATCTGGGCTGCAGTATTTTCAATCTGCAATAAGAGGAACTCAGTGTATCTTGGATACTGCCTCATATTAATAAACATGTATGCATTTAAAGTTGGAAAAAGAGAATCCAAACAGACCACACACCAGGGACAGTGCAGCTCAAAATGCATCAAAGTGATTCATGTAAAAATCATTGGCTTGCTTGGCGGATTGCAAGTGGTATGGCTTGCTTGTCATACTGGAGTTTTCCTGATTGCACACTTCTGTCCTGGTCTAGTATCAGCCACCTCACCTGCATGTCGGTGTGTGTGTGGGCTGTCTTTACTGCAAAGTAGATGTTAGGTGTGGGCAGAGAGACATAAGGATAAGTCAGATAGTCTATCATCAGATATGATGTCATGAGTGCTGCCTGAAAGTCACTCATTGCTGAGTGGCAGGGCTTCCTGACAGAGTCCTTGCCTGATCTGACAGCTCTGACAGCTCTAGGAGCTGCTTGGAGAGGAGCTGGCCTGTCAGACTCAGGAAAAAACTCAGGAAATCCAACGACCGTCACAAGTCCAGGATGCCACAAAGGCAAAAGAGAGAGTGTGGTGATGTGTTTGAAACGTGGGTTTCTCCTCTGTGACTTGTGAACACCAGGGCATCTAGGACCTACTTCTACCCAGAAAAGCAAGTCTATTACTAGTGTCACATATGTAATGCAGCTATTATTGTTAATGCACATGTGACAAAGATTCTACTATCTCATTAGTTAGGAACTATTATGGGGTCATTATTAGCTAAATATTATCCCCATTTTATCATCATCTTGGATATACAGGTTGACATTTTTAACTATGTGTTAATTTCAGTGCAGTGCGTGAGCATAGTATAAGAAATGTAGAAATGTTTCTTTTCTCCATGCATTAATAAAAAGATTTGTTTCGACCCATTTTTAAACATTTTGGTAGTGTTTTTTAAATATCATATATAAAAAAACCTGGCACCTGGCAAATTGCTAGAAACAGCAGCTTAGAACAAACCCATATGGTTAAGTGATTTTAGCGAATACATAAATTAAAACAGCTCTTTTAGACACATCAAAGATTAAGACATGACTTTCAAAACTGTTCAGTGCAACAAGTTCAACAGACTCAGACCGTTTGAGCTAAGCAATTGCCTGTATATTGACTCCTATCTGATAGATAAAAGCCAGGATAACTCCACCTCCCAGAAATCCTTTCTTTGTGAATTCCTTGCCCTATTCATCTTTATTAGGGTTTGTTTTGTTGAGTGTGTTCTTCTGGGATATGGCCTTCAGGCTCAGGAGCAGATCCCCTAATACAACCATCTGCAGCTTTGCTTTTAGTGTCTTTCGTGCTGCTTTATTTTCCTAATTCCTCCTTCATTCCCTTCTAGTTTTGCTCCTGTATTGGGTTTGAGTGGCGAGGTTTTGGTAGCAGGGGGGGCTACAGGGCATCTAGGTCTTTAGATGTGAGAAGCTGCAGACAGCAGCAGACACATTTGTGCATGCATACCTATTCCTGTGCATATGTACCTCCTGAAGAAGGCTGCCAGGAGTAATTCTTCTCCTTCAATCATTTTGCCCGCCTGCACTCGGATCTTCTCACACAGAGCTACTGCTGAAGCATACCGCAGATCTCAGCCCAGTGAGCGTGTGCGTAGGCACAGCTTTGCACTTCTGGTGGTTCAGTGGTGTGTAATGCTCTCTTCTTATGCTCAAATGGCTGTGATTTGATCTCCGAGAGCCCTACTTAGACTTGAAAAGGCATCCACAGTTTCCAGAAAGTGCTCTTCATGCTGCAGAGCACGAGGCCAGGGAGCCACTTCACAACAGAATTTCCCGCAGGAAGGGAGGTGTCTGCACTGACCTTGTGCTGATGAAATCCTTGGCTGATCCCGATGAGGTTCAGCTCCCGGAGTATTAGCGGTGAAGCTGACATCCTCTGGACTCCATGGAGCATGACTGGGAGCAGCACGAACTGCAGAGCCCAGGGGAAGGAAGCACAATAAAATAAATACCCCCTTTTCCCATGCACAAAGGGAGAATTGATACCCCGGTCAAAAAGCCAAGTGCTGTTACAGTGGTTCTCCATTATAGGCATGTGTTTATTGGCTTTACTAAAGTGTCAGAGACGACGTCAATGCAGATTTGTGGAACAGATATTAAAACATCCTTTAAAACAATTTATTATGTATGGTCAATGAAACACGAACAGTCTGGTGTCTTAAAGAACAAATAGGAGCAAAGATGCAAAATGTCTTGCTTTGAGGTTTTATATCACAGGTGATAACTTTACTCCCTGTAAAGGAGGGTGTAATCATCGAGCAGATCTGAAAGATCCTGATAAGGCACTGTAGTCTGCACCCTTAAGGGATGTAAGCTGTTTCACAGGTATACATTTAACCCTTTGATTTGATGAGGACTCAAACCATCACTTCTGTTCATCTCAGACCTCCAAAGGAAACTGCAGGATCTGGTCGGTGAACATGCCATTGCAAACACCTAGCTGAACCTGATCAGAGGATATGAGCTTGTGATGTCTCTCCGAGAGTAGCAACATCAGGCTTTCTCCAACCTGGCTATGGGAATAGACTTCCCATGACAAAGGGAGAAGCACAAGCCCTCGTGACTGCAGCATGAGACGGTGTGCGTGAATTTACTCAGAGTAAGAAAGGGAAGGAGTGATGGAAAACATCACCTGTGCTGCTGTACTGACCTGGCTGCTCTTCTGGACTGTATTTGATGGAGCAATCAGTATGGTGTTGCTACAAGGATTAGTGGAAACAGCAAGTGTGGAAAATATTTTCTATTGACACAACGGCTAAGCTAACTTTACATTTCAAATCTTACCTCTTGTATTTTTTGGCTGCTGGGATATAAGCCCCAAGCCTTTTCATTTTATTGTTTCTAGTACCTTGTGACTCACAGTGCATTTGATGAACAAGGCTGAATTGGCACCTTTGAGCAGGAATCTTCTCCAGCCTGAATGCTGGAGCAGTTGGCACTTGCAGAGCACAGCTCTTTATCTTGTGAAATGAGGTGCACTTACCTGTAAGCTCCCAGGGTCCTGGGCATGCTCCCTGAAGAGTCTGCAATGGGCTTCTAGATGTAGCATGGGTGAGATCCCTCCTGGCTGGTTGGAGTTTATCTAAGTCTGCACAGCTGCTGAAAGGTTAATCCCACCCCATCCCTTCACACTCATCCCCTCTTCAGCCCCATGCTCCCGCCACCTAACTAACCTTACCAACACAGTAGTGTGGTGGCTTTTCAGACGGCTGAGGTCTGTGAGCCAGCTCACCATCTTCAGAGTGCAGGGGAGGAGGCAGGAATGTGCAGCTGGAGGTGGAAGGGAAGGCAGAACTGGTCCTCGTGGCAGCTGTGCAGATTAAATAATTTTAAAGTAAACGGTGAGCATCCTAAATGAACACTGTGAATGGGAGTCTAGCAAAGGTGGTTGGTACCTCTCAGCACAAGCTCCGTGCTCTGCGGCGTGGGGCGAAGGGCTTCTGCTTGTTCTTGAGCCAATAGACGCTGACTAGCTACGCCCGCTGCTTAAGAGCAGCATTTTGCTGCACAAGCCATCATGTCAGCTTTACAGTCATGGTAATTTCTCCACAGCAGGTGAAGGAGCTAGCCCTCAGTGAGGGATGTGGTCATGTCATGCTTCAAACATAAGCTGATTTTGCTCTGGAAGTGCGATACTGCATTCCCTGGTACCCGCACACTGGGCGTCCTCTCCAGCTTTCTGCTTTGAATCCTCTGTGCTGAGAATAGTGATAGTCTAGTCTTTTTTGTTCCCAAGATTTGTTCTCTGTGGGGGATCAGCCATTTCCATCTTCTTCAGAGATAAAACCTTTCTTTCCTCTAACCCTTTAGGGCTGCAGAAGTGACAAAGCAGTGGAAGAACAGAGTGAAAACCTGTGCAAGCTTTCGTGTGATTTTTAAACCCTGGTTCCAGAAGATTTACTCCAAAATGTACAGACAAGGCACAAACAGCATTTCACTACAGACTGTCTATCCCACCTGGGTCAGGACAGGGGGTCATGATGCACAGGCCAAAAAGAGCATGGCTTGACTTTGAGCCAGGCTGCAGTTTCAGAGTTGGTAACTGAAATCTTATTTCACTGCAGATGGCAGAATGTCACATGGAAAGAGAAGAGACCTGGTGCACACCACACATGAGTGTTCACTGCATGTTCACGTGGAATTACAGTTGTCCTCTAAAATTATAGGAGAATATTTGTTTGCATTGCTTGAGCAGACAACATTTGCAGAGTAGAGGCCTCTTTTACAGTAACGGACATAGGCTAAAAAGGTGACAGCTTCAGGACATTGCTGTTGTGTGAAGCAAAGCGGCGGTTATGAAAATTGGTTTGCTTTTAATTAGAGCAGTCATTACTGGCAACCACTCCAGTGTTATCTAAGGAATTTTCAGCTAGTAACTACATCTTGGTGAAAAGCAGATCCTCATTTCGGTAGCTCTCTTTCTGAGCTATTTTGAGTGTAATTGCTTTGCTCCCAATTGAGGGGTGGGAGGAAATCTAGCCGAACCATTGCTCAAGCTACAGCAGCCTGGAAGGCATTTTGGTGAACAGAGCTTTCCACCATGATTTCTGCTGCATCAGGCCAGACTGTTTTGCAGTGATGGACTGATTCGGGCTGGTATTTGACTGAGAAGGCAGGTGAATGGTGAAAAACAAGGCTGTAACTTTGGTTCTTATGGTACTGGTTGGGATGAAGGGACCCTCGGTGTCTGATCCATCACAGTGGATGTACAATAGAGGTGTCCATGCTAATTCAGCTCTATAGGAGCAGTTCTGTTCAGGCTAATTTACCAGCCCTGCACTAGCTGGCAGCTTCTGGGACTTATATGAACAATGGTGCGTGGCACATATTCCAGAGAAGAAAAAAATTTTCTGCTTTGTCTCAGGCATAACTAGTGCCTTGACTTTTCTTCATCATGGTGCTATACAGCATCTGAACACCATTCTAAAAAAACCCCAAACAACCAAACTGTTCTCTGCAAGAAGTTAAATGTATAAAGGCATCCCCTGGTCAGCATTCATCCTAAATCAATATTGAAAGAGGGAAGTAATTCATTGAAAACACCATTCATTAATTAGAGTGTGGCCTGGACCACAACGGCATGGTCTCTGAAGACTGAGTTATTTACATTCAGTTACTAAAGGATATGTGAAAAGGCTAGTGACAATTCTCAACAATGGTTCACAAGGAAGGCTGCTTGCTGGTGTAAATGCATTAATTATTGAGAAAATTTAGCTGGCCAGAACACTGCATAAACCAGCAAATGATCTGAAACTGATGTAGAATTAACTGCATTTGCCTTTGCAGATGTCTAGTTTCTGAGCACCAGAGCTTTAGAGCTAGCAAACATGAAAGCAGCCCTAAGAAGACCTGACTGCCTTCACATTCCTGCTCAGCCAGACAGCAGTAAGAGAGTTAATTTCTCCTGCAACAAGTAAACTTCAACTGGGTGTCACTGTTGGAATTGCCTACATTTCCCATATGTTATTCTTCTGTGAAGATACATTGCAGATACTCATAGAATGAGAACAATCAAGTTTACCCTAGCCCAGACTACATGACGAGCTTGCCAAGAACTTGAAATCATTGTGTGATATCTAGTAACACTTTATTACCATTGCAAAGTGCCTGTATGTCCCATGATCTTGCATCCCTTACCTTTGTCAGAATCAAAGTAAAGCAGTCCTGTTCTGGGAAGTTTTCTGAGGCTGCTTTGTGGTGTCGTAGATGAAGCCTACCATGATTTTTTTTTTACCTAAAACTGTGTATTGTGTTTGGTGATGGACCTCCTCATAAAAAAATGACCCATGGCAGAAAAGTGAGGTTTAACATATGGTTTGACTCTGAAATGGAAGAGGTAACCATATGCCTGATGTTAAAGCCCCATCTTTTTAGACTGGTGCGGAGATGACATAGGACTCACTTGTGGTAATGCTGTATTTGCACTTACCCTTGCAGAGATGTAGGAAATCAAGCACGGGGATTAACTCTAATGTTACTGATTGCCAGATGGTTTAAGATTTCCTGTGCTGTCCAAATTCTTTAGCTAATGTGGCTTCAGCTAGTTAAGGAAGACAAACATGGATGTTTGGGCTCAGTTCAGTAAAGTGCTTTAGCATTCATCTAACACCAAGCACACAGGTGAGCTGAATTTTAAGGGTCACGTCTAAATACCCTGCTGAACAGGAGATGGATAGCTCTGTATTCATCTAAACAGCTCTCTCCTTCATAGACAGTTTTTAAGTCAGACTCTTTACTGTTGGATGCTTAGTGAGATTTCCTGAGATTTCAGCTAAAAAGATACCCACATAACCCACAGGGGAACATGCCCATCTGGCAGAGGACCTATGTGAGGCTGCCTCAGCTGCTGTAGCTCTTTAGTAGAAAAAAGTAGTTAATGCTTTGGTTGAGGAAGTTCTCAATTAAATCAAGATTGCTTGGGGAGGCAAGCCATTGGGGGTCCTTAAGAATGACCTCCAGAAACAGTGCAGGTCAAGCTGATCCTGTGTCAGAGCAGGATGATGGACCAGATGACTGCCAGAGGTCCTTTCCCAGGGATTTCATGTTCCTAGAAGAGCTATAATTGCATGAATAAAATGTCAAATATTTTATACCTCATTGTGTGTGCCCAGTAATGGAAGAGTAATAGGTAACTGTTAAATCAGTTTTTATTGATAAAACACCAACTATCACTTAATATTTTAATCTGTAGGTATGGATTTCACCATAAGGTGGAAACTAATAGAGATAAATAACTCCTTTTTTAAACGTGCAATAATCTTTTCATTCTTATTTGTCCATGACCTGAATAATCTGATCTTTAGGATCAGATTGTAAAAAGCAGTTTCTTATAACCATAAATGTTGTGAAAAACACAGATCTGATAGAAGAGCTTTTATTTCTTTGTTGGATTGACAGTGTGCTGTCTCACACTAGCTGGTACTTTCAGATTGATTGCTAGGAGCGAGTTATACCTTAAGGGAAGAAGAAAGAAAGAGAAGAACCTGGAGAGCCTGATACTGCACACCACATCACTGATATACGAGGTTGCATTGTCAGGATAGACTGACCAAGCAAATCAAGAACTTATTTTGGAATTAAATGCACTGAGGTAGATGTTTTTAACAATCAGTGGTGATATGACTCAAAAAGTAATTTACCCCTTATTTCTGGGATTTCTGGTGAATCACATGCTTGTGATACATGCTGACTGAGTGTAGTCATACTTCTCAGGGACAGGCAACTGACTGAGAAAACCCTCCCTGCCACACGGTTATTGCTCAGCTTGCATTTATGTGGGAGATAGGTCTGAGAAGAGTGACTACAGCTTTGCTGCATGGAGGGAACTTGAATGCCAGCTGCCAGTTGCAAAAGAAGCTAAACTCCTGGAAACATTCCTCACTTTGTCTTTTGAAGACATTGCACAACCAGAGTGAAATTACTCCCAACCTGGGGGAGAGACAGTGCAGCCACAGAGAGTGGCTTCACCCTTCCCATCATCCTCGGTGGATTTTGCATGCTGGGCTCAGAAGTCCTCCTGGGTATTGAGTCCCCACCAGTTTGTATGTGGGTCTGAGCCAATGCTCACCCAGCACTCACTGATCAAACTGAACTCTCACACAGGCGAAAGCTGCAGATGAGCTCTGGTGCACAGCTTGAGATAAACCAGAGCTTGCTTTGTCCATTAAAGTGTAGCTGAGAATGGCCCACGGCTGCTGTGATGTCGTGGGAGACATGAAGGGTGATGAAGGGTGGGAAATCTGTCCCTGAGGATGGGGAGGATGCCTCAACTGAACCTACTTACAGAACTGTTGTGAACATGGCATTAGATACATCTCACTGACAGACACATGGGGACAGCCACAGGGCACGGGGTTTATCTCAGCCGCATCCTTGCCATCTTCCTAGTGATTTAGGGACATGTCTTGAGGGAAGGAAAGGTGAGGTTACTAGGTGAGTCAGGGAAAGGCTATGATCAAGTGGATTCAGTGTGTGAGCACAAAGCAACACTGTCTGTGATTGGTGAGCTTCCTTCATTCCTGGAATAGCATCTGAGAACTGAATGAAGTGATTTCCACCCCCTCTCACTTCTGGTGGGCTGACCTCAGAAGGGAGTGGTGGAGAAACCAGCTGGGAGTAACTAGCTATTTAAAATGGATCAAAATCATAACTGGGAAACTTCCTGAACGGGTTACTGGGGAGGGGACAGGGAAACACCCAGGACATTCAGAACCAGCTAGCCAGTGAACTTGGAAAAGAAACAGCAAAGCAAAGTGGTCTCTCCTCCACTAATTGAGAGAAATAAAGAATTGAAATGCTCCCTGGAACTGATGGAAAATCAGGTCAGGAACAGAAATATTCATGCATTTGCTCTACTGGAGGGTAAAGAATTTCCAAACCCAATTTCTTTTGTGGAAACCTGGCTCCCTAAGTCTCTGAACGAGATGCAGAGAATGTCCCACTGCATGTGGTGTGCTGGTTCAGGATCCCTGCCAGGGCAATCATTCCCAATAACAAGCAAAGCAAAACCAAGCTGCCAAGTTTCAAATGTTCATATGAGAGGGAGGCTCATGACTATAGAGAGAGCAATAAGGAAGCATGAGTTCATTTGCTTCCCAACCAGTCTGAGTGTCCTCACTTCATGTGCTGTTGCCTCAGATAACATGGGTTCAAGACCAGCTTCTTGTTGTTTTAGGAACTATTCTAATATAGAGTGCAAGGAAAGTACAGCTGAAATTTAACACAAGAGAGAGCAGATTGATACACCATGGTAGATGAAACTCATGGAAACAGGAGACCATCTGGGGCATAGTGTGATGTGATACCTCAGAGCTTGTGGAGTCCAGAAGCAGACATGAGGCCCTTCTGTGGAGGACAGCTTTCAAGTCTATGAAATTCATGTCCTTTCCTTGATCCCAAATGCTCTCTCTTTCAGACTCTTTACTTCCCAGGGCTTCCCTCCTCCTAACCCTTCTTTTTGCATGATTACCCTTTTCCTGCCAGTCTTCTGGCTGATGTAATCTTATGTTGGAAATAGTCTTGGTTCAAGTGTGAGGTTGCTCTGGAGATCTCCACAGTCCCTTCCAAACAGCATCACTGTGATTCTGGGGGAGTGCCCAGCTCTGCTCAGCCCCAGAGTTGCCCTCTAGATGTGCAATCTCATGATGGTTTCACTGATTTTCTGCAGTGAAAGCTGTTGGTGGCTTTCAACTCCTCATGGCCTCTAACTAGCTCATCACAATGTATTGGAACAGGCACCCAAACAGCCTCATATATCTGCCCTTTGCCACGTCTTTCAAAACACATTTTTGGGTAATATTATCACTTCCTCCTATTTTAGCCTCACTCCTGTGTCAAGTATGCAGAAAGAAAAGAGACGAAAACTTTCTTATTTGTCTGTGCTTTGTGTCAGCCTGCAAGGTGAGTCTAGGATTATTTACAAAGTTGCACAAAATACCCCAAAATACTTTAGGTACACCATCTGTATTTTAATTTAAAAAATATAAAATAAATAGTACACAGAAAAAAATAACAACACATAAAAAAGAAAACAATATAGTTGGCTTTCTGCTATCTGCAGGCTTTGTGCTAAAGAGAATCTGTCAGGGACATCTAGGCAGTGTTAGGTTAATGGTTGGACTCGATGATCTTAAAGGTCTTTTCCAACTTAAATGATCCTATGATTCTGTGATCTGAGCTGCTGGGGCAACTGGAGTGGTATCTCTGTTTTGGCAGCATGGAAGTACACCCACTCTTGGTAAACCTGATTGAGCACTTGCTTTATCAGCCAAGGTTCTCTTTGTAGCATCAACGACTGTTCTAGTTCCCCCTTCAATGTAAGAGTCTCATTGTCTCGATGTCTTCCTCCTGATGTGATGAATCACGCTGTGAAGTTGCCAAACTCTCTCTGGTGAATACAGGGGCACTCAGGCCACCTCAGAGGTTGTGAACTGGGAGGGGAGAATTTATGAACACACGCACACATGGGCTTCCATGCTCCGGGAAATTAAAAAGGGATAGCAGCAAACACTGAGCAACACTGCTGTCGCCAGCACCTGGCAAACATCACTTGTTTACAGCTCAGGAGCTCACGTAGTGCATGTTTCAAGGAGGCAGGTCTGGGCAGGAGCAGGGAGAGGTCTCCACAGCCCCATCGCACCCAAGCCAGGCAAAGCCGTGACTCAGTGAGTAAACACAACTGAGCACTGAAACCTCGGCTGGCCTTGCTGCAGTAATACCTGAAACTTCTGTTTGTTTCCCAAGGGGATTTAGCAGCGAGGGAATAACCAGACAAGGCAGGAGAATGGCAGATAATGTTTGCCTCCTTTTGATATAAATATACGTCCAGAATAGCATCCTTCAGTGCTAACATTCCCACAAGAAGGAAACAATAAACAAACTGAGTTATCATAGGACAGTCAGTAAATAATAATAATAACAAACCTTTCAACTAATCCTTTATTTTCTTTTGTAAATGGGGCTACTTTGACCTGACAGAAGCATGCACCAGGGAATGATGCTGCATCATCTAAGGAAATGGCAGGTCTTGTATTTCTCTGCTTCTTCTTTCTCTGGTGTCCCATCAGCATTTTGTGAGGCCAGTGCAGGACACATGACGGGGAGGCTCTGAAGAAATCCCTCTGATCTCATGGCCCAACTTATTATTCTGGAAGTGAATCCAGCCCCTGGGAATTGAGGGTGCTTTCTGTGAAAAGCAATTTCTGCCTACTTTGGTGTTCAAGACTTCATTGGTGTATAAACTTAGAGTGCTCCTCTGGTAGAAACTGCTAAAGATGCATATCACATGGGCAAAGACACACAGAAATGACACCATGGTCCAATTTATGTCAGTATTGTCACACAGAGGCAAAAACTCCGTGCCCTTCAAAAAGGCACTGCTTGAAAAATGCAGTCCTTCGGGTTTACATTATATTATCTAAGTTCCTATTACTGCCCTTTGTGCATTAATTGCTACATGATGTGAAAAAGAAAAACAGGGAAGAAAAGGAAAATCTTTTACCATTTCTTGCTTTAGACATTTAGCATAATTTCTTATTACTTTGTGCAGAAGTTCTGCATAAAATTGCCTAGCCTCCAGACACTGTGCATTACAGGTGTTGTAAATGTTAGAGGGTTCACCTGAGAGCCCTGACTGTTTTCATAGGGATAAATATAGGTGGAAGAATTGTTTGTAATGAATGTCATTCAACAAACCACATCTTCCATTTGTGAATTGTCCATGAAGAGATTGTAATTTTCTTGAGCTGTTTGCTGAATCACTTCTGGAAATCATTCTTCACTGGCAGCTTCTTGGAGAGCAATTTGCTGGGAGCATTTGATATTCAAAGTTTGCAACTTGAGCTATTTTTATGAGGTGTGTCAGTTCCCTGGTAGGATTTGTTCCCTCGCTAGATGAGTGTAACTCCTGAAGTTTGAATTTCTGTTTGGAGTAATTCCAGTTACAGATATGAATTTTGAAACTTTGCAAAGGTATCCTGAAATATTTGTTTGAAATTTGAAATAGATTTGGTTTTTTTGCAAATATTGGTAAAACATGAAAACAAAAGAAGTAAGTTTAAGGCAAATTCATTACAGCATTCAAATGAACATTACGGCTGTTCAAAGCTCCTGTGACCAGGCTGTACGCTTTTGGTGTGATGGTTAATTTGCAATCAGTGGCATATCATCTTGGGTCTAACAGTTATTGGTAAATGGTATTATTGAAAAGGTAAGGACAAAATAAAACCTGTCAGAGGTCAGGTGCGAGCAGGAAATGTTAACTTCGGTGATGAGCGGGTGTTTCATATGACTTATTCAGAATTACGGAATGCTTGACCCTGATCTTGCTCAAACACAGCCATTCTGCTGACTTGGGCAGAGCCTTTCCTGGTGTCCTTCATCTCTGCCAGCAGCAAATTCATTTCTAAACTTACCTCAGCTGAAACAGTTGACAGGCAAGAGACTAGCTGGAAATAAGGTCATCTGGGAAGAACACCCTGCCCCTAAATTCTCTGAGAGAGACTATTCAAACCTGAGGCTGTAATGGAAGCCCTAATGGTGGATAAAAACAGGAGAAGGCTCATAAGAGAAGGTTCATGTTTCTGTTGGCAGTGATGTACAAAGTTGTTCCAAAATGGTTTATATTGCCAAGGATTGTTTTTGTTCAGGCTGGGCTTGGCTTTTCCTCTTCATGTCCTCACGATGACGGATCCTATTGAAGGTGAGGGAGGGTGGAGTATGTGGGAATCAGTTAGAGGATTGTTTTCTCCTAGCAGCTACTTGGTGCTGCTCCAAGCTGTGCAGCGCTTTGGAGGAGAGTTGTCCCTGAAGAGCCGAGGCGTGAAGCTTGGGGCCAAGATGGTGTCCACACAGACAACGTGGTCCTCTCCTCGCTCCCTCCCAACACCAGATGCAAATAGCTGCCTACAAAAACTTGCCTTTTATGGGTGAGACAGCTGAAGGAAGCAGCTGAAAATGAGACCCATGGGTTTATTGAACTGGAAAGAAAACAGCCTTTTAATACTTGCCTCTCTGCTCTTCCAGTCATAGAGAGAGAGAAGGCCTTATCTTTCGGTCACAAAAGAAGTATTGACAAGGCCTCAAATAATCCCAGCAAAACCTGTTCAAATAGAAGTTAGCACAGTACAAACCTCTGAAAATTAGAGGGTTCACAGAGTGTCTCATACAATCAGGAGCTAGTGCTCCTTGAGAGCCCAGTGCCTCTCCAAATTAACCTGATGAAGACAAGATGCCACTGGTATCTCTCATCCACCTGGAGACAGGCAGAAATGAGCCCGGCACCTTTCCAGAAGGAGTGAGCTAAGGGCATAGAGTGGTTAACGGGAAGTCCTCAATTATAGGTGATCAGGATTCAGCCCGGAGCTCCTACTAGTGAATGCACTGTCTCTCTCCCTCAAACCAAAGGTCTGTAGTTAAAAAGGCAGACAAATGAACTACTTCAGCTCCGTAATGATTTCATAAATGCACGTGTCTGAGTAATGATTCCCTCTATTACGCCTTCCTCCCACTCGTATTAAGCCATCATGCCTGGATAATCTAGCACTTTGAATTAAGCCCTCCTGGTTCACCCATTCTGTGCTGGGAAATTCTGCTAGTGTTCAGTAAATCGCTGACCCCTATCAAGTCCTTACAAGTACAAAATCATTCACTTTATTTATATAAGTCATCCTACAGGCCAGATTTATAGGGAAGACAAAGTAAATGCACCTGTGTTGATGCAGTGGTAATTTCGTTATGTCAGGGGGAGTCTGCTTAAAGACAATGACTTTCATGGTGCAGCTGGAATGGGGTTGGGCTACAGAATGGTGCAGCTGGCCAGCAAGCAGGGGTGAGCTGGAACAAGACTGGATCTGAAAGTGGCTTTTGTGGCTCTTCTATTCCTAATAACATATATTAAAAAAAAAAAAAAAAAAAAAAAGAAAAAAGATCCATTTTGAAGAAGAGGGGAAAAAACCCACTCATTGGCTGCATGAGGATTAACAAAGTAGTTTACCATAATATTAGAGGGGAGGAAGTCTTTTATGGAAAGTACTGTGGGGAAGATGATTGGTTTTACTTGCAGTTGTTTTTCCTGCCTCCCTGTTGTTCTTTTTTTCAGTTCTGTAGAACAAACTCAGAAAGTGGTACAAATCATATTATTTGTTAATGCACCAGCTTGGTGAATGGAGAATTTTTAGTGACCTGCAAAGAGAACAAGCACAATTCCTGTTATTTGTTAATCATTTCTGTGTGCATAACTTTCAAGGACTGTTTTAAATATTTATGCTTCTTTTTCTCCAAGGATTTGTGTTTGTTACATTTAATTCCTTCCTGAGCCCAAACCTAGTGGGCACAGAGAAGATAACACTCACAAGGAATGATTTAAGGTCTTCAACTTTCCATTTGAAATCTGGAAAAATCTCAAGGAGTCCTTCATCATAGTGAAGGAAAAAAAAATACATTTTGTTTAAGTAAGCAGCTTCACAGAAACTCACCTTTTAGCATTACTAAGAAGAAGCGTCATTCCATGGCAAGTAACAACAGTGCTATCTGCAAGGGAATGGATCAGTCACAGAATAAGCCCTGGCTTGTCACAAACTTTTGGTGAACCAATAAATGGCCAGTCTCAACACATTGTATTGCAGCTATTATGCAAATCTACCAATAAATAGACAACCGGGCTTGCTTGGTTCTCAGTCACCTTGTATGTCTGCCCAGGAGATAGTAAATGGCTTAATGAAATTAGCTACAGTCAGAATTTGACTACGTTTTTTTTTTCTTCCTGATACGACATTAACTGCTTGTGATATTGTCACGTTCCTTTCAGTTTTTACATGGTGTAAAGGACCATTAAGTGAGTCATCCTGCATAGATAAGGGAAGACAGTGTGTGCTCTGTGGCAAAGCCCTAGTGAGATTTTTGGGTCATGCTGGACCGCAAGAAGAAATCCCTGGAGGGAGTATGATTGCATGGGGATGTTTCTGTATGGGGTGAGTCACAAAAAAGCATTAAAAATTCCACAATGATTTTTTGGTTTTTATTGAAAGCACTTCCTTCAGCTTGATAAAGTTGAGGGTGTAAATTGGTTACTCTTCCCTGTGCAAATAGCTTTGGTTATTTGTTGTGATATTTTTATGTCCTTAATTTCCCACAAGTGTAATATGTGGGATGGAAGTTTTCATTTGTCTTTTGATAAGGCTTTGTTTTAAAAAGCCCATCAGCCAATCAGGGAGGATAAGCCTAGTGATTAAATTCTCCAATTACAAAATCTGTATACTGAATACCTAAAGGTTACAGCTTACCAACAGCCAGATGATGAGAAAATATTGTGTGATACTAACCACTAATCATAGCCTGCTTAAGAATGACATTTCTAGGAATCAGGATCAATTTGCCAATGATTCACTAGCTGTAGAAAGAACTAAATTCATAGCGTGCATTGTTTGAAGTGAGTGTTTTGATCAGTTCAGTAAGTATCAAAAGCTGCTTTCCATTGGCTACAGAGGAAGGAGGAAATCAAAGTCACCTCTGTTTTTCACATAGCTTATATTTTTCAGTTAAATACTGACATCAGAAGTTTGTCAGTGAGACAGATCCTTGTCTCTGTTCCTGTGTTGCATACAGTGAAATGCTGGCCCCACTGAATTTGGTGACAAAATTCCCATTCGTTTAACCTCATGTCAGAGGACTGACTTTCATTGACACACTGGGGAGCAATTAATTATTTACCCATCAGCCTGAGAGAGCATTTCAAAAGGATTTATTTAAGGTGCTGTTCTTTAAGAATCAGTTATCTTGAGGCATGTGATACCTTATAAAGTTCACTGTGCTTAAATACCTTCCACTCAATTAGCTCATGTTTTTATTCAAGAGAGGAGATGGATAGGTCTCTTCAGCTGGCAATGCTTTCAGAGTGTGTCAGGCCAAAGGGAAGCTAATTAGAGGGAAGAGAGAAAAATGTGGAAATTACTGTTTGCAGAGAGCACTGTAGAGAGGAAACTTTGTTGTGAGCAGCTCTCTCTCACATTAAACATGCTGAAGCTGTACTCTTCTGACCATAAGATTAATGATGCCAAGCCAAACATTATACCCATGTCTCAAGGGTCACAAGCAAACTTCTTCTTTTATCATCTGTTTCTCATTTTGCTGGCCACTAAGGTATTTACTTAGGAATCAGTATATATCCAGGTTTAAGTAGATTAAACTAAAAACACGCCACTGTTTACTGGATACATCTGCTCTCATTAGTATAACTTGTTGCTGTTGGCATGAAGCAGTTTAATTAAAATGACAGCATAGTTTTCTGTGGAATCAGTGCCTGGTCCCAGTGGGGCTCCTCAGACAGATGTGAACAACCGGTGCCCACCATGGTGGTTGCAGAAAGAAGCCAGGGCTCCCCGCTCCCTGTCACCCCTTCAGAGGGTCCCTCCTGGAAAAGAGGAGAGTGCAGCACTTCCATCTATATTAGACCTGTCTTTTTTTTTTTTTTTTTTTCTTCCCCAGTTATTCCTTATTTAGTTGAGTCCAACTCATCCCATTAATGCTTAGGAATGTTGTGTATTTACTAGTGACTTAGGTGTGAGATGCATTGGTTGGTGAGCTACCAAAACCAGATAGAGGCCCTGGGACGATGCAGGTACTGGCTTCATAAAGGAATGGAGTTGCATCTGCTAAATAATGAGGGAAAGTCCGGAGGCACCATCTCTCCTGCTACGTATGTGGTTGTCACAGAGCAGTTTCTTGGTAATGCCAGTGCCCCAAAATGGAGATGGGTTCCAGAAAATCCTGTGATTGCCTTGGAAGTTATGGAAAAGTGAATTAACAGGGTCATTTGCCTTCTGTTCTCTGAGTTTTGAGATGATACTTGGCAAATGTATTCAAGGATTTTTTCCTACAATGACATAGGTTAGAAACTGGGCTGGATCAGATAAACCGTTCTGGCATGTGAAAGACATGAAGGTTTTCAAAGTATGTGGTCAATGCACACTCACACTTAAGATAAGTCAAAACCTGGTGGCCAGGACACTTTTCTGAGTTTTTGAGCCGGGAGTAGGATTTGGGACATGCCCATCCTAACCAGTTTCCCTAGCCAGGAGCCAGTGTTTTCCTGTTTTCCATGGGCAATCCACCCCAACACCAAAATATAAGCATCTGAATTACAGTTGTGGTTGCCCAAAGCTCCCTGGGATAGTCAGCAGAGGGGGCAGGGAGTCATTAGAAGAGAGGACCTTCAGGATCACCCCCCCGCCCAGCACCTTTCTTTGTAATAATTTTACTAAATAATATAAATGTTCCATTTTAACAGGAGGGTGACTAGATTTTCTAATGGCATGGGAGCTAGTGGAAGATCTGAGTCCTTCCATGTCTGACTGACAACACAATTTCTGCACCCCTCTCTCAGCTCCATCTTGGACTAGCAGCTTGATGAAATGACACTGTTTCAAAGGGAAAGATGGTGTCATCTCTTAACCACTTCTGGTCCAAGAGAAAAAGAAAATCAGCCACCTACTCCTCACATAGCAAGTGGAGTAGCATGGTTAAAGAATTTAATAACACAAGGCTTATGGCGAAATCTGAGACCTCTGCTTTTTGTTCTTCCAAGGCAAAAAGCACAGCTATGTAGTTGAGTGTTTTCTGAGGTGCTTTCAGAAAAGTCCCCAACCTGCCCAGGCTCGCTGGGGCTGGTGCCAGCAGGGGCCAGTCCCTGGCATGCAGGGGTCCAGAGACCTGTGCTGTGCAAACACATGGGGATGCAGGTCTTCCCTCAGAGCACATCTGAGATGGGGAAACTCTCCCATTCATGGTGGCTAAGCAGCTATTGAAGCACTTTTGGCTATCTAGCCATCAATGTACAGTAGAAGTTGACCTAGAAAGAGTGGAAAAATCTCCTGGTGATGATGAAATATATGAAGCAGTGGGGCTGAAGGTGTCTCTTCTCCCAGCTAAATAGAAAAAAGCAAGAAAACACAGATGGTGACAGATGTATGGACCCCTACTTGGAGTCTCGAGGTAGACCCCTAGCAGACCTGGAGTTAAAACCAGCAGCCCCTGATGGCCTCACAGGTCCAGAGGCCATGGGATGAGCGGTTCCTCACTTGCCTGCTTGAACCAATGGTGTGTTTTACCTGGTTTTTGTTTCTAAGATCCTTTCTTGCTACCTCCTCCTTGGTTAGCAGCATGGGTAAGATGCGAAGGGGAGCCAGAAAGCACAGTCTGCAATGAGGATGTGTTTGTGTGGATGAACGCACTTTCCACATATAAAGGTAATAAAGGGAAAATGCTACATAAATTCACTTGCTGACTGTTTTGCTCCAGTGTCATGGCCCAAGAACAATCACGCAAACTCATCCATGTGTGAAAATTGTAATATTGGAAAAGGCTCCTGTGTTTGCTATTCGTGATATTTCTTTAAAATGACTTTCACTGTAAGTGGATACCGAAATAACTCTTCAGATTATGGATTGGAGCAGGGAGTTGTATTTGTTTAGTGGTGTAGCTGCATTGATTGGCATCCTCCTGCTCAGGAGAAATGTTTTTAACCAGCCAGAACAACAAATACTTCTGCAAAACCTAGGTGGGTTACATTGAGAGCATTCAAATGTAAAAGCAACTAGGTGTTTCGGGAGCCAAAACACAATTATTTTTAAATGGCTGTGGTTAGGAACGGTTATTATTTATTGTTTGAACTTAGCAGCACCTACTGTCTCCAGCCAGAAATCAGGACTTCACCATAATAAGTGTAAAAGGCAGTAAAAAAGAGGCTTCCTCCTCTCTGAGTTGTCGAGTCTGGGCAGAAGGCAACAGACAGACTGTTTGGACTCCACCAGCACAAAGTTGGAGCAGGAGAGGACGGGAAGACTGGTCTGACCCCCCTGGTTAGCTCCAGCAGTGCTGGGCTGGCTGTGTCACGTTGGACAGGCTGAGGAGCCTTATGGTGGGGAGGAAGCTGGTGATAATGCGTTGTGCGTGGTTTTGGGAAAGGCAATAAACTGGGCTGAAGGACAATGAAAGCTGGAGGTGCGGTGGGAGCTGGAGACCTGTCAATGCCTCAGTGGCATGCCACAGTTTGTGAGAGAGGAAGATAAGGAGCATGTGTGGGACACTGTGAGAGAAAGGGAGTCACTGGTTCGGAGTACAGTGCATGGTAATGGGATGGGCAGAGGTGGCTGGAGAGCAGCAAAGCCATTTTCTAATTCAAATGTACAGAATTGGAGGAAAAAACATGGATTGTCACTACTATTTTTTTAAAATGGAAAGGTCTTTCCAGAAAGCCCACCTTGGAAAAATCTAAAGCTAAGCTGTTTGGCTTGGCATTTACCAAGCTAGGATGGTTGAGCCAAATTTACATCCTGCCTGCAGGACGCAGGGTACCATGGCAGCATCCTTTCCCACGCAGCCCTGCTGGCAAAAGGCATGGCGTGGAAGTGGGCATCGGTGCTCCTCCTCTTTCTTCCCCATCCTCGCTTCCCAAGATTCAGACCTCTACCCCTGCCCCCCTGAAACCAGGATTTGCAGAGAGATCTGGGCTGTTGTGGAGGCAGAGGCAGGTGCAAAACTTCTTCCACACTTTTTCCTGAACTTGGCTGCAAGTCCTTCCATTTTCTGGAATGTTTTTACCATTCATCTTCCCTCTCCCTAGAGAATAACATTGAACCTTCCATGACAGTCTGATTTTGTGGGAGAAATTATTTACAAAACTCATTTTCTTTCACACAGATTTTAGTTTTCTTCCTTAAGAACATTTGATGTTTAAAGCATCATTCTCATGGAAAACTTTGTGGCCTTAGTGGTAAAAGTGCAGTCAAGAAAATTATTTTTGCAGCAGTATTTTAAATATATAAAGTCAAGAAGAGCTTTGCCTAGGCCAGTAATCAGGGAAAATGAAAAGTAGTTAAAATCTGTATTCAATTCCATTTTAAGATCTCTCTTTTAGAGCTGTCTCTGTATAATGGCTCAGAAATGTCCAGGGAAGTTCTGTCATTTCTGGTTTCCATCTCAGACTGAAGCTGAAACAAGCAAACAGTCTTACAAGAAACCTTGTTCTTATGAAGAGATTTCCAATTTCCTATGTTTTCATCCTCATGAGGCTTAAATAAAACATCCAGACTTTTCATTTTTTAAACTGAAGGCAGACTCAAAACCTGCTGAGGTTTCCTCATCACAAATTAGAGCATATATGTGAAATTATTTTCTGTGAAGGCGAAGTGTAGTGTTAAATTAAAATCAGATGCATCACGAACAGCTCTCTCCTGCTTTGGCAAGAGTATGGGGTTGGTACTCTGAAGGATAGTTTTTGTTTTGTCACACTATTTTCCTAAATAATTGTGGTTTTTTTGAAAAAGACTTGAATTCTAACTTGGAAAAAAAATCTAATTTTCTGTTTCATCATTTCATTTAATTCTCCCTGCACATACAGGGAAAGACATGCTATTTTTCCTTCCTCTTGCAAGGAGAGACGCCAGGTAAGGACAGCTCTTATTAACACATTGCTGGTGGGATACAGTGTGGTGTGGAGCTTGACTGTTGTCCAGGGAGTGGAGGGCGGGGTGTGTGTGTGTGCACTGGGCTCACTCTGTACCACCCTGGCCAGCCCTCCTTAGGCAGCAACAGGGGTTTCTTGGCTGCAGCAGGAGCCACAACGCTTTGCCCAGTTGGACTTACCCTTCTTCCTTTAACCAAACGTGTTTTCCTCACAGCAACTGCAAGCAAAGGTCTGTATTGCTGAGAGCTGGTAGAGATGCTCCAGAGATGAAACACTATAGTCCTCTCTTGACAGCCATCCCTGTTTTATTAAAAAACACATTGCAACATTCATTGGCTGCATGTAAGGTTTGCCTGAGGGAAAGCCCAGCACCAATGCAGTATGTCCACCCTGAAACCAGCCACTTGCAAATCGAGGTAGGCACCTTGTTCTCTGTCAGTTGCCTGCAAGCTGTATGCAGAAAGCACAAGCAATATTGCTCAGCTCCTTCCAAAACACTGGATGTCACATTTCCATCCTGAGAGTTGGGTTGGTTGGTCCCTTGACCATGAGCCATTTAAGGTTTATTAATGTACAACAGAACATCTTCTGGATGGTGGTTTGCTGTCTTGGTGATTTTTTTTTAACTTTGCAAAAAGTGGTTATTTGGGTTTTTTACTTCTTAATGCCAAGAAAGCTTCCTGAGTAGCAATATCTGGTGGCTGTGAGTTCATGCTAAGTTACTTCAAATTAAAAATAAGTAAGAGTGTTTAAACACAGAAAGATCTTACAACTGTGAAGACTTTCCATCCCTCACCTTTTTAAAATTGTTACTGGATGGGGTCAGGTAGGGTTCCTGAAGTGTTTGGTCTGGAATGAACAAAAATGAAATTTTGGAAGGCTGAAGTATTTCTACTTTTAAAATCTGTGAACGTTACATGGGAAAAACTGTCTGGCTTTTCTGTGTGCTACCAACACAACAATGGCAAAAGAAATGCAGTTTCCTGTGCTCAGTCTAAAAATGTCATAAGAGAAGTAGACCCAAATCACTGTGTGATTATTATTTTTAGGGTGGTAATTAAAAAAAAAAAAAAAAAAGAAACCACAACTAAAACAAACTCCCCCCCACCCCTCCACCAATCTGTGAACTAAATTCCCCTGAAATTGGCAAACATTTGAACCCAGTGACACAAATTACTGTGAGCTTGGAATGATATCAATTACTCTCCATTACTACCCGAGGGCTTGCTGCTATAGTGGTTAATAAGCCAAATCCTAAGGTGCCCTTTACATTTGTGGGTAAGGTCAAAAGCAATTAAGGAGCGGCGGATCTGTGGTGAAAGCAGCACAAGTGCAACACTGGTGGGTTTTTTTTTATAAATCAGGGTCACGTTGTTCAAGCACTGCTGGATTTAATCAGAAGATGGGCTCTACCCAATGTTACCCCGGCTCAGAGGTCTATGGAAAACCAGCTCTCCCTTGCTACCATCTGCACTACAGAGCTGTAACTTGTGGCTGTGGCTCACCAAGGAGTACAGGGTGGTGAGTGCATTTGCAGTCTAGCTAAAGCAAGTAGGTGCAGAGAGAAGCCAAATGACCTCAAAACTTTTGAAACTTTTCAGATACTTTTCTACAAGATAGATAAATTATCACATATGTGGACAAACTGTTCTCATACAGAATTACCCGCCATACTACAAGCACATTCTCTGTCTCTAACACTATCTTTAGTTTCAGTTTAGCTCCATCATTGGACCAGGGTACTCTGTGTGCACCTGATTATAGAAATCTTTTCCTTGATAGGATGAGATCAAGTCATCTCTTATTGTCACCAAGCCTTCTTGAGCTTCCTCTTGCAAACATTGCCATTTTTTCCTAAACTCCCAGTAATTTTACAAAATCCTTTTTGTAGTGCGGGTGTCAAACTGGTCACTGAAAACTGGACTATCCAGAGATGGTATCTGATGTTAACAAAGTTAACTTTCTCAGACATGCTTGTCCTGAGGAAGACAGCATCAAGTTTCTTTATGACTGGACTTATTTTCCATAAACTCATCTTGATTGCATTAATTATGCTGCTATCTGTTAATTATTTCCTGATTTTCTCCCATATCAGATTTTGCGTGCAGTCAATTCCAGATGAACCAACTGATAGTTATGCAACTTTTTATCAGTGGCCTCTTTCTACACTGGTACAATAGCATCTCCTAGGCTTCATGACTCCTCTAATTTTCCAAGAGCTGTTATAAATTGAGGTCAGTGGCTCAGAAAGCTGCTCCACAAATTTTCTTAGAAAGTTGTGATCTGTATTATCTTGGTCTGCAGACAAGTTTGGGAAAATTAAGTCTTCACATATAAACTGCTCTGCATGGGGCTTCCTGCGACTAGCTTCGGCCATCTAAAAGCCAAAGCTTGTCAGACAGGCTCTCTCCAAAGTCAGTGAAAGCAGGAAACACTGCCAGAGGTGGTTCCTGCCATCAAAGGGGAGCAGAGGCCTCTGCAGATACCTATCTGTCCCTACTGACGAAAGAAAAAGTCCAGTTGACTCAGAGTACGTGGTGGCTTGTTGAGGTTTTTACGTGAGAGGTAGGATGTGTCTTGACCTCGTGCTCTGCATCCCATGGGCTGCAACAAGAGCATTTGTGTTTCCCACCCTGTGACTGAGACAGTCATCAGATCATGACCCTTTCTTGGAGATTTCTTTCTTGGATACGTTCTTAAATGACACACCATGTCTTGCCAGCTATCTGTAGCACTAGTCACTGATATTAACACCTTCCCAGACTGATTTTAGTTCCTCTAAGGCTAAATTTTGCTTGATCACCATTTTTCTTTATTTCTTTTATAAACCCACTTTGCTTAAAACCAGGGCATCTCAGCCTGTAGAAGCTTCTGTATAGGTTTCTGCCTGGTAGCACACGCACAAGTGCCTAGACAGAGGTGTGTCTGAGTGTGCTGGAGATGTCTATTTTAAGAAATAACAGAAAACACTGATTCTCAGCACATTTTCTATGAGCAGAATATCATTCCCCTGTAAATAAACACACTAAGCAGGCCACGCTGTGGTCAGACGAGGTCTCCCTTGCCCATCTCAGCCTGTCATTGCCAGTCCTGAAGGAAGTTCTCCAGAGAAAGAGGCCTTTTGTCTCCTCCCGGGCGGGGTAGTTTGCATAATCTGGTTAAATAAAACGAATACACACACGCACAAAGAATTGTGGGGGAAAATGGTAGTATAAGTAAGGCTGAGTGGTCCGTCTAATCTGACAACAATATAATAAATCGTTTATTTGTGTACACTGGAACAACTCCTTGGGACTGCGGTCTATTCCTGTTTCCCAACAACGCTGTCATTAAAACAATGGGCACTGTAATTACTGTGATAAAAAGGCATTATTGCTTCAGTTCTTCATCTGGCCCATGTGCAGAAGGAAGAGGTTTTCTTTATAATCTCCCCGCAGAAGGAGCGCAGGGACCAGAAGGCTCCTTCTCCCACTGGCTCTGCCTGTACAAAAGATTTCTCCACACCGGAGACTGCAGTGTGAGAGCCTTTGTCTTAAATGAAAGGGCATAATACAGGCCTTCTGCCAGCACTGGCTACGAATGAAAGCAGAGCCTTTATGTACCAGCTAACTGCTGAACTGCAGACAATACTGTAAAATCTGTACTCCTCGATTACCTCAGCTGCCTTCGCATCGCTGGAGTGCTGCTGAGCCTTAAAAAGAGGCAGGCTGTGGGCGCCAGGCTGGAGCTTCACAAAGTCTGTGTCAGTAGGAGAGCAGAAAATCTGCTTGCCCAGCACAGCCGCCCTGGTGAGAATGAGGAGGGTGGGTCGGGAGGGAGATATGATTAATACCTCGAAAACAGTCACTCCAGCTATTTCTGCAGCTGGGCCATTTCGTTCCAGCAAACTGCATTTTAGCTTCTCTTCAGTTTCGTTTAAAGCCTGCTAGTTTGGCAGCTCGCTTGTTTGTTATGAGCTTGCTGCCCAGCTCTTGTAATACCAGACTCTGCGGGAGATAGCCCAGAGGTGAGCATCTTTGCACTGGCCCTCATGAAAAACTGTTTCAAATGAGCCCAAGAGCTCATAGAAAATCTGTGAACGTGGGCTGGAGAGCCAAAATGCCAGCTAGTTGCAGCCAGTGTCTCTCGACCGCCTTCAGCAGAGCTGCATCGCCTGTCCTCCTTGAGAAGCTGGGCTGCAGTCCTTCGCACACTTCAAAGTGCTCAAGCAGTTGCTTAAATCCTCCAGGTTGCTTAAACGGGGACAGTCTGGCTGCTGCAATTTTAGCTTCCGTAAAGCACCCGCCTTAGGGTTCTTACATCATGAAGTATTGACTCCATTAGGGACAGAGGGAACTGTTCTCCCTGGCTGTAGTGGTCATTGAGAAGAGGGCACGCAGGCAGCAAAATACTCCCCGGCTGTCTGATGTGAGTGACTGCTGGCCGGTGCGGGAGCACGCACGTCCTCGTCTGATGAGAATTGCAAAAGAATATCAATAAGGTGCTGAGACAATCACTGCTATTGCCAACACTGTCTTTTAGAAAAATGTTTACCCCGTTGCAAGCATAACTGATGTAAATTGAATGTGTCAGGCTGAGTAGAAACACCTACCCCCTCCCCAGAGCTGCTCTCCCCTAGTTTGACAAGGTACAAACAGAAAGCCCGTTCACATGTGAGCGGAGAGTACCAAACATTGCATCAAAAACCAGAAGCCATCCTGTTACAATCTGCTGCTTGTCAGGATTTGACAGCGTTGTGAAATATAAATGATCTCTGAGATAGCAACGCCTGCCTCAGTCACTGGTAAACAACTCCCCTCATTAAAGAGATGCTTTAGAAATGACAGCACCAAATTATGTTAATATTTTTATGAAGCACTCTCCAGCCAGAGATCCTAAAATAAGGTTTACCATTCATTTGCCAAAAAAACATTTCTTTGCAAGCAGAGGCAAAGTGGTCTCACAGTTGAAAAACTGATGCCATTAAGTAGGCTCCAGTTGGGACAGAAATGGACCTGTTTGGATGTAAGAGAAGGGACTGCGAAGGGGGAGATGGATTTTTCCTAATGCTCCTTTTTTCTTTAGAATATCATCTGTAACCTTTTTTGACCCATTGACTGTCTTTGGTTCTGAGTTTGTTCAATGTCTAATTCAATATCCTTAGCCATGACAGTAACTCATAGGTCCTATCCTGCAATACAATCTTGCTAATGATTATAAATGGCTAGATCTAAAACTTGCTTGATCTGAAACTATATTCTACTGTTCAGTGCCCTCTGCAATCTTGTTAAGAGAACAGATTCAGAAACAGCCCTTGGGAAAGAGTCCTGAGTCATCCTGCCTCTCTCTTTAGCATTTGGATTTTCCTTGGAGACTTTTCAGTTAGGTTTTTGCCTTGATTTTGCTTATCTTTGAGATCTACTGAGGTTACAGTCCAAGACAGAATGGCTGCAATGAAATCATTACAGATTCCACCTGCATCCTGTATTGAGTCAGAGGGAAATTAACAGGATAATACTGGCTGTATGTATTTCTCAAGTGAGAGATCACTGAGATCAGTCTGTGTCAGAAATACCACTAGTAAGAACAGGTTATAGGCAGTGACAGAAAATATTTCTTAAGATTTCCAAACTTCTTTTTCAGGGAATGAAAATATTTGATCCTCTTCTTGTCAGCAGGCTCGCTCTGAGCTTGTTTTGTAGTAACATTCACCAGTGAAGGTTCAGTTTCTCCCAGGCTGTCTGCTCCTACCCTTCAGAAAAGATCTGGGCTCCTCTTTTGCAGAGCTCTGGCTGTACCTGCCCTTGCACAGGAGCAGCACAGCAGTGATACCCTCCACCAATCGCTCTCTCTCGGGGGGATTCAAAGCAGGAAAATCTCATGTGTCTTTTATGTTGCAGTGAATGCTATTTCTGCTGTGGACAGGTCCTGTCAGTCCTGGATATCATATTTTCATTACATTGTTCAGTTACTTATTTGGGAGAGGCTTTTTTCTGAAGTATTTTAGCACATCCATTTACCAGTTGGTTAAGTTCTTCCAGCAGGTGATAATTTATCCTCTTCCTCTTCTTTTTTCCTCTCAGAATCCCATCTAATGGCCCATATATCTGGCTGCAGCCATGCTAATAATATTAATAAATATTAATAATAATACAGTTATTTTAAAAAGACAATAATATCTACTGCTGGATCTGAAAACACAAGGACACTCCTCTTTTTTGGCCATTGCAAATTAGACACTGAGTTCAAACAAGAACTTCAGATTAATTCTGTCTGTCACCAAATTTTCTACATAGCAAAGAAAATACGCCTGAGTATTCTTACAACACAAATATCCCAAATATCCCTGCTTTCATATTTACAAGCATAGCATATGGATGCTAAGTGTAGGGGTAATCATGGTGTTACACAGCAAAAGATGGCACTGTTTTGATACATTGTTCACCAAAATCTGGTATATGATGCAATTACCTCCACAATAGCCTTCCTTCTGGAAATGTTTGGTTATTATCAGAACCAGGATTTTTGAAGAGCTAATGATGAATTACACCTATTGTTTGTATAAAGGGTAGGTGTTCATTTGTGTTAAGTGACTTTCAATTTATAAAGATTTTGGGTCTTCACCAGCCTGCTGGTGAGACAAGATTGTTTCCTTTGCAGTGGCATAGAGTTAAGCAAGACTCTCACTTTGACAGAGAATTTTGATTTGCTCCATACAACATTCGTGTCCCTTCTGCCAGATGGAGACAACACACTGCCTTTGCTGTGTTACGTCTTCAGCAGGCACTGAGTGAGTGAATTGCTTGGTTCACACTGGGGGAATGCTTGGAGGAAATGTATATTTAAGGACATCATCACTGCCAGGTTGTGATTTTCAGGATTGGTTTCCACCCACAGGAGTTGTGCAAGTGCCCCATCAGCTTTTCAGGTAGATGAGGCAAAGAAGCACCTCTTGGAGGACATATCCATAACTGAAGACATTGTTTCTGCACACCTTCAAAAGCTGCATTATAACAACTGCCTTTGCTTTTAACTTTGACGTTTTGTTGGTACCAGGAGAGACCGCAGGATAACTGTTGAATGCAGGCATCCCCCATGAGGGAGCAGCAGCCTGTTGGCCATCAGGGTAGCGAACAGGGAGAGGGTGCTCTGCAACACAGCTCTGTGAGTCAGCCTCACAGCCAGAAAGGCAAGTTTGGGTGGGATTTCATTGCCAGCCTACGCTGGCCAGGCTATCCTCAGTTTGTCACAGGCTGGGAAGGAGGGTGCCCACATCTTCAGCATCCTCCCACAGGCTTGTAATTCCTTCCCCTTGGGTTTGCATTTCTTGCAGAGTGAACGATCTCTGCGTGTTTGGAAAACACTGATTGCATTAGACACCATCACAAATAAGTGACGACTATTAGCTACATGCAATGTATTTTGTTGTATTCCTAGTGCATAGGATTGCTTGCCTTGGTCTGTATTCACTATTCCCCACCTTCCCACCTTTGCTCTCAGGATTAATGAGCTGCAATTAGGACCATACAACCAGTACAACTATTCTGATCCTTTTGGAACTGGCATGTTTTCTAATAAGCTTTTTTTACTTCCTTGGTTTGAAAACAGACGCGGAGTCCTGACACATTTAATCTGACAAGGAAGCCACAGCTGTCAAGAACTGTACTTAGGTGTGAACGAAAAGCTTATGTTGACAGAGGAATCCAGACTCATAGCTCTGATTTCCTTGGGCAGGTTCAACCATAGCCTGCTGACAACAGTTAGATGTTACACAAGAGCACAGCTACTCCAGTTCCTTGCCAGGTTGCTTTTCTTACAGTATGTGGTTGTTCTTTTCTTTCATCTGCCTTTAAGATGAGGGAAACAACCATCCAGAAGCAAGATGGTGACTTAGAAAATACAGCCTGCCTGAGCTGGGGAAGCTTTCTCTGGAGAAAGGCAGGACTAGTAGGGCTTGGATAACATTAGTTTAAGTTCCCAGGGAAAAAGACTGACATTTTTCATTGCAACGCCCATTGAAAGTTTTATTAAGCCAAAATAAAAGTTATAATTTACAATGGCTTTCTTGTAACAGCTTCCTTAAATTACTTCATGTTGATCAATTCATGCTAGCAATGGGTTTTTGACTCAGTATGAAGTGGAAGATACTTATTCTGTTTAGGAAAAGACTATAGCAGAGCACTTGGCAAGTTATGGGTTTGAAAGTGATACAGTTTTAATGATGGTGTAGCTCCCTCTTGACTCTATGGAGTAGGTGGAAGATGAAGTGCTGTATGTCTGAATGAAACCGTAAATTCCAGGTTTACCCTCCAATTCCGATCTTCTTATGGAGGAATGGGAATCAGTCTGCCCCTCTTGATTTGAAAGCCCTTGTGTTTATCTTGTGTCTGTGGATGAAATTCAAGCTAGACTCTCAGTGTCAGTGTTTGCAAGGGATATGGACTGAAATTCCAGCTTGCTGTTTACCAAAAGTATCTCAGAGCCCTACATTTTGGAAATCACAGAAGCAGACTGTGGTTTTTCTTCATACCGTCCCATAGGCACTGGGAGCTGCCTATAGGGCACAGCTCCCACTTCCCAGCTTCAGATACACATGTGGGGGGGCAATGCAAACACATAACATACCTGTGGGTATGGTTACACAGGGGTGAGAGTCAGAGGGTTGCTAATGCTTCTCACAGCTTGGAGCCTGGGAGGGTCAAAACTGGCAAGATCTGTGAAAATGGAAATGTGGGACAGTTGTCAAGCCTTTGGTTGAAGCCCAGCTTGCTGTGACGTGGTTAAAAACTTCCCTGCAGCTGTCTAGACTGCAATCTCCATCAAACAGCAAATGCTGGTATTCTGCCTGGATTGTTACATCTGTGGAACAGTAATACTCATGTATATTTTTAAAATATCTAAATACTGTTTATACACATCACAGAAAATAATAAATATGTGTAAGGTTAACTCTACAACAGACTTCTAATACATCAGCAGTTGAGTGTATAAAAATACACCCACACTCTATAGTTGTTCCTTTAAAATAACATTATTTTTTCTACAAAGCCCAATTAAACCAACAAGAATTCCACCAAGAATAGAACGTTCTCTGTCCTCAGACAGCTAATATATCTCGCTTAGTCTTTTGAGAGCCCTAAAAGCAAAATTTAGTAGTTTGTTTTCAGCAACACTCTTCTACAAGGGAGAAAAAGAGTAATTTATTTTCTGATCCATAGGAGAAGTGGCTAAGCAGGGGATCACCAGCTGTTATTTTGATGACTATCTTTGTGGAATATATTATGGACTCTAATTAAGTAAACTCTCTCACAAGTCTATAAAGTGCATAGTTTGGTGGTGGAACCTCTTGCCTGTGGATGGAGTTGGATCAAGCATGTAGAAAAGACAATTACGTGTGTAATAATTCTAACCAGAACTCTTACAGTAAATGCCAGATAAGGTTTCAGAGCATATAACATGTTCAGGGGAGGGATTTGAGAGGAATCCATGCTTCTCTGTTTTTGCTTAGTGTTGTTTTACAGAAATACACAGCAATGCTCAGCTAACTGTAGTCGTCAGTAACAGTAAGCCATTGGAACAAGTACTGCATTCATTGAGGTGCCATGGGCCTCGTCAGAATTGGGGAGAAAAATCAGTTCTGGGGAGAAAAGCTTTAATTCCCTTCCAGAAGCTTACTGGGGAGCCAAGAAGCACAGGAGAGATGAGGAGCCCTGCTTGAGTGGGGTGCAATGGGGAGCTAGGGTGGGACCCAGCAGAATGTCTCAGGAGAAGCTGCTCTTAGTGGGTTGCACCTGAGACATGGAAGGTGCCCTGATGGCTGAGTCCTCAGCTCACACCAGGACTTCCTTCCTTCCTTCCTTCCTTCCTTCCTTCCTTCCTTCCTTCCTTCCTTCCTTCCTTCCTTCCTTCCTTCCTTCCTTCCTTCCTTCCTTCCTTCCTTCCTTCCTTCCTTCCTTCCTTCCTTCCTCCCTTCCTCCCTTCCTCCCTTCCTTCCTTCCCCCCACCACTGTCTTTTCCCTCCTTCCCTCCCTTTCTCATTCCCTCTGTCATTCCCTTCTCCAATAGGCCATCTTTCAAATAAATACTAAAAAAAAAAAAATTAATCTCCGTGCATCACAGACAGCTTGTCCAAAGTGTCACAGCTATCCGGGATTTTGATGCATAGTGAAATGAAGATCATATGATCTTGCTGTAGCCTTTTTTTTTTTTTTTTTTTCAGTCTGGACAACGTTGGAATAATATTCAGTTGCATTAAAACAGTACATTTGGACTATCACCATAAATAAGATGCACTATACATGTCAAAACAAGTTCTTATGTAATACAGATCTCTGTGGTTTCATTTACTAGTAACACCCTTCATAAGTCATAACAGGGAACGAAGCAATCTCTGTGATATGGAGATTTCTTCTCAAGTGCATAAATTATGTCTTAATGCTTCAATTGCTTGAAAAGTGGGACAGTCCCACAGGTCACCATTTCCGTTCCAGTGATAAGATTTGCAAATATTAACAATCATTTCTGTTTTATGGGGAGGATTAACTTTACAGGCATGAGGGGTCCAGTTTAGTTGAACGTGGGAAAAGAAAAACCTTAAATGTAATAAATTAGCAAAATCAAGTAATGAAGGCAGCTTTACTTCGTTTGTAATGATTTTATAAACTCACACAATTCTGAAAGGCTCATATGGGAGAAGAGATGCTGTATTGAGACCCGTCCTCTCATCCGGCTGTGCCACAAGGTTGCCGTGCTCTCTGACCAGTTGCCTCTCCGAAAACTTATGGACATGTCCTTGCCCACAAGCTGCCTTGGTTTTTGAAACTGAGGTCTCATATAGGTCCTAGGTGTTTTCACAATTGATTTTCCCTGGAATTACAGTGGTTCAGAATGTCTCACTGCTGAGATGAGTGTAGTTCATCAGGAAGATTTCTGAACCTCCAGAAATACGTGCAGATTTGCTTCACTGTTCTCATTTCTCCTTGTTTGAGCACTAAAAACATATTCAGGCAGCCTCTTAAAGTCTTACAAATAACAGTCATTGAAATGGAAAGCAGCAAAATTATGAATATTGTATAATGCAATGTTAAATTACAAATAAATAAAACATCTGGGGCCAGATGTTGCTGTTGGATTCCTGTGTAGAACTTCCATTCCTTTCAGCAGCGTTGTGTGTGTACTTCTGAGCAGAGTTTGGCCCTTGATGTAGAGAAGTGTTTTTAATGTAATATTAATGAAGGATGATTTGTCCATTAAAAACAAGGTAACTTGGTAGATGCAGAGATTAACATATTTTAAGAAAACAGTTGAGAGTGTCTCTACGACAACCTTTCATGACAGTGATTTTTTTAAAGGTTAAAAGGATAGAAAACAACAACGAAAGAAACTGGAAGAAACATCTACAGAGTACATATGGTGGGAAAAAGGAGCAGACAGTATAAGAAACATACATGAAGTAAGCCCAAGTACTCAAACATCACTCAAGAGTTTTTAAAAGATTGATGATAATATAAGTAGGAGGATAAAGTAATCTCAACATGTCCAACTTCAGGTGGACTTCCCAAGTACTGAACTCCCATTTCTCCTTTTTGAAAGTCTGTTGAATCCTTTCACCAATGCAGAATTTACTAATATCCATGGGGCAGTTACATGGAAAAAATGGCCATTTACTCAGGGAAAAAATTCCTCTTCACAGAGGCATTGCCTGCTTATGGACAGGTTTGCAGGATTTGACCTTTAGTAGGATCTAGAAGGTTCTTTTACACCAGGGCTGATTCCTCAGTAGGTTCAAGTGCAGTGCACGCCCGTGCTTGTGGTTGCAGGCACTGCTTCGTGACCGTTTTGTCACATAGCTGCCAGCTCCTGCTCCCCTCTGCAGTACCTGCCTGGGCTTGTTTGCCATGTGCTTTTTCGGAGAGGGCAGAAAGCCTTTGAGAGTGGTGGTTGTTTGTTTTGAAACGTCCTCAAAAGGGTTACCCTTTCAAGATACACATCTCATTTTCCAGCCTGCAGTCTTGTTCCAGCAAATCCTGTGCATCCAGGCTCAGCGCGGGTGGTGGACTTTGTGAGTGACCTTTTATACAAAGCCTTTTAGCTAGACTGGGCACCTTAGTGAAAGAAATTAAAGAGACAGGCAGTAATTCACTGCTTTATGCACATTTTTTGAACCTTTGACTAACGTGCCCTTAATCTCTGGAGATAGTTGCCCACTTGCTCTCATTGATTCCCCCTTCTGTGTAACAGGTTGGTGGGAAGTGCCATGCCCAGCTCCAGGCCATGGTCCCCCTCCATGTTAAGTTTAGGGCAGGCATTATAAAGCTTTTGTAGGCTAGCCCTGGTGTGATGTGACCACTGTGCATCCCTTGCCATTAGACGTCCAGTCTGGAAAAGGGGGAGCTACACCTTGCACCATCCAGCCCTTGAGCTGTACCAGCAACCTGGTACCCGGGGGTCTAGTCCAACCGGGGGGACCTGGCAGCTCCAGTCAGCTTGTGAGCTCCCACATTTCAAAATGAAAGCTCAAGTGTGTGAAACTACGTTGTGAAAGCAACACTGAGCATCTGGCCCTGGACAGCTATCAGTGGTCCATGCCTTTGGAGAGGCAGTGAAGAAAAGAGGCATAAAAGGCATCTATCTTTGCTACAAGTTATTTATTGAAGCAGAACCCAAGCAATCAGTGACCAAGGGAAGTCTACAGTGTATTTTATTTATTGGTGACAAGGAGAGAGAGAACTCACTTTTTGACAGTGTCCTTAAAGTTTTACAGTCCTATCTTCCTGCTAGTCCTTACTCCTCTCTCTTCCTTGACCTGTACCAGCTTGTGCAAATTCAGTCTTCTGCCCAATGTCATCTGTCCGTAAAGTCCTTTAAAATAGCTGAATGTTCTTGGCCTGTTGGTCTTAACTCCTCACTAAACCTACTTACAGATGGTAATTTCCTAGGTCAGGGCAAAAAGCCTTCCCTTCCAAATGAACAAATCTGCAATCTGGAAATCATCCTCTGTAGCACAGCAGGCGCAGTACAGGGCAGGCATTTGCTATTTGCTAGCTTGCATTTCCTTGAAATAAAGGAAGAGCTATGAAAAGAATCTGCTCAAGTGTTCTGGTCGATGCTGTGTAAAATGACATCATCACTAACCCAGCCAGATGGGGCTGAGCACCATGTCTGTGAAAATGTTCATAGGAGCAGTGAGCACCTTCAGACAGACGCTTTCCATTAGACTAAACACAGATATTCCTTTTAACAGTGTGCAAGGAAATCGAGCTGCAGACTAAAGCCAACAGTTAAACACAGCTGTTCCTTTGCCTTGCTGGTCCCCCCAGTTTTTTTTTTTTTTTTCAAAGTGTAGGCTCAATCAGGAAAATGGAAAATGGTTGAGAAATTCTATGTATGTCTTCTTCTGCACCTTGGATTTTATAGGGCAAGCTAGCAGTTTCCTTTCCAGTTTTACTCATCCAAATGTTATCTACACAAAATCCAAGTGTTAAAACTGGAGGGGAAAAATTGGATATGCCATCTTTTGGGTGTAAAAAAATTGTGCCAGAGCTTTTACAGGGCCTTTAAAAATGGTGTCTTTAAATAACACCTGCACTATACATTTTATATGCCAGTGTTTCAAATTATGATATTTCCTTTGGCTATGACTGTATGCTATCCTGGTTTTTATATCTGACAAGAACCCCTCTGCCACTTCTCTGGAGTTTTTGGACTTCAGAGTGTTAATAATGAACATCTTATGCTTGTTTCAGTGCCCATGTCTGACAAGGACAGCACTGGCTTTTAAAAACCCCTTTATCTGAGCTGAGTGGAAAATGATGTTCCCATGTCATGGGACTTTTCTGAGACTTCAGTATTTTCTCCTCTTACGTGGAAATAAAATGCATGCTAGGTTTGTGACAGATTGGTGTGTCACAACATAATTTTGGTCTTTGGTCACAGGTTGGACTGTGCGCTCTGTCAGTCTTTACAGATGGTAGTGATGTCTGCTCCTTCGTACAGAATTAGCTGGCCAAAATGAAGAGAAAAATGCCCTCTCCAATGGGTACTGTGACCGCTGGGTGCTATAGCCAGGCAGATGTGGCAACAGCAGTGGGTGCCTGTCCATGCTCCCATCTCTCTCTTTTGGGTCTCTGTGCAACAGCAGCGGCTTTCCTGCAGCTCAGAGCCATTTCCCAACAGGTCTCTCACAAGCAATGAGTTCCTGCCAAAGGAGTTTGTTTTCTTGAATCAATATTTTCTGACTGGAAAGAAGAAATTCCAATCACTCCTGCTCATTATAAATGAACACACTGATAGTGCCTGGGAGAGACACTTTCCCATCACATTTGATTCAATGACCTAATGGAAGATCTCCCACTATTTCAATGTGGAGAAGAGTTAATACTTTTTAAACCAATTGCATGTTTAAAAATACATGTTTTGGTCATCTCCAGCAGCCTCATGCTGTACTGGTTTTGACTGGGACAGAGTTAATTTTTTCCATAGTAGCTTGTATGTAACTACGTTTTGGATTTGTGCTGGAAACAGTGTTGATAACACAGTGATGTTTTAGTCACTGCTGAGCAGCGCTTACACAGGATTGAGGCCTTTTTTGCTTCTCACCCCACCCCAGCAGCAAGCAGGCTGGGGGGCACAAGAAGCTGGGAGGGGACACAGCTGGGACAGCTGACCCCCCCTGACCCAAGGGGTGTCCCACACCGTATGGCATCATGCTTGGCACATAGAGCTGGGGGAAGAAGAAGGAAGGGGGGGACGTTGGGAGTGATGGCGTTTGTCTGCCCAAGTCACCGTTACGCATGATGGAGCCCTGCTTTCCTGGAGATGGCTGAACACCTGCCTGCCCGTGGGAAGTAGGGAATGAATTCCTTGTTTTGCTTTGTTTGTGTGTGCGGCTTTTGCTTTACCTATGAAACTGTCTTTATCTCAACCCATGAGTTTTCTCACTTTCACCCTTCTGATTCTCCCCCCATCCTACTGGGAGTGAGTGAGTGAGTGGCTGTGTGGTGCTTAGTTGCCAGCTGGGGTTAAACCACGTCACATGCTAACAGCATAGAGTTGTTCCAGCACCATCAGAAAGAGAAGGTTGCATTATCAAAGACTTCAGCTATTTCCCCTGGCTAATCTAGAAAGAGAATCCCAAACTCACTGAAGTGCCCTGGGCAGACATTTTATAGCAGTACAGGCCATTTCATTGCTGGAAGCAAGTCTATAATAGCCTTTTAAGCATCATTCAGCCTGAATTATCTGCCTGAGACATGTACATAAATCATGTTATATTACACAATATTTTTTCTTGCCCCCTTTCTTGAATATTACTCCTTCAGTGCAAGTTCTAGAAAAGAAGCAAATTAGATTTCCTTCAGTTACTCATCACAGCTAGTGGGATGACAAGTTATGCCAGGAATTTTTGGCCCAGTTTGTCATATTCAGAGGAGTGAAATTCTATCCAATGAAGTGGGAGAGGTGTTACAGAAAGAGGAGGCAGTAACTTACTTATTATTACTCATTTTACCCTGCTTGATTTTCTGTTATTTAACTGGCTGTGCATGCTCTCCACTGTTGTAGTACCTGGATGATCCATTAACTAAGCCTCATCTTCACAACTTCCCTCCTGAGGGAGGCTCATGTCCTAATGATGGGGCCATTAGGAAAAGGTTTTTAACCACCTTAATTCATCCCAGCCCTAATTTCCAGGTATTTCATATGGGCATAGTTCTGGAAAGGGGGTTAAAGTCCACTGTGCCTGCTGAGGAACCTCCTGTGAGTAGTGCAACTCTAGTGTTTCCATAGCAGGAAAGTGATAAAACATGGAAAATACTCCCATGGCAGGGAATAGAAATGAGACCCACCTGTCTGGCTGCAGGCCATAAGCATCAGGCTGCAGGACTGACCTTGCATACCTGCCTTTTCTTGCTTTGGGAAATCTCTCATTCTCGCTTGCATGGGGACAGTGATTCAGGAAAAAGATATGCTCTCATCCGGAATTTCAAAGATAACCCAAATCTTAGAAGTTGGGTGAAAATTGGCAGCTATTGGAGGAGAGATGCCTGAATTATAGCCCCACACAAAGAAAGGAGGTGCCAGTTGCTAGCATGCACCAGGAAGGCAGCAGTCACCTGGCTAGTCAGTATGCGTCAGCTTAGAATTGCTGCTTCTTAGGATGGAGATTAGGAGAGGGAGAAGTCGTCACTGTGTAGGTTAGAGGGCAGAGGACACAAAACCAAGGGAAACTGGGTCTTGTGAGTTCTGCTCCTCCAAAACCAATTTATTACTGTTATCTTTTTGGGTGCTGCCTGTAGAATTTAGTCTCAATACACCTGCTTGTGGGTGTCAAGTGGCCCTATGGTTGCCCAGTGGTTGGAGGGCAGATGATCCAGCAAACCGCTGGTACCATCACGTCCAGCCTGTTGGCTCATAGGGGATGGCTGAGTGCCAGGTGAGTGGTAGACGCTGAACAAGTTGAAAGGCTCCATCTACCCCTGTGCTGCTACTGAGGTGGAGCAGGAACTACCTACACCCACACGTACACAGGCAGAGCTGGCCAGATTTGGTGTAGGAAAGTCTGGTGAATCTAATCCTAGCTGATTGTGAAGTATGAAAAGTGATATACAAAGAAATTTTGGCAATAAGGCTAAGAAGCAGTGTTGCTTACAGCCCAGTTCCCTCTGAAGCTGGTGCCTGGCTGTAGGGCTGTGGTCCCCCAATCCATTGCAGGACAAAGACACTTCTTTTTAGTGGTAAGATGGAGTAGAGAAGCAGCACAAGTCCATTGCCTGCCTGTTTAGCTGAGCTGTGTACCTGACCATGTGCTAATTGGCTCGCAACAGGCTAAATGGGTTCAAGTCCTACACAAGGGCCCAGGGGAATGTGAACGTGTCCATAATGGGTCTGTGACCAAGAGCTGCCCATTGCCTGTTAGCGTGCTAACTATCGAATTAATCTTCCTCCCCAGAGTAAACATCCCTGAAGTGTGTCCAGGTGACATCTCTGGAGCCTGAAGATCACTAGCGATGTTCTGCAGCATTAATTCCAGAGGGACATGCTCTTCAGTGATCCACCACCAGCATTAACACTGGAGTGACACACTCTTCAGCGATTCACCCCTTTCTTATAGATGTGAAGAACGGCAGCTCCTGTGAGGAGTGAGAAGACAAATTTATTTCAATAAATGTTCGGGCTGCCAACAAAAATACCAGGCAAACTGTAGTTTGTACGATGCCAACGCATGCCCACTGGGAGCACAGCTGCCACCACCACCTCATTTCGCAGAGGCCATTGACAGCTGTCAGATGATAACAACTTTGGATAATTAGTGTCCTGAAGGGCTTGAACTGAGGTATCAGAAAAGAAAAACTATATTAGAGAAGAGCTATTTCCTCCTCACCCCTCGAGACTGGTTGTGTCTGTCGAGCTCAACAATAATACTAAAAAAAGTAATGCTAAGAAAAGCAATATAACAGGCTAAATCGCATTTGCTGCATCTTGGGCTTACATTTCATTACAAATACCTTCTTACTCAGGGTATAGTCTTTTAAGTCATTAAGACAAGTCCTGAAGTCCTTTCTCAGTTTTCACTCATACCTCGGATGCTTTCTTATTAACTTCAGTGGATGTCTCTTTGTCTGACTGAAAACTGAAAGGAGTCCTTGGGATTTGAACTACTGGGAATTTTGCTTGAGTAAGCAGCAAGAAATGTGGCCATGATAACAACCTTTTCTTTTTTTCTTTCCCCTATTTTTTTTTTCCTGTTGCTTTTCTGACAGCTCTGAAAGAGTGGGAGGAAAGCAGTTAGGACTCATCACCTTTTTGGGTTGTTTTTGAGGATTTGTGAAATGTTTTTGAATTTCTAAGCAGAAGGTCATTTCAACTGAAAAGCCATCATATTTCATTTAGAAAATGTCAATTAAAAATGTTAGGGACTTCTTTTCAACTAAAACATCATGAAGATATTAAGATAACTACCAAAACATGTAGGTCAACAAAAATCTAGACTTTTTTTGGATTAAAAAGGCCCCAGAAGTTTTAACTTATTTTTTTGCCCTGTTCTAAATTAAAAATTTGGCTAAATCATTCCCGTAGAGACTGTGTTCAAACAGGGACATGTTTACATATCTGCCTCTGATCATACAAGATAGTGCTGGATTATGGGATGCACAGGCTTTCCAGCCTCCGAGAATGGCATGTCCTTACCATGATCCTGTCTTTCTCTAGAAACGTGGACTACTTAGATAACAGCAACTTCACTCTTTTCCTGACCTCAGAAAAAAGCTCTTTTTTTCAAGGAGGAAGTGAGACCAAAGGCAAAACTGTATTTCAGCACTTCAGGACACTGTGGAGAGGCTGCCCCAGTTTTAACGGAGAGTGATGTGTCGTATGGGAAAAATTCATTCTCAGAAAAAATTTACTTTAGTCTATTTTGAATTTGGTTTAGAAATCACCAAAAGGTTACTAAGGTTACTAAATGTTACTTAAACTGCGAACAGATTTATCTAAGATGAAATCATGAGTGCCCAACTACAGGTTACACTGCAGTGAAAGCAGCCAGCAATCACAGGTGCCTGGGAGAGGAGATGCTAACCCAGGGAGGGCTGCGCTGCCTCGGGGGATGCAGCTTCCAGCAGAAAGGTGACAAAAAGCAGCTGCAGGACAATAACAGCTTAAAACCAACATAGACATCTCTGCAATTAGCAACTGAACATGCTTAACATTTCCTCTCTTTTACCTGTGGTTTTAACCTCAAACCTCTTCTATTTTGTGCAGCTGTATTGCTGCTTCACAACCTCCCAGCTCTGCACCAGAGGAGTTCAGAAGAAGCTGTGGCAGAAATGACAGGGCATCCTGAGAGTATGCCCATGCCAATCTCCACAAAATAAGTCTTTTTTTCATTCACTGCAACGAAATAATAGACACCAGCCCTTGCTCAGCCTCATTTAATGACCCATAACTGAGTGAATAATTCATTCAGTGCTGAGAGATCTTGCGTGGAGACTTGTTTTACCACAGGGCCCTGGGGAATGAAAACAGCAATAAAGTTCCAGCTTTTAACCCATCCATTTACAAAGCCTCGTGATATTATTGCTTCCATGATCAATTTAAATGAACATGTTGGAGGTTTACTAGCAGCCTTCCTGTATTTCATGCCTCAGTACATATTTTTTCAGAGCATTTACAGCTTATACTTATTGTTGGTTTGAAGGGAATAGAGAATTCCCAACTGCAAAGTCATACTTTTATTTAAAGCTTTAATTGTCTTAAAGAAGAGCCTTTCTGAAATCTAGCCCTTTTGGAGTTACTGATGCCGTTCATTATCCAGTAAACTCTTTTAAGCTTTGGGACAGGTTAATACTCCTCAGCATCAGTATAATTTTTCTTAGGCTGTGTTACTGTGTTTATATGAGGATCTTCATTTTGCTTTGGCAGCAGAATTTCTTTTCTGCTTCTGCAAATTACAAGGTGGGGGGGGGGGGGGGGGGGGCAGAAAGCGCCTTCCTAAGCTGGATTGCTTTGCAGCTGTGAAAACTTATAATAACTTCAGTCGGATTACAACTACATCAAAGGTATTATATATCCCTGAGTAACATATTTACTGGGCTTTTCAACAGCTGTATAATTAGCTCTGGATGACTACTCTTTTTCCTCCACATCTTTAAATATCCATATTTCAAAATTCACAGAAATTCAAAGGGAGAGTGGTTTTCCCTTTCACAGAAGGTGCAGCCACTAGATTTTTCTCCTTAGCTTTTTTTTTTAAAAAAAAAAAAAAGAAAAAAAGGTCTCAACTTCCCTGTCCCTGTCCCCTGGTAACCAGACCCAAGGTATCCATCACCCCTCCTGGCACACTGTGCCTGCCTGATTGATGAGGGAGGTGAATGAGGCAGGGGATGGGGAGACGGTCCTTTGTGGTGTCCCCCGAGGAGGCAGCTTGGGGGCAGCAGCTGTCCCCAGAGCCGGTCGCAGCCCCCTCGCACAATAGGAGGATGGCAGAAGGTGAAGAAAATGCTCGTGCCTCCACAAGGAGGAATAAAGACTCCATATGTCCCAGGCCTCGACAGATGCTCCTGCAGGGTGACCCCCGTTGCTGTCCCCTCCCTCCCGCCTTGCACTTGCAGTGCCTCCATCACAGCAATGACAGCCCCTATTCACGGGGATGTCCCCAGCCAGGCTCGCTGCCACGGCCGCCGGCGCAGCAGGCGCTTTTGCGGAAGGGGTGGTGCACAGGGTTGGACCGGGCAGCACGTGGGGTCAAAAACCCCTCTCCCGCTGTGATCCTGCACACGTCCGTCCGACCGATGTCATTCCTTTGCAGAGGCTTTTGTTATGCAATTACCTTTACTTGGGGAACAGGAGGGAAAAGAGGCTTTTAAATTCTCTTTAACTCTAGCTGGGTTTTCTTTTCATATTTTTTTGCCCTGTAATGGGTAGCAGAAGGGAGTGCTTCAGTGTCGATGTGGGGAAAGGTCCTTTCCCCCTCAAGAATGCATCATAACCTGCTGGTTTATGGTGTGCTGATCACTCGGTCCCATGGCCAGGATGGCAAAGGAAGGTGTGAGAAATGCTTTTACACGGCCTCTGTAGAAATGCTGATTTCCTCTTTTAATTTTTTTCTCAGCTGATGGGACTTGGAAGTCAGTTTTCTCTTTAGAAAGTTTTCCTAAGATGAGCTCCGAGCCTGGATTTGTCTGTTCCTCCCAACGTTGCATTATGGCTCTGTGTTGTGTTGGCTGGCTGGCTCTGATGTGCAGTAAAGACCCAGCTGGCTGAGCACTTTCAGGACAAACAGATAAGACAATTTACTATCTGATTTTATGAGAGCCATTTACACTTTGCAGAATTTTTTAAGCAGCAAGCCCTTAAGAAGCATATTCTGAGCATGGTACCTAGGAGAATTGCACACACATTTCCTGTCAGCAGCCGGAGAATAGTGTCTAACACCTGCTATGAAGAGCTTGAAATATATTCTTAAATGGCTTGATTGCTTTGCATTTCCCTTGAGATGAGATGAGACGTTATGGCGCAGTTTCTTTTCCGCAAGGAGACCTACTGCAGATACTTCTTCTGTGAAGCTCCTGAGCAGTGTGGCTGAGCCTGTACTCACCCGTGCTTATGCTCGCTGGGATTTGAGCCTGTGCTTAAAATCTAGCTTATGCTCAGAGGGACCCTCAAGACCTGTAGCTGGGGGGCAGCAGACATGGACCACAGGCAACTGAGGACAGGATCCTGCCCTACTAGGGTTTAAAGAGTCAGTTGAGAGCAGGGATAAACACCAATAGAAAAACCTCTCAAAGGGTCCTTGCTGTAAGCACACACCTGCGACACTGCAGTGTCTGTTCTTCCTCTGCATAGTCCTGGGCAGCACGTGGGAAGCCAGCAGTGAGAGAGCCATGTGTTTTGCAAGAGAAATGAAAGCATCCACCTTGGTTTCGTGGCTCTATCATCTGCTTTATCAGAGCACCTGTCTACTCCCAACCAGGTGTGCTGCAGGGGCATTGGGAGGAAACCTTCCCACCCCTGGCCAGGTGAGAGCCAGAACCCATCAGGGGACGGCTGAATACATCTTCCCCTGCATCCCTGGCCTCTGACGCTCCACCCAGCAGGCTGCCCTTGTGAATGACGAACCAGTTATTACACAGTGAATATTTGGCTACCCAAGCACTGGATAGGTAAACCAGACCACCTCCTATACAACATTCCCAAGAGCTTAAACCCCAGCCTGTTTGATGCACAGCAGGTGGGAAGGAGGTAGGCTGAGAGTGATAGGCACTTTCATAGGGGACCCTTTTATTTCGGCATCTTGAATGAGAGCACATTGCCAGCTGTTACCTTGAAACCCTCACACTCCTCTGTGCCAGCCCACCCCACCACACACCCACCGTGTGGGCTGGTTTATAATTTTTTTAGAAGACACTGTGGTTTCAGCTGAACTTGGTGGGAGCTGGGAACTTTCAGCCCCACTGAAAACACAGTGCAATCCAATATCAAAATTATATGAAAAGAAAGCAGCAGTGATTTTCTACCCTAGAATGTTTCTGTTGTCAGACACCTGAATATATACTCTGTAAAGGAAAGAGGCAATCTATTAAGTATGTAAATATTAATATTTATGAAATAAATCCTGAAGTTTCAAGTCTTCTTTGGTTGTGGATGTCTGGAAGCTTATTTCATGGAGGATAATGTTTTTCTGCTAACAGGTAAAATGGTGGAAAAATCAGGACAGGCAGAAACTCGTTTAGCATTTCAATTAACAGGGAAAAGGCCCTGGAATTTGAGTAGCAATTTTTTGTAACTTTCAATGAATATTTTCAAAGCTTTCTCAAATAATGTAGTTTTCTTTGAACTTCAGTTGCTGGAAGATGCTCAGGAATTTCACACAGAAAACTAGCCTTTCTCCTCATTGCCACTCCTCCACCTGCAGGATGGTTCAGCTGTGATTCCTCATCTCTATTTTATGTTCCCTGTGCTTCTGTGTGGACCCTTCACTGCTTGCAAAGGCAGCTGGACCTGGATGCTGCAGTTAGGCTGTTGGTGGGGAGGTTGGATGCGATACAAGTCCGACTAACTCCAGCCTTAGTGCATGTATTTTGTTCTTGCAAATTGAAAAATAGAACCAAAACAATAAGAAGGGGCAGGTGTAAGGATATGTTTATGGGACAGCTTCAGAGGTTTTCTAATTATTTTTTGGTCTTTGGAAGACTAGAAACTGATCCTTGTAAAAGTTTTTTGCAGAATGGAATTGAGCCAAAATGTCCTTACTTAGGACTCCCTTCATCTGGCAACAACAGGAAAATCTGTCCTAGATTCTGTCAAAATCTTCATGAGAAAGCTCTGTCAAAGATATGTGATGAGGACAAAACAGCACATTTCAATTTCACCCACCCTTCCTGGTCAAATCTAGTTCATTTTTTTGTCCTTGTGCCAAATTTCCTAGTTTTTAGAAAGAAAATAGCATTCTCCATAAAATAAGGTGGAAAAAGCCAGCCTGGGAACCAGCTCAGGTTGACCATGGAGAATCACCCTTGCTGTCAGATTGCTCTCACCACACCGCATGCTGTGTTCATGCTCATTGTTCCTGCATTTCAGGGCTGGGCAGAGGGGATGTGGCTGATGTAATTCAATGCCCTCAGTTTCTGATTTACAGCCATAAGCAACTGGATATGCTTCCTCTCTGTTCCTAAGCTATCCCATTAACTGGCATAGACTGGGAAGTCTCCAGGGTGGTGTGCAGTCAGTTGTGTCCCAGCAGATCACAGCACTCGGCCCAGGGAAACCAGTCCTCCCTCCCAGTGTCGGTAGCACTGTGAACTTCAGAAGCTCTACAGCTGTGAGTTGATGGTAGTTAATTCTGAAATTTTGGAGGATACATCTGTTTTAAAGGAAGGGTCTGATTTTAAGTATTGAAATTAGTGGTCAACTTCTCTGTTGTGGTTTGGCAGGCAGGGGAGAGTGACGGGGCTGTCCCTTCCTGCATGTGAAATCCTATCCCCAGGAAGAGAGCCCCTACATCAAAGGGGCCTCCCTCACATGCCGAGCTGCTGGGATCCATCATGCACATCTCCAGAGGAAGGGCTGGCTCCCCGCCTCACTTGCCACCACTGCCCATGCTCCCCTGGCTGCGTACTGCTGCACACGCGACCACGATGGATCCTGTCCTCTCTGCTGCCACGGCAGCCCATGGAGTTTCTGCTCTGCACATCCCACAGCAGACATGCCATAGCTAAAATGTGAGGGATTGCTCAGTTGTCAAAATTACCTCCAGAGGTAAACCTGCAAAGGGTACCCACAGAGTACCCACTGCCATGTAGCGGTGTAGCCCTGCTGCTTATCTGCAGGGAGATGCTACCTTGCACCAGGTGAGGAAATGGCCCATCATAATCTGCTTTGCAGCTATGCAATGTGAGACGATAGGGTAGAGCAGCTCCCATGACCATGGCCCATATTAGAGTCCATGAGTCACCTTGATTTCCATCAACCAGTGTGTCCAGAGCGAGAAAATCTGACTTTTATCTTCTGTGCCACAGCAACATTTTCGGCTGCAGGCTTGTGTAGGGTGAGGCAACAAGGAGGTCCTCAGTTATTTGCAGACTACTTTCCTTTAAATGAAATCATATTGCACCTCCCAGTAAGGGATTTGATCCCGTTACCGGTGTGAAAGTATAAATGCCCATATTCAAAGGTAAGAATAAGGACAGACATGCTAATTGCATGTCTGCAATATGTTTAAGAGAAAAGGCATTGAGCTTTGGGTTGGTGCTCCTACATAAAAATAAATTATAATATCATGCAACCAATAAAAAAAAAAAAAGAAAAAGAAAACAACAAGAGGAAACGAAAACAAAGAAAATACTCTACATGGTGGTTTGTAATGGATCTGACAAGTCTAGTGGCTACTTCAGTAGCATAAACACACATTCCAGGATGCTATGTTTTATATTGTACGTGTTAAAATATTTAGTAACTACACTGCTATAAACATTGGATCTCAAAGTGCACCATATTTTAAAGCCTGTTGTACTCCAGGAAGAATTATATTCTCCAGCCTCCTTAATAAAAGCCACAATCTATGATGCTCTTGATGTGCACAGGCCCAGACTACATAGTATGATGACATTCTTCAAGAGGCCTTTAATGAATTAATGCCTCTCCAAATGGTTTTAAGCTTACAAAAAGAAGATGTGTGCATGATCCTAAATCATTTGGAGCCATTTTATTCAGTGCCTATTGATTTTAGTGCCAGTAAACCTCACTGCTGCCTGCCTCTGATGAGTATTACATTATATCCTCCATAGCACACAATGGGATTTAACGGCGCCAAAAATGTAATTTCAGCACAAAATCCAGAAGTCATTATGACATCAACTCTCCTTTTTCTCCCAAACTTAAGGTACCTGAGGAACAAACTTCTGAAGAAACTGGAGCGATTTCTCTGATGTGAATTCAGAGAACTTACTCCTCCATCTTCAAACTAATCATTGAGACTGAAATGGGCTTAAAAATAAGAAACAGTGAAGTTGGTGGGTTTTTTCTCACACAGCCTTTATATGGACTCATTATTTTCATATCAGTAATGACAGACAAAGATGGTTGTCTCTGTGCTTGGTATGCATTTGTAGAAGGAAGGTCTCTCTCTTCTCCCCTTAAAGCAAGTCAGAAAAGATGTTCTGGTCAACAGGGTCAGAAATGGCCATGTGACCATGCACAGAAGTGCTAATGTTCATTTGTAATCATCATGTAGAAAGAAAAACCCACAGGGTGATGTTAATGATTTCTCCTCCAATTGCGTGTGTGACACAGTTTTTGCTTTCCCAAGCAAAGTGCACTTAATGATTTCACAGCCTGAAATACTCCACCTTGCACGTGGTTTTGGGGGGAATATTGGTGGCCACAATACTGGACTGGTACTGCAGACATGTGATTCTGTGGCTGGCTGCAGATACAGACCCAAAATATTCTGAGTTCCTAACATGGGGAATGGATGATAAAATCAGTCAAGCCCAAGTGTCAGAGAAGAGGAACCTTGGATGTTTTAATTTAATTTCATTTCATTTTGTTTTGTTTCATTTCATATCTTCTTTCATTCTTTTTCTCTTTTCCCTACCTTCTCCCTTCCCTTCCCTTCCCTCCCCTCCCCTCCCCTCCCCTCGCCTCACCTTCCCTCCCCTCCCCTCCCCTCCCCTCCCCTCCCCTCGCCTCCCCTTCCCTTCCCTACCCTCCCTTCCCCTCCCCTCCCCTCCCCTCCTTTCCCCTCCCCTCCCCTCCCCTCGCCTCACCTTCCCTCCCCTCCCCTCCCCTCCCCTCCCCTCGCCTCCCCTTCCCTTCCCTACCCTCCCTTCCCCTCCCCTCCCCTCCCCTCCTTTCCCCTCCCCTCCCCTCCCCTCCCCTCCCCTCCCCTCCCCTCCCCTCCCCTCCCCTCCCCTTCCCTCCCCTCCCCTCCCCTCCCCTCCCCTCCCCTCCCCTCCCTTCCCTTCCCTTCCCTTCCCTTCCCTTCCCTTCCCTTCCCTTCCCTTCCCTTCCCTTCCCTTCCCTTCCCTTCCCTTCCCTTCCCTTCCCTTCCCTTCCCTTCCCTTCCCTTCCCTTCCCTTCCCTTCCCTTCCCTTCTGTCAGCAGTACCATTCGCAACCCCCACAAATACTTATGCTATTCTAGAGCCTCCCCAATGCATGCCAGCAGAAGCCTTTTCCCTTCCCAGTTGTCAGGGAGCTGCTGCTAAAGATGAGAATACACCTAATTTCCTCAATTAATTGTGTGTCTTGTTTATTTGTGCTCTTCAGCCCATACTCAGCCTTGCTCTGCAACTCTGATCATAGAATCATAGAATCATAGAATCATAGAATCATAGAATCATAGAATCATAGAATCATAGAACAGTTTGGGTTGGAAGGGACCTTTAGAGGCCATGTAGCCCAACCCCCCTGCATGAGCAGGGAGATCTTCAACTAGATCAGGTTGCTCAGAGCCCTGTCCAACCTGACCTTGAATGTTTCCAGGGATGGGGCATCGACCACCTCTCTGGGTAACCTGTGCCAGTGTTTCACCACCCTCATCGTAAAAAATGTCTTCCTTATTATCTAGTGTGAATCTACCCTCTTTTAGTTTAAAACCATTACGCCTTGTCCTATTGCAACAGGCCCTACTAAAAAGTTTGTCCCCAGATGCAGCTGGTTAAGCAGAAGAAGGATACAGCCAGCATCCAGCCCCCCCTTCAAAAGTGCTGCTATAGGGCTGGGGGGCCCCTGGATCTGAAGTGTCATGGGTCTCCCATTGTGTCAGCCCTCATGGAAATGACTTTGATCATTTCCAGCAAGCAAGAAGAGATAAAAAGAGGGATCTTGGGAACAGAAGCCATGGGAAAAGTAATTCTGTACCATGGGAATGGACATGGATATAAGACCCATGGAGGCAATGGTTCTGTGGCAAAATGGATAGTAATATCATCAGGTTGACCTGATCTCCCTATGTAGCACCCAACTGAGGAGGAGAGCTGGGGTGAATTCACCAGCGAAAGAGCCTCTCAAGGGAGAGATTGATCTCTGTGGGTGAGTTTCATCCACACTCAGCATCCCAGGATGGAGGTGCGGAGGGGATCTGCCCACCGCCCACCACGCTGGGCTCCTGCCTTCCGGTTAAGTACTGCTGCAAAGCTGAGAGAGACGGGCGTAAGAGCCTTTCAGCAGGCAATTAAAAGCAGAATGTTTTCTGTAATATATAAACAAGTCCATTAAGCCTGACTTTAATGGGGCTGAGATTCTGTGATAAATAATTGAAAAGAAAGCTTAAAGTGAATTTCAAAGATTTTTTTTTCCCTTTTAAAGTGTATTTACAATACTTCAGTACTTTATATAGCTTGAATGTTTAATCAATTGTCATTTAAGGAGAGTTCAGTTCCTGGAGTTTTGTGATATATATGTGCTAAACAAGCCACTTGAATGTCAAAGACACAGAGCAGCAGCTCTTGGGCTGAGACAGATTTGACACAGTTTGTAGTGGCTTGTGCATGGGAAAAGAGTGCTCTCAACATCTCAGCTGCTCTCTGTAGATTAAAAGGGTCTTGAAACAGCTTGAATTTCTTCTGCTGTAGCACATATAGGACCGTGAGATAGCAGGCCAGGCACTGGACAGACACCTGCTAATTGCTCGCCTGCTGCCTGGGTCCGGCCAGCACCTGGCACAAGGTCTGCTTTCTCTGTCAGCTCCCAGGCAAAATCCCAGCCCTGCCTCAACCAGGCCAGAGGGGTGGGACTGCAGAATGAGTGAATGTTTGAAAGGAGCAGCTGATGTTTATCATGCACTAAAGGTACTTGTCCAGTGCTGCCTTGTAGGTATTTTCCCTGGGTTGGCTGTGATTAAGGACATTAGGGGTGATATGCTATTCCCTTCTCAGTGAGCGAGCATTTATCCGGCTTGTATTAACACAAGGCCTGATGAGATGGGAATGTCCCTCAGTGCCTTTCAACACACACATTTAAAATGCCTTGCAAATAAGCTAAGACTTTGGACTTCCTATCAACTGTGCAGATTCCCTCGCTGAGGCTAAACTGGCACTGCCTCAGGGACATCACTGGAGTTTTGCTGCAGCCCCCATGCTGCTGTTTAAAACCCCCAAACAGTCCTCTTAGTCCTTCCCCTCCCCCCCCCCCAACCTGTACTCAGACCAGAATGATGCTGATCTTTATTTTGCAAAGGAAAAGCAGGCTTTCTATAAACCTGTGGTCAAGTGTGGCTTTAAGCCCCAGAAGCTGTTTTAATAGATGTTTTGTGAAAGCTCTCATATATGTTTTAAGGTGCTGAAGTGCTTTGGGACTTGGGGTATGCAGAAGTTTATTGATGACCCCTCCCAGACTTTATCTCCTACTGAAATGGGACTCACTGGGGAACTTTCAAATTTTTTTATTCCTTTAAATGACTCTGGTTTTGTGCCACAATGCTTCTGCTGACTGGGAGAGTCCTTGCTCCCTGCTTTTGCTGGGGTGTTAGCAGCAGTGACCAGCCCATGGCTTAGTGGGGATCAAACTGGCACAAAACCAGTTAATCAGGAAGAGAGGCTCTCTAATGTGAACAGACTGGCACAGTACTCTCCCTGTTCAGGAACAAAGCAATAATTGCCCAGATGGCTTTAAAAATAATAATAATATACATAAATATTTAAAATGATAAAAACAAGCAAAGGACTATGTAAATGATTACAAATTCACAGCAAAAGGGATCAAATCCTGCTCTGAGCAGCCGTGCTGGAAATGGTGCAGTGTAGTCCCGGCTTTGCACCAGTGTGCCTGAAATCACAGCTCATTCCCACAGAATCCCCTAATCACCGTTCCATTAACTCATATAACTGTGTGGGACTAGAGCAGATTTCTCAATAAAAATGATGGATAAGTAAATTGGGAGAAGCACTCTACCACTTAGCAGGTGTGAAAAGATTGACAGTCCCAGCGCTGCCGAGGGAGGATTGCGTGTACTGACTGGAGGGTGTCGCTATGCAGAAATGCTTGTGCGTGGCTGGGGGAAAATTGCCATGGTATTTTCTGAGGGTGCATGAACAGGAAATGATGATGCTGGAACAGGATGCAGGAGAGCTGCAAACACCCCATGAGCAAGCAACGTGCAGCACAGCATGGGCAGCAGCCATGCAAGGAAGGACCAGGAGCCTCCTAGCTGCTGGCTCTCCTCATGGCGCCAGTAAATGTGAAAGCTGGAAGTCAGGGAGCTCTCAGCATTACAGAGATGTGTCTGGGTGTGAAATCCCACGTGGCTGTCCCTGTGCCAGAACTGAGGGCAAACCCACGTGCCCGGGATGTGCCCCTCTTTTGGTCTCTTAGACTGTTGGATGGAAACACCTTCCACAACACTGCAAAAGCTACCCTGTGCAAGAACTAGGGCCTTATTAATAAAGCATTGCTCATAAAAGTGATAGTGCATTTGATACTCCTGTGTCCCACACTGCCCGATGCAGCCCTCTCTCTCGGTGGGGATGTTTCTGTCCGAGATTGGGGACAGGCAGAAGTTTGCCCTTCCTCTGCTCTTGAGGCTGAGACATGTCCGAATGGGGTGTGGCAGGCACATCCCACAGGCACATGTGTCCTAGAGGGTGAGGAGGAAGGCTGGCGTGAAGGCAATGCAGTGAAAAATGGCATTGGGGAAGATACTCTTTTGTGGCTGAGAGACACACTGGCCCTTTGGGGAACCGGCAGGAATTATGCAGTAGCAGGCTTGATTGTATGGATAATGTAGTAACTTAATGGGCAAAACCTTTAGGCCGGTTCCTCTGTCCTGGTTAAAATGCAGCCTGAGCTCCTGCCTTCTCCTCAGGCGGGAATCAGGGAGAGGGCACAGCTCCTCAGCTTCCCTCCAGGGGCTGATGACCTGCAGGAATGGAGGAGGCTCCTGAGATCCCACAGCAGAATGGTGTTTGGCTCTGCTCACATGTGGCTCCTAGCTCCTGCTGAAAGCATGGTTTGAAAGAAATATCCCTTTGACCCGCTGGATCCCCCCACATTGGTATCGCATCCTGCAGCTCCTCTTCAGGCTGCTCTGATCCCAGAGCCAGGAACTTCTCCTTGTGCTGAAATTCCCACCATGGCCCTCCCATTCAGTGTTTCTGAGCATTTATAACATACTCAGCAGCTAATTAGCAAACACCTGTCAATGACACCACTCAGAGATGAAAATAGCCTTGCCATTTTCTTGTTGCATCCAGACAGCCAGAGGCAACGCAAGGTCCTGGCTGTCTCCTAGGACTGTGCTTCTTACCAATGGCCAGGCTGCAAGAGCATGAGTGCTACCAGGGCTGCTAGGCTGCTCGCTGGGCATGCTGGAGGGGCAACATCACTGTCCCCCTCCCTGTCCCCACCAGCCCAGCTCACTAGACATGCACCTTCCCCATGCCATCATGGTGCATCACTGCGACTGCAGCCTTGGGCTGCGGGGAGCAGTGGCAGGGAAACATCTCTGCAATGAGAAAAAAGAAAGGGGGGGATCTGGATTAATTTTTGTACATGGTGCCTGGAGAATTAGGCGTTTGTTGTAAAGATTTATTGAGTGAGAAACAATGCTCTGCCTAATCCCTTGGCAGGGGGAGCCGCTCCGGCTAACCACTGCTCGATAATTAGCACTGGGACATCCCCCGCTCCCTCCTCTGCTCTGCCTCGGAGGTATCTCAGGCGCTATCGAATCTAATGCTAAATTGTACCCCAGCATGGTGAGCAGGTCTCACCATCCCGCAAGCCTGTCAGGGTGCTCTGCCAGCTCCAGAGACAGGGGTTTTGGGCAGGGTGGCTGGCTACTGTCCTTCCCCTTGGCCACCCTCCAGCTGCACTTTCCAACAGTGGCAGAGGAGCACTGACAGACCCAAGACACCCCACCAGGCCTCCTGGGGTGCCATGGGGGTGAAGAGGCTTCCCAGAGCATGTCTTTCCTGGCTGGGTTGCTTTTGCTGGGCTTTCTGCCTGGCAAGGTTTGTTATACTGTTTTAAGCCCAAAGGTTGGGGTGTTTGCCACAAGCACCCCTGTGGGCAGAGGCACATCCACCTGGGGAGGGTAGAAGAAGAAAAAGGTATTTCCTAAGCCCAAGCACTGAAAAAAAAGACAAATAACTGCCTGTTACATGGCTCTGAGCCACTCTCATCCTGTGAGTGATAAAGGTGTGAAACAGGGAGGCTCTCCCAGGGTGGATGGCCACAGCCTTGCTGGAGCTACATCTACAGGGACAGAGGTGATGCTCCCGTCCCAAGCCAGCACCGAGCGCCATGATGTGCAGGGAAAGGCAGCGGCCAGACCAAAAAGAGAAAGACAGAAGAATTTTAAGTGCCAGGCAGAGTAGGCTTCTGGAAACCACAGCAATCGTACCATATTGTCTGCTGGGTCTCCATAGCTGTTGCTCATCTGTCGCAGTGAGCAGTTCCCTTACAGATCCTGAGGCAAGTGGCAGCAGAAAAACCCAAGATGTGTTCTGGGGTTGCAAAAGAAGCAGGCAGAGTCCTGCTGAAAACTACCCTGAGGCTGGCTTCATTGCGCAGCTGATGTGCAACAGCAAGGAGCAGCGATGGCCATATGGTGTGCCACCGCCACGCATTTCCCCGCTGCAGGTGTCCATGAACTGGCAGTTGGGAAGGTAGTTAAAGGAAAATGACATTTGCAGAGTAATTCTCCAGTGTTGGTCCTGAGTGAAAAGCACTAATCACTTACAGAAGTGAAGCTTATACCTGACTCTAGGAATTTATCCCCCACCTTTTGCTTTTTGATCCTTAGCAGTTGCTTGCTGCAGAGCAGCATGATTTATCCCAGAGATGCGGTCCCCTATCACTGCACTGCGGGCAGTACCTCGTCAGTCTTACTTAGGACTAAGGTGGGTGTCTGCAAGCTATTCCTGAAATGCATTTTTACAGCTCTCTTGCTTCTCTGTTTTTTTAAATGGCAAAGCTCTGACAAAACCATCCTCATGAGCCAAGATTTTCAGAACTGACTAATGGTTTTGGATGGCACTGTTTGGGTACACTGAAAGTGAGCTGTGCAGGGTATTACTGTTCAGGTCTTGTGAGACACCTCACACTTTTAAGAGGCCTTGACCATAATCTCAAGACTATGTTTTTTTAAAAGTCACACAGCCAAGGTAGGCGCAAGACACTACCCTCCTTGGTAAGAATGAGAATCAGCCTGGAAGAATCCAAGAGAGGAGATGTGTTGCGGGACAAATTCGACAAACATCTAGATGTGAATCCTACCATCCAAACTTTACTTTCTTCTGACACCAAAAATGTCCCAATGCTTTGCAAATGATGCAAAGCAGGTCCCCTGCACCATACTGTGCAGCTCACCTGATGCATGACAGGGATTTATCAGACAGTCACTGACAACACAGGGGCTTTTCAATAAGAGAGCGCCCGCTGGTAACATTTTCCGTGCATTTCCTAGTATTACTGGCAAGATTTTCAGCTCACTTGATACATTGTTAACAGTAGCTATGAAGCTAATTAACTGAGGAGAATGATATTTAACTGTCAATAAACCTTTGGATCTCTGCCCTCTTTCCTGTAAATTTAGACAATTTTTTTCTGCAAAACCTTCTCCCTCCCCTACCCCTCAGCTTTTGTCTCTCCCCTTTTCACAGCTCTTTGGTGGCACCTTTTTGCTTCATCTGGCCCAAGGTTTTTGTCCTTTGCATCGCACCAAAGCCCGGTGCCTTTCTGCTCTCTGTCCCAATTTGGCAGGATGCCATGTCTCACTGCCGCTGTGCCTCCTCCACCGTGCCATCACCGAAAGCATGTATGGGGTTTTCTCCCAGGCTGGAGGTTGTCTCTGCTGCATTCTTTGGGGCTTGTTCCTAACAGGGTTCTGCTGGGCATTACAGTGGTGGCATAACATGAAGGTTGACAGATGCAAAAGGAAAGAGCTTCTGATAGAGAAGTGAGTATTTATCATCCAAGCACCAGCTAGCTCCCAACATCTGTCCTTGCTGGACTGTTTAAGTCCAAGCCTCTTTAAACTCCAGTGACCTTTACTCCCCTGACTCAGAGGGCAACAGTTCCTTTCATTCACTCATATTTCTCCTTAAAACATGCCTTTCAGCAAAGCTCATCATTGCTAATGCTTATTCCCCCTCCCCCTGGAAAAGCACCTCCTGGATCAGCTGCTGCAGTGGTGTCAGCTCATCAGCTCTGCATGCTTGCCACTGCTGAAGGAGTCCCAAGGACTGTGCTGTTTCCTTGCATTGTGCAGCGTACGCTCCTGACACTTAAATAATACCCCATTTCTCCTCACAATGGCCCCATGCATATAGCGGCCTTGCAGGGAACAACAGATGACTGTAGCTTCAGAGCAGATGTGTATGTTGCTCATGCCATGGGTTTTGTGAAGGAAATCTGGAGAGGGAGGGGGAGAAGCAGATCTTTTGCAAGAAAATATGATGAGTGAGATAAAAAACCACAATGCAGAGAAAAACCAGCTCTGGTATCTTCATGTGGCGAGCTTTGAGGACCTTGCTGATTCAGGGCTTCTGAAATGTGTTTTCCCTAGAACATAACCTTTTTTTTGTGTTTGAAAAGCAGACCAGAGCCTAACTTTAAGGTACAAAATTGCTCTTGGATTTGCAAAGGTGTCCCTTCACAAGGTCAACATAAGGAACAATCTCTACTGCCTCTGGGAGAAAACATCAAGGGCTTTGCTCCCCCTGCAAGGTTCCTCGAGGCCTGGACAGTGAGGTAGTGCCCTGAACTTCTTTGGTTCAGTTGTGCATGAACTACATTAAATTATGGCACTGCACTATCACAAATGACAGCAACCAAAGTAGGTACCTGGGCATAGACTTTTTTCTCACTTGAATGTTGTGCCGGCATCTTCCCGCTAGGTCTTTGCTTGAGTTTGGTACATCTGAGTTTAGAATCAATAGCCCAGCTTTCTTGGACACACTGCAAGAGACAATATGGAAGAAGGAGCAGCCAAAATAGCAACAACAGAAGTTGCAGCAGGCAGATTAGTGGCAGCAGCAGGCTCTGATCAAGCTGTTCTCCTTCTGTCACCATTTTGAGTGTTTATTGTGTAATGCTCCAAACTGCTGCCGGTTACAGGGCTTTACCAGCGAGAAAGGATAAAGGGCAGTACAAAGCCTCCATAGGAATGTATGAGCCCACCCGGCTGCTCTGTGCCGGAGCTGGATGCCTTCCCTCTCCTTCATTCGCAGCATGATCAGGCCCACCTGATTCTTGTCCAAGTCACACATCCTGGGGAAACGGTTGATTTTTCTCTTTGATAATTTGGTTATAAGCCTAAGGCCTGAAGATAATGAAGCTTCTGCAATCATACAGTCTGTCTGCCCATGCCCCCTGCCTTTCCCCACAGCTTCTTGATCTGTTGGCCAACGTCAGCAAACTTTGTCAGGGAGCTATAGGTCTTCAAGCTACGAAATTCTTGCAAGTTTCATAAAATCAGGAGACTGTGTTGAGGATGGATAACTGAATCAATGCCCATACAGGCCCCCGAAAAGCTGCTGGCTGCTACACGGCCCATGTTCTGCCCAAAAGGCAGAAGTAGAGCACATGGCATAAGATGGGAGCATCACCAGGGCATGCCCAAGGGGAAAAACTGCAGGGGACATAGAGGTGGTCAGGAGAGACCCTCAGGAAGGAGGTTCTGTGTTGAAGGTGCTGTAGGAGGAGATTGCTGGCTTTCTGTTGGAGGTGTGCACACAACTTCAGAGGCAAATCTGTAGGAATCCAAGTTTAATTGTTTTTGCTGCTGATGGAACAACTTCACTATGCAGCGAGCGTCTCATTTGGTTTGCCCTCCCTGTGCAAGTCCAGATAACGAGGAGCACAGCTGAATGCCCTTTAGCTCCCTGGTTATCTCCAGACAGATTTCACTCTGATGTGCCGATACGGGATTTGGGGGAGGAGCTGCAATTCCTAGGGACATTCCAGGGACATCCCAAATCCCAGGGACAATCCTAACCTAGTGCAGCCTTAGGCAAGCTGGAGATGCACACGACATCCAGGTTATGTCAACTGTGCTGGAGCTCTGTAAGCCCCTTGTGTTTCCCACTGACAGAGGAAGAGGAAGGTGATACTCCACCTCCCACTTGCTGTTGGAGCTGCTATGGCCTAGAGTGCTGTCCTTCTATTTTAAATAAAAATCTGCATTGTGAGATCTTATAAGTCTTACCAGGGTCTGCAGCTGGACTGTAAATAGACTGTGAAGCTGTAATTTCAGTATGGATGAGAGCCATGTCGGGCTTTTCCTGTCAGCCCACTCTGGTCCCTCAGGGACACCCCAGCAGTCTTTGCAGCAGCTTGGATGAGATGGGAATGCAGTGCAGGTCTGAAAAGGAAGACTCTTTTTTCCTTTCTCTCAACTTTGGAAAACAAAATAGAAGAATAAAAGGCTATAAAACATCCAGTTTGCTACCAAATTGCTTTTTAAAATGTCTCCAACTTTACAAAAGTTGCACGTATTGCCATTAGACATCCCTTTTTCTGTTACCTACTTACACCTCTTCAAAGCTGAATGGAAAAATTAATGCTGAACCTCCCTCCCCTCATAATCAAACATTATAATGCTGAGAAATTCAGAGTGAAGATTACACGGAACAGTCATTCCATAACAATACAATTATGATGAAATCATTTTAGCATCTGTGGTCTGAGATGAGATTAAATCTATTTTAACGAGACATTAGATGGGCTTTTTGCTCCCATATTTTTTCCTCATGGCGCCATTACAATGCAGAGTAAATTTTTTTTTTTTTTAGTTGCCTCACTTTCTGATTTTTGCTTTACAATAAATCCAGACTCCATGCGGGGAAACTAAACTCAGAGTTTTGTACCACTTGTTTTTGTACTTAAATTACTGATACACTCACTCCATCTTAGCTTCATTCTGACAGTTTCTTTTTCCTGAGAATTTCTGCTTTTAAATTTTTTTTCCCCAAAAGTATTTCCTATTTCCTGCATCAGCAAGACTGTTGAAGACAGATTCACTAGGACCCCGAATCTGCCAGGGAGCTCCGTCTTGTCAGGCTGTATTTATAGCAGTTCTGCATCAGAAAGGCAACACAGAGCTGCCAAGAGACCTGGCAGTGCTGGCTCCTATACTGCAGTCAAGCCAGTGGTTTGGAGGTCTGTGTCGCTGCGATGTGTCCAGGGCTGGCATCACCTGCGTCTCCTGCAGCGCAGTTCCCAGGGCTGACCTGCCAGCCCTGCCTCAGTTTCCCAGGGCTGAGTGTGTGACCTGGGGGAGCAGCACCATGATTTTCAGGGTCGCTTCCAACGTGAGGCCATCTGTGCATAGGGTGTCTGTTCAGCAGGTCTTGGACCACATAATATTGACAAATTATTTGCTCTCAAGTGAGCTAGAAACTTTCATTGCTTTTTCTTTGTATTTTTTTTTTTTAAACAAGTCTTATTTTGATAGCAAAATCTGGGCTGATCTCAGATTTCAAAGTCAACCTAAGGCTCTTTAGGGACTGATAGAGTTTAAAAAGGCGTGGGCTGTCTCCATCTCAGCTGGGGAGGGGTTTTTTTTGTCTTTGCTTCAGTTACCACAGCTTCTTCACAAAGGCAATCTCCTTCCTTTGATCCAAAATAAACTCTGGGAAACTGTTCACTCATGGATTACCTTCCGTGGCATCCTTGGTGAGTTATCTGGCCAGCATCACATGGGGGCTGGCCAGCTGCTTGCTCTTCCTTCTTCTGTTTTGACGAATCAGATGGACAGATGGAAATGATCTTCCCAGGGAGCAAATTGGTTCCTTCACTAATATGTTCAACTGTGAGGGCAGCTGGAGGCTTTAATTCGGGTACCTCTGCAAGACATGGCTTCAGACACCCCTCAACATCTGTTAAACCTACCAGGTTGAGGGTGCTCCTAAGGCACCAAATTTGTTGATAACTTGCTTGACATAGAAAACAAAAAAATGGAGAAAAGGGAGCTTCATCTTCATTCATTGATCGAAGCAGAGGGAAAAGGGATGGAGCTGATGTTCCAGATCACCAGCAAACTGCCTGCGATGGAAAAAGGGGTGTCACATTTTTTGTCTTTAGAGCAAGAAGGTCTACTCAAGTGTGTGCCAAAGAAAGGGAAAACCCCAGTCTCCATCTGAAGGCAGAAAGGAGTTACGCTGAATCGCTTGGAGCCCTTGAGTTAAATACACGTTGAGAGGAAACTGATAAAGATAAAACACAATAATGGAAACTTCTCTCAGAAAGAGCAGGTAGGTCCCAACTGTCAACAATAATCTGAACCTATAACAAGCACTCTTGTTTGAAAATGAATCCAACTGAAAATGAAAGATTAAACAAGTACAACAACGTAAGAATAAATTACACATAAATCTCTCTGGTATTCAGGATCAAAGGAAGATTAAAGAACAAGTTATGGAAATGTGGTAGAGGCAAAGAGAACCTATTAAGTGATATCATTTAGCAAGTATACAAGTAATAGAGGGTTCACATCTAAGTTTAGAGGAAAGGGAATGAACCTGTAGCTGCTAAAAAGGACTTCAAATGATATGTGGCATGAATGAATATACGACAATGAAGATTTCTATAGCCCAAACCCAACAAAAATATGACCCAGAAGCTGAGCTCCACAGTTGCCGGTATGAGAAAACCCACTTTAAGTTGTGTTTCAAGGGTGATGGAGAAGGACTGAGTTCTTCCAATCCACCCTGTGATTTTGAGAGTGTGAGGGTGCACACCAACTACATGAATTTCTGTTCAGGACACCCAAGTAAGGGTGCAGGCGGCTCCCCAGGGCAAGGGGTACTCCTAGGAGCAGCAGGGTCCATTGTCGCCCCCCCCAGAAGCTCTCCTTCCCCTTTCTGCCTCTGTGCTGGGCTGAGGTCACAGTCTGTTCTCCAGTGAGGATACTTAGTAGGGACTGCATTTCCCTTGGGAAACCACACTAAAATACTTGTCTGTGTGTGTAAGACTGTATATGTGTTTATGCAAGCACGTTCTTTTACAGTGATGATATTAACACCAAAAGGCTGTATGTCAGACCCTTTGCTCTCACATTTCATAACCTTCTGACTCCTATGATCTAAATAAACCAAAATGGAAAAAAAAGGGACCGCCTTCTCCCCGCTAATACAAGTGAGAGTGCTTAGAAGAAGCAAGTGTCTTGTCCCAGCTCATCCAGAGAGTCTACAGCAGAACCAAAATTTGAACCCATGAACCCAGAGCCTGTGTCTCAAAAGTGCCCTGGTTCGTCCTCTGAAAGAGTGATTATACGGTATTAATAGTAGCTACTTCTCAGCCTGCCGGGGTAATAAACTGCTTTTCTCCTCCACAGCTGGCCCCTGGCTCAGGACAAGCTTTCACAGGGAGCTGTGTGAGGAAGGGGAGTGCAACAGGATAAAAACCAGAGTGGTGCTGCTTTGACATAGAGCTCACTGCTGTACGAAACCCCCTTCCTCTTCTGGGTGGGATGGTGTGGAGCTTTCTGGTGCCTGGTCACAGTGCTCTTCCCCTGGGGGAAACACAGTCTGTCTCTATTTTTGGGGAAAGAGGAGGCCACATTTAGGATAGGTAGCAAGAGGTGCCTGGATCAGCTGGGAGGGCTAGGGGACTTCACCTCACCCCATGTGGATACTCCACCCTTATCATCACTACATCAGTGATAGGAGATCCAGAGTCCATTTGACAGTCTCCAAGAGACAAGCAATGAATGCGTTGACACCCTGAATGTTTGTGCTGATTTCAACCATTTAATTCAATCTAAATCCTTTTTTCAGTGTAGCCTGTAGTTTTCTTTGTGAAAACCTGTCAGGAGAGTTTAGGGAAGGAATAAAATTTAACAAGCCTTCTTCCAATATTTTCCCATAGTGAAACCAGCTGGAAATTGAAAGAGACCAAGGTGGGGAAGGTATTTGCATGTGCAAAAGATGATATAGGAACAGCTGAGATTATATCAAAGTAAAGACAGTGCAAGGTAATTAGAGGGAAGATTTGGCCTTCGTTTGGCCTTCCAACCCAAGCAAATAGCAGTCTTTGATAGCTTTGAAAGTTATTCCTTGCTCACACCTCAGATGGGTGTGCATTTGCTAAGTGCATTGCCTGCGGGCAATTTGATTTATGTTCAAATGTTTGTGGTACATGAGGTGCACACAAATCTATTTTTATATATGTATTTATTATCAAGGCATGCAAAGCAGAGATTTTCAGCCTACGCTACATAAAACAGCTCAAAACTGTGCCTGGCAGCAAAAAGCCTTGTGGAGGTCCTGACTCAAGTCATTGTATAAATTTCCCGATGCAAGCCCTTATCCAAGCAGCAAATGCCTGTACATAGGTGCCCGCATCAGTGTCTCTGCCCATGTTATCGCTGAGCCAGAGGAGGGAGCAGGAATTGGGTGAAGTCCAAGTCTGGGAGCATGGGCGAAGTGTGAGCGTTTCACGTCTCACATGGGGGAAGGGGAGACCATGTCTCAACACAGACCTAAGAGCTATCGCCATGCTATCACTGCCGCTGGGACCTGACCCCACCACCAGCAACACGCCGCATTGACCTGCTCGTACTTAACCCTCGCTGATGCGCAGAAGACTGCTCTCAGAGAGGAAAGCTGTTAATTTAATGGACCCGATACATGTCTCGTGAGACAAACTCTCCATTGCAGGGACTGTCTCTTCATCCTTGTTTGGAGTCGCATTGTTCTGGCTGTTATACAGTCAAATTGCATAAATAAAATATCTCCTGCATCTTTCATCATTAACAGAGTTCTCATAGAGCTTTTCATTTTTAGACACTTCACCTTTTCAAATCACTCATTAAATATTAATAAATTAATCCCTCTCACACTCCTGTGATGCATTCAAGACATTTTCATGGTGATTGTCTTAGGTTCTGTTTTTTATTTGAATATCAAATACATCAAGTAGGTGTATCATGCAATACAATTAGCTGGCAGTTATAAACCATGCCAGAATCCAAGCCTGGCAGGCTGATTTTTGCTACATGTGTTCAACTAGCACTTAAATACAGGGAGTAAAAAATGAAGAGCTAGTGGCATGAATGATTTTTTAAAAGTTTGTGTTCTTCAATAGATTTGTTTACTTGTTTCCTTTCAGTTTGCACAAGTGCTTTTTAGTGGAAGTTATTAAAACTATCAGTAAGGTCAGCAAGCTGTGCTAGGCTGAATGTACACCTGTGGCTGGGCAAGATCCTGCAGCCAGGGCAGCATCTCCGAGGTAAGCGAGTGCCTGTGTGACATGTCCTTGGAGTAAAGGACTCTGCCACCTCTCCCAGCAACAACAAGGAACTGGGGAGCAGAGCCTCTCAGCAGAGATCTCATTCAGACCTTATCATCGTGGATATGAGGTATTTGTAATGTTCAGTGTGGAAAGCCGTGCTATCCAGAGCCATTTCCAGGAGGAACAGAGAAAATGCACTTCCAGGCCATTGGCTCTACTCCAGAGACTGGTGGCCAAGGTCTGGCTGCTGAGAAGGTGAGGACACCGCTGGTCCCAGAGCCAAGCATACCTTGCCAGCAGACAGTGCCCTCTCTCTGCACTCAGGAGACCATTTTGTGCAGGACAGTGGCAGTGACTGGCTTCATATGAACCTGATATCGTTAGCTTTAGTGTAAATCTTGAGGACTTAACACATGGTGCAGCAGTAATTGGGAAAAGTTGCCTCATTTTGAGCGTCAGGGCGTTTACCTGGGGTTCAAATCAGTTCACATAAAGCATAGCCTTCCCTGACGATCTCACTCTCAAATAATGATGAAATCTGTTTCTGTGGCCCAGCGAATCCCTGGCTTGTTCTGAGAAAATGCTGAATATGTGGAGCGACAGGCCAGCAGTGGCTTCCCAGGGAAGTGTCACCACTGCTGACCATCCATCCCTGCAGATCTATCTACACAGCAGACTAAGGCTCATGATTCAGCTCGAAGCAAAACGAGGTCTGTTTCTTTGATGCTTTCTGAAAAAGAACCCTCCCTGTTGTTTTTTGCCATGTCATTCAGACTTTCTGTGTGAAGGTGACGTCTCTCTGACGGTGCTTGTTAGCAGGCTGCTGGCCCAGCATGATCTCAGCAGTGATAAAATTCCCAGACAGCTTCATGACAGGATGACTTCATCAGCATCACACCATCAGCCGCTGCCCTGCCACCAGGTACCCCACCAATCCTTCAACGGGGAGTGGAGGGTGTCATTGCTATAGGCACCGCAGTCCCCTCAGAGGCATTCTGCAGGGCTGGAGGGTCACTGTGCATTGCTCAAGCTGGGTCCCACCATTTTCCCAGTCACCCCCAGCCCTGATGGAGGTCTTGGACTCTCCAGGAAGACTTGTCCTTGAAGCCTGAGAGGAAGGTCCAGCTGGGAACAGGCACACACTGATGGGAACCGATGTAATGAGTATTGCTTTTTCCATAGGCAGAAACTGGGGAGCTGGGCTGCCTGTGGGGCCCGTGGGAGCAACTGGGTTGGGCTGAGCTGCCTGGATGTAAGCCCCTCACCGGGACAAGCTGTCACATTCCCTTCACACTGAATGAAAAACGGGCACGTCCGAGGTGTGATACAGTCAATCTCCTTCTGACATCTGCTCTGGAGCGAGACGAATCAGTCTCTGCTGGTCTCCCTCGGCTAACTACGAGGGGAGATGAGGGTGACTTGCTCCAAGTTAGGTGAGGAGAATCCCAAACTAAGTGGGCAGCACCTGTGTCCCACTGCTGGTCAGCCCACTGTGCCTGAACCCTGCTGCCTCTCGCAGCTGTGCGCTGGCTTTGCAGAAGGATGCTTCTCCTGGAGACAGCATCTGAAAATGAAGAGGCTGCAGAGGATGGATACAGGTGGGGAGGCAGGGGATGGGGGGAACAGGTCTGGCAAAGCCACACCCAGGATCCATCTCAGACTCTTTTGAATGTCCAGAAATTTTAAAGTTTTATTTTGGTAAGGCAAAATACAGGATAAGCGTGCAAAGATTGCTCTCTCAGCAATGTGGTGTTCAGGAATCACTCACAGCCAAAAAAACTTGTTGAGGATGGCTTCATTTACTGTCTGAATTTCTACCTGGTCAGCATCATGCAAGACCATCTCTGCATAATGTAGCAACTTTATGCAGCCAGTCTTTGCGGGAGCCACTCCTTGTGCAGCCTCTTATTCCCATTTCCAGCCTTGTACGCCACGGCTCACGAGCACTTTTCATTAGCAGACTATAAGAAGTTCATATGTATTTTACAACTTACTGGGCACCCCGACTCATGGCTGTCAGACAGTCCTGTGGGTCTCCTCAGGGCATCACCACCTCTGACTATCACCCATTTGCCTTCCCCAGCTTTTGTTTCTAGTGCCACTGTGGCTGTTGCATCCATGGCCACTTGTAATTACCTTCCCGCTGATAATTGTTCTGCTGCAGCATTGCCCCTTTCATTCCCATTCAAAGCAACACTCCAGCATCAGGGAAGTTTTTACTGTGGCCCTCCAGAGCTGGGAGGTGCAGAGCAAAGTCAAAAGGGAAAGAAGTTAAATAGGAGGGTGTTTGCCAAGCTGTGATGTTACAAGCAGCTGCTGTGTTGACAGTTCTGTCACAAGGAAACTCTACTTGCCCCCAACCTCCTCCATGCTCAGTGCTTCTAGAAACGGTGCTGTTGAAGCAGATTGTGTCTTTCTGCTTTTGAAAAGCTGGTGGGTGCTATACTTTAGGATAACATGAACTGGAAAAGTGTTGAAACCCAAACAATATTGCAAGGGAAAGAAGAGGTCTGTGCTTGCTTTGTGCTTCTTGCCCCTTTTTTCCTCCTTCAGTACTCTCACACTGACATTTGGTAACTATTAGAGCAAAATGCTGTTTCCTCACATAAGGACCAACTCTGTTTAGCAAATATTAATGTAATCCTAAACCAGAGAAGCAACATGAAACAATATGAACCCCTTGGTGGAAGCACTGGTGAGCAGCAGCACTGGGGCAGAGAGGAGGCTGGAGACTTCACAAAGTTTGCAACATAGCTAAAAAAAGTCATTAATGATAAAATTCAGCTGCCTGGAGCAGATGTTTGACCTGCCCACTGCTTAAAAGGGAGGCACAGCTTGAAGGGAGCACAATCTTGGTTGCAATTGGTTAACATGGAGAGCAACAGCCCAGAGTAACTAAACCTCTGCGGTGAGACAAAGGGAACAAGGGGCTCTGTCCTGCAGCCTGCACTGTCCTACAGCACCTGCCCTGGCTCTGCATCAGGTGCGTACAGGTGGGATGCACCCGACTTTGGCAACAGCTGTTAGAAATGGGAATCCAAAATGACTTGGTGAATTCAGGTCACCAAACTTTATGGGTATTTTACTGCCCCTAATCACCTGCTTGCCAGCCTCTGTCCATGGTTGCACCCAGCCCTGGAGCAGTTGGGAGGAAGAGGAGGAGCTTTTCTTCATCTGCTGTGTGATCTGCAGTGCCCTGACACCACCTTTCGTTGCTCCTCTTTGCTGCAACTGCTGGAAGTGGCCCAGCTGTGGTGCTGGGCAAGAAACAGCTGAGCTGCCCTGGAGAGGCTGAGGGTTTGTGGACTGCTGAAGTTTTCAGCTTGACTGAGTAAAGGAGTCAGGTCTGCTCTTGTGCGAGGTGGAGTTAAAGGAAAGGTCATCAACACAAAACTAATTATAGGCATTGGGAAGTTTTAGGTCTTTCTGTATTGGAAACACTAGCACTAGCTCAGCTCTTTTGTAGTTGCAGGCTGGGGCTTCTGGATCGTTTAATTACTGTGCCCTCTCACTCATAAGGACAATTTCAGTTGCACAATAGCTGTTGCTACATCAGCTTTTTGTTTCCTGTATCCCCTCGGATTTTTGCTTCCTAGATCCCAGCAGTTTTTTAATTCCTCATATAGCTGTTCTCCCGTATACATATGTACATACATATATATATATGTCTATCTATGTACACAAAGGGTAGCTATAAAAGGGAAGAAAGACTAGGAGTCCACAAGAAGATGTGCAAAGTTCTGCAAAAGGGCTGCAATAACCCTGGTCATGGGTACAGGCCAGGATGCATCCACCTGGCCAGCAGCCCTGTCAAAAATGACAAAGGGTGCTATGCCAGACTTGAGCCAACCATATGCTCTCATCTCAGATAAGACAAACCACATACCAGGCTATGTTAACTGGAATGTGGCCACCAGGTCAGAAGTTTCCTCCCTCCTCTGCTTGGCATGAGTGAGGCCACACCTGGAATATTATGCCCAGTTTTTGTCTCCCTGTTCAAGAGGGGTGTAGAGAAGCTGGAGAGGGTGCTGTGGAGATGGTCATAGGCCTTGAGTCCCCATGAGGAGACACTGAGGCAGCTGGACTCGTTTTTTCTGGCCAAGAGGAGGCTAAGGACTAAGCTGATAGCAGCCTATCACAAAGACAGCTACAGCAATGAAGGAACCAAGCTGCTCTCAAGCACAGGGCAATGGCCTCAACTTGGGATGTTCAGGATGGACAGATGGAGAAAATGCTTCACCAGAAGGGTGCTGCAACACTGGATTAGCCTGCTCCAACCTCTGTCCTTGGAGTTTTCACAGCTCAGCTAGACAAAGCCATGGCTGGTTTGACCCAGTGGTGGCCACAGTCCTGCTCCAGGTGGGAGGTTGGACTAGAGACCTCCAGAGGTCCCTTCTAGTCCACACCACTGTGAATACACACAGAGTACCACCACAACCACATCACACTGGTTGTGCTTTCCCTGGCTTGCCACGAGCAGCTGGGAGGAAATATTTTCCTCCATTTTTCCTGGCCCAGCTATAATCCTGTCCATGTGGGAGAGATCTCTGGGACACGGGTTATCTTTAGATCTGTTTCTACCATAAGCCATAGCACAGTGGGGACCCATGTGCAACTGAAAACAGTTAAATCCTGCAAAGGAGCATGTCTGCAGTTACTTTCCAGTGGATGAGTAACTCAGCAGAAAACAGAAGTGGGACTTTACCTCCGGCAAGATCTGCTATAACCACTCATCAGCTGTGTTTTCAGGTGTGGTTTCCCTGCGGCAGGGCACCTGCAGACATTTCCCCATCAGTGAAAGTCTTTTCCAGCCAATCAATCTTCTATTTATCCACCAAATAATGGATCCATGTTGACTCTTCAGCAGAGCCTGAGCCCTAAATAGGTTTGAAATTAGAGGCTAACTAATGTGGGCAGGTGTGTACGTGTGTGCATCTTTGTCTTGATCTGTGTGTGGTGGAAGGGAAAGGTCTGACCAGAATCAAACAAAAATAGAATCCTAATCTCTTCTCTTTGTAGAGCAAATTGGAGCAGATAGTTTCCAAATGAAATCTGAGATGATGCCAGCTGCCTGCAAACTGTACCTACTTTAAAAATAAAATCTCACTGCCTGCAAGTCATTCTCATCTATGTTGTCTCAAGTACAATCTTCTTTCACCCAGAACTGGAAACAGAAACAAGCAAGCATCCCTTCACTGTCCCCTAAGATGTGGGTATTAAAAATCACCATTTTGAACTGAACACAGCTAATGCTAACCACTGACATGGGGAGGGCTGCAGCCCCTTTGGGTCCTGCTGCCTTCAAGAGAGTTCCCCTCCCTCTTCCCTGGGAAGACTGCTCTCCTGCAAAAAGAAATTAAACAAGTATCAAATAAAGACCAACTTTTATGCATCTTAAAAAGCCCATATGTGCCACTGAAAGATCCCAAGCAGCAGAACAACTTGGGGGAGTAATGAACAGTAGAAATGTTAAAGCAGCTTTACAGGAACACTAGAAGAAATGAACAACCCATGAAGCACAATCATATTGAATAAATACTTTGCACATTGTTGTAATGAGATTCAGCTGACCGAGACATTTATATGGGGAAGGAATCATGGCCTCATCGCAATCAACAGACACGTTGCCACTGACTCTAATGGAGCTCTGGTTTCGTGATGTTTATATTGCAACATAAACCAAGATGCCTGTGAGCTGTCAAAACCCTTTAGAGCCATTTGTCCCAACAACCCCACAGTATCATCCCCTAATACTCTATTATGCAAAGAAACCCCTTTTATTTTTATTAGAGCTAATTAACCAGATGGCTTCTCCCCCCTCCTCCCTGCTTTGGTGTAGAAAACGCAAGCAAGTGATTTTGCTGACTACAGATCAAGGCACAGATCAGTGCTATTTGCCATGCACAAAACATGAAAAGCCGAGCAGGGACTGTTGGGCAAATCTAACACATTTGTAAACAGCGATGAAACCTTTACAGACACGTGGGAGGCGAAGCAGCCGTCTCCCCTGATGTGTGGGTGGGCTGCAGGTACTGCTCCTACCAACCCTGAAGGGAGTCGAGCGGGGACAAGGGTGAATTTCTACATACTGATGAGAGACTAGACCTGCTGGTGACACTGAAAGCAAATTAATGAAAGAGCAGAGAGGTGCCTTCAAAAAGCAAGGAGTAGAAACAACACGAACGGGGGATTCTGTCCTAGAAAAAAAATGCTGATGGGCATGGACAGACGTGCTCAGCAATGACTCAGGCCTCAGGTTACAGTGCCAGCTTCACGGCTTTCTTTTCACATAGGGAGGCTGTTAATTGCAGATTTCAACAGAAACAACAACAAAAAGCAAGTAATGGAGCCAGGAAGTTTAACAGCCAGAAAGAATGTCATTAAGAAATTAAAATTCAAACTCCCTGCCGCCTGTGAACACAGCCTTGCTGCTTGTGAACAGCAATTCTCACAGAAACCGTGTCCTTCACTGCAAAACTGTGTTAAAGTCAGAAAAGCAAAAACAACAGTCCCCCAACCTCATGCAGGTTGTAAACACAAAAAAAACCCCAAAACAAGCAAATTAAATGCAAACATAAAACACAACTTTCTCCAGGCTTGTAATGCAGTGCACAGAGGCGAGAAACAGACCTGGGAATGGGGTGTTCTCCGTTATTTATGGTGCAACCCTGTTTGTAATAAACTTCCCAGCCCCATATGAAGGGCTGCATTGGCTGGAGGTGAAAACCAGATGCCTATGAAAAATGTATGAACAGCCATCAGGGAGTGGTGCCTCCCCAGAGTTATTTTGCCTGTTTGCAGCAAAGGGTGATCCAAGGATTTCTGGAGTCAGGCGTGGGATCCGTGTGTTAACTCCATTTAGTGTCCGCAATAACGAATGGTGCACAACGCCAGTGGCATCACAGCACCTACACCCACGGTGTACGTCACCTTGTGCCACACACGTGGCATAATAAATGCCGTCACTAATGGATGGGCACATGTTTTTACGGCATGTTACAAGAGTTGACATGATTTTAAAAATAGATGTATTTTTAATACAAGAGCTTAATTTTATGCAATGCTGAAAGCTGCTGGGCTGGACTGTACAACGAGCAGTTGCATGAGCAGAACACAACAGCATCCTGCTTACTTATGCATGTCTGCCTCCTGCGTGGACTCTCTGTTGTCTAATAAGCTACAAGCCATAAGTGAAGGTTTTCCAGCTGTCGGGACATGTTTGTCGCTATAGATTCCCCCGTGTCCAATTAAGCTCATGGCTCAGCCTCCCCTTTGGTGATGGTGCTAACAGGTTCTCCTCTCCTGTGGTGGCTGCTTATTTTCATGAGAAACGGAGTGTAAAATCACTGAGACCTCTGCTGCTCTGGGAGATCTGATTAAAATGAGTCAATGGGTTTCAGGATTTATTGGGAAGAGGGAACTGGCTGGCAGACATGTAAGCAAGCCATTGACTTTGCTCACAGTCATGTTGCTCTTGTCACAAACCAGGCTGAGGGGACCCTGGTGGAGCCCAGGCTTGGGAGAGGAGCCAGAGCCGATGAGCGCAGGCACAGTGCAGCCTCCTTCTCAAAAAAACCAACTGCATTCACTCCATTAGCATATATGCAACTATCTCAATAAACAGAAAGAAGTCCTCGCTTTTAAATGGGATGAGATCATCGCCAAACATTTCTGCCTTGTTTACTGCCTTGCTCTGGGACTGTCTGCAACACAATGAACTCTTTTTTTCAGTAAAATGCCCACAATTTGGATTCCTTATCTAATAGTTTCTAGTGCACCTTGTAAACTGAGGCAGGTGGGTAACATTTTCTAGCTTCGCCGTGAGGTGGGGTCCTCCCTGGCAAGGGGGACGTGGAAGAACTCAGGGCAAAGAGACCTGGTACATGGTGTGTGGAGAGCAGATGCTGCTCAGAGCACTTGGGCTCGAGTTTTTGGGGCAGCCTTTGCATGGGCAAATTGGGTAAGGAGATTTTTGTGCCTGGGAACCTGCTTAAAGTCTATGGGAAGACACAAGCCTTGCTCTTCATAGGCACTTTTGCAGTGGTCTATAAGGCAGCACAGGAGTAGGAAGATCAGAGCCCCCTCACTGGGCACAGTAGGGCCCCCCCCCCACTGCCCACTTCTGGGGAGCTCATGGAGGAGCCCACTGAACCCCATAAGCACTTCTCTGGAGGAACAAAGACCTCCACATTGAGAGACCAGGGAACCTCATTTAATCAGTAAAAATGCCCTTTCGCCCCCAATAGAGGAGACTGTGTAAAACCCTCTACACTTGTCTGGGAATTGCTCCGTCAAAATGTCCCAAGTTCTTTCTACCAGTAACACCAACATATTTGAAAGGGAGTTGCTGGTTTTTCTCTCACAGACAGATTTTTTTTCTGGCAACACCTCTCCAGAGCGGCACGTTTGCACAAACAGTTAGACTGCTTGGTTTCCATTAGTAACACTAGCAGTAAAAATAGAGGACAGGTGTTTCTTAGGAGGTGTGAAAGATTAGCAGGATTTTCTTGGATTGTGGATGATACTGTCACTGTAGGATATCTACTTTTTTTTTTCTCCACAAAGAATATAGGAAAATTTTCGGTAACATTCACTGGTGCTTAGAGAATTTCAGGCAGGTTTGTGCCTGCTGTGCCTGCAGTCCCTGCAAGCAAAGAGGAATTGCAGCAAATAACCCCTTCCTTTGCCCATGTGGATCCAGGTTCTTCTTTCAGAGACATCCTTGCAAACTCTCAGGAGCAATGAGCCCGGGTCCTCCATGGAGGGAGTTGCATGGGTGATGGAGGACCCCAACAGGAGCATCTGAGCACTGGTGGAACAAAGAAAGAGACAAAACCCAAACTGCTGTACAAGATCAGTTCAGTCCTTCAGCTAGGATCCCCAACAGGGCTTTTAGTCATTCTTAAAAAAAGGTGATGTTCTGTGTGACAAAACACGCCAGTAAGAGCAAACAAATCCAGGATCCGTTCCCCAACCTCCCAGCCTCCAGACTCCCCACACTGGAAGTCTGGAAAGCTTTTCCATGCACCTTTCTCTGAGCATCTTCTCACAACATCTTGCACTAAGGGTTTGCCTCAGTGGCTAACAGGTGGAAAGGGCAAGGAGACAGGGTGGCTTCAGCCCTTGTAAGGTTACCTTTCTTTCTCCCTTGCCAGTCACTCCTGTGCCAGCAGGGCCATGCCTGTGCACACAGTGGGCTTTGCAGAGGGCTTTGCAGAAGTGTATTTTCCATAATGTGAGCCAGCATCAGCAAATGCTGTTAAATACACCCCTAGCATCAAACGTACAAACAGTCTAAATGAAGCTACTGGGCCCTATAGTTGTGTACAAATCTCAAATATCTTGCTGAACCAGCTGAAAACATCACTGCATGTGATAGCCAGCCAGGCATTTCCCCCTCTCCCTTGCTTTGTTTACCTCCTGCTTAGGTCAAATGGTATATTAGGGCTGTATTGTAATATATGGCATTTGAACTTTTCTTTTGTAGTGAACAATGTCAACAGACTGCTTTTCCTGATGAAAAGATCCTGAGCCCATAAATATCTCCCTGGTGTGCTGTACGTTGTTCCCATTGTATAAATCTCCCCACAGCGCTCACCTCTGCTCCTGTATCATAGCGAGATAAATGCGGTGCTTAAGGCCTGATTTATTTCAGTCAAAGGACAAATAGTTTGATATCAAAAGGAGCTTCATAATAATTAACATGACAGGCAAGGAGGATTAGCTGTTGTGATTTTCGGTGTGGCATAAGCAGGCAGGTGCTGTTATTTGGGCCGCATCCCTGCCCTGCACCCCTTCCCATTAAAGAGATAGTTATTGTACCGCTGTGAAAAGAGCAGCTGCTGTGCCTGAATTTCCCTATCAGCCACTGTTTCTAGTGTCGGTATGAATTGGGGACACATTGTTGGGCTTTAATTAGCCCTGAGTCCCACCACCATAAGACTGCCCTGCTCTGACATGCACCCCAGGATGCTTGAGTTGAATGTGCATTAATCTCCTCGTGCCTGACGGCTGGGAGACAACCTTTCCAAAAAAAAAAGAAAATGATACCTTTATAGTATTTGCAAAATGCTTGCCTTTATGCTAAGCAGCCAAATTAAATATAACTTTCACTCTTGACTCTAATGGCCAAGCTGTTCTCCAAGCCCCATTACAATTTTTTAGATCTTTGCTGTTGTTGCTGACTCTAAGGTTTAAACAGATGAAAACCTACTTTCAAACAGATGAAAACCAGTTTCCAAAACTGAGCCTAAACTTTGAGGGGAGCAACGTTTGACAGGTATTATTTGGCACATATGACTGACTTCTCCTTCCAGGGATTTGTGTTAAGTTGGCTTGTGAGGCAGAGTGGGCACAAAAGGCAAGGTGCATTGCCAGCAAAACTAAGAGTGACTGATCCCACATAATTACTGTGGTCTCACTGCTATCACCAAAGGTTAGTTTAAAACAAAGAAAATCCCAGAAACTGTGGACTAGCCAGAGGATCAGAACAGTAAGCACATTTTTTGGCAAGATGAGAGAATTTCTCACTCCTCTTTCTCTCCTTGCACTGTCTGACGTGAAGAGCAGACCCCATTTTCCCCACTTGGAATGTAGCTAGCCACCTTTTGCAGTGGTCCTGGTACCTCTCCTAAACTGTGCAAATTTGGACCAGGTCAGGGTAGGGACAGGGCATTTCTGTAATACAGCAGAGTACTTGTGCAAAGCCTTCTTGGTGGTCTGCTTCTTACCATGGCCAAAAATCAGATCCTCTGTAAGGCTGTAAAGGCTGAAACCAGTTGCTCCAGTAAAGCCATACTGGAATGAGTTAGCAAAGCAATTATGCTAGCTGCCTATGTCCAGATGAAGATTTTACAGTGTTTTAGCCTAATTGTATAAACACTCTTCAACCTCTTAAATACATTGTGCCTACTTAAAAAACCCAACAAATGCTATTTTTTCAGCCTTTACCTCAGACTGCCCCTGAAAGCATGAAACACCTGAGTAAAAACAAAATTGTTGTTGAGCCCTGAAGAGTTAATCTCTCTGCAGCTTGTCTGCCAGCTGGTAGGAAAATCTTTGTAGCACAGCAATGTTTTCACCTGCTGTTTGTGTAGCCTGTAGCAAAGATATGAACTGGAGTATTTGTGTGGGGAAGTCTTGCCAGCCCGGACTCTCCCACAGGGAGTGCTCTCCGGCTAAGAGAGGGTGTGCACATGCATGCGGGGAGACCACAAGAAAAAGCTTTGCTAGAAACATTGCAGGATTTCTCAGTTTGAAAAGTACAGAGATGCTCCTAGTGGCCTTCAACTTCAACTGAAATCCTGATGTTTGCTGCTGTTTCTTTTGATAGCTTCTGTCTTCATTTTACAGGAATGCTAATGGGAAAATTCAAATTTATTATCCCCAGAGCTAGGTGCATTCAGATCTAAAGTGGTGCTCGTATGGATTCAATCATACCTGGTACATGGGAGACAAATTTGGCGCAGAGTTGGTAAAATGTCAGTTACTGATATTCTGTTAGTCTTCAGCTTGAAGATGCACAGATGTCATTTTACTACTTCTTCAAGGAGATCAATTCTAAATCTGGGTTTTTCTTTCTACCAAGACCATACCTGCAAAATATGCAAAAATAATAACAGCAGAGCTAGTGTCTTCCCAGTGACTGGTGAACTCTATAACACAGCCTCTACAGCCATATAACAGTAGCTGGCACCAGATCACAGCACTTGATTTAAACTCCACTCCTTGTTCAATAGACCAAAAATAAAAATAATGCTGAGAGGTGAATCAAACTTGAGTTTGTTTTTTTTTTTTCCTTTCCCTGAGCATAAAGAGCAAAATGTGTTTTTTTAGTCTAGATGACTTGTCTTCCAAAGAGATGAAAACAATAAGAAACTAGTACCAGGTCCCCCAGGAACAGATGAGAACAGTGACTCGCTTTGCAACATTTGTCATGTGCACTGAAACATCCACTGAAGGGTCTTACTGAGCAGGAGATAATTTCTCCACCCTGCAAGTATTTTTTTTTAGATTAAAAAAAAATCTAGACCTAAAGAGGGTAAAAACATCAAAAGCAAAACACGTTTGAGAAATGAAAATCTGAAAAAGTCAGTACAAGTCTCAGAAATATTTCCCTTTGATTCAAAGCATCCCTAGTTTTGAAATAACTTTACTCTCACTAGAGTAATTAATTTTCTAGGAAGAAAGAGCAACTGACATTTTTTGTTTTGAATATACTGCAGCTAATTCACTGTTTCAAACCCCTCTTCTGTAAGGAAAAAAAGGGAGGGGAGAATAAAAAAGTTGAAAAATGCATCAAAACTGACCATTTCCCACAAAGCCAGTTTTCATTTCTGTGTATCAGCATTTTTGAACAAAACAAGGCACTACACATCTTTCCTGAGCAGCTCTATTCAAGCAGGATTGGAGGCCAGCAGGGACACCGCTTTAATGTAATGATGTAGTTGCACAGAACAAAATGATTCTCTTTCCCCCGGCCTGTGTATGTATAGCAGAGAAATCATGAAAGGGGGGAATTACTATGGTAATGACCACATAGCTGCTGTATGTTTATGCAGATTGATGACCAGCGAGCCAAATCCCGGGGTCTTTACGTCAGTGAAGCTCTGCCCGCCCATCAACCTCTTGCAGTCCAAAGAATTGGCCCAAGAAATTGGGGAGAGGTAGTTTTTAAGTGGATTTGAAAATATTTCAGTGGCAAATAGGAATAAACCCTATTCTTCTTACACAGGGGGATGCTATTTTTAACGAGTCAGAATTGCTTTCCCTAACTGTGGGTTGAGTAAGGGGAAATGACCCCAAGTCCCCTGGAAATTGCCGTAGCTTAGCCAGGGATTAAACACTACCCATTCAAGTATTACAGTGCATCAGGATTTGCAGGGTTAAACTGACAGGGAAGAAAATGGGATCCTTCTTGCATGTTCCATTCCCAGTAGTGTCTAGCCAAGCTGACAGGAAAGATAAAGTTCACTCTTCCCTGGTGCTGGGAAAGAGACTCGTACCCTGGAGAAAAGGAGACATGGCATCAGTTGTGACTTCTTGGTGTAAATGAAAGGAAATTTTGACAGGCATAAAAGTGTTATTTTCTCATGAAAAGCTGCTGCTTCACTGCGCAGATGGGGATGTTTCTTGGGAAAGAAAAAGAAAGGGGAAAAGAAAAGAGCCGTCTCGGTCTGGTGCCAGTTCATAATAATTCACAGTATTGCCCATTTCTCACTGCATAATGATCTCCAGCAAAGGAAATGATGAACTCTTATTTCTGGATCCACATTTTAAATATCAAAATAATTGGGCCAAGGAAAGGTCGTCTCTTCCCACTGCTGTTAGCCACCCTCCTTCCCTGGAAGCCCTGGGCTCTTGTGAAAGCTTTTAGCACCTCATAAGGACTCACATTGCTGGTAAGACCAGAGTCATCCCGGGAAGGGGGCTAGAGGTCTGCTGGCATCTGCTGGAAACTTTGGAAATCGTGGGCTGCCATGTGCTGCTGGACATTTGGTCTGGGAGCTGTGAACTGGATTAATCTACTTTTTAGCCATGCCCCCCCCACCCCCCCACCCCCCCACCCCCCCCCCCCGTGGTTGCCTGCTCTCACTGTCAGCCTCCCCGCTCCAGCTCTGCCTGCTCCAGCCGCCCCAAACCACACATTTCATGCAAGACCACCTTTGCAGCCATATGAGGATCCACAGCAGAGTGATAGGAGTAATGCACGCAGCCATTTTTGGGATGCTGCACTCCAGTGGGTTAAAATCATGGTGTTACTTGGTCCCCAGGTGAGCAGCAACCACCAGGGCAGGGAGATCTCAGCTGAATCTGTTCCTGGATTGCCACAAAATTCAGTGTTATGTTCTGCCATTGATGGGAGGGGTAGATGCTTAGGGCAGCCACCTCCTTCATGCACCCAGTCGTGAGCCCCTGGCCCTGTACCTGATGCTGGACTATGAGGTAACCAGCAAGGCTCAGTCATTTGCATCAAAAGCTAGTCCCAGGCTCTCACTCAACCATACTTTAACCTTAGCTCAGGCAAACATCTAATCTTCAGCTTTGTCCTTCTCTGGAGACCCTACCAGCCAAAATCACTTTGCCTGAAGAGCAACGTGCATGCAGCTGCCCCAATGCCATCCTGGGCTGCTCTGCAGTCCTTATCACAAACTCCAAGCACAGGGGCTGCAGGGGCCTCTGCCACCCTCACTCTGCTTAATCCTCTTCTGCATGTCCCAACACTGGCCCAGTTTAATTCTGCAGAACCCCACATACCCCAAAGTGGTCTCTTATCTCATCAAGTCTTCCTTTCTAGCTCTGTTCTGAGATAAACCTATGGGCCTTAATCCACAATCTTGCTAGTGAGGCCTAAAATGTGGCCCAAGCCCAGAACATGCGAAGTCCTACTCTAACACTAGGCCAGGGATCACTAAACACCCATCCCCAACCTTAAATAATTTAGATGCTTTCCCATATCCCTTCCTGACTTCAAAGGAACCCATTTTTAGTGGTTTTCTCCAAGCCCTGTACTTTTTCTCCTACAAGCATAAGTCCTAACTCGGGGTTCTGCACAGCATCTATAAATCAGCTATCAAATGAATCAACACTGCAATGCCTGAACCTCTTTGTGCATTTGCAGGGCATGTGTGTGCATGCTTGTTTAGTAGGCACACACACAGAGCATGTACAGGCACTCTTATCTTTCTCTGGAAGTCTACGTTCTAGATAGCAGATAGCAAATCTGCATTGCCCAGGAGGGTTGGGGTGAGATTAACTGTAGGACCTGTGATTTGTTGCTACCTGAATGGTGTGCTTGTTGTCAGTTTGGTGTGTCTTTATTTCTAAGTGAGTCATATTATACAAATCAATTGCTAATTCAATTAATCATGAAAAATGTGCAAAAGGACATCTCCAGGAGCTGATTTAGAGCATGTTATGTATGGGTGATTGAGCAAAGAAAGTTAATCTGGGTCAGAAGACTTTGATTTTTAATTCTTAATGTCACAGATTTCCATTCGTTTGAACTAAAATCTGACTTACAATTTATTTTTCTGAGGGTGCAGCTTTATAGCTCCATTGACATTGGCATGTGTGGTCATGCATACTGAGTCTGTTCTCTTATGCCTGACGAATAAAAGCTTTTATAGATGCACAGATCAATACAAGCTTAAGATCTATAAAGGGCTGCCTGGCAGTATTCATATGCAGGACACATCTCATTGCATTTATCTACAAAGTTGTTTACAGGAGGTGAAATTATGGTTTTATTGCATTCTTCTTTCTGTTTCTCTGTTCTGTGAGAAACAACAGATTTTGACCTTCTGTGTTCCTCTGCAGTTTCTGGACTAAATCTTACCAAAAACCCCTCCAGGTGAAGGATGTATGAGTTTGTGGTGCAAAACAATGCCTCCATCATGATTTGTATGGAAGGTATCCCAGAACTCAATGGAGAATAATTGTCTGCTCCTCTTGCAAAGGAGATGTGATAGGGGTATAAGATGACCCCATTACACTGTGTGGGCAAACTCACAGGGTAGGTACCTCCTGGAGACCCAGATTAGACCTTTTCAGGATGTAAGAAACTCAGCCATGTAGAATCAGGTGCCAAAGATTTCAGTCAATATGTTCAGACAATATATGCACAAGTCCAAAATAGGATGCCGAGTTCCCTCTTGACAGCACGAATATCTGACATTTCTGTTTGGTGGATAGCCCTAGGAAAGAAACAGTGCTATAAATAGCATGTGTGTGAATGCACAGAGTTATGAGAAAAGGTGCAAGAAACTTCCACTTGTCACTGAAACTATGGGCAATTCTAACCCCTGCTTGTCCTTCAGCATGTGGACTGCTGCCTGGCCCATGGGAGAGCCCTGGGGACAGTGAAACCAGGACTGTGTTCCTCCTGCGTCAGCCACCAATTCCTGATTCCCTGCTGTAGTCTTGGGCAAGTCACTTTGGCCAGCCATTAAGTGTTACACCTCCAGTCATCACCTGCATGCATGGAATGCATCTGCGCCTTGACACATTGCTCTGTCTTAGAGAAATTCCTCCGAGTTTTTGGGAGGGAGATGGTACGCAGCTCGCACCATAGCTCGGGTCAGGGAAGTGATACAGCACTGGGGTCTAGCTGAATTTATTAATTCTGCTTCCCCAGCAGGCTTTTCACTTGGGCAGCCCGGGTCAGGCTGATTTCCAGACTGGAGCTGATTGCCATCCCAGCAAATCTGAAGTAACTCACAACTGAGTGCTTGTAAGGAGCTAAAGGGATCTGCAGAGAATACCGTAACATGGGATATGGGAGGCAGCTGCAAAGCTCGCCCCCATATACTACCATACACTATTTAGCTTTTGGCAGATAAAGCACAGAATCATGGAGTTTGAGAAAAAATCAGGTTGGAGGGGGCCTCAGGAAGTCTGTAGTCCAACCTCTTGCTCAAAGCAGGGCCAGCTGTGAGGTGAAAAACCTTTCACCTTTGCATAGGAACTAGACAGAGGCTGCTCCAAACCTAGGACAGGGCTCCAAACCTGGGTAGACTGGATTTTTTAGGAAATACATGACGAGTTGCACAGAGATGTGACTATCCTGGGAAGAAAGTTACTAATTCCAGATGAGGAGAAATCCCTCAAGGACATGGACTGTCTTCATGACTTTGAAGAAGGTCAGCACTAGAGTAGCTGCGCATGGGGAGGTTTCTGGTTTCATAATGAGATTTTCTTCCAACATAATTGAATATACACTTAATGCAGGGAGTGGGAAATAAATGTGTTAGGGAGGTGAGTACAGCATTATCAACACTTCATAGAGCAGAGCTACTCAGGGAACATGAGCAGGTAACGCAGGTAATGGTGATGGATTCCCTCGTCACTCATCCAGGTGGAAATGGCTGGGCTGCTATTCTGCTGACAGGTATTGACAGATAATCAGAACACAAAGATGGCCCCACAAGAAGAACATGAGCTGCTAACAAGCCTTGCCACTCTTTGCAGCATGCAGCCCCACTGCTGCTTCCTCAAAAGAAATGTTGTAGGCAAATCCTTTTCCGCAGTACTCAGCATCTTGCAACCCAAGTAAGGAGAGGAGATCCTGATCAAAATTCCTTTTCAGCTGGTTAAACAGCACTGTCCTGTTTACACCTTGGATCAGGCCCTGCTTCCTCTGTTACACATCTTCAAAGGCAGCAAGTACCCTGTGCTCTGATCCTCTAAACCCATGGGTAGTGTTGAAAGTTTGAGGCAAAGACTATATGACAGACTCACTGGTCAAACAGAGTTCATTAATCCTTGAAGACAGAGCTGGAAGAGACTTTAAGAAGCCACTGATTCCATCTCCCTGTTCCAATTTCATTGGCAAAACGTGATTTAAAGTAAAATCAAGCTTCTCAGGTCCATCAAAATTGATTCAAAAACAATTAACCTAGCTGCCCCTGGTGGGCCTATAAGCCAAGATGGTGCAGAGAAGCCAAGCCTCAAGGAAGGCAAGCCTAAAGCTGTACAAGATTTTTAATCATTTGCCTTTATATTGCTGTAATGTATGCTGAATGGGTCACCATGTTCAGGATTTTTCCCAGCTCAATGCAAAAGTTTTAGTGGCTGCTTGTCTGAAGTATGTTATCCAAAGAAGGTTTGAAGAAGGGTGCATGTTTCCCTATCAATCACCCTCTGCATACATGAGCATATCAGATCAGGGCTTCCCAAATCCCACCTGTCTTGCTTTAATGAATGGCATTAAGAGAAGGAACCTTTTTTGCAAACTAAGATCTAGCTTTATATACCTGGAGCTTGTAGTACTGCAATGGAGTCACAAAGTCCTCAACTCTGGACTTCTCCTTCTCTTCTCCCATCCTTCCACAGCTGCTCTGCCACACACAGGGCTCTCCACCTTCAGGGCATATCTCCCACTGACCTGCCTGCTCTGGCTCTGGACTGCCAAGGGAGGATATCGAAGGAGTGATTGTTACATGCGTTTCATTGTGTTTTATTAGCTTGTATGTTAGTATGCACTGTGCATTTAATTAAAGATCCTGCAGGATGGCTGAATGCTGAAATCAGAATCTGAAATAGGTTTCGTCCTAGAGGCAATTTCCTCTTGGGCTGCAGTGCAACCATGCTTTGCTCTTGTGGTGCTGCTGACCAAAAATAAAGCCTGTTTCTTTTTCCCAGCCTCTTTCCCACATTTCAGCACTCCCCACAGTGGCAAATGTCTCCTTCAGCTTCCTGGGGAGGGGGATAATTCTCCCACAATAGACATTGATCTCTCATTAGACTCCATCCTGTTAGTTAAAAGCTGTTTTTACTCAGACAATCCAGAACTCATTTCCAACCTTAAAAGGTTACACTGTTGGATGCTCACCGAGGGTATAATTTTTGACCACTCTGTTTACTGAATCTACAAAAGCAGTTATTGGAAGTGTTTGTATACAGTAATTTCTCCCTAGGCTCCCAAGAGCAGGAGCAGATGACCCAGCATTGCTAGATGTGGTCAAGCTTTTTCCTATTCAAAGGAGACAATATTATCCCATTTCACAGAAAGTCTGTTCATGCCATGGTGGCCTGAGGTGACTTGCTTAAAGTTGCACAGGGCAGACCAGGGCCAGTGTCCCAACCAGGGGCTGTCCCACAGCCCTCCTCTCTGTGTCAGCCAGATGCAATGCCACTGTATAAGCCCTTGTGCTATACCCACCGGATGAGCTGCTGCTCTCAAGGAGGTAAAGCAGGAATTCCTAGAGATATGGTAAAAAAACTTCCACATCATCAGGACACCTAAACGCAAAGAGTAATCAATGAGGTACAGATTAGTTGTCCTGTTGCATGTGCACATATACATAGTCCGTGCCTTGCAATTAACTGGCGTATAACTGAATTCAACCAAAACGTTAACTGAAGTTAATCCATGTCTTTCTTACAGCTGTACTGTAGTTTAACCACAGATTACTGAGTCTTTAGAAGGAGTTACTGGTGACATTGCTAGGTACTGTGCAGGTGCAAGAAGCTGAGCGGGACCCCCTGTCTGGGAGTAGGATGGCTTAAACTGGCACTGTCTGTCCTGACTCTTCACTCTCCTGCCTCCTGCCCTGTGCCAGCTTCACTTTGTGCCACCATGTCTGGAACCAGGGCCAGGAGATGCTGTGGCTTCAAATTAACTCAGCAAAAGGCAGAAAAGTCTTCTTTCTTAGACTTGGTCAGGGGTCTGTGTGTGTGTGTCTGAATGTGTGAGAGCGAGCACTGGGGCCGTCTACCACAGCATCACCGAAGATTCACTTGTTAAACTGGGCCCTGAACCTGGAGTAGAGTAGACCTGGCTGGAAATTTTATGCTTAGGCCCAATGTCAATACACAAGTTTGACTCATCAGTCTCAGTTAAGAAGCTGGTCTTTTATTTTTTCCTTTTAATGAAGTGACTAATAACTTTTTGATGAACACTCTTTTCTTAATTCTCTTTACCCTGCTCTGCTATTTCATTGTGTTTTTAACAATGCCAGCTGCTTCACTTCAAGAATTGGTCTTCTGAAAGTGAAATGCCTCTTATTCTGGTTAGAGTGGCTGTCTCTGACTCCCTGCACCACTTAGAGCATTCGTCCTTCAAGTTAATAATAACCAGCAAAAGCCAAGGAAGAACTCAAGGTCTGGCTCTATAGGATGACTGTGCATGCCAGGCACACTTAATATAATGCGTATCAGGGCAGCTCCATTCTCTTCCATTTTCCTGGGGTACTGTGGGGTATTATTTGATATATATTTTACCCCTTAGAAAGGCTCAGGACACATTCACCAGACACAGTATGTGAATTTTGTACAAGGGGCAATTTTGACTGACGTGACACTGGCTCACAAGGAAAGGAACACCCTTTCCTTCCAGAGGACATCACCTGCAATCAGAGTTCCCAAAACATAGATGGTACTGGGACCTCTGGGACCTCCCCTTTCCTTTTTATATCCTCAAGCACCAGGGACAGCCCCTGGCCAGTTGGCCAAGTACCTCCAGGCTAAAAATATCCCTTCCTAACTGTAGCTCTCACTATAGTTGCAGCGAGAAAGTGACAGCTGAATTTGTCAGTTCTCCATGGGAAACCTCCTTGGCAAGGTTTGGCTGATAGCCAAGGATGCCAGACAATGTTCATCTCCTGGGATGACAGGGAGGGACAGCATGTGGGCAGAGAGAGCTGCCCACAGCTGGGTTGCAAATGCTTCCAGTTTGACCTCTCATTCCTGCAGGTGAAGCATGGAGGTGGAAAATGAAGAGGAGGAAATGCTCCTTGGCCTATTTAGAAGTGCAAATGCAGAATTAATAAATGCCCATGAGGTCATCTGCAATTCTGCCATCCCTACAAATGATTTTGTTGCTGACTGGCCAAGTAGAGCCAGAGACAATCATAGAATCATAGAATCATTTAGGTTGGAAAAGACCTTTAAGATCATCAAAGAATGTTCCTGTGCAGGCAGCCAAGAGCTTCAAGGAGAATCAAAAGTATTACCTGAACAGCGGGGAGCTTTCTTCTCCCAGGCTTGACAAAACCACAGTGCCATTTCGCTGACCTTCACCAACAGATAGAGATTACTTGTAATTGCTTCTTCCATCTCCTGCCTTGGTGAGGAAGAAAAAACTGTGAGAGAGCTTCCATGCATTTGCTGTTGGAAGGTAACATGGTGCTGGAGCTTGGATAAAGGGAAAGTAGAGTTTCGAGGACCTCAGCAGTGTAGGTGCAATGAGCATCAAGCAGTGAGCAGTGGCATTACTGGTTTCTGAATCACAGTCTCCACTCACTCTTGCAAGCATAGAGATATATTGGAAATCCGAGTCAATGCTATTTTTTTCTAAGAAAATTGACTCAAATAGGGGGGTATTATCTTCATTTTTTAAAAATGATCTCTAGAAATGAATATTTTTTCTATTTCAGGTCAGAGTTTCAAAAAAAGACATTATATTTTAACTACACTTAGAAAGTCTTTTTAGCTTAAGACTTAGGTTCAGAGCTTGGGTAGAAACGAATCCAGATCTCCAGGGCTCCCATTCCATTGCAGTGTCTTTGGCTGTAATTTTTCCATCTGTTTAAGCTGATCTAAATCTACATTGGTATAGAAAGGAGTGGGTCCATGTTCCCACCTCCCAAGACTTGTCTTGCTTTATGCCAGTACTACCATGAAATGGGACAGACAAGTGGACCAGGGAGCTGCTTTGGTGGAAAATGAATCATTTGCAACTAATCAGACTAAAACATATCTTTCAAAACTAATCCATCCAAATGCAGCACTCTCAAAGTCGACAAAGGATGGACAGCCTGAGTGCTAAAGGCAAGAATGTTGAACTACCCTTTTGGGACTTGGACACCTGAAGTCACAGTTGCCTGAAGACCCTACACTTAAAGGAGCAGTTACAGTGTGTGCCAACCTCTCCGTACAAGTTTTCAGTCAGGAACCTAGCAACAGAGAAAGAACAGCCTGGATTGCAATGTGAAGTAGCTGCTGAAGTCCCTGTGGTCCTGGAGGTGCTCAGGGGGCCATTAATGAACCTGCATTGCTGCTTTGGCATAGCTAGAGAAAGGCCAATGGGAGTATTTCTACCCCTGCTCCAATCACCGCTCCTGACTGCAGTGCAGTGCAGATACATCCTGAGTCCTGTGCCTTGCTTTCTCTTTTATTTATCTGCTTAGATCTCATTAGTGCACATTTGGACTCAGTAGCAGGAAAGCTCTGTCCTTGTTTCTGTTTGGGTTTTTTTATCTCATGGCCTTTCTGTGACAAGTCCTAATGGAGATTTTAATAAAATCAAAGAATCTTATAGTAAACAACAAATCTGTCTGATGAAGCCCGAGGTTGTCTGTACGTGCCTGGGTTGTGCTTCAGGAGGGGTGTGCTGAGAGAGCCACAGGGCTGTGCAGCACAGGCAAGGCCAGGTCCGCAGCAGGGGTAATGTCACATGGCATCATGGACTTGCAGAGGGCTTGTGCTAGTTTCTGTTTGTTGGGTATTTGGCTCAAAGCTGATAGCAGATTTCCCCAGAGGAACCAGTGTGCTCTCTATTAAAAAGAAAAAACTGATATTAAATGTCACAGTAATTGATGCTGCCTCTTTCTAATTAACTTACCTCTTTTTCCAACTCTTTCTCCTGCTTCCTCTTCCCTGACATCTTCTCCTGCTGTTTACTGATACTACCTGCATGCAAGAGAAAAATAAACCTGCCAAAGCCACAAGAATCCCCTTGGGATTTCCCACTTTGTCAAAAGCTGCCGAGTTGCAGGTGGGAGAGGCATGCTGGCAATGACGTCATGGCCACTATGTTCATCCCTGCTGATGGCTTTGAAAGCAGTGTTTCCACATGAAAAAAGAGACAAATGCAAACCACATGACTGGGGAAGCAGAGGATGTCAGATGGGGAAACAGAGCTGCCTCCTAAAGCAGTCTGCAGGACTCTGCTTCTCTGCTCTCCAGCCTCTCCCCCAGACACACTGCGGCCAGGGTCCGGATGTGGCCGGGGTCTGGATGCCGCCTGCCCCATTCCCTCAACCCATGTGTTTGCAGAGGGCACTTCCTCCAGCTGTTACTCCATCCTCACCAAAGGCTTTTCCCAGCAGAAAGGGGAAATGTAAAGGGTTTGTCTGGCTCTGAACGTATGCTGCAGCGGTGTGGCTTTCTCTGCTTGCTCTGAGCAGGTGTGTGTCCCCACCACCACCCAAAGATTTCCGGGTCACAGCACCAAGGGGGTCTGGTTGACCTGAGTGAACAGGTTGAAGATGCCCCTTGGAGGGACTCTGGACAGGAAGCCCAGAGCAAACAAACTTAAAGAAAAACATCACTGCAGAGGAAAAAGACATCACACTATCTTCTTGTTTTCAAGATACCAGTAAAACTAGAAGGAGGAGGGGACAGAAGTCTGGATGGCCTCTCGGGGTCTGTGTGTGTCACCAAAGTCACTGCAGAGCCCCGGTTACCAGCAGTGAGCTTCCTTTACAAAGAATCCTGGGTCAAAACTTCTGGTTAAGAACAGCTGAGACATTCAGTGTCTGCTTATCCAGGATCCTGCTCTTGGGTTTAGCCAGATTTTAAAATCTTTCTTACTTCCTTGGTTGGTCAACAGTGCCATTGCTGGAAAAGCTGGACAGGGGCTGGGAGATCTCATATCAAAAAATATTTCTTCGTGGTAGTACAGTAAAAGGGTTAAATTGGTACTTCAGCAATGGGCTCAAAGCTCACAGCTAAGAGCCCTATCTGGGATGTGGAGAGAATTTTTGGTCACTGAATTATTCTTATTGCTGCTGGATGGCTGAAGAGCCACAATCATAAAATCCAGCAGCGAACACTGCAGACAGATTGAAGATAAATCAGTTCCTGACCACAGCATTGTTTGTAGAAAAGGGGCCATGCTTTCTTTTTCTTTCTAAAGGAATAGAGCAGACTCAGGTGATGGATGTTCCCTCTCCCAATACAGCTGATTTGGTGTCCCCCAAACCACAGGTCATTGTGGTTTCATTTAGATTTGCAATGTCTTTTCCAGGGCTTTATCCTAGGAGTTATTACTTCAGTACAAACAGTTTGCACGAAGTGTCTGGGCAGAACAGAGACTCCAGACTGTCATTGGCATCCATGGCCATAATAACCTTGCATGAGTAACATAGTAAAGCCAACAGCTAAGCTATCTTATCCTTGAACAGCTGCAGGGTTCCAATAACCCTCATTATACCACATTCCCCTCCAGAGAGTAGACAAAAAAAAAAAAAAAAAAAAAGATAAGTCATTTATATTATGTCCAGACTGGCACAGGAACATAGATACTGTACAGTACACTATTAATTGTGGGGTTCTTTTTTGCACCATATAATATTGATTTTTCTCCAGATAACCAGCTATCATTAGTTTGATGAATGTTACCACAGCTTGGAATTACTGGCTGGAAAGTTCAAACCAGGACATTTGTCAGGAGAAAAAGATAAAGCACAGCTCAGACTTCTTTATTCATATCTGTGGACATGCTGGCCAGAGGGTTTCAATGGTGTTAAGCCAGACAACTAAGAAAAGGCATGGGAGAAGAGAGCTGGAACTGTACTACACAGCCTGTCTGATAATGTCAGGCTAGTTCAGCCACGCTCAGGGCTGAGTTTATTTCGGTACCAAAACCCTAGGTTTTCTTCCTAACAAAGGCTGTCACATTTGCAGGGAGAGCTGAGTCACACAGGCTGCCTCAGCCAGAGCTGTGCTCCTGTGCCGCTGGATGCAGAGGTGGTGGGGTTGTGGACACTCATCCTCTTTGATTGCTTCAGAAGGAAAAGAAGCAGACGTAGAAGCTCCCCAGTGGATGGCTTACAAGTAGGCTGGTGCTCAGGGAACAAGTTTGTTGCTTAAAGGCTGAGCATGTGCTCTGCCATGCAGAGGGAATCAGCTTTACCCTGCCTGGGGACATCAGCTTTCTCAGAAGAAGAAGGAAACTATGAGCTGCATCAAGAGCCCCACTAAGACCCTACTGACTCCATAGCAAAGAGGGCATCTTGGAAGGAAGTGAGATGAGAAAGTTACTCAGTCCTGCAAAGAGGGTCAGGGACAGCACACACTAACTGGTCCTCTGAGTGAGGAGTCTCTGCCACCTCTTCAAGTTTGTTAATGCCACAGTCTAGGAGAAGGTATCTGCTGCCTTCTGGGATATGTGGGCTGAAACCAGTGCACTAACTGATATAGTTTGTGAGTTCCACATCAGAATGCTAATGTGTCTAGAATCCTGTGGTCCTCAGGCTCAAAATAATGGCAGAAGGAGCAGAATGGTCTGATAATCACACAGGTCAGGAAATGGAGGGGAAGACAGAGGAACTTGTTTTCTTTCTTTTGCCGCACTGGAATGATTAAGGAGCTCTGTGTGGTTTTTCATCCAGGGGGTTGTACAGAAGACAGACCAGAAGAGGTAATATTGGGGGCTATTTGGGCTCTGGCAAGGGGATGGTCACTACACGAGCGTAGAGAATCTGTGCAGGCCCCTTTACAGCCTCCCTACTCATGCGGACTGTCCCAAAAATAGGAAATCCAAAAGGTCTGCTCTGATGGTAAGATGTGAGCGATAGTAGAGCCAGACCCTGCATGAGGGCAAAGCCTCAGCTGTAGCAATGTCATCTGTTTAAAGGTAGCAGAATATGTAGGTTTTTCTGGGAAAAATCAGGCCAATCTGGGCAGGTAGGTCCATCAGGAGATGGCATTGATCTGGTTTGGTGTATTTCTTACAGAATAGTGCTGTTGCCCATAATGAAGAAGAAACAGCTATTGGTTTCATACAAAGCCAGATAAATTACTGCTTCTCCATCAGTGCAATGGAAAGCTTGTAAACTTTCTTTCTCATGGGTCTTAGAGGTCCTGTGTTCTTGTTGTGAAGAGACCTCCTTATTAATGCAGTCATTAGCCATATGGGACAAGTGGTTCCTAAATATTGCTGAATATTGTGTCATTGACTTCTTTCAGTTCTTCATCGGATGAGCTAGGTCTGAGCTGATAAACTGAGCTAAGTAACTAGTTTGCAGTAGCTGACAAATTGAAGAAGAGCTTATTTGTTGTTCTTGCCTAAAAATGTCTTTGAATGTTTTCTCTGTGAACAGACAACAAGCGTTCAGCACTTGTTGAGGTGTGACTGGTCAGCTGAGTCATGAGGGTTTTTTCCATTTCCTGTCTGTAGCATGGGACAAGCATTTCTGTCAGAGCACAAGAGCAATCCTGATGCACGTGTCAGTACTGCAACATGTATATGAACTCTGAATTCACCACCTGTTTTTTTTTTCCCTTTGCAATTTAGACAGCCACTGTCTGCAAGCTTTTTAGCTACCTAATCATTCAAATATCCTCCAAAACTGAGAACAAAATGCTTGTGACTATTGTTGAAACAAAGTCATTTCACAAATCTGAATGTACCCAACATTTGCTTTGTATTATTCCCACTCTCCTCGCACTTTCCTCTTTACAAGTCCAATTTTAGCAGCTCTGACCTGGGGAACCTTTTCTCAGCCATAAGTGTCAGTGATCAACATCTAGTCTGTCTTAAAAATGCAGTAAGATCTGGTCTGTCTTTCTTGCCAACCATCATAAAGTGCATTGATGCTTTCTGTTATTCTGTCTACTAGGCAACCACACATCATCTGCATTTATTGCTATGGAGAGGGAGGGGTGACGTGACGAACACTTTCTGCAAGCTGGATGGGAAGTGCAGCTGAGGATTTTGCGCAAGCACCAGAAGTGCAGAACTGTCTGTCTCTCTTTTGGAGACAGAAGTGAAGATCAATTTATTGTTGTTGTTGTTGTTTTCCTCAGGGAAAAAAGTAAATCTTTTTAACTCTCTGCCAACCCTCCAAATCAGGAAACTTTGAGTGACTCCAAGATGAAGTAAAGGCAAGTTTAGAGATATTTAACAGCTACTGTTAGCAATTGTAAGCTGCCAAAGATTGATACTCCTTCTACCAGACAGGTTGGATATAATGAAAACACAGGGTAATAAGATAGGAAACTGTTATCTAGTCAGTACAAACTGTTAGCTAAATCAATAAATTACAGACTTGGGAACTTCTGTAGAATGAATTATTGCTGAATTACTTCTCTGGAGAACCACCTCCAATTTTAAAGTTCATTTACTTTTACAAGATATTGGGAAGGATTCTGCAAGGAGAATGGAGTTACTTCATATATAACAGGAGGAAGTTAAAAAGACAGAAAAGAAAAATTAGGGGTAGTGGAAGTGCTGAGCAGTATCTACCTTTATTACACTGTGCAATTCCCACTGTGAGTGCAAAAGTTACAACTTAGAGAAGTGATTTGTGATTTTGGGATACTCATTAGAATTACCTTACGGAATCTCATTTTCAGAAAGTAGTGAATAAAACTTCTGAAAAATTAAGCTCCCATAACAAGTGTCACAAAGATCATCCAGTGTCACTAGTCATGTCTGTGACCTCGGCCTTGCTGTTGCCGGTAAGTATGAGATTACTTCAAATTCTCCACCCACTTTCCAGCTGCAGGATTATATGGTGAAAAGAGATGCAGTGAATGAAACAGTTCTTTGTTGCCAACTTGATTTTAATTATACAACATCTCCTAACCTTCAGAAAATGTATTCAGATTTAAAAATAATAGAGTGGGGGGGGCATGGCAGGGGAAAATGTATGCTTGAGCTTACTAAGGGACAAAAGACATTTTCTCCAGGTGCTGAACAGATGTGAAAATGGCCATAATACACAGGGGCTCTTGGAACAAAGGGAGCATCCAGATGAAGAATATTCTGCTGTTGAAGTAGCTTAATCCTGTAATCCTTATGTGAAGCTTTGATTACAGGTTAGCATGATACCAACAAGGCCTTCATCACTTGTGGTACTGATGTAAGATTAAGTGAACGGCTCAGAGTCATGGCAAATCTCTGGCTAGACAAATTTCCAGGTAACAGCTTTTAGCTTTGTCTCATCCAAAGGGCTGTGAAAGGAAGGTGAGAGTGGAAGGACCCCCAGGAGAAGGAAGGAATTATTGACACCCAGCAGGGTGGGGGGATGCAAATGGGCAATATGCAATCTCTCGCTCTCTAGGTGTCATAATCAAATCTCTTCCTTGTATGGAGTGGAGGTTTCCAGATCACAGCTTACACCGAGATGAAGTTTTTGCACAACTGAAAATTCCCTTGTGTCTGCTACTGGGGAGAAATTGCTCTAGGTCATTGTGACATGCCACCCTGAACACCAGAAATGCAACCTTGAGATTAGTAAAACTGGTATCCAATTTGAAATATTTTGCAAAAACCTTATGTTTCCACCATTTTTATTCCCAGCCCTCTGCACGCATCCATATCCACACAGACTCCATACAAGGGTGCTCCCAAAGCCAAGTCGTTTGTAATCAGGAGATACAGGTTCAGTCCCTGAAGCTGGAGGTGAAGAGCAGGAGTAAAAGCTAGCCTGAGCACTTGAGTCCATCACCAACGCTCTTTCTGGTCTTGCTTCTGCCTGTTAGCCCAGTGGTGGTTCACAACATCCATGCCGTGCCAAGGAAAAGCTGAATCAGGATTTCCCTTGGTACTCGCAGCCCCTCACAACTGTGAGTATTTCCACCCTCTTGACTCTAAGGATGAAGACCATCTCCTCCTCTCATCATAGCTAGCAAAGTGCACAATGTGGCTCTGACCCGGGGCAGTAGCTGTTGATTTAAGACAGAAGTTTTCTAAATGGCGCTTGTGAATGCATACAGTATCAGAAATTTGTATTACCTTTGGATGAGCAACTTTCTGTGCCTTCCCTTCTACTGGAAGAAATGAATGTATATCTGACTGAATTATTTGACCTCAAATACTAGATGCTGAGGAAGTATGGCCACCTGCTTGGAACATCCATATTCTCTTTTCTTCATGTCCATCTGCTCTGGTCCAGGTTGGAGGGGGCACACAGGGACTTGTGGGTCTCTGATCTGACCTGGCAAAGCCATTCCTCATTCCTGCACTGAGGCAGCTGCTCTTGTAAAACTTACAATCTTGTCATTCTGGTTGTGTCAAAACAGATGTGTGAACCGGGGTTGGAGGACAAGCGCAACAAACGTGAACACTGTTTGAAGCTGGATCTGACCTCTCCAGCCAGCTGCCTCCAGATGTCGGGAGTGGCTGGCTTTGTTTTATGTAGCAGATATAAGGCAACTACAAGCTGGTGTAATGTGAATTTCCATATGGCAAAGCTCCTTGTTTGAAAAGGGCATCAAAAGGAAAAGATAAAAAAATTCAGAACCATGTGGAAGGAAAAGGAAACAGCTATTTGGAGCAGATCTGCCTTCAGGGGAGCAGCTGGGCTGAGCCCCAGTCTTGCACCAGCTGAGGATTTCATCCCAGATCCCTTCACCTTGCAGCCAGCTGCTTACCACCCCCAATGCTATGCAAGCAGCTCTGCTTGTTTGCTATCATCCCCATACCTTTTTGTGAGTGTTGTTTTGGTTGTTTTGCTCTTTTTCAGTGTTACATGGCAGTTTTCTGCTCTGGGCTGAGGAGCATCTTGATGCAAATGTGAAGCCAGAAGTTTTGACACATCATGGATGCCGACTAAAAGAAAGCTGAATCAATAAGAAGAAAGAGATGTGAGACAGAAGACATTCATCATACTACAAAATTCACTTTCCATCACCCTCTTTAGGATGGAAAAGACCTTTAAGATCGAGTCCAACCGTAAACCTAGCATTGCCAGGTTCACCACTAAGCCGTGTCCCTAAGTGCCACATCTACATGTCTTCTAAATACCTCCGGGGATGGTGACTCAACCACTACCCTGGGCAGCCTGTTCCGTAGTCCTCATAACCACCGTAAGGGATCTTACTGTTGCTGCAAGCTCTCTGGGGGCAGTATTCATCTGCTGACTTCCATCACTGAAGCGGAAACTCTCCTGCGTAGGGGCAATTTTTGCAGGGTGTTTATAAAGGCCGTAGCACATGATAATGTGCAGATGCAAGGTATTGTGGCTTCTCGTTTCAAGCCCTGGACTGAAGGGGTCTAAGCCACCCCTGCTGGGCTACACTACTGATTTCCCTGGAACATGGTTTTGGATAGCTGGGCATTTGCTTCACATGACCTCACTGTGTAGACGGACTTCAGGATGCTTTTCTGGAGATGTCTTCTTATTCTAGACAAAGCTTCATCTGCAGCCACAAAAAGCCTCATCAGTGGAAGGCATCTGAGGCCATGACACAGGCTGGTGCCCCAGGGAGCACTGAGCAAACCTCCCAGGGAGCACTGAGTGCAGTGGTGGCACTGACAGGCTTTGGAGGAAACCAGTGCACAGTTCTATCCAACCGAAGAGGAAAGTCACTCTGACAGTGGACCTCTACATCCTCCTGTTTCAGGAACCCCTCCCACTGGCAGGTATCACTAGTTACTTGGGAGAAGAGACCAACACCCACCTCACTACAACCTCCTTTCAGGTAGGTAGAGAGCGATAAGGTCTCCCCTCAGCCTCCTTTGCTCCAGGCTAAACAATCCCGGTTCTCTCAGCTGCTCCTCATCAGCCTTGTGTTCCAGACCCTTCACCACCTTTGCTGCCCTTCTCTGGACACACTCCAGCAACTCAATGTGCTTTTTGTACTGAGGGGCCCAAAACTGGACACAGTATTTGAGGTGCGACATCACCAGTGCTGAGTACAGGGGGACAATCACTTCCTTGCTCCTGCTGGCCACACTATTCCTGATGCAAGCCAGGATGCTGTTGGCCTTCTTGGCCACCTGGGCACACTGCTGGCTCATGTTCAGCTGGCTGTCAAACACCACCCCCAGGTCCTTCTCCACCTGGCAGCTTTACATCGTCTCAGCCAGGGGAAATTTGTACAGAGCCTGAAGGGAGATGGGGAGCTCTGTAAATCCTCCAGCCCAGACTGTTTCAGTTGATCAGTGGCACCATGCATTGTACATCCTGATATCAATGTGATGAATGTTGTACTGACTTCTGCATTGTGTGTGCCTGTGTACTGAATATTGTCTGCTGGAAAGTAAATAACGGCAGATGAGCAAATGGGGCTGTGATGACATTTCTGTGTCCATAATGTTTCCATCCACAAAATGCAGTAGTTATGCATCATTTTAACGGTAGGAATAGATAAGCAGACAGCTATCCGTATCTGGAAAATCAAGAAAGAAAGCAACATTAGAGGAAACAGATAGGCAGTGGGTGTTCAAGGGCAATGAGTCATCTGAGCCACAAATAAGGCTCAGAATGAGGAATACTAATCATTAGGCAACATATTTCAAAAGTTCAGCTTTCTTCCTTTCCCAAATTATCTTTTATGCCCTGGGGACATTTTGGAATGACAATGTCTACATTAGGAGGTAGACATGAAGAAAATCCACTATGGGAAGAAATGACCAAATAGTAGAGAAAAATAAAGTTGATCTGTAAAGCTTCTTTTTCCTGAAACTCAGGTGGCTCCTGCAGAGGAAACTGGCATAATGCTGCTTAACCAACAGAATAAACACACCCAAGGGAAGGACAAAGCCTGTGACCACTGACCTCAGCACTTGCAGGAAACATAAATAGCACCCACTTTTCCCCTTTCTCCATGATACTCATTCCCCTGAGTTTGCTCTGTTCTGGTGCTGTTCAGTGAATGAAATGAGTCCTTCTCTCCCCCTGGGCAGTGGGTGAACCCAGGAGGAAGGCATGTGCCTCCCATTTTGGTACGCTATCTCTTTCCCAGAAGTGGGGCCACTCATGCCTTCTGCTTTGCTGGAGCTGCCTTGGGCTGGAAGCAAGGTTTTGACCCTGAATCAGGCTAGATCTTACCCTAGCCAAAATCCTGGACTATCTGGAGCTGAAATTTCCAAGGAGCAGATCTGGATAAAGAATACAGATTCCACTTCAAATCCCAGTGCTCTGGTTTCCTGGAGGTTGGAAGCAGAGATAAATGACAGGCTCTGTCTTCACTTATGAGGATTTCTAGGAAAGAAGTCTCTTTGGACCGTCTCTGAGCATGACATAGTTAACATGCAGTCCTAAAAGCTCTGAATCACAGAGATGTTTGGGCCTGTTCTGGCTAGAGACTAATGTGTTTCTGAACTGGAATAAGCCTTAAACCAGCAAACATGAGTTCTTGTGAAACTGCAGGGCTGCAGTGTCATCCCTGTTCATTTCCCTCACTCCCTTCACTGCAGAGCTCTGATTGCAGCAGCCTGACTTCAAACACTGACAAATGTCATTGCTGACACTGCTATGGTGGGTGCACACCATCATTATAATCTGTATGCATTTAGCCATCCCAGCATGATAACAGAATGATTAGGAGAATAGTTAGAGAGTAAATTAAAAACTCCCAGCAGTTTCCTGTGTGAGGCTACTAACTTACAGGCATATTTTTTTTACAGCATTACTGAAAAATGCCATTAGTTATACCTGTGAATACATGTTAGATTTAAACCCCTGGTGAGAATTTTTATTAACATACAAATATGTTAGGGCTCTTATGCTGCTTAAAATGTAATTAACCATCTTCTGAAGATTAAGGGTGCATAATCATAAAAGAACTGCACTCTTGTACATTTAATTCTTCTAATCTGCTTTATGTTGATGTTAGTGTGGAAGAATAATTGCTAGTTTGCCTTAATAGCTTGGGTTTGTGCTGTAGGAAGAAATTGTTATTGGATGTATTTCTAAACTTCAGATTTGGTAGGTTTGCATTGATGGAAGATGATGAAGTGCACCGAGAGATTAGAAAAAACTTGCTACTTTTATTCTGCTGCTGTTGTAAATGGCCTGTAGTGGTAAAGCTGTGTTTCAGACAGCTTCATTCAGCAGACAAAAAGGAGGAAAGTACAGGCACACCTGGTGAACGACAAAGATAAGACCAATAAACATTAAGTAATCTCTTTAAGTGCTAATTTAAACATATAACATGTCAACCAAGTCATGTGGGGATCCAACAAGATTTTTTGAGAATCATGTGGAAACTCAGCAACCAACACAAGGCAGAGAGAAAGACTTCTGATTTGCTGGATTGTGGTATGGGAGCCGAGTTTGTGAAATGCACTCTAAAAAAATAAATTAATGATTTTATATTGTCATTAAAACATGCTATTGGAGCAGTCCATCCCTCAGGGCTGTCCCAGTCCCCATGCAATGGGGTTTATTTGAAAAGAGGTTAAAACCGTTAGGGACGCAGAGTGCTGCTCTTTAGGGGTATTTCCTTCCTAGCAACATGATCCATAAAACCATTAGGTAACTCATACAGCTTCACAGAAATAACCTTTTTTCCTCCCCCTCTCTTCTAGCTGACTTCTTGAAAACTAAGAAGAGGTAAAGGAAGAACGCAGAAGACTGTGAGTTGAAGGCATTTGCCGACAGTCAGGACTGCATGAATTCTCATTGGAGTTGTGCAATGAGCCTGCAGCCTGTTCCCAGGGGAGTCAGTGGGGCAGGAACTCCCATGGAAAACATGGGCTGAAGAGCCCATGCCACTTCTGCTTTTGTGGAGGAGACAGAGGGGATGGAGACTGGCTGGTGCTCCATGAGGACCACCAAACCAGGGAGTTTCCTCCTCACTTGAAGTGAGCAGGGGCTCTGCAAGGTCCTGGAAGAAAAGCAGCTTCCAAAAGCAATTTTAGCAACTGGAAAACAATTGTAAAATAATTCTCTATCTTTTTTTTTAAGAGTCATTTATTTTAGTGGGGTCCCTTAGCAGTCAGTTCTCCGTGGGGCCAACGACACTTTGCAGCAGATTGTTGTGGTCAAATGGACCCCATTCTAGGGGAGACTGGTGACAGTGTGACCATAGGGAGCAGCAACACACAGCCTGAGAAGGGCTCCTCGGCTGGCTTTGTGCTTCTTTTCATTATTTCCAAGTGAACGCACAGGCTTTATTGAAAATCGCTTGTTTTCATTACAGCTTCCTTTTGGCAGGTGTGACAGGCAGCACGGCGGGTTACTCTGGGCCCTTCGCCATGCTGAACTCTTTAGGCAAAGCTGTTTTCTATAATTCCCTGTAAAGGAGGCAGCTGCCATGCTCCTTGTGGCCACCGATGCTCAGGGACCAGCGTGCGTGATGTCAGGGGAACCCTTTCCATGGAGAGCACACCCAGCTTCCTCTCCCTGGTGCTGACAGGGAGCCACAGAAGCTATTGCTTGGGGGAGCGATGGCAGGGGAAGCTCCTGCCGAATCAAAACCCAGGAAGGCAGTGTAGAGGTTCCCCTGGGTTTTCCATCAGGCTCTCAGACTGGTGTGTTGCACAAAGAACATACTGCATTTCTAGTCTTTGGCTGGCTGTCCTTTACAAACACGCAGGGAAATACCACAGGTTGTTAAAGCATGAATACTGTTTCACAGACGTCTGATGTTTTGTCCCAAGTTGATATTCCCTGCTGCCTGCTTTCCAGTAGCACTGGGTGGGGACTGCATCTCTGTTTTGGTAGGTGCCAGCAGCACCAGCGCAGGGCTGAAGGGCGCTGTCGGATCAGAGCAAGCTTCAGGCAGAAGCTCATCATGACTTGAATCTAGCCTTTTCAGAGAGGCATTAAACAGGTTGAATCTTAAAATCCTACTGAAATTGCACAAGAGTTGAGTGCTCAGTTCCCTTAGGATTTTTTGAGCAGGTGGAATATATATATCCAAGCCAATGGAAAAGATACCAGACTCCCATCCCGAGCTCTGTTTAGGGACTGCTAGTGTGAATAACCTTGGCTAAAAAGCAAACATGAAGTTGAGAACCTGCTTAATTCTGCTTGCCATTCAAGCTTGCGCTAAATACAACATGAAATTCCAGACAGAAAGCCAGCCATTCTTCTGTTCTAACAGTTTGCTGTCAATGCAAGACAATAAAATATGAATATTTCAGATTCATAATGCAGACAAATAGGAAATAGGAGCTGTATTGTGCTTCACATGCATGACTAGTTCAGTAATGGTAATGTCATTATCTCATTGAACTTTTGTGCCATTGCTTAAGGGTAGCTTTGTCTTGCTTAGCTGGAATATACATATTTGTTTCTTCTACACGCAGGTTTATAGTCCTTTTTAAGCTTGTAGAAAGAAGGAAGCCTGATTTCCCTCATCTGTCACAAGGTAGCATCCTTCCTTGGCATTGCTTGGCTGTAGCACGGCTTGAATGAAATTTCTACAGGTTCCCACCAAAAACATTTAAATGTCTTCAGGTTGCTTTAGAGGTGAAACTCCTCTGAAAATGAATTAGGTTCCTACTCCACCTCCTTCTACTGGTTTCCCCAGCAGCGACGCCTGCTGATCTTCACTTGTACTTGCTCCAGGAGAAATCCCACTGTCAAAAACGTACAGCGGGGAGCGGGGGTGGACCAACATGGCTCTTCCTGGGTGCCAGCAGCTGCCGTGCCGGTGGGGTCCGCAGCGGAGCGGAGGATCGGGAGGCACGGGGGAGGGTCGTGAGCCGGGGGAAGCTCAGGGGTGCGGAGGGGCCGGCCAGGAGCCCGCAGCCGGAGGCAGCGGCTGAGGAGAGCTGAGGCGGGCCGGGAGCAACGGCTGAGATGTAACGGCGCTGTAACCGCCACCGGCGCTCAGGCGCGGAGGCGAGCGGCGCCCACCCCCCGCACCATCCGCAGCCGGGCGCTCCAGCGCCGTGTACAGCGGGGGTTTCCTGAACCGGGGCAACCTCAGCGGGGCGGAGGGACCCCCAAAAGCCCGCAACTCACACGACAGTGCCTGAACGAGACCCGGACGGGGATCAGGAGCAACCGCGACCAAGCCCCCCCGCCCCCGCCAAAGAAACCTGTAGGAAGTGCCCTTGTACAGTAAGTACGAGGCCCTGCAAGTGGAAGCAAACAATGATGAGGATGATGGTTCATCTCGGTTGGAGATGTCAGCAAGGTTAAGTCGCAATGCATCAAAACCACTTCCATTAAGAAAAAAAGATAGGTTATTGTCACAGGAGACTCTTCTGAGGGGAACAGAAGGCCCAATATTGTGAGCAGACACACTTCTTAGGGACGTCTGCTGCCTCCCTGGGGCCTGGGTTAAAAATGGGTTAAAAATGTGACGAGAAAACTTCCTACCCTGGTACAGCGCTCGGATTCTTATCCGTTACTGCTTTTTCATGTAGGCAGCAATGAAGTTGCAATAAGAAGTCCAAGGGTGATCAAAAGAGATTTCAGGACCTTAGGATGACTGGTTAAGGAATCAGGAGCGCAAGTACTTTTTCCCTCTAACCTTCCAGTTGCAGGGAATGATGTTGGAAGAAACAGGAAGACCCAGCTGGTTGATACCTGGCTCCATGACTGGTATCAGAGGCAGAATTTGGGGGGTCTTGATAATGGGTTGATCTACATGATGTAAAGCCTGCTAGCGACAGATGGGGTAGACCTTTCTCAAAGGGGGAAAAGGATCATTGTGTAGGAGGTAGCAGGGCTCACGGAAGGAGCTTTACATTAGATTTGAAGCGAGGAAAGGGATGAAACCAGGTTTGCTAGTGATAAGCCATGGGGCAGCATGCCACTGTTCCGTGATGTGCCGAATACACTGGAGCACATTTTAAATGTCTCTGTACTAATGTGTATTAGTCTCTATCTTCATTGCCCCAGTGCAGGAGCAGAGAGAGGCGGGGAAGCCTTAGTGGCAGAACAAGTGAAACCAGCACCCACTGCTTCAGCTCTTCTGCTGCAGACTGTTCACCCATCACAGCAGCAGAGGTTCGTCACCTGCCTGCTGGCTCTCTGCAGCCTGGTCTAAGCTAGGCGCCTTCTTTCCACCCTGCTGTGGTCACATCCCAAGGCAGTCAACGGCTGGCGCATCCAACCCCGGTTCTTCCTTCTCTCAGCCTATTTACAAGCAGCGTTTATAAGAACGGAAAGATTTATTGGCATCTTTGCCCAGGGTAAAGGTCTCGGAGGGGATGGAGTCTCGTGACGGCGGTGGGCGGTGGCGGTCCAGGTGGGGCGGCAGTCTCTGACGCAAGCCTCCTTGCAGCGAGCGGCCTCTTGGGCCACTGCGCACTGCCGGTAACGCTGACCTCTGCCTACTCCATGGACACAAACGTGTGCGAGTTGCCTTGCTGCACGGCCAAGATCAGCTCAATGAAGAAGGATCTCCTGAAGGCGTTGGTCAGCTTGAGCTTGCAGAAGCGTGTGGAGGGCAGCACCGTCACCTGGCGGCGTTTGGCCGCCTGAGGCACAGCAGCACAGGCTGCTGTTATCAGCTCCTGGAGCCAGAAGGCGGTTTTCTGCACGTCGAGGTAGGAGCCCGTGCAGAGGGTCTGTAGGAGGCTGGCTTCCTGAGTGCTCATCAGCTCGTCCTCAGGGTGGTGGAGGAAGCAGAGCATGTCCCCCAGCCGCTGCTCCCTGGTGCACGTGCACTCCAGTTGCACCCGCAGGCGGGAGTTTCTCACCAGCATCTTCCCTTCGGTGCCCAGCTCCAGGTGGAAGGAGTGCCCACGGGGTGGCTTCAGGGGCACAAGCAGGCGATAGACAAGGTGTCCTCCACGGGCATTCCGGCCTTCTCGGAAGCTGCCCACCCTGACAGCTGGCTGCAGCTGCGGCATGAAGCCATTGCCAGAGAGCATTTGGCAGACGCGGAGAAGCTCGTTCACCAGCCCTTCCACTACCATGCACCTTCTTCGCCTGCTTGGCAGCGCCCATGACCTGTACTCATTCAGAAACCTGTCCATATGTAATGGTTCTTCCCCCTCTTCCGCCTCCTCCTCCTCCGCCTCCTCAAGGCTTCTGCTGCTGCCCTGCTTGCTGCTGCTTCCTGGATCACGGCTTCTCTTCCAGAGCCGCCAGCAGAGCCAAAAGAGCAGGACCAGGCCACCAGCAAAGGCCCAGAACTGCCACCGCTGCGAGGCAGCAAAGAGCAGCTGAGTCATCTCCTGGATCAGCTGCTCCACACGCTGCTGTATGCGCTGGTGCGCAGCCGCACCCTGCTCATCTCCGACCTCCAGTGTCGTCTGGAAGATGCGCAGCGTGCTCAAGGCTAACGCTATCGCTGGAGCCATGGCCCAGGCTGTACTGGCGCAGCGCTGCCTGCTGTTGCCCCTTGTAACCACCCCCATTGTGACTCATCCCTTGTGCTGTCACAGGCGCCAGAGCACGTCACAGGCACGCCCTCTCCTCTCCTCGCCTTGCCTCGCATCGCCAGATTTGAAGGGGGAAAAGGGGTGAAACCAGGGGCGCTAGTGATGAGCCATGGGGCGGCATGCCAACGTTTGAGGGACGGTGTGCTAGCGAGGTCCTTCAGTCTGCTCCACGGTGTGCCGCGTACACTGGAGCGCATTTTAAATCTCTCTAAACTAATGCGTGCAACACCTTAGCCATCTGAGCGGGGGTAGGGGATGGAAAGCCAGAAGGCAAAGCCAGAAGGGTTGCCAATACTTTAGAAACCACGGAAGCTCAGAGCAAAGTCTTCACGGGCCCCTGTGCTGGCTAATACTGCCGCGTCCTGGAAAGATGTGAACCCCTACGGTCGAAGAGAGTTGGACTCCAGCTGCCACTGTTTAGTGGCAGAACAAGTGAAACCAGCGCCCACTGCTTCAGCTCTTCTGCTGCAGACTGTTCACCCATCACAGCAGCAGAGGTTCGTCACCTGCCTGCTGGCTCTCTGCAGCCTGGTCTAAGCTAGGCGCCTTCTTTCCACCCTGCTGTGGTCACATCCCAAGGCAGTCAACGGCTGGCGCATCCAACCCCGGTTCTTCCTTCTCTCAGCCTATTTACAAGCAGCGTTTATAAGAACGGAAAGATTTATTGGCATCTTTGCCCAGGGTAAAGGTCTCGGAGGGGATGGAGTCTCGTGACGGCGGTGGGCGGTGGCGGTCCAGGTGGGGCGGCAGTCTCTGACGCAAGCCTCCTTGCAGCGAGCGGCCTCTTGGGCCACTGCGCACTGCCGGTAACGCTGACCTCTGCCTACTCCATGGACACAAACGTGTGCGAGTTGCCTTGCTGCACGGCCAAGATCAGCTCAATGAAGAAGGATCTCCTGAAGGCGTTGGTCAGCTTGAGCTTGCAGAAGCGTGTGGAGGGCAGCACCGTCACCTGGCGGCGTTTGGCCTTGCTGCTCAAGACTAGCACTATCGCCGGAGCCATGGCCTGCAGGATAGGGGAGAGAGGGGTGCTCTGTGTGGCTGGGAGGGGGGAGCACGACAGGAGCCGCAGGTACATGTGGGCAGGCAGGAGATGGGAAGAGGGAGCTGGGAGGCAACAAGGCCTGCGCCCAGCCACAGCGCTTGCAGCACCGTGCCCGGGCCACGGCGCTCCCCTGAGTGCCAGGCCCTCACCGCAGTGTCAGACCCCGCTCCCTGGGGCCCGCGGTTCTGTCCTGGCCCTCATCCGGCCCAGCCCAAGCTCCCCGCCTTGTGCGCACACACTGCTGGCCCAGGCCGTACTGGCGCAGTGCTGCCTGCTGTTGCCCCTGATAACTGCCCGTTGTAACTCATCCTTTGTGCTGCCTTCGGCACCAGAGCACATCGCAGGCCCGTCCTCTCCTCTTCTCCTCTCTCTTTTCTTCTTCTCTTCTTTCTCCAGCTTGATAGATACCTGTATTTGGTTACTTTTGAATGGCCGGCAATTACCTGCTAGGGAGCAGTGGCCTCAGCAATGTGCTTGCATTCATTATGACACACAGATGGCAGCTCACCGCGTGCAGTGTGCTAGATTTACAAGGCTTGACTTCTTTGCTTTCTACCTGGAAAATCAAACCATGTCCTAGACCCTGGGAGTAGGCACTGCAAAGGGTAGGCATAGGGCAGCCTTTCCAGTGATGTCCTTTCCAAAAGTAAAACAGCCCAAACAACTACTCTTAAGCCTCACTGGGTATAATGACCTTTCTGGGTTTGGTTAGGAACACTGGAACTCAAGGTATTTTCTCCAGCAATACCCCTTTTGTAGCAACAAACCTGAAAGTACAGGAATGGAGAAAGTAGTAATTTCTCAGTTTAAGTGCTGTATTTTACAACAGCCTAAAAGAATGCTTCAATCCTGACGCAACACTTAACTGACCTGAAACAGAAGCAGCTGTTTCTCTATTTTCTGAGTGCCTCAGCAAACTGCGAGACTGAAGGGAATGTCTCTGCTGAGATATGGATAATTACAGAGTTTGTGCATGTTTGGCACTCTCTATTCTACACCCTTCCACAGGCCTTGTCCATAGCATAAAGTTGTATGGAAACTTACTGGCTTAAAAATGCATCCGCTAAGGCAGAGCTTGAGGTCTGCATAGCAGCCAAATGTGGTCCCCCTCTGCCCCTTAAAAAGAAGAGCAGTGGTAATTATCCAGAATAGGGGACCACAGAACTCCATGAGCTACTATGAGGGATGAAATGGCTGGACATTTGTCTCAAAGCTTGCCCACATGAAGCTGCCAGGACCTTGCAGGAAAGTGTCCGGGTTGTCGCCCGCTCGCATGGCAACAAGGACAGCAGCGAGGCCCTGGTAACAGCCTGCTCGAGGCAGACGATTGGCTGTGGGCATGTGCAAAGGGTCGGCATGTGAGACCCTGGGCATAGGGGGGCTCGGAGACATGGGATACGTGCTGTCGCCCTGGACAAGCAGGATGTGAGGGAGTTCTGCACAAACGTGAAGTTGTTGCCTCAGGCACGCAGCCTGTAAAAGACCCCCACCCCAGAACCCCGTGTGATCACTTGCGACCGAAGACCCTGGTGTGATTCACCTGCCATTAAAGACCCCAGAAGCACAGACCCCCGGGACACCGTGGATCCATGGTGGTGACTATTTGACTTTCCTATCCTGAACTCTTGCTTAATTTTCCTCTCTTGTTTTCCTTCCTTCTCTATCACTATTTTTCTCTCTTCTCCAAGTAGTTAATAAACGGATGGACTTATGACATCTGACCTCGTTTGTGTCTAAATCTCGTTCGATGGGATCAAACCTGAAATGAGAGGTTGGTCTAGCCACCCCTAGCATCCCAGATTCGTCTGAGCTCGGTTAGAATGCAAGGGGACCCTCCTCTCATGCAAATCGGGTTGTAACAGCTACCTTGACATGAAGCAATAGGCAGAGTCAGGACAAGATTCAGATGTGCTGTGGATGGGAACAGCTGCAATGTGGTCTGATGGCCTGTGCATGCTGCTCTGGATACCGGCCAGGGAATGAGGGAAGACTACTGTCCCCTCACCTCTCCAAGCCAGCATCAGGATATTCCCCAAGCTCAGAGATGTTTGTGGTCAGGTAATAAATAGAGAATGGGCTAGGTATTTGAGATCTGCCTCAATGCGTCAGAGTTTTCTAGTTGAGCTGAATGAAAGAAACCAGAAAAAAAACAGTTGCAGTGGACTGCAGGATTGTTTTTGCTCACCAATCAAAACTGTCAATGATGACAGGTGAAAACATAATAAATTTAATTAGCATAGCTTGAGGCTACTTACATTAAAATCATAGAATCATAGACTATCTCAAGTTGGAAGGGACCCATAAGGATCATCAAGTCCAACTCCCTGCTCCTCACAGGACTACCTAAAAGTCTGACAGGCTTGGTGCTTTGACCACTGCCCTGGGGAGCCTGTTCCAGTGACCGACCACCCTCTCAGTGAAGAACCTTTCTGTGGGGCTTCTTTCCAGCCTCTCATCCCCCAATTTGTACATGTAACCAGGATTACTTCATCCCAGGTGCAGAATCTGGCACTTGCTCTTAGAATCATAGAATCGTTTAGGTTGGAAAAGACCTTTAAGATCATCCCGTCCAACCATTAATCTAAAACTACCAAGTCCACCAGTAAACCAATTAAGGGTAGAGTAATAATTAATTTCATGTTTCCTGGCTTGGTGGCTGGATTATTTTGTAATGAAAGTAAAACTAGAATAGATTCATTAAGGTTGGAAAGGACCTCTAAGATCATCAGTCCAACTGTCAACCCAACACTGCCATGCCTACTAAATCATGTCCCAAAGTGCCACGTCTACACGTTTTTGGAACACCTCCAGGGATGGTGACTCCACCACCTCTCTGGGCAGCCTGTTCCAATGCCTGACCACTCTTTCCATGAAGAAATTTTTCCTAATATCCAATCTAAACTTTCCCTGATGCAACTTGAGGCCATTTCCTCTCATCCTATCACTAACTACTTGGGAGAAGAGACCAACACCCACCTCACTACAACCTCCTTTCAGGTAGTTGTAGAAAGCGATAAGGTCTCCCCTCAGCCTCCTCTTCTCCAGACTAAACAATCCCAGTTCCCTCAGCCACTCCTCATCAGACTTGTTCTCCAGACCCTTCACCAGCTTCGTTGCCCTTCTCTGGACAGCACTTCAATGTCCTTCTTGTACTGAGAGGCCCAAAACTGAACACAGTATTCGAGGTGTGGCCTCACCAGTGCCGAGTACAGAGGCAGGATCACTTCCCTGCTCCTGCTGGCCACACTATTCCTGATGCAATCCAGGATGCTGTTGGCCTTCTTGGCCACCTGGGCACACTGCTGGCTCATGTTCAGCTGGCTGTCAAACAACACCCCAGGTGCTTTTCAGCCAGGCAGCTTTCCAGCCACTCTTCCCCAAGTCTGTAGCACTGCATGGGGTTGTGGTGACCCAAGTGCAGGACCCGGCACTTGGCCTTGTTAAATCTCATGCAATTGACCTTGTCCCATTGACCCAGCCTGTCCAGATCTCTCTGTAGAGCCTTCCTACCCTTGAGCAGATTGACACTCCTGCCCAATTTGGTGTCATCTGCAAACTTACTGAGGGTGCACTCAATCCCCTCATCCAGGTCATTGATAAAGATATTAAACAAGACTGGCCCCAGAACTGAGCCCTGGGGAACACCACTTGTGACCAATTTCATATTGGCAAACTTACTTAATGTACATTCGACTTCTGCATCCAGATAATTTATAAAAACATTAAAGAGCACTGGCCCTGGGGATCCCCACTGGTGACTGGCCACCAGCCTGAGGTAACCCCATTTACTGTAACTCTTTGAGCCTGACCCGTCAGCCAATTGTTCACCCAACATATTATGGACTTCTCTAGCTGTATGCTGGACATTTTGTACAGAAGGATACTGTGAGAGACAGTATCAAAAGTTTTGCTAAAATACCCAAAAAACCATATCTACTGGCTTCCATTGGTCAACTAGATGGGTGACCTTGTCATAAAAGGAAACTAAGTTAGTTAAGCAGGAGTTTCGCCTCATGAACCGTGCTGGCTATGACCAATGACTGCATTGTCTCTTGAGTGTTTTTCAGTAACTCCCAGAATAGCCTTCTCCATAACTGTACCAGGCACTGAAGTGAGACTCACAGGCCTGTAATTACCAGGGTCTTCCTTCCTACCCTTCCTGAAAACTGGGACAACATTTGCCAGCTTCTAGCCAACTGCAACCTCTCCAGAGACCCAAGACCACTGAAAAAGAATGGAGAGATGTCCCGTGATAACGTCGGCCAGCTCTTTCAGTACCCTGGGATGAATCCCATTGGGCCCCATAGACTTATGTGCATCCAGCTGGAGCAACAGGTCTCAAACAAGTTCAGAGTGGCTGGGAGATTGTCAACGCCCCAGCCACGGTCTTCCAACACAGGGCTCCAGGGCTCCCAGGGCCCATCATTGGTGTTGAAGACAGAGGCGAAGAAGGCATTAAAAGTCTTTGCTTTGTCTATGTCCCTATTTGTGAGGTGACTGACCTCATCAAGTAATGGACCAATGTTATCTTTGATCCTCCTTTTGCTATTAACATATTTTAAAAAGCCCTTTTTGTTGTCCTTCACAGTGCTGGCCAGCTTGACCTCTAATCAAGATTTGGCCCCACAAATTTTCTCCCTACAGTTGCAAGCAGCATCTTTGTAGTCCTCTCATGTCACCTGTCCTTGCTTCCAATGTCCATACACTTTCCTTTTCCACATAAGCTCTAGAAGAAGGTCCCTGCTCAGCCAAGCCATCCTTCTGCCCTGCTTGCTTGACTTACAGCACGTTGGAAGTCTGGAACTGCCTGCTTCTGCACTCTTAAGAGATGGCTCTTAAAAAGTGACCAGCATTCGTGGACCACAACACCTTCAGAAGCAGATTCCCAGGGAACCTTACTAACTAGTTCCTTCAGCAGCCTGAAGTCTGCTCTCCTCATATCCAGGGTTGAAGTTTTGATGGCAGTTTTTCTCCTATTGCCAGTGATTTGAAACTCAACTACTTCATGGTCACTGTGACCAAGACAACCACCAATCACTGTCATTTGCTTTCCCCTTAATCCCCTTAAGCTAGCTCTCCCTACGAGTTTCTTCTATAGGTATGGGGGCTCATCAGCTGCGGGCTCCCGGTTGGTCTCTCCACTCCTCTGAGGTTTCCCCAGTTCAGGAACACCCCCTGTACACCATGAATCTCTGCTCCACTGTGATCCTGCCAGCACCACAGCTGCCAGCCTCGGCAAAATGGTTTGGGCCAAACCATTTGAGATTGGCATCCTAAGAGCTTTTCTTCATACTGATTCCTAATGCCTCATGTACTACGGGCACTGCCGCCCTCTTCATGTTGGTGTGCATCTGGCTGGCTTTCAATTTCCCTGTGTCCTCCTCAGTGCAGTGAATAGAAAAGAAACTAAACAAGGGCATACAGTCCACCCACCAGCGTATGCAAACAGGGGAGTTTGGAGAGAAGTCAGCTGGAAATCAGGCTGCCTCCTGGTACCGAAGTGGAACAGCAAAGAAGTGAGTCATGAGACACCATGATTTAGATACTGTTTTTGTCACAGAAACCATCTCTATATATTCAAATAAATTCACACACACACATATTGTACATGATAACTCAATCTCTGGCCGCTCAGCATATTCACAGCAATTGCCCTTTGTTGAGGCAAAGCAGTTTGCAGAGAAGTTACTTCTGCCCTTTGCATCATCTTGCACCACGGACACACTAAAGCAATCTGACTTTTTGCCATAAAACCTCATGTGCACTCTTAATAGGATGGTGCACTGATGCCATGTTCCATTTCCAGGGCCCTCTGCTCACAGCTGTTAGAACGACGTTAGAACACAGACCTTTTTTCCCTGCTGAAGAATTGCAGAGAGCTCTCAAAATATATTCCATCTGGGAACATGTAATTAATCATCACATGAGATAAAAGACTGCTTCCATATGTCTTCTGATGCATGCAACATTTACAGGTGTCTTTGCCTTGGATCCACATGCGTTCTGTGAGATGCTAAGAGGAGAATAGGAAACTCAGCCTGATGTTCACCCTGCTAACTTGTGAATGTAGTTAGTCAATGCTGAAGATAAGTAAAATATTCCATGCTTTGAAATCCCTCATCAGATCTTGCTGCCTGTGAAACAAAGGAAATATGCAGCTTCTTTATTAAAATAAATGAATAATAACTGAATAATGAATATCAGTGATTAAAATCCCCAGTATCACAGCCCCATCTAATGGACTGGCTGAAAGATATTCAAAGGACCTACAAAGAGTGTCTCTATCTGTTCTTTTGCAAAATAAGTTATTGTGATAAACAGGACCCCGTGGCATATTAAACTCTTAATTATGGGCACAGGAGGCATTTTCTCTGAAAATTAAAAAGGTTGCAAAGTGGCTACAGCCTCTGGGAGGCAATTCTTAGAAGCAAAATGTAGCTCAGTGTTAGTGACTCCTTTATCTACTGCCTTCAGTATTCTCTTGGCAGGCATTAGCGTGGAGAGGGGAGTCTCTACATTTCTTAGTCATGTTATCGTTATGCCAGTGACTCTGGAATGCCATAATCCTACAGAGCAGCATCAGCCCAAGGGAAGGCACAAGGAAATCACTGAGAGATGAGAGGTATCAGTTAATACAGGCTTCATTTTGTATTGTACATTTGAGCCTTTTTTAAAATTTAGAAAAAAATGGCAGGCAAAGTGTGGCTTCCAGAGAAGTGGCTTGGCCTGCGCAATGTCAGTCTAGGAGAAGCCCAGCCTCAGGGCTGCCTGTGCTACGTGCTGTGTGACACATCTACGTAAGCCTGCCTGAAACACTGTTATGCTGGTACCATCATGATCACAAGGCTGGTTACCAACCTTTCATGTCTCATAACCAAAAACCTGTGGATTAGACTGCACAAAACACAGTTACTAGCAGCAGAATGCCGAGAGGAGTGGTGTCATGAGGTTTACATCCTGATCCAGAGCTTCTGGAGGGAAGCAGAGGGACCCTTTTAGTCGCAGTGGGTGACAGATGGAGTAACTACTGGTTTCTAAGCATCTGCAAAGGTATTTTGGATCCCAGTAGTTTTTGTGATATTAGGTCACTAGGAATTTCTAGTGCTTCTTCCTCTGAGCTGCTCTTTGCTTCTCTAGCAGTGTCAGCTGAAAAAGTACATCTTCCCAGATGACTTAGAGCTCTGAGCCCCTATCACATTCAGTAGTGCTAATTAGGCACCTTGCTCCTGAAAACAGGAAGAGTTAGGCAGCGGAACACCTTTATAGGTGTTCTCATCCTGAGAGCACACTTTTGTTCTCTTCTGAAGGTTTCCCAGCACTTTATTCAGCTCATTAAGAGAAAAGCTCAAGCAATGAGATCTGTAACATTTCCCTGTGAGACTGAGTGCCCAGACAAAAACAAGGTCTTTTTGCACCAAATCCATAAATCAGCGCTTTGTATCTTATAGGATTTCTGAGTTGGGTATCTGACTGTAATATTTACTATGTGCTGTTACCTTAGGTCCTGGTGTGGACTTTGGTAAGAGAAAAAGTGCTGGTGCAAGCCCCATGAAACATGGCCAGGGAACCAACTACACCAGAGCAGGAACATTTGACCTCCTTAATTTAAGAGCCCCTCAAATAAATCCTTGCTTAAGTCAAGATCATTTCAGGAGAGGGATCACTTCAGAAGGAGCAAATGTATGTGATTTTCTACGCTGACCATTGCTGCCTACTTTCTCTGGGGTTGGAAGGACATGGTGCAAGCATTTATCTTCTGGAGGCACAACTATTTCAGCAGCCACAAAAGCTCCCTCACGCTGACCAAGCGCCAGATTTCCATTTGAATGGTGTCAGTCTCCTTTCTGGACCTGTATAAAACACACACAAGGAAACACTTCAGGATTAATTAGGGAAATGTTCCTGCTTGGGGTAATGGCTTTGCCTGGAGAGTGACTTTTCTGGTATGGATTGACTCACCCCTGTGGGACAGCAGGGGCTGAGAGTGCCCCTCCAGGGGTGGGACACCACAACGGGCTGTATGGTCACAGGGACAGGGTGTGCAGGTCCAGGTGGCCATGCCCTGATGCATGGCCACTGGTGACTGAGCTTTACATCACCTCCTCTAGAGCCACCACAAAACTGGAGCAGAAAAGGCAGGTGGACAACACCATTCCCATTACTGAGCAGGACTGTCTCTCCTAATTGTCACATGTGGAACGACAGTCCAGCTAATGGAAGGTCATTAGCGAGGAAGAGGCTGAAGCAATCAGGATTTCTACACAGTTTGAGCCCCAAGTTCAGGTCCTGGCTGCGGCACCCCGGCGCACGCCCTGCTCTGGAGTGCGCATCAGAAAACAGGGGCATCTAGTGGCCGCGTCAGAAATTTCAATAAACATCACCATTCCCTTGAAAAGATGTGACAATTTGCCTTTTCCTCTCCTGGCTCTAAAAATAAAAAGTATTTTATTCCATAACGTTACCCAAAGGAGGAGGGAGAGGGACAAATCCTCACGCGGTTTCATGCTCTCGGAGCAGCGTTTCCAACCCAGCTGTGATGCTCTGCAGCAGTGTAACAAGACTAAGTGAAGCTGCTGATGATTTCCGCTGTGGCTGCTGCTCTGGAGAGCAGACCTGCTGCCCTGGGACCCAAATCCCATGCTGACTCATTGCAGGGGAAATGTTGCATCTCTCTGTGCTGACCGACGCATCTCAGGCAGCATTTGCAGGCAGGAACTGTTTGCAAAGGTTTCTAATGCTGACTGCTCCAGCCTTTGGCCCTTGTGTAGCGACTGTGCACTGCAAGCACCATCGCTGTGTGCGACAGCTGTGCTGGCCTGGGCTCTCCAGCCGCTGGTGCTAACAAAGTATTGCACTTGCTGTTGTTTAGCCCCCAGCAGCACTGAGCTGTAGCCTGCATGCAGCCAGGCCACCGGAGCTGCTCACCACACTGCAGTGAGTTAGGGACAGGGAAGAAAAGCAAGGACTAACATGTGTTTTGCTCCCGTGGCTCCCGCTGCCTGGCTTTACCCACTCAGCTGGGGGCCCTGTGACACCAGAGCAGAGCAAGGCACTGCAGCAGTTCGCCCTTCCCAACTCTGGGGAGGGAGCCCATGCTTTCCTTTTGGACAAGCACCTTCCAGACCCCCACGAGTTTTTTTGCCTGCAGGGAATAAGAGGGAGATGACTGGAAATGCAGGTGAGGAAATATTGTTTACTTTAAAGTAGGGATATGTTGCAACTCCAGGTATAGTTCCCTTATACAAGGCTCTGAGCCAACACATGCTTGAAAGGCAGTACTTGCACACAGCACTTGTCAACCTATTCACATCCTAGGGCTTGCAAATGTGACTATCTGGTAACTAATTGCCCCCTGGCAGTGACAGCTTTCAGTCCCTCTTGCTCCATTAGGTTCTCGTCAGCATCACTGGCTTAGTGTGATCTGAATTTGCCTGCTTCCTAATGTATGGACAGAGCTGGCATATTGCGAAGGCGCTATCACATAGGTGAGTCCCGTGTTTTCCTATTTAACAGCTAAACAGAGGACAGCCCAGTCTCCTGGGCTGTCAGGCATCTAACAAATGCAAAATTCATTCTTTTATTAAGCAAAAGGAATAAGAGAGAAAGCACAAAGCATAAAACTGAGTGCTGAATGCTAATAGGACTGTTGGTGTTATGCAATTCTCTAGAGAAAATCAAAGACAAATGATAATACTAGAAAGGCACATTATTATTTTATAGGCTTAGTCCCAAAGTGAGAGGAGGAGAAAGAAAAACATGCACAACTGTTTTTCCCTTCTCTGGCCACTTTGATGTGCTTACAGGATACATAATTTTGAAATGTCTGTATGTGCTCCCTGAGTCACGACTAGACTTGCAGGTAAACTCCAAAGTCTTCATTCACCAGACAGCCTGTTTTACTCATAGATGCACCTATTATGTATAAATACTATTTATTTTGGTAAATTTAGCAGGCTGGCACTCAACTAAGAAAGGAGAGGTCTGCGGGGCGGTTACCACTGTGACTGCCATTCAGGTGAACACAGCCAAGCTTGGCTCAGGTGAGTGCACCCAAACCCAGCTGGCAGTGGGTCCATGCAGGAGGGAGCACAGTGACAAGCTACCCAGAAAGGTGGGGAAACAAGTCAGCCACGAGCCCATGCTCAGCGGTGGGTGGTTGCAGCAGAGGGTTGGATTTAACTCAGGAGTGTCGCGTGGAGTCAGAGATCCCCTCCTGTTCCTGCTCTGCAAGAAACAGATTTACACAGTTGATAAGGATTTGAAAAGTTTGTTTGTCTGCTGTCTTGTGGGTATTTTTATGCACGTGCCCACATACGCACAGAATAAAGGCACACAGATATGATGTGCTAGGTGAGGTAACTTTGACAACAATTTTGATAGCAAAGTTTTGAGCTAAATGGCTTTTAAATGGAAAGAGTTCAGCCTTGAGATCAGTTACAGCACAGTTATATGTGAACAAGGACATTTTTATTTGCAACCCTGTTACAATGTGGAAAATCACTACCATAGGTCTGTGCAGTCTGCTGGGGATGACTTCCCCTTGGTGCATATCTGAGGCTGCCGTGTGAGCACAGACCACCCCACAGAGAAGCAGCTCTCCAGCCTGCTCTTCCTTTCCTAGTGGCTCCAGCCAGCTGCATGGATCCAGTCATCTTTTAATACCTTTAATTCAAAAAAATGAGACAACACCACATGCATTTGAAGGAGAATCTGGGTTGCCTTGCTCACTCTTTGTAAGAGAAGGAGCTGGAGAAGGTCAGTGCAAGCCCAGCCAGGGTACCTCTTGCTGGAGTCAGTAGCGTGGGCAGTGCTCCCGTTCCAGACAGCCATGACACCTGCCAAGGTGACACCAGAGACCTGCCGCTGAGCGTGCAGCTGCATCTTGGGTGAAGAAAGCACTTGGCAATTGGGTTTGTGTCCATCGGTTGTTCTGAGCTCACCTTCATCTCTGCGATTATTCACCTGACATAACACTCAGTTTCCTTATGAGGGGAATAAGTTAAGCAGCATTTTGATGGCAAAGGGTAGGAACTGGACACAATAGACAGGGATTGCTTCTTGCTCCCTCTTTTTCCTCTGCAGCAGTGAGCATGTTGTGGCCCTATTAATTATGTAAGCACCCTCACACCGAAAAAGAATTTTAATATTAATAATCTAGGAAAGGCTGTATTTACTGTAGTAAGCTTAAAAAACCCTCAAACGCACTAGGAGATTGCCCTGGCAATCAGCTCCACCTCTCCAAGGCCAAGCTGCTGACGGAGGCACGTAATGGGCAATACCCTGTGCTGTCCTGTCCAGCCACATCACGTTGCTGTGCGGCCAGGATAGCTGCTCTCCCCCGCCAGCTCTCGAGCTCGGCCAAGGGCTTGACACTGAGGGAACGGCAGTGAGCTACCACAGATCACTCACAATAATTAACTTTGGGGCCATGCTTTTCTCTTGGCAATTGTCCACCAACACATGCAGTCACCACAGCTCAGGTGACAGCTCTGCCATGTGTTCAGCTGCAGGAACCCGCTTGTGTGTCTGAGCTGCAGCAATATGCTAATATTTTAAACATTTTGATCTATTACTTATCCTCCAGCTAAACAAAAAGGTCTTTTTTGCCTACTTTTAATTTCTTTTCCATGTTGCTGAGTGCAGTCAGCATCTGCTGTGGTGATGAACGACCTTGCATGAGCCCATGTAAAAGCCAACAGTTCTTGGCAATCCAATTCACCGGCGCCTGCTCTGCTTTCTGCAGCAGGAGCTGTGGGCACTCTGTGCCGGTTCCTCATTGATCATTGCGGATATTGGAAAAAAACACCTCTTCCCACTGGATTCAGTCAGGAGCTGCCGTGTACTTTGTTGAGTGTGAGACCCAGCCCGAAGCAGGGAAGCTTGTAGTCTGCTACGAGTCTCCTCCATTTGTTTCACATTTCCAGATCCTTGATAACACACCCAAGGCTACAATGTACAAGGTCATTGCTCGCTTTCCTCCTGGGAAGCTGATCCTGATCTGTCAGTGTGACAGCAGAGGCAACGGCTGCGTGAGGACCTGTAGGAAACAGTTGCCTGCAGAGACTAAAGATCTTGTCACTCTTAGAAAAAAGATGCATCTTATCCCCTCATAACAGAGGCCCAAAGAGGAGGGTTAATGGGAAGCTCACAAATCTGTGTGTCCCAGCAGCCGCTTTCAGAGCTGGTTGTTTGATTTCTAAACTCTAATGAAACTGCAAGAGAGGAAAGGCTTCTGGCTTTCAGCAAGGAAAGGATTGTTACAGCCACAAATGATCACTGCATACTTAGCTCTGTCGGTTATGGAGAGGAAGCGAGGTCCTGGGGTTCAGACCTGTGCCTGGGATGCTGGAGCTCTGCAGATTTTTAATGCTTGAAGTGATCTTCCTAATCACCCTGTCTAACTTCCCATGCGCAGAGACCAAAGGAACTCCCTCAGTCCCTCTTCAGCAAGGCTGTAGCTTTGGTTACATTGACAGCTTATTTTCCAGAAAGGTATCTTCCCTGAAATGACTGGAATGTAGAGCTGTGTTTGGTCCCTACCACTGGCACAGGCTGCGGGCAGCTCATCGACGTCCTCCAGCCAGGTCTGAACTGTGGGATTCAGGAGTGCTGAGGATGGTGCAACGTGGTATAATGTTGATGCCTCACTTTCCCCTATGTTAAGTGGGGATAATGGCCCGCTGTTTCCACAGCTGTTCCCTCCCTGGTGCACTCAGACTCTGGGCATTTCCGTGCATGGGTCAAGTCCGGCACCTTCACATGGTGTTGGGTTGATTATTGGAATGATGATCTTAGAGGTCCTTTCCAATCTTAATGATTCCTAGTTTTTGGTTTCATTATAAATAATCCAGCCACCAAGCCAAGAAACATTAAATTGCTACTGTACCCTTAATTGGTTTAGTGGTGGATTTGGTAATGTTAGGTTAATGGTTGGACTGGATGATCTTAAAGGTCTTTTCCAACCTAAACCATTCTATGATTCTATGTGTGGACGCCCTTCATTCCTCCCGTGGTGGTGCTGCTGCTGCTTCTCCCCCAGTGCTGAATAGTGAGGTCTTACCAGAGCTGCACCACCACAGAACTCAAGCCATGGTGCTGGGGAGCTGCACTCACCTGTGGGCGAAGACAGTACCTTGCTGAGGAGATAGGAATGGACCTCATGACTCAGAGCCTTCAAACAGGCTCCTTTCCAGGAGCCCCATCCTGTCCGCTTTCTCACATAGTAAATACACCTCAGGGTGGTTTGCTGGCCTCTTCCCGTATATCCTATACAATGACTATTAAAGCTTTGCTTGCAACAATGACATTGCCCAGTTATGAGACGGTCCAAAACCATTTGCGCAGGTTGCATAATTGAAACAGGGCTCACGGGCCAAGGGGAAAGTATGGACAAGAGTGGGTAAGAGGCCTTTTCACCACCGTCCTCCAGATCTAGCTACACCAGTAGAATGCTTCACAACATCGGCCAGAAATCTTCTCAAGCGTTAAACACTGTTGTGCTAGAGCACAGTGTAAGTTATTGCAGGTTTCTGCTCAGACAGGACTTTGATTAGAATTTCACTCATATTATTACAAACTCCCATCCTTCATGTCCTTCCAGTTCCCTTCCCTGGCTGCAGAGAGTTCAACCAGGGTCACCTTTGCCACATTTAATCAGCCTGGGCATATTAACTACAAATTCCTGCAACGATTTAAACACTTAGGTCTCATATACGTGCCCATAACTGATGATTACTAATTTTTTTACTGGGAAATTTATCAAGAGGATTGAATAATTGTTTAGCTCTGCACTCAGGATGGTGTTGGAATGAATTATATTAATTTCCAAAGTTTTGACAGTGATCTGAAAGATCCCTGTCAGTGTTTTATAGGGATGTCTTACAAACAATAACAGTTACTGTAAATGTCAGTGTGAGGTACAACAGTATGATAACTTCATTTTAATACAGAAAAACTGCACCCTGATATTTTCAGTCCCAGGCCAGCAATCCAGCTTGCTCTTTCCACCATGCTTTCTGCACAGGCTTTATCACAGTCATGGAGCTGAGGGGCTGCAGTGTTAATTTCTGGATTACTGCCCCTTTTATGCATCAGTGGCATCTTTTTCACCACTGGCTGGGCATACATTTCAAAAAATAAATATTTCAATGGAGATGCAAGGGGTATGCTCCCCCCAAACGTGACAGTGTTCAGTTGGGCATTAAATCATCTGACCTCAAAAATGCACACGCAGTTATATTAAGGGAGGGCAGAAGGGTGGGGATCGCAATGGACTAAACTTGCAAAGTCATTAGTCCTGTAAGGTGTCTCAATTCCAGAAAGTCCCTTTTGAAATACCTCCTACTTAGAGAAGACAAGTGCTTAGACCTCTCTGACGGATGTGCTTATATTTCAGGTTGGGTGACTGGCTATGGAAAGGGTAGCCCTGCACAAGACTTGCTTGTAGTAGGGAGCAGTATAACCAATAGGTGAACCCAAGTTTGGCCAACAGCTCCTACAATAAACAAGCCTGAATTCTGCCAAGGTATTTATATACTAATGTAGAAATAGATTAGATAATAATAGAAAATAATAAGAATAGAATAGAATAGAATAGAATAGAATAGAATAGAATAGAATAGAATAGAATAGAATAGAATAGAATAGAATAGAATAGAATAATAGGGAAAAAAAAAGGTAATAAAGGTAATTCAGAGCATAGTAGGGGCTGGGTCTGTCTTCAACCCCTGGAATAATTTTGCCCAGAGCTACTTTTGTAGCAGAGTGATATAGGACTCTGTACCGAGCTTACCTGGGGGAAAATAAAAACAGTCTTATTACGCTACAAATAAAAATGCCTGTTTCTGTGTACACGGATCTTAGAAACTCTTCTAGTACAAAATTAGCTCTGCTTTTGTGTCATCACTTACAACACTAAGCTCTGACAGTCAGCAAATAGCTGACCTGTATCTGCACAGCCTGCTTCTGTAATTGTATTTAAAAGACTGAAATGGTGGCTTTAGAGGCACAATTTTTGAGAATATTTTAAAAATCATACTGGCTAATCCAGGCATCCTTTGCTATAATCCCATAAACAGTGGGGGCTAACATGCCAGAAAGAGTCCCTAATTTCCATACGAGCCCTGCAGCAACAGGGAAGGTACTAAATATTCCTCTCTCTCTTCACTCAGGCTCATTTCCCTCTGACAATGTTTTCAAAATATAGTCCTGCAAATATGTTGAACTCCGAGTTTTGTGAGGACAGCTGTTAATGATAAGGCAATGATGCCTTTTCTGATGGATGTTTCTGTTATTACAATTGAAGTTTTGTCTCTTGAAATTAAGAAACAGTAATTAAAGCATTTAGCGCCATGGGCTGATAGAATTGTTTTGACACTAGTTCTTAAAAAAACTGAAGTATTCCATCTTCCTTCCCAGCACTGTCTTATACAGGGACTTCAGAAAAATAATTAAGAATTGTAAGTCATCTGGGGCTATGGTTTGATTGCATTTGAGGTGACTTTTAAGGGTGAAGAAACATCTGGCACCTTTTAAAAAGTAATGTTTGTGAAGAAAATGGAGAAGAAAGATAATACTGACAAGATGTGGTAAACAAACAACCATCATAGAGGCAGGAAATGTATCATGGAGGATTTTTGTTTGCTGATATCATGAAACATTCAAAATCCCTAGGAAAAGCTGTAAGTGGACTAATGGGGTAACAGTAAAGGGGCAGGTTGGAGATAAATCTTCAGTCTCTAGTCTGCTGTGGATTCCCTTCATGATCATTACAAATGATATAACTCTGCCCTACTTCTTCCTTTGTAAAGGAGACTAGCATTGAGATGCTGCAGAGCTTAACTCTTTCCTATGTGTATAGTCCTACACAAATAAGTGTGCATATATGTAGACATAGTATTTTGGGGTGGCTCAGAAGTAGATGAACCAGAATAAAAAGTCGGCTAGGGGGCCAGGGCTGCTTGATGTACATGATGCAGGCTATGATAGCAAGTGTACACTTGTGAAGAATAAGGAAACTCCTCCTCTCTGGATCCATTTTGTTTCCTCCTCTCCAAAAATAGCAGAAACAGAGCTGCTAAACTGTAGCAGACTTTCCTGGAGTCACTGCTGAATGAAGCCTCCTGAACAGCATGGAGATCCTTATTTATCTGGGTCTTTGCTGCTTTTTCATGCTGTTTGGCAAAAGGAAGCTGGGCATGGGACAGACTGGGAAGGGAATAACACCAGGGAGGAAGAAGCAACAAGCTGCAGAGTAGTGCAGGAACACCCATTGCTCAGTACGTGCAAGGTGTCAATTCCAAGGTGCAAGACACTGAGCTGCCTTAATTTTCCCTGGAGAAATATTTAGGAAGTGGAACATTTAAGTGTCCCATTCCTTCAAAAAGACTGGGCTATTTAAGAACAACCTTGATGAAGGGGCCCTTGATCCAGAAAATCATCTTCTTTCAGGGTACTACATATTCACTAGTCTTAAACGTACATCTAAGTGCTCTTCTTGAAGCTGGTGCTCCCAGATCAGAAAAAGCAAGGGAGAAAAGAGCAAATGGTTTTGAGCATGCAGCAGAATCAAAGAAATAATCAGCATGGCCCTATGCTAGAGATAGCATTGGGGATGGGTGTTGGCAAAATGATAGCCATGAAAGTACCATGCTCTGGGTCTTGTGAGCCTGAGAGGGGGTGACAGAGATGCATAAAGATACAATGTTAGATACATGGCACATGGAGGATCTGTCATTTCAGGAGAAGCTGACAGTCTGAAATCTTTGGATGGGGCTTTTTTTTTTTTTAGTTCAGAGCTTGTGGTTACAATTATGACAATTTTCATAAAAGTCAAGTCCCTTGTACAGTTTACTGGGGCTTGGCAGGAGGGTTTGGGAAAGCCCGGCATGTTGGAGCAGCAGAGGAGAGCTGGAGCACGGACTGCCACTTGTGGGGCACATGAGAAACAGAGCTGCCCAGAGCACGGGAGCTCAGCTAGCAACAGCAGTCTCCCAGCCCCACCACTCGGTTTCTGAAGCAACATGTGGGCTTTCCAATGAAAAATGTCTAATTCTCAGTATTTCCAAGCACCCACCTTCAGAGCCAGATCCCACTAAATGCTGGCAGCTCTGGAAACCTCGCCAGTTCCTTAAGGAGCACAAGAGCACTTCCACAAACCCCACCACCACTGGATTTTAGGAGCCCATTTGGCCGAGTGCTGAACTCAGTCCTGTCAGAAGTCAATGTGAGCCATTGTCACCTACCAAAAGTGGGTCTCATTCTTCTGTGGGTTTCCTCTCACTGCCCCAGGTTTTGAAAACCAGAAGAGGTAAGTGGAGAGGGCCTCAGCAGGCTTCCTCTCTGCCACACTGCCAGATGGTGCTCAGCACTTCTCAGGAATATCTCCACTATCAAGAGAAGGGGGTGGCTGAACCTAAACCACCCTGTCCCCTATGGGGAAAGAGTCAGGCTTGAAATGTTAAGGGAGTTGATGCCCTCACAAGATCCTTTTTCTTGCCTAGTATCAAGTAAACCAAATATATCTTCCAAATTGCTGAGGTATGGGACACTGTTTGTTTGTTTGTTTTATTTGTTTTTACGGGGCTGCAAGTTTTCAGGTAGCAGTGGAAAGAAGAAATCAGAAAAAAAGGAGTTTGGTCAAGTTTGGGCTGAATGATTACACTACAAGCTGCTATTACCCTAAGCCATTCAGACCCATAAGTGGACTAAACCATGCAAGTGAACGCTATGTTTTTAATATGACCATAGTTGAAGCAGTGGGCAGTTGTGCACACTGGGAATTCATTTGGAGCATTTCTATGTAAGTACCTTGATACAAAATTAAGGCCTAACTCTGAGCCCCCAAGAGAGAAAATTCTGGCTTGTACTCTGCCTACATACACTCAGATTAATGCATAATGCAGCAAGTTTCTTCCTCTCTCTGCTTGTCCCTTTCTCTTTCTCACACACATGTATGCACGCAGCTGAACTCCCACACAAGTTCTGTGGGGAAATTACAGCCTGCTCATGTCACTCCTTTCTTTGTCACTGAAATAGTGCCATAGGTCTGGAAAGTGCTCTCTCTGTTCAGAACCAAACTTTTTCCAGCTCAGGAAGATCTTACTTTGATAATATATAAATTAGAGTTTTCTATGCAAATCATGAATTATTTTTTTCTCTTCCAAAAACTGGATTGCAGCAACACTAGTCATAAATTGTAGCTTTCATGTTGGCAAATCTTTGGGAACTAGACATGAAGAACCAAACATTCTGTTGTCAGGTCACATTAACGCCAGGATTTCTCACAGGCAAATTGTGTCTTGAATGCTCTGCATGATTCACAAAAAAAGGCCTTTCTCCATGTAAAGCATCAGCTCCCATTAAGCAGAAGAAACAAACCACTGCATGCAAAAGAGTTGAGCACATGGCTCATGAATAATCAGAACAACTTTGGAAAATTCACCTCAGAGCATGGCAGACAGCAATAACACTCTCAGATTAGTATCTCTGATCCTCCAAGACCAATGCAAGTGGCCTCCTCTCAGTTTTGAAAAGGGCGCACAGCTCATGACTTGTTATCAGTGGCAGTGAGAGGGATGTTTAACACTGTGAATCTTCAGGGAATCCCGGTGGTGGAGGTGAGAAAGGGGCAAGAAAGAGCATTTGCCTCACTGCTCAGCAGGAGCCAGTGCAAGTGGATGCCAAGGGACAGTGGTGGAAAGGTCAGAGATAGGTAGCAGTGAAGGAAGTATGCAGAGATGGGCTTGAAGAACGTTTTGTCATTCTAAACCAGGGATGGCTAACTTTAAAAAGGCTGAGGGCTATGACTATAATATGTCCAGTGGTATAGAGCAATGGCTTTAAAAAATGTTTTGTTCAGTATTTCATGAGGAACCTTGCCGTAAATACTCCTACTCCACTCCCTTTCTCTTTGTGTTGTGGCAGGGATGAGGAAAGTTACAGCCCAGCGCATCCTTCCGCCTGAATACAGTACATTCCTGTAGGACTTCAAGAAGTTTGCTAATTGCCTGCAGCCTCAGCCATAAGCCTGAAAAAACCCACCATGTCCTACTACCAGCAGAGCTCCAGTACTTGCTGCCATCCTACTGCAAGATGGAAGACTTTGCCCTCTCTCCCATCCACGCCAGGTGTCATCTACTGTCCTACTAGACGTGTGCAGCATGGAAAATTATACTGCCACAGAAGATAGGGACGTAGTTGTGATTCAGGCCCAAATTAGGAGGTCTTGCCCCTTAGACAGGGTTAATGGAAATCCTAAGAAACATTCTGCGGGTTTTTTTTTTCCCTTCACAAGGCGTATACCCCCAACGGTTTCTTGGTCTCTGAGTTTATTGTGGCTTCTCTCTGTCAAACGGATTCTGAATGTTAATGATTCTTTACTTATTTTAGCCCCTAGGTGAGTATTTCTATCCTCAGCTCTGTGCCCACTGAACATCTGGTTGGGTCTCTCATGGTTACTCAGCCAGGCTTGAGAAATTGGAGAGATGCACCAACATTCCCAGGTAAACCATATCAGTGTTGACTTGTAAATCTCAGATACTTCATTCCTCTAACAACACAGGGGAAATTCATGAAGCACATGATTTTGGACATGGAAAATACCTGACTTCACCATTTTTCTTCACATGAAAATGAAGCATGGTTCTCCCAACTTTTCCTCCAGTACATTTGGGAAGGCACCACCAGAACTTCACCAGAAAGCAAAACTATAACCACAAAGAGATCTCAGCAACACTGTCAGGTCCCCATGGAAGGTATTTCCTTGGCCTTGTAGATCAGGAAATGACAGCATTCGAACATTTGTGTGCAGATGAAAAATGAGAATCAGTTAGTACAGTTCAGACTCGCTGCAGCCAAATTAAGTAGAAAATGAATTATTTTAAGAAGCATCCTATGGTAAGTGAATTTGAATTAGCTGCAAACATGGATGATTTTCTTCCAATTGCCAGACCACACAGAATAGCTGCTTGGATTTAATTCCACCTTTATATCACATGTGTCTTTCCTTTATTTCCTGGCATAGATAGATGTGTGAGTAAACTATCACTTTTGATATCCCAAAAAGCTGAGGAAAGGAGATTACACTATAAATCATAAAAATCCTCCTTTCCACTTGTTTGCAGGTTTTAGACAGCTTTAAAATTTTTCTCTTGTGATTACAGCAAATTGTAATAGAGATAAAACATAAAGTGTTATGGGTATTTTTTTAGAGTCCTGGTTTTATGAGATTAGTTTATAGGGATAATTTTGAATTGCAAAGTCATTTACGGTTTTTTACTTGCTATGAAGCTGATAGATTAAAATACCACTTAAATTTGTTACTTCTTGTGCTAACAGAGTGAAAAGAAGGCATCCCACTGAGCTGGTCACTGTCATTTTTTGTTTTGCTTTTTTTGGGCAGGATATACTCAAATTCAACCTCTATTGGTATGTCTGCTGCATCTACCCCCAGAACTATATCCTGCATGTTGGAGTCCCAGACCACTGGCAGCACTGGGAGCCCTTAGGTGCTGATGGTTGTTGAATTATGGCTCTGGAGATTCAAGGCTGCCCTCTGTGGCTGAGACACCTGTGTACGCACTGGTGGTGCCCGCAGCTCCGTGACGCCTCTCCCTCTGCAACCCCACATCCACTGGCCACAATTTCAGCAAACGATCCCGTCACGTTGAGAGAGACTTCGCTGTCTGATCCTCTGTGACTCACAGGGAGTTCGTGGAGGATGAACCTGAACATCTGTGCTCTCAGGCCCCAGTCCAAAAGGAAAGACTCGCCCTGAATTGAGTAGGAATTGAACCAAGTCCTGGACCGGCTTAGGATGGATCAGCAAATAGACACAGGGTAAATACAAACCAGGCGAGTGGGACCTGACACGTACATGAGTCACTTCATCTGCTGCTGAATTAGAGGCACAGAAAGAAACTCCAATAGCTCTGCTGTGCCTGATTAATTTGACAGGGTGAAATCGTACACCCTTCTTGACTTCCAGGACTAGCACAGAGTAGCGATCAGGTGTGTTTGCACCCAGGTTTCTCACAGTCTGCATCCAAGCTGTGAGGCAGGTGGGTGCACAGTCTCCAGATGGGGCCCTGGTAGAAGCAGGCACAAATGCAGTCAGGCATCCTCACCAGCCAGGAAAAGCTCTCAGTCAGCTAGTCCAGATGTAATTGTGGACTAGACATCTTGTGTCCCATGTACAGTCTAACTGTGGCACCATGAATGAGGAGGAGAAATACAGCACGGTACAAGGACCAGGAGAGATATATATGTGCATAAACACATCCCTGCAGTGATGCAGGGCATGGCCTTAACATTGGAGAAGGTAGCTGGCATTTCAGCAGCTTGCAGAAAGGTATGAGAGCACATTCCCAATGAACCATCCAAACTGGATGAATAATTCAGAGTACCATTTATACAACTCACTTTGCTTGTTTTACCTGTGAGTAAACATCAAATATTTTTTGAAGTGGACTGTAGCCTTGAAAACAGTTATACAGTCACTTCTCTTTTAACCTCTTTTAACCCTGAAATCAAGGAACTACTCACAGCTGTATGAAAGGCCTGCTGGCTCAAAGCCCTTAGTCCTAAAATAATGACTCCGTCTGTCACTAGTGCTCTGTTTGCAATGGTTATTCAGGCTTTGTTCAATTAAATTCCCAGGGTAAGTAACCTCAGAAGGCTGTGAGTTGGTAGCTTGGTTCAGAGCCATTCATAGACTGTAATAACTATGATAGTTGTCATGCAATTGCAGATATCGGTATCCTTCCTCTTTTGTTTTGTTACTCTTGCATCTTGCCCTTGGCCAGACCAGGCGGTCTCTGGACAGCTCCAGGCCTTGGTGGAGATGCAGAGCAAGCACTGGGGCAATGTGTGAAGGCCTCCCAATGGAGGGATGCACACCCACCCACTGAGAGCTGAAAAGCACCCAGGGTGAGGACACGGGGGTCTCAAATCTGGCACTTGACTGTCAGCATCAGAACTGGACTGCCCTGGAATGGGCCTCCATGGGACAGAGAATGTATCTACCTATGTACACCAATTTGTACTGTGGAGCCACTTTGATTTGTAGTGAGTACTGAGTGAGAACCATGTGTTGTTGCACTGGAGTTACTCTCTAATTATACAACATTTACACTTTCTGATACTTGTAGTTATCATTAAATCTACAATCAGCACATTCCCCACATGTTTGAGAATCTCTCCCATGTTAATACAATATAATTAAAACAGCGCCTGTTTCAACAGTATCTGCATTAAAAAGGAACACCAAAGAGACCATAATAGGTGAAGAGAGGTTAATAATAGGTCATGTGGTTAATCTTCCAGTTACAAGGGCAAACACTAATTACAGGACTGGGAAGGGAAAGGGCAGCCTGATTGCAATGTGATTATGGTGACCTTGTTAAGGAGTGATCCAAGTCACGATGGGGGCCACAATAAATAAAGATAATACATCCCTTAGCACCTCCCAGCGGACGTCAGACGAATGCTGAGAGCAGCGTTAGCCCGCCCTGCAGACTGGGCTGCGAGAACAGGGGCTGAGCTGTGTTTTTTTCCAACCCTGTGTCAGCACAGCAGGATTGCTGGCTTCTCATTCTGCTCACTGAGAAAAACAAAAGCACCAGCTACTGATAACAAATATATCATGTTGACTTCTAAAGGGCTCCGCAGTAAAGTGTGTTGCAAATTACTGTAAACTTCAACATATTTGAGCATCGGAGATAGAGCAGAGCACCGTGATTCACCATGTTGTCAATGGCGTGGGGGGAATTCCCAGGGAGCTGCAAAAATACTGGTTACCATCTAGACTGAGAAATGGTAAAAATTCATGCTCTTTCTGCTGTTTTGTTAACCCTGAGTATAAACTCTGTTGCCCAGGAAAGCATATCCAACAGATTATAACAGTTTCATTATCTCAGCGGAGAACTTGCTGTCTGTGCTGCAAACTGGTCTGTGGAGAAATTATCAGGCTTCCAAATTTAATTAGGGCAGGACTCAGACAGGGAACACAGTAAGGTTAACACAGTTGTCTGTATCTCCCATCATTCTCACATCCTGTAATAAACAGGCGTTTGGGGAACAGTATAAGTCAGTGCTGGAAGCAAAGAGTCCTGTATTATAGACATGAGGCTGGTACCTGCTAAACACTCATAAAACTGCTTGGGTCATTGGTACAGAAAATCTTTTGTTACTCATGATGATTTTGTATGTTAATTGAGGACAGGGTTAATATGAAAAGCGGTGTCTCCAGACACATCCGGACTATGTAGAGCTCCTTGGTCTGGCAGCTTGTTGGCTGGATGTGAGCAGGGTGACAGCAATACTAGAGCTGTTCAAACTCTCTTCGTTTCTGCTTTTAAAAAGTCTGCAAAAATGTTATCTATTTTGGATAGATATACATTTTTTTTTTTTTACAGTACATTTGCTTTTATCTAAATCTATGTTTTGTTAAAGGGAAATGTCATGGTAACTGCCGCATGCACAAGGAAACCATTCCTCTTGGTTTAGTTACGCCTATAAATAAACTTCTGGCTTAGCCACGCAAAGCCCTGCTCTTGGGTGTCCAGAAGGTAACAGGGTATTTCTTCAGCTGCCTGCAATGCTAGTTTGAGAGCTTGCTGTGCTGGGGCGTTTGGAAGACCACAGGCCACCAGCTAAGGTTTCCAGAAATGGGAAGAGCGTGGGAAGAGCACTGGAACCCTGAAGGTGTGAAAGAAATCTGTGCCAGCTGTTTCTGTGTATGTGTGTTTGTTTCTGAAAAAATACAGAAAGCAATTAAACTTTGACATTTCTCTCTGAGATTGCCCTCATGAGGATTTCCTATTTAATATCAAAATAAACTCTAATTCATTTGTTCCATTCTATCCACCCTACATGTTGTATTGCAGATGCTGATAGAAAATAATTTCACAGTGATCACAGAGAACCAAAATACATTTACAGGGCTATTCTACTAGCTCCCATACTACCTTCTGCAGTATCAATTACCCACCTTTGAAATATCTACCTGAATGTTAGAGAAAGCAAAACCAAATGTATAAGGATAGTAATTTTCTATTCATGCCATTTCTTTCTACTATTAATTATGTCAGGTTAGAATATCCCAGGAGCAGAAATCAGTTTGCAGGAGAAAGGATCAGAGACGTAGTGATTTTCCGTGCATGAATTTTCAGCCAGTTGCCCCATACTCAAAGGTGAGCTGCTTTTGGAGTAGAAGCAGTGAGTTTGGTCCCTAAACATCCAAATATTCTCAAGATCTAGAACAAGGCCATGATACAGCAACCAAGGAGTGGATGAGACCGCAAAGTCCCTGGCTGTTTCACGCATGTGCAGTCCCACTCATAAATCACCAAGACTCTGGGTTTGCTCACCTCTGCAGCAGAGTAACTCCTGCAAGTGCCTGAGGAGAGGAGGAGGGAGGGGAAGGGCCCAGCAAAATCCCAGGAGCCAGGTTCTGCGGTACTGCTGTCACCTCAGGTGAATTTCACTCTTTCTTCAATGATAGAGTCACATTTTACAAGTTTTGACAAAGCTCATTTTGCAAAGATGGCTAAATTGAACCACAGATCTGTAAGGAGGGCTCAGATACACCATTCTGGACCTTACCAGCTTTGAATTACTTCTGATTTGAGGACTTATGCGATTGTATCTAATAAAACTTAACTGTTTATTTCTCCCTATAAATCAAGGATTTTGTCAGGGTTGCTAAGGGATACTGTTCATTCTCTTTTTTATTTGAAGGCTGAATAGTAAACAGTTCTCCCAGGAAGCAACTTAGCCTGCGATTTTGCTTTGTAGAGGATGGCATTCTTAACTCAGCTCTTGCTGCTGCTCAGTCCTTCTGTTGCTCCCCTAAGTTTAAGCACTACAAAAGGAAAGAGGAAGGCTGTGAACTTTCCGTTAGAGTAAAATGCTGTAAAACAAACCCCACATTTAAAACATGTTTTGAGAAAAAGAAAAACAAGAGGATTATTCAGTGTAGCGAGGGATACAGTTGATCACCACGCCTTCTGAGCATGCCTGCTATTGTTAGTTGTAACATCCCTAATGAAAGCCTCAGATAGTACCACTGGGTTTACCCAGGGATCTGGTGTATTAAAACAATCATAAGCCTCATCAACACTATGAAAGCAATGAGTCTAGAGAAGCAAGCTGTGATGTGCTACCCAAACAGCCACAAAATGAGAAAGATGATTTAAAACAGTTCTTTGGCAAGTGGAAATATTTATTCTCTGCACTCTAGAGAGTAAATACTGTGATATATTAAATTCTCTAGCTGCTCACTCAAAGGATTTAGAAGTCTGGCCTTCATCACCTTGCAAGTGGATGTTGTGCCATGATAAAATATTGGAGAATAGAGGAACATCGTAGAACATTTGAATAGCTACTAGTATTTTTGTCTGATGCCTGAAGCACAAGCAGTTCAGAATAGTTGCTAAGACTTCCAGTGAGCCTACTAGCTATTGTAAATGCATCCCTCTCCACTGTTAGCCTTCCGCTTATGTCTGACAACTTGGTGGACTCTTGCAGCTTACCTCCATCCACTTTGTTGCAATCCCAAACTATGTGACTCCCTAGAAGGGTTTTAGGGTGCCCTGACTATCCATTTCTGCTAGACACAGAAAGGTCCATGTGAATTGGAGAGGGCTCTGGGAGGTGAGATGGAGAGTGAAACAGAAGAGGCATATAGAAGATGTTGAGGATTAGAGTTGGAAGGGAACAGTGTATGAGTTTTTGAAAATTGTAACCCCCCTGAAAAAGAGTAAAAGATCTAATTTATCCATCTTAAGTTAGAGAGAGAAATGGACTTTGGTCACCTGGAACATTTTATCCTTTTCCATTTCAAAAGGAGCCAAAAATTTCTTTTCCAAAAAAAAAAAAAAAAGGCTTTTTCTTTGGAAAGCCCATAAATAGGCATTTAACAAGTGCAGATCCCTTTCCTAAGCTGGGCACAGCATACACATATTCAGGCTCGGCTCCCCGTGCAGATGACTATAGGGTCTTCAGGTTGGCACTGCTTTTCTTGACTGGCCTTGGCTGTGCCTCTGATATGGCCTGAGGGTATGCTGGGATTTGCTTTTATTCAGCAGGTGCCCTATGAGCAGAGATGAGCCTGCAGATCTCTGAAGAAAGGAGAATAACAGGATGGGGGTCGTCTTGAATGAGCTGATGGACTGGGTCTTGGTGAAAGTTCCCTGTCATTACTGAGCTTAAAACTACCAGGAATTTGGTCTGTTCTTTCCATGGCATCTAGACATTCAACCTCAGTGAGATCTGCAGTATGTGTGGGAAGGGCTCCTCCTGAGCATGTAAGTTGGTTTTCTTTCAGATGGGATCCTAGCCATGCTGGTGGAGGGAGTAGAGGGAGAAAGAGAGGGGAAGAGTCCCTCATGTATGTTCTACTTAATAGTGGCATTGCTCAATATTTGCATGAAGTGCTTTCTAGTGATTGAGTTTTTATTTATTAGGATGTATGTTCTTAGACAGACTGTGTACCTCAGAGGGACTTGAATGAATTAATCAACACACTCTCTGTACCACTGATCAAATGTAGGATAGCAACAGATGGCCACATGCTAGCAATTTCCTGACAGATGGGTCCTATCCACCATCTTTCACTTATCCAATTTAATGCTGAAAATCACAAGCAAACTAATTGAAAAATAGTATTACACACACACAAACCCTTTTTTTCTTCTTTCATTCCCTTCACACCAATTGAATAATAAGTAGTAACTGATGTATTATCAGAGCCACACTGCTTGCATGGAGACTAAAAAAGCATAACTTTGATCTGTTTTGACAAATGCAAGTACAACTTTTGAGTATTTAATAATTACATTAGTCAAAGCCACTGATCATGACATGTGGCAGTGTGTTATTTAGAGAAAGGGACACAGGTATTCACGTCACCAGGGTGGCTTCTAACGCAACCAGAGCATGAAGGCATTTTTACCCTCCTTTCTCCCACATCCTCCATGGAAAAAGCAATCAAAGAAAGCCTGGGCCAAAGGGAGCAGTGTCCCGTCTCCAGGTTCAATTCATTTTGCCTTGTTGGAGCAATATTATGTACAGCCCATCATTTGCTCACACAGTATTTGAAGAAGTTGTCTGAAATTACTGCCCATAAAAATGTTCTTCACCATCCTGCTTGACTGATGTAAGTCAACTGACGAGGTGAGCCACCGTAACCCATCTCAGTGCAAAGTTAAACAGGGTTACCAAAAGCACCTTAGCAGGGGTTTCAGCTACTTTGCTTTCGTCTATGCTGAAATGGTCTCGGCATGGTCGCATGGTCACTTTGTGTGTTGCAGCTGAAGGGTGGTAACTTCTGAAGCCGTTACAGCTTTTCCTCTGGTGAACATCCACCAGCTTAAGGTTATTGAGTTCTTGCAATGGAACACACCCTGATAGATACTGTGCAAAGACAGAAGTCTGACTAAAGAGCTTTTCATCTAAGTAGAAAACAAGAGACAGTAGCTGGAGACAGACAGACTGACTAGGAGAAAAGGGAGAAAGCAAGAAACAAGGAGACAATATTGGTCAGGGTGGCGGCTAATAGTCTCAGCATCTTGGCAGACTGACTGATGTCAAGCTGAGAACTTTGGCAAAAGGCCATCCTAGTTCAGCAATGGAAGGCAGGCAGCAACTGGAAATAAAATAGCACTATATAATAAATGGAGGAAGAAAAAGGAAAGTAGCTAGCAATCAATATAAATGAGAAGTTAATGAGGTACAGAAAAATTATAAATGTATATAAAGGCACCAGAGAAAAATCTATCCATAAGAACAACATGAAGAGGTTTTAAAGGACTGCCAGGAAGAAGAGAAAAGCAAGAACTGAGATAGGCCAGTTATCAGAAAGAGGCTGGGAGATGGGTAATAGTGGTCCAGAAAAGACATAAATTTCCCATAAGCAATTTTGTTTTGTTATCAGGAGGAGAAGGAAGATGCACCTGTATCACACGTCTTAACAAATTTCTTTCTGTTCTAGGCCAAGCAGTATCCAGCCAGCTAATCAATTAAATTATCAAATGAATTATTAAAATATCACAGAACTACCAAGAAATGTTTATATCATGCAAAAAGTGTTAAAGGAGTAAATTAAAGTGCCAGTCAGTCATCAAAGCAATCTGGTTTGCTTGTTAACCTGGGCCTAACTCTAACAAAGTGAGTTTTAGCACAGAAAGGAACAAAATCTGGGAACACAGAAAGCAGATTAAACCTGTATGGAACATGCAGAAACTATATGCTGTAAAGCACTAATTCTGGCAAGGTTGTCAGATTCATGGTGAAGAAGCTGCTCAAGTGTAAGCAGAATCACATCCTGTACTCTGAAAGATGCCATGGCTATAAGCTTGCTAATGCAATCTTTGGCTGCAAAACCAGGAAAGTGGTGAGAAGGAGCAGGGAAGACATTTGTCCTCCATGCAGGACACTGAAATCCAGGATGTGCTGCAAAGAGCAGTGGTGGAATGTGCATGCACTTCTGGTGTTACAGCTGCTCAAAGTTTGAGAAGAATGTAGAAGACATGTATGAAGCCATGTGATGGCTCCTGAAAATGCCTTTGTCTCCAAGTATTAAAGAGGTGGATCCATTTAGGTTATCAGAAGGAAGCATGAGAGGGGTCTTGATTGCAGTAGGTAAATATGCTACTGGAGAGAAAACACTGGTCACTAGAGGAGTACATTAAACAGATGAAATGAAATGCCCTGAAATATTAATGAGAAGTCAGACAACAAGATTTGGTGGTTGCCCATGGGCTTAATATTTGTAATTATGTAACATGTGTAGACAGTCAGAAAGGATGGAGTTTGGAGGAGGAGAACATGGTAGTTATGCAGATGGCAACCCACAATTCCTTCTAATGGGAGGAAGTAGTGCCAAAAAACCTCCAAAAGCACTCAGTTGAAGATGTAGCAAGGCGGCAAAGGAGACTGATCAATTAGAAAAGTGGCAGGTAAAACCAAGAAAAAACATGAAGTCTTACCAAAAAAAAGGCAAAACTTCAAAGCAGTGGAGAAGGTGGAGCCTCTGAAGGGAGGTGGAAGGAGATCCATCTCAAAGTGAAGGGCCAGGGAAATAACAATTTGCAGCAGCATTAAGAATGCCTAATCAAGAGAGAAGTTTGTAAAGAGCACAGAAAAGGACACTGCAATTCCCAAGTTATGATTATGAGGACTTGGCCAAGAGTCTGAGCTCTGCAGCTGGAAAGGCAATGCTGTGTGTGGGAGGTGCTCTGGAGAAGAGATGGGGAGAGAAGGATGGGGACAGGGATGTTCAGGAGATGAAAGAAGTGCCAGACAGGCCAGTTCATGGTAAATCCTTGCTTTGGCTCCAATGCCACCAGCCAACAATTTGCAAATTTTGTTAAGCATTAATGCTGGTTTTGGCTGGGGTAGAGTTAATTTTCTTCACAGTAGCTAGTATGGGGCTATGTTTTGGATTTGTGCTGAAAACACTGTTGATAACACAGGGATGTTTTAGTCACTGCTGAGCAGTGCTTACACAGAGTCAAGGGCTTTTCTGCTCCTCACCCCACCCCACCAGCAAGCAGTCTGGGGGTGCACAAGGAGTTGGGAGGGGACCCAGCCGGGACAGCTGACCCCCCCCGACCCAAGGGGTGTCCCATACCATATGGCGTCATGCTCAGCACATAGAGCTGGGGGAAGAAGAAGGAAGGGGGGATGTTCGGAGTGATGGCATTTGTCTCCCCAAGTCACCGTTACACGTGCTGGAGCCCTGCTTTCCTGGAGATGGCTGAGCACCTGCCTGCCCATGGGAAGTAGGGAATGAATTCCTTGGTTTGCTTTGCTTGGGTGCACGGCTTTTGCTTTACCTATTAAACTGTCTTTATCTCAACCCACATTTTTTCTCATTTTTACCCTTCTGATTCTCTCCCCCGTCCCACCAGGGGGGAGTGCACGAGCGGCCGTGTGGGGCTTAGTTTCCAGCTGGGGTTAAACCATGACAGTCCTTTTTGGCACACAGTGTGGGGCTTGAAGGGCTCAAGATAATCACAGATTTTCTTGGAATGTGGTAGATCGAATTTATAGCTTCTGTTGCTGTTTAGATATTAATTGACAGGCTCCTGTGCTTGCCATGGGGCTTGCTTGCCTTACCGTGTATTAGTCTAGTGCTCTTTAGTGGCTGCTTTTTGCTTTCGCTGCTTGCTGTACTGCTTATCGTCTTACTCTGCTGTGCCTGGGAACATTTTGATAACAGCAATTGCCATGCGCCTGGGCTAGTAGATGGCCAGGGCATTGCTACTGTTTCTGTGCTGCTGTACTGGGCAGGCTGGGACTCCAGTGTGAACTCGAGTGGAAGGGACTGTGACCTGTGGATGAGTCCATGCAGGAGCAGGACACCCCGAAGTGTCTGTGGCCATGGATGAGTCCATGCCAGAGCAGGTACACCTCGAAGCATCTGTGGCCATGGTTATGTCTGTGCTGCAGCAGGTATGCCTCTGAAGGGATTGTGGCCCAAGGATAAGTCCATGCTGGAGAAGATACACCTTGAAGCATCAGTGGCTGTGCATAAGGCCATGCTGGAGCACCTCAAAGTGTGTGGCCATGGATAAGCCCACAACAGAGCAGGTACACCCCTGGAGGGACTGCAGCCATGGGTAAGGCCATGTTGGAGCAGGTGCACTCCTGAAGGGACTGTGACTGCGGGTAAGGCCACACTGGAACAGGTACAACTCTGAAGGTGTTGTGGCCCACGGATAAGGCCACACTAGAACAGGTGCACCTCAAAGCGACTGTGACTGCGGATAAGTCTATGTCACAGCAGGTATACCCCTGGAGAGGCTGTGGCTGGGCACTGCCCCCTCCCAGCCCTCAAACTGCCATGTGGATTTAGGTCTTTCTAAAAGACCTCTTCTTAGTTTACCTCTTCTGTTCGCTACCAGTGCATGCCAGAATATCTGAATTTCTGGGAAACTCCAGCACTAAGTGACAGGACATATTCCACAGGTAACTCGTAGGTTTATGCAGTAAATTTTGCAACCACTTTTCCTCTCCTGGTGTGGACCCTGAGAGAGAAGGATCAGCATCAGCTCTCCCCATGAGCACTATCACATTCCAGCTTTGAAAAAGAAAAATCAGCTGTAATGTTTCTGCAAGCTTCTTCTGCATTTCTTTGTGAGAGCAGCTTTGGGAAGATATAAATATGTATATACATATATATAAAAAACCTTTTTTACATGACAAGAAAGAAAAATGTCATTGAAAATGTTGTGCTTTTGTCATGTATTTAAATTTCTGTGCACAAATTTAAAGTTTGCTTTAGCTCTTTTTTTAGAAGGAATGAAAATGGAAACAGTTCCATCAAAACTTCCATGTCATTAAAAAGTCTTTCTTTTTTAGTTGAAATAGATTTCAATGGTATTTTTGAGTGGGATCATCACAGAAACAAAACCAATCTGAAAAGGAACAAGAAAACGAGGCTGATCTAGCCATTCCACAGCATTCAGCACGAAAGTCAAACACAGCCAAATTCCCAGTTTGGGGTCATATCTATTTAAGTGGGAGACTTCCTTCCTCCCTTCTACTCCTGAGAAACCCACAATGTCCCTCTGCCAGCCATATCTGTGGGGAGCTGCAAGGGGCATGTTCCCACTGTGCGTGACAACCACTAATCCCCAAGTCACTGAGTGAATGTTCCTGAAGAAGTGTGGATGAAAAGGTGAAGAAGAAATGGGTGGCTCTGAGGCAGGGGAGGACTGAAAGCTGAAGGGATGGGGGCAAGAGGGGAAATTCTCCAGCTGTGAAGAATTAACACACAACCTGGATGGTGTTGTGAAATATCCATGTCAGTGGCTCAAGGGACACACTGTTTTTTGGTTTGGGGAGATGAGGACATGTAGTCTTCTTGCAGCACTGCATCATCCCAGCCTGGCAGACCCTAGTGACACCCCCTTTCCCGTACACTGTTTTCCCTCACACAAGCACCCCAAGAGAAGGGGGCAGGTGGTGGTAACCCGATTGCACTGATGCCAGGATCTGACCCTGTCTAGCTAATCAGCACTCTTTACCCAAAACACTGCATGAAACAGCAGGCTTGGCAGTGAAAAATGTCTTCCCCATGCATTACACTGCAGGGGTCAGCCAGTAATTCCTGGAAATGGTTAATTGCTGGTCAGCTTTGATCTCCTTGAAATAGAAATCAATTCACATACTGACAATTTCTCAAAAAAGGGCATGCCTCAGCACTCAGAGGCTTCCTGCACTCTTGGATATGTCTCCTGTCTCTCCATCCCTCCTTCCTCAGCTCTTAGGAAAATTGTACTTAATGGCAACGGTGATGGAGGGAGTGGAGCATGGAGCCTACAGAGCTACCTTTTTATTTCACTGAAGAAGGAACTCTAGCTAAAGGGAAAAAAACTAGTAAACATCTGCAAGAGCAGAAAGCCTGTAGACACAAGCAGCAAGGCACGAAATCTGAGTTTTCATGGGATCATGGGATTCAGCCTCTAGGACTGATCGCAGTCCATCTGAACACAGACTCTGATGCATATGTGAAGAGAACAGAACATGTAGCTTGGTTTCAGTTGCCTAGATGTAGGTGTCCAGCGTCACCTGAGATGTTTTGGGATATCCTGTCTGATGTCCAGCTACTGTCCCAGAATGGCGTGAATGTCACATAGGTCCCATGTCATATGCAGGAGCCTTCCCAGTATGTCTCAGGTACCCCAGGATGTGTGAACTGCTTCTAGACATCTCGGAGGCCTGCCCTCAGGGTGGGGGACCCCCAGCTGGGGTGCATGTGCAGGGGAACTCATGGGAGCTTTCTCATCGGGGGGGGTGTGTTAGTGGATTGCAGGCTGCAGCACAGGTACACGTGAAGCTGGAGCACCTATACCTCCCTCAGAAGGGTTGTGAAGCAGGGCAACCCACATTTCCAGGGGGACTCTGTGGCCCATGTAGCCTGGGGGTGCATACAAATCAGGTGGCGCTACAAGACTGGAACTTGGGGGATTGGTTGTAGAGGGGTGTTTAGAAGTCTGTAGCGGTATATTAACCTTATGTAAATGTCCCCTATTGTTTATTTGTTGTATTGCTAATACAGACCCTGAATGTATAGTTCATTGACTGCTGATTAATTATATATTTTTAACAAACCAATAAACCACTCTGATCTCGATTTTGGTTTAAAATGCATGAATTGATCAGTTTCTCCTTGCAACCCTTATCTTTGCAGTCAGAGAAGCCTGGAGAATGATTCAACCCACCCCATAGCAGATGCAGTACATGCTGATCTCCCTTGGCTCTACTGATGACATTGACCCCAGCTGCCCTGACCATAAAAGCAGTTTAGGCAGATAATTCATATACAAACACTTACATTTAGATATCTTAGTCTTAAGCCTTGAGGTAGATACCTTTTGCTATCTGAAAATGAGCTACTTGTTCTAAACTTACTGCTGAGGCTGTAGTCAAGGGAAGGAGGTTTTGCTAGTGAGTCATTAATCCGATCCTAAAACAGGCATCTAAGCTCAGATGAATTGCCTTCTACAAGTGCCTTTTTCTCTCCATGTGGCACAAATAGGGGATTTATTTGACTAGATGCCTTTTCTAGCCAATGACCATAGGGTGGTGGCAAAGCGAAGATTAATCAAGTGCACAGAGGGACATGCAACAGTGATTCACCATGGCAAGGTGAACTGCAAAACTCCTCTTGTTTACTTGAAAGTCTCTGCTTCACTCCATATTAACTGCTACTACCACTCCAAGAAGGGGGAGGAATGAAGGAAACTCAGTGGTATTCTGGAAACCAGAGGTGGGTGACAGGTGAGGGGTTTGGTGATACCTTTGGCACATTAACAAATAAACTTTCTTTTAAACCCTGTTTGGCAAAGTCTGGCCCTCCAATAAGCGCTGACGCCTGTTTCTCATCATGTTGTATGTTAATAGTTAGCCTCTCCTATGCTCTGTTGTAGCCTAGGGTAATACCTTTTAAATGTACTTTCATTACTTTCAGGAACAGGTTAGAACATAATAGCATGTTTCTCTCTCGGGCAACACGATTAACCTTTCCTGGAACAACAGAGTGTGTATTACAACATTTAATGGCAAAATCAATACATTATTTTCTTGCATTATATTTATATATGCCCTCTTGCCATGGCATCCAAGCATGGAGAAAGCTAATTTTTCTCATGGAAGAGATTTTCAGTTCCCTGCCACAACACAACAAGTCTCTCTTTTCTTTTAGGACTTGCATCTACATTTTGACAATTCTGTATTTTTGAGTCAGAAATATGTGCCCAGCAATGTCTCTCATTTGCTGAGTACCACCAAACACTTCATCTCGATTCCTCTGCTTCCATTATGAGCGCCGGATTTTATCATTCACAGACTTTTCCATTCCCATCAAAGCCTTCAGAAACAGTAAGGTCAGAAACCTCTAATAATGTTTAGGAATCTTTTGCATAGTCCAAATAGTTATTGGAAATACTCAGGTTCAGTTTGCAAAGGAGGAGAGACATTTGCTAAGTCAGCAAACCAGTTTTTGAAGTACTCTATATAATAGAGTGAAACCTGTTAAGTTCATCATACGATTTGCTTCAAAAGTCTAAGATGTTGCTTTTTCCTAAGAAATTGCAGATGGAATTAAAATTAGTTGTTTGCCCTAGTCAACCACTGCCTACATCCATATGTAAAATTATGTAGGCTGTAGGGAATTGCCCTATCTTCTATTCACTGTTAAAAAGCTTTTATTTAAGCACTAGAGAATTTTTTTAGGCAAACACTGTATCACTGAAAATATCTCTTGTATTAGTCAAATTATCTGTACATTTGTTTGGAATGTGAAAAATCATTTTACATACAATAATGAGCCCCTTTGACACAAATTAACAAGGAAAATAAACATAACAGCTTGTTTCAATGTGTTTAAAATGAAGCATGTTGACTTCTACATTTTGAAGTGATAGTTCAGTATTTGCCTGAATTTAATTTTAAAACAATAAAAAAATTACTCCCAAAATGAAAATTATAATTTTGTTTGTTTTGAAAGGACTTTCAAAACTTCCAAAACTTCCTTCAAACAGCAAACCAAAAGGAAGAATAAGACCTCCAGGCTTTGGAATTTGTTCACATTTTTCTTCATTTTATGATTTTCTAAGCACTTTTCATCAAGATGTGATTGCTACAGACACTTCTGAGGGGTGCTGCTGCTTCAGTCCCAATTGGACAGCTACAATCTTTTAAATGAGAGCAAATAATGTAGAGAAAGCCTATCCTGTTTGGGTGAAATTCCTTCTCATCCCTCCCCTGCCCTTGCCCCAGAGCCTATACTCTCCTTATGTGGCACTTGTGAGTTCAGAAATGGATGGAGTGGTTTGTACAGAAGTGTGCGAGGTTTCTGAGCTCTCTGTGGGACAGGTTTTATTCCTGAAGAGCAAACATTTCTGTTCTCTGTTCATTAAGAATAAATGTGAGGTACGTGAGCAAAACCAACCTGAAGAGGCCTTGAGGATGGGAGAAATAGCTGTGAACATTTTGTCCCTATCAAACAGCTTGGTTCTCCAGGACACCAATGAGATGGTGCATCCATTCACTGGGATTTATTTTTCCATATCTGGCTCTGATCCAAGTTTTCAGCCTCATCCTCTGCTAATGCCACTCTGCAGCTTCATGCTCTTAATACAGCCACATTGCCTTTCCAGGCATTGGAGTAGCATCAGCATATCTCCAATTCCACCTTAGTTTGAAAACATTGGTAGAAAATACCCCTGAAAAGGAGGTGCAAGGCTAGGGGTGACAAATTTTCAGGGCTTGCACGTGTAGAAATAATAGCTTTGGATTTAGTAGCCCAAACTCTGTCCCATCAGAGAGCATCATGTGCCTTACAGCCCTAGTGCACAGGCAGGCTCAGTTCCCCGCAGTGCTGAGCAAGCTCCACTCTGACAGAAGTGAGGAGGATCAAATTGTGCTCAGGAGTTTACACTCACCTGGGAAATGCCCTATTTCTAACACTTTGACAGAAATTTCTTTCAGCACAAATGGTCCACAGCGCAAAAATTGCAAGGAAATGAGAAAGAGAGTAAATTTAATCCCTGGTTGTGTGCCTGAGCATGCCCTGCTCATTCCATGTTGAGACTCTTACATAGCTATGAACATTCCCTATAACTTCATTCACTTCCCCACCCCCCAAAAAACAAATAAGATAGGAGACAAATCTCTGATTTATTAAAGATATAAGGCAAGAAAATCCCCCAGCTCATGAATTAGAACTGTCAAAGCTCCATCTCTAGCAATTCATAGCATTGCTAAAGAAGTTTTAAAAGGATAAAGAGAAAAAAACATTGTTTCTAGTTCATAAACAGAAAGGCAATCTATTTGACACAAAGCCCATGATCTAAATTAATATTTCATCATTCAGGAGTTTTATTTCTTGGGAATAAATTGTTTTCTCTGTTAATGGACCTGGGCATGTTTCATCAGTAGTAGAACAACTATTTGCAGATTTACCCTGTAGGAGGTTTTGAAGTGCAGTGTTTTTGTTTACTACAAAGTTTCTTCTCTACTTTCAGGAGAAATCCTGACTGAAGATTTGATCAAGTAAGGTAATATCTGAGCCTTGTTCTTACTGGATCATCTGTCCCAGGTTTTCTGCCAAAGAGTGACGGGGGATGGCTCCCACCCAGTACAACCAGTATGCAGCTGGCGTACACAGCCAGGGGCCACAAGTGTGCCCCAGGTCCCATGGTGCCAATACCATCTTTGACAACGAGGACCACTGTGCCTGAGAAGGAGTTGTCCCAATGCCTTTCCCTTTCGTCCTCTGCAGGCTCAGGTCTCATCAACCTGTTGCCTTCTGCCTTCCCCTTCTAAGGTACAATTTCAGTATCAACCCCTCCCTGCCCTCCCCATCAGCCTGCATGCTGCTGTCTGGCTGTCCCTTCGCACGTGCTGACTACAATGATCCCACACCAGCATAAGTGCCAGGCAGAAATCCCAGCAGTTATCTTCTATGCTAGGTTGGCTGAAGCCCCATCCCACTGATAGAGCTGTCAGGACTACTTCCACTCAGCGAGTTTCATCAGTAGATGTAGCCTACAGTCACAAACTGAGATACTATTTACTTTGTGCTATAGCAAAACGTAGGTGAGGGACATTCAGAGTCACACTTTTGCCTGGCTTGTGGTTTGTAGCAGCTTCAGTGTGGAGCTGGGGATGACAATGTCCAAGCACTGCTGGACCTGTAAAGGTCTGGGCATGGTGACACCATTTTTCTCCTTAGAAACTAACTACATCTCCAAGAAGAGCTACCAAAAGGTTTGTTGTGTAAGGCACAGTAAATATAACATAACGCGGGGATGGAAAATCCCATGGCCCGACATAAACATAGACAAGTGCAAAACCACCTGCTAACACTACCCCAAACCCAGGACCCTTTGCCAGACACGTGGCGCATCTGAGGGAATCATAGAATAGTCTGAGTTGGAAGGGACCTTCAGAGACCATCTAGTCCAACCCCCCTGCAATGAGCAGGGGCATCTTCAAATGGATCAGGTTGCTTAGAGTCCCATCCAGCCTGACCGGGAATGTTTCCAGGGATGGGGCATCTACCACCTCTCTGCGCAACCTGTGCCAGTGTTTTACCACCCTAATTGTAAAAACATATCTTCCTTATATCTAGTCTAAATCTACCCTCTTTTAGTTTAAAACCTTTACCCCTTGCCCTATCACAACAGGCCCTGCTAAAAAGTTTGTCCCCATCTTTCTTAAGGCCCCCTTTAGGTACTGAAAGGCTGCAATAAGGTCTCCCTGGAGCCTTCTCTTCTCCAGGCTGAACAACCCCAACTCTCTCAGCCTGGTCTCGTAGGAGAGGGGCTCCAGCCCTCGGATCATTTTTACCTGCTCCAACAGGTCCATGTCCTCCTTGTGCTGAGGGCTCCAGAGGTGGATGCAGGGCTGCAGGTGAGGTTTCACCAGAGCGGAGCAGAGGGGCAGAATCCCCTCCCTCAACCTGCTGGCCACGCTGCTGGGAATGCAACCCAGGACGGGGTTGGTTTTCTGGGCTGCAAGCGCACATTGTTGGCTCATGCCCAGCTTTTCATCCACCAGTACCCCCAAGTCCTTCTCCTCAGAGCTGCTCTCAAAAGAAAAGTCCTAAACTTTAAAGCGTAAAGAGATACTGTTATATAGGCCTTGTACTCTCAAAGGAGATCCCCATGTTCCCATTATAATAATCCCTGAGATGATAATTAAGTGGGCACAATGCCAGATAGGCATTTTATAGGTACCTTTTGTGTGAGTGTGCGGGAGCAAGACGAGATTCAGAATAATGATAATAGTGTGAAAATGCTGCTGTGATCCATTAGGTAGTGAGTGTTTTATTTAATACACAGCTATAATCCAGTAAGCACATAAGCTTCCATGGATTTAAAATAGAATATCTTCAGGGTTTTCATAATAAATTTAATACTTCAAAGAGACACTGGTTAATGGCTTTCAGATATTGTAGGGCATACTCTCCCCTATAGGAAATCAATTAAAGTTGAATCTTACTGATTTTAACCCATTTCTCCATACAGTGAAAAACCAGGCTTTGAACACTCTTTGGATATAACCCTGATAGTCTATTGTCTTCCATGGCTGAGGCAAAAGTAATTTCTAAATCAGATCAGATGAAAGAAAGGAAATATTAGCCTATTAGTTTCCCCAGTTTTAAAAATCAACACTTTTTCTTCCATGTAATCTACTTGAGTGGAAGCAAGATAAATTCCAGGTAACCCTGAAACACCAAAAGCTGGAAACAGATATAATTTGCACATGCATAAACCTCGAAGTTGATATGGGACTGAAGTGACAAATAGACATGGCGCTGACTCTCTGCAGTGAGATGAAAGTAATTTCCAGCCACCATTTGCAGAAACAGAGTGAAGAATAGGGTTGAATCTTCCTAGGAAGTACTCTTGATGCCTAGCATTTCTCTCAGTTTCATAGTGGGTTTTTTTCTTCTGTAGGTTAAACAATAACGTGGTCCAAATAGCTTCGCTAGATTTAAGTGGTGACTACTGCTAGTCTGTGAAGGTTCACCTCCCTTAAATTTTGATTGAGCTGGCCATCCAGTTTGAAAGAAAGAGGTACTTCTGCAGGGTAGTTCATCTGATCTGTGCTAGACATCTATTTTAAGGGAGGTAATTCGCAGCATGCTAGACTCCATTTCTCTCCTTCGACCATACAAGGATCACTGACGACTAATGCAGATACAGATGTGCACTGCAGATGTCTAAAACTGGGCAGATTAATGCTACCCTGTGTACCTGTGTGGACAGGAAACCTTAATCTCACTGACAATAGCATAATAAGATTTTGCAGCTGGTAGCTGAAGAAGGATAAATTCAGATAAAGGATAAGACAAATTCTCAACCATTGAGTTAATTAGAACAATTTAGTTCAGGAGGTTGTGAATTCACCATCACCTGAGGAGCTTAAATCAAGTCTGGATTACAAAACATGCTCTGGCTCAGCTACAAACTTTGGAAATGCAGAAATTGCTGTGGGAGCGAGGGAGGCTTTGGCATCTGTTGCCCTAGAAAGTCAGTGCAAACGTTTTCTTCTGGAGCTCAGGTATTCTATTCTTCCTGCTCCAGTTCACACAGAAAACCACACGAGAGCAAACACCACACTGATCAGTTTTGGGTTCAGTGGCATATTGTAATCAGCAGGGAGGTGAGGGTGAAACAACATCTCCAATGCAGCCAGCAGCAGCTTTTGCTCCTGCCTTGATTCCTCCACGCAGCCTCATGCTATGGTGTCTCCTGGTTCAGGGCTCTGGGAAAAAGAAAGCTGCCCTGGCTGTATCCTCAATATTTCTGGCTCTCTTTGGCTTATGACTACCTTGTGCTGTCTGTAACTGGAAAATCACCATTCTGGATTAGCAATCTCCAGAAAGCTGTGTAAAATTCCATCCAGAAACCTGTGTCTGATTCAAATGTCGGTAGAAGGACAAAGCAATCACAGCACGGATCTTCCCATTTGCATCAGGACCAGGCAGAAGCAGTAACTCACTTGTAAGGAAGTATGGCCATGTGTGAAGCTTAGCATATCAATACCATTCAGGACAGAAGGTCACAAACTGTGCATACCTGCTGTGTATCTCTACATGGGGACGGCCAGCACACCAGAAATCAGAGTAACAACCAGAGCAGCAAGCTGAGGTCTTTAAGTCCGCTAAGCTTTGCTTAGCACAAGTCCCAAGGACAAGAAAAGTAAAGATGATTTAAAATTCTTTTGTTCCCTCAACAGACTGAGGGACTGTTGGCTCCTTACCACATATTAGAGCACTTCCAGGCCAATTCTCATTTACATCAGCAGAAAAGGGCTTTCTGGCCTGTGTTGCTGGCTGACTACATGTGCTGGCAGAGGATGGATGGTTGATCCAGACAGCCTCACTGGCAGCTCTGAGGACAAAGCAGGAACAAATGCCACTTCCTTTTCCCAGTGGAGAGAGGACTGCAGATCCATCTCATCGCTCTCAAAACTTTGGAAACAAAATCAGCGTTGGAAATAAATTCCAGAAGCCATTAATCTGTCTTGCTTCTGACATGAAAGGATAAAATATAGATCTGTTAAAAAAAAACCCACACCCTGTGAGCAGTATATTTTCATTTTCCAAATTACTGAAACAGCAGAACATGAATCCTTGTCTGTCAGCCTGAGAAAATATTTTATTTTCCCTGTGAAGGAGAAACAAATGTAAGATAATGCCATAAGTAAATGGCAGAGAGAGTGCAGTTAGATGAACTGCAATGTGCTGCAGCCGTCAAAAGAGCCCAAAGATATCTATTGGTAATGAGAGAAAATCAGCAGACATTTTTTTTTTCTTTTTTCTTCTTGATTGAATTACTAGGTCATTACACTACAAGGAGTCTGCACAGCAGGGCCAAGAGGTCCGCACTGCACAGCCTCATGGGGGACAGTACGTGGGATGGTGGTGTGGTTTAACCCCAGTCGGCAACCAAGCACCACACAGCCGCTCGCTCACCCTCCCTCCCCCCGGTGGGACTGGGGAGAGAATCGGGGAGAAAAAAAAAAAAGTAAAACCGGTGGATTCAGATAAAGACAGTTTAATAGGACAGAAAAGGAAGGGAAAATAATAATAATAATAATAATAATAATAATAATAATAATAATATACAAAAAAAGTGATGCACAATGCAATTGCTCACCACCCGCCGACCGATACCCAGACATTCCCGAGCAGCGATCACTGCTCCCCGGCCAACCCCCCCCAGTTTCTATACTGAGCATGATGCTGTATGGTACGGAATAGCCCTCTGGTCAGTTTGGATCAATTGTTCTGGCTGTGCCCCCTCACAGTTTCTTGTGCACCTGGCAGAGCATGGGAAGCTGAAAAGTCCTTGACTGGCATAAGCAGTACTTAGCAACAACTAAAACATCAGTGTGTTATCAGCATTCTTCTTCTACTAAATCCAAAACACAGCGCTATGCCAGCTACTAGGAAAAAAAATAACTCTACCCCAGTTGAAACCAGGACAGATGGTATGCAGCAGTACACAGTCTTCTTTACAGGTCCTGTGTCTTTCATTTAAAGATCTTAAAATATTTTTTTTTTCTCAAGAGGAATTAAACACTGCCATTTTCCTGATATGTAAATATTACCATAGCGCCTAAAAGCAGGCAACTGCCTCTTCTTGAAGGCAGCTAACTATAATAGTGAAGGGTGAAAAAAAATTGCAGGTTAAGGTGTGAAAAGTTTGGATTAGAAGAAGCAGCCTCTTAATACAACTCAGTTTTAGTCATGGAGGTTGTAGAAACATAAAATATACAGAAGCAGAGAATGGGAAAGCAAAGTACGAGTAAATTAATTAATAAATAAATGAATCATTGTTTCACTCAAAGTGGCAAGCAGGAGGCAGAGGAATTTAATAAAAAAAAGGGAAGAAGAATGAAGAGGAATAGGAAGGAGGACGGTCACAGTTTATCATGTCTCGTCTTGGATTACTGCCACTGGCCGTAAGGCGATGTGTCTGCAAGGAGTCTGAAGGAGGATGGAGCAGATGTTGTGGCCAAGAGCGGATTTCTTTAAGGCACAGCCCTGAACTTGCATCCTCTGACTTTCAGAGGTGACCACAACAGAAACTTTGGATGGCAGATGCTCTCCCTGTAGCAATCTCTATTTGCTCCTCAGCCTCAGTGGAGGGACCGAACCCACTCCATGCAGGGACCTCCCCACCCTCCCAAAGCGTGCCCATGCTGTGGCCCCAGCACCACCCCAGCCACTCCTCTAAGCAAACCCAGCTCAGATGCCCCTATCCCAGACCACCTGGCATCAGGGCCGCCAACGGAGGAGCTCATGACTTCCATGTCCACCTGATATTGGCTACAGCAGATGGGGTGCCCAGAGGGGTAGAGACATGACGAGGACATCCCTGCAGGGTCACTGCCTGGCTTGGTATGAATGGCCAGTGGGGAGGGAGGACGTGGTCTGACACAAGGTATTCTCAGCAGGGACAAGGCCTGAGAGAACGCAGACATAGATTTGGTGGCTGGCCCAGAGCAGCTGATACAAAGCAGCCATAGAGCAGTATCCCCAGACATTTGCAAGCAGGCAGCCATACCGTATATTATTCTAGGTGCTCACATGATGTACGTGAGAATGCTCTGCAGGCGTGTGCAGCGCCAGGAGGAACAGTGGGCTGCTTTTCTGCCCTTCTTCTCCCTTTGCACATTGTGTTTCCCATCCTGTCTTCAGTGATCTTTATGCCAAGAAGGGAACCCTGCCAAGAGGTGATTGCATTATTTTTTTCTTTTTCTTCTTGAGTGTGTGCCATGCTGTGAAGACAGGAGCGGCTCAGCATACCTGCCTACAAGGAATAAAATCAACATTTCTGAGATTCTCCTTCTGGCTGCCCTCCATACACAAATTGTCTCCTGAAGCAGATGTAAATATTAATTTTTTTCCTTTTAGTAGGGCAGTGAATACCCATCTTCTAGTATATCATCCATATTAAAATATTTGCATATAAATATAATCCAGAAATGCATCTAGAGTCACCGTTTCCTAAAATTAGTAAAAGAAGTTACGATCTAATTTAATTTCCTGCAAAGCACTAGCTGCACCATTTCTCCCTGTGATTCCTGCTTTGATTTTAGGTAAGGTCACACAAATAAAATCCAGGCTCAAAGGCTGCAGAAGTGTCTTCCAAGCATCTCCTTTCCTCAGTGGAGTTATTTTTTCTTTCTTCCTCCTCTGCTGTGTTCACCTCCACTGCCTTTGGCTGAACAGCGTGAGAGAGGAGCATGGGAACAAACTCTGTGTCCCCTCTTCTCTGACCACAACAGCCCCCAAACTGGAGGACATAGAAATGCCTTTGTTACACAATGAATGCAAACAAGCAAAAATCTTCCAAATCCTTCATTGAGCAAGGAGAGTGTTGCAATCCTGTATGAAGGAAAGGGGATATATCCCAATATATTTAGTGAACTATTAAAGCGGAAGGATGGAAAGAGACCAATTTCCATTAAGGAAATTGGGAATGTCCTTTATTTTGTAGCAAAATAGCCTGTAGACAAGAAGAAGAGGCGTCAGCTTGTAACTTGGTGACAGTCCTTCGTGCTTGTGGCAGGCTCCTGCACAGGGGTGGTTGTGGTAGGATGTAGGCTAGGTTAGCCAGCAACAACCACTCCAAGAGCCTACGGACCAGAAGCCTGGCTGGAGGGGGTGGGGATGTCATGGTTTTCAAGGACCCAAAAGGTTGTTGCAAGGCAGAAGGCAATAATCTCTTCTTCACATCTGGCAGTGATAAGGCAGGAAGGACAGGGCATAAGTTGCAGCAGTTTCCTGCAGGGTTAGAGAAGTTTGCAGTTGATTCTCGTCTCTGGGGGATCAGTGCTAAAATAAATATCATCCCTTTTGGTCTAAGAAGAAAGAACAAATGATGCAGTTGTCTGGAGGATCTTATGGGATGCCTTTACAGTCAGCTCCTGATACTCCAGGGCAAGGAGGGAAATAACTGATGGAAAATAAAAAGAGAGTGAAGGCAAAACCCTGAGCAGTGAGAAGAGACGGTGCCTGTCTGCCAGGGAAAGTGGCACCCAGCTGAGCAGAGACATGGGGCCAAGGATTCCCTGTGGGGCCCTTGCTCCTCACAGCGTGGACAGCATCCACCTGGCATTGCTGGTCAGGCTGGGTCTTTCAACATCCCTGGCATGGCTAGTCCGTCCCCGAATAATGAAGAGCTAGCACACTCTTTGCTGAAGCAATCTCAAAAAGAGGTTGCAAACCAAGCAGTGCACCCCAAAGAACTACCATTTGCTAAATGCACGTATCAAAACTAATGGTAGATCTCCTGCCAAGCTGAGATCTGGTAGGCAAAAATGTTGCTTCGAAGTTAACAGGTTAATTTTATTGGGCTGTAAAAAAGTGGACTGCATCTAAAGGCCAGATTTTTTTTTAACTCATGAAAACCTATTAATATGGCTTGCGGTTTGACCACATCTCTGCTTTACACTGATCTGAAGCCAAGCATGATGCCAAGTTGTTTTTGCAAACAGGAAAGTCAGAGGGACTGTAACTTTCATGTAGGAAGCTCTTTAGCAGCTGAACAGTTAAAGATTATGCTCTCTATGTTTTCCTGCCTTGCAGATTCCTCATTCATAATGTATGAGTGAGATCATTAAAAGCAACATATTGGCTGATACCATCACAGCTGCTACCTAACTGTAACACTTCATAGCAAGGAATAACATTACTCTTCTCTTACTTATGTGTTTGGAAAGGGAAAGAAAAAGACTTGTAGCTGCAAGAAGAACAGTGTAAAATGTTTAACTTCACGTTGGGCAATTAGAGATTTGCCGGGAATGTTCTTAAAATGAATAAAAAATATTAATCTCCTTTTGCCAACCCTTTTCACCCTTTGCATCTATTGCAATATGGGAGCATATTTTTCCCCTGTACAAAATCAATATCACATTAACTTCCCCAATAAAAAAAGATTAACTCCTACAGTAAACAGAAAACTTCATCTCCATCCAGGGAATTTTAAACTCTCCAACCCTTGACTGTTTAGAAACATAATGATGATTATTTTAAGCAAAGGATGGGATGTGTCAGTCTTATCAAATGGAGAGAAAGATGCCAAGAGAAAGATGTCTCAGGGCTTTCAGGCATAAGCTCTGTGGTTGGTGTTTTCATTTGTAGCTGCCCTGGGTGCTGATCTGGTTAAATATGTTAAATAAAAGTGAATTTAGGTTCACAAAGAGGAACTCTTTCAGCTGAAGAAAGACACTTTCCATTTTTCATGGGTTATCTGAATTTTTACAGGCTTTGGGCCTACAATTTTATTTTCTACATTTGAGGGAGAGGAATGAAAAGAATCTGCCATATAAAGCTGGCTTTTAATTTCCAAATATTTTATCTCATATCCAAACCTGAGAGAGATACTTATTCTTTATAAATCACGAGTCACCTCTAATAACTTTGTTCCACCGCATGTCCAAGAGTTTCTGAGGAAAAAAAAAGGGCAAGTCCAAACCATCATGAAAAATGAATTAGCTGTCTTTGAAAGAGAGGGCATTCCCTCTGGGCGTGTTGCAACAACTCTGAAGGTTACCAGCTAATCCCCAGACAGCTGGTCTCACTCTGAACCACCTCGAGCCTGAATCTGGACATATATGCCCTGTTCTGTGGTGACGCTTTCTTCCTCCCCTCACACCAGGCTTTGCACCACAGTCACCCTTTCGACACCAGTCGAGATGTCTCTGGCTTGCATTGGTGCACAAGCAGAATGGGACCCCGCAGGTTCATTAGTCTTAAACTTTGAGTCAAGTAGCTAAAGCTGAGATGAAAGACTTCCTTCTGTTGCAAATTCATAATTCGCTTTGAGTGTGGCACATGAAACAGAGGGAATAACACAGTCCTTCCCAAAAATCTTCATTCAGGGTTTTAATTGTGTCTCAGAGGAATAAATGCAGGGGTTTTGCCTTCCTCCCTCCCGCCCCTTTCTTCCTGTGATAACAGCTTGGTTTTTACTAGCATTACTTATGGCTTCTTTTATAATTTCCAGCCTCTGACAGAAGTGCTCCACAACCCTTTCCTGTTCAATAATGAATGGTCACATTTGAAGCTGCAAGTATTTGCACTTATGAGCTCATTGAGGCAAAAGATACAAGAAACATGACTTACCTAAACGGCAGCCAGGGGACCAAGTAAATCACACACACCCTTTCTCTGTTCCTCTGCCCTGCCTCCTGGGTACTGTATCTACGAGAAAGAAGGTGACAAAGTCTTGCATCAGTTTTTCTGCTATTTCTTCCCAGTCTCCAAACTCCTGCAGGAAAGGTCTCAGGGAAGTTACATCAGGTGTGCCCAGTTAATCTGGGTGCATCTGAGCTTGTCACCTTTCACAGCCAGTGGAGAGCAATAGGGAATTTGAGGATGCAATTTATTTAATTATGAGGTAGGTGGTGCCCAGAGCAGGTCAGGTGAATCTCTCTCTCCCTAGAAGTGCCTGTTTCTCTCCAGGGAGCTGTGGCCACACTACAGGTAAGCATAGGAGGTCTCTAAAGAGGACTGGCAAGTGTGTCTGGGGACAGAAGATGGTGCTCATGAGCTTGGCCAGAGCCTCAAAAGGAAACCATAAGGGAACCCAATCTTGAATTTCCTTGACAAGACTGATGTGGGCATGGAATAATTACTCTGAGTAACCACTAAAGCCAGAGTTTAATTTAAGCATGTAACAAGGAGTAGGCATTGCAAGTGGTTGAAAGAAAGCACTTACGGTTCCTCTTTGGGGTCATTGGAAAGTGGCTCTGCAGCACAGCCATGTGCAGTCTCCAGAGCAGGACAGGCTCTCCCCTTGCTTAAAGCCAGGCTTATGCCAGACGGGACATATTCCAAAAGCTGCCATAACTTCAGGTGCTCTTAAAATCCTCACTAATCCCTAAGTCACTAAAAGACTGAATCAGTGAAAAATCAGGCACTACAGTGGCTAGCTTTTACATGTTTGGTGTCCACAGTGGAGAGGACCACAGAGCCCTGCACAGTACCTGGGGATGGTGAAGCCTCTCAGGGAAAGGTCCAAAGCACCCAAGATGCTGAGCAGGGAGCTACCTTGAACCAGGCAATAAGGAAACAATGAGGAAAAGAACAAATCCTAAATGCCCTTCACCTTTCTCAGGCCTGCTTCGCAGGTCACTTGGGCTCCAGAGGCCAGAAAATCCCCCTGAGGTCGTCTTCCCTTCAAAGTGCAGAGCAGAGGTCTCTCTTTTCTTCTAAAACACAACTGGGAAAGATGCTTTCCCCTTGTGTTGCTGTCTAGACTTATATATAATAGTCTTAAAGGATGCACCTCCAAAGCAGGAGAGCCAGGAACAATTCTGCTCTTTGCCTGAGTCGATTCAAGCCCATCTTTTCCGCCTTGCAGGCAGGACCCCTAGCCATGGGGACAGACCCATCTTTCAAAAACCTGGACCCAAGAGAGGAAATTTGTCTCAGGGTGAGCCAGCCGGCTAGCAGCCAAAACACTCTTCTGTAAGTCAGGGATGTTGGTCTGTACCTGCTTGGGCAGAAGGAGGAATTAAGTGGAGGTCCCTCACCTAGAGAGTGGACTAACCACAAGGCTACATCAGGAAGGGAGCAGCCAACATCTGGACCCCAGGCTGTCCACGTGTGCCAGGCCTGCCCAGCAAATGTCCACCAGCCCTGGGGGTCTAAGGAAAAAACTGGTTTTGAATCCTCGTGGGCCATTCTCATGAGCCAAATTAAAAGGGACACCTTTGGTGTTGGTTGCAATCAGGGTTAGTGCAGGGGGACAGGAGTGTTCAGGTGCAGAGCTGGGAGACTTCTTCCTATGCTTCACCTCCATCCTATGTCTGCTTTCATTCGCAGTCCTGGAGGTGGCTCTTACTTCTTGAAAGAAAGTGGAATAATTTAACACTGTAGAATATGGATGAGCTGTCCCCACAGATGAGCCTCAGAAAGAAAAACACAGCCATTTTGGAGTGCATAAGGGTAATACTCAACAGGCACATATAGTACGGCTTTAGGTTTGTAAAGCAAAAGCTTTAGAAACAACTTTTATTCACTTCAGTCCAAAAATATGAGTTAAAAAAACCCACAGAAAAAGAGAGATGAAATATTCTGATCCTGGACTGTGTCTTTTGAATTCCAGATTTTCCTTGGGAAGGAATGTTTTCCAGCCAAGTCTGAAATCCCTCCAAACTGGGAACAGCTGACAAGCATGCATGTGACTTCGGTAGTGCCATTGGGCACTGCTGAAAAAAAACATGGCTGATATTCATACAAAAGTCCTCCTTTTTCTCTTCCCTCACTCAGGCAAGGAGAGTTTGAAACGTAAAATGCATTCCTATGTGACAATGAAAGAAAAATCACTTAGAAGACGACGAGGAGTAATTGAAGTTACTCACTCAAACACGTCAGGCTAACAAATTGCTTCTGCTGTCTCCATTCATCCACATAATGTCTCCCCCATTCCCTGGCCAGTTACAGGAGAGTAATTATCTCTTTCAGATCAGCTCCCTTGGCTTCATCATAAATCAATTCTTTCTTCCCCTCTTGCACTCCCACTGCCTCCTTCCCCATTTTTATCAACGCATCCTTCCCATAAGCCTTTCCAAGTCCAGCTTTTGATTGACTACATGAATCTGATGACCGAAGCCTCCTGTGAACTTGCCATTTTTGTCACTCAACCCCAAGTCCTTCTTTTCCTGCCGTAGCTGAGCAAATCCACGTGCACATTCGCAATGAGTTCACAGAGATCAGAGGAGAACAAGGCAGTTATTTGACATAAAGGACAATGTGAGATGAGTGAAGCTGATCCTAGCCTGACTCTGCAAGGGGATCTTCTGGCCTTTTCAAAGCTCCACGCATATCTCACAGTGCTAAAAAAGCCATGGCCCTTTGAGCAAAGCATTTATGCTTGTGTGTAGTCTCATTAAAGATGCAGAGGTCATTGCAGAATGAAGTGTGAGAGCAGCCATACCCAAGGAATCAGCATGCTAGTTTAAGTTCACTGCTGATGCTGGGTGTTAGCAGGACGATGGGATACCATCGCGTTTGGGATGGACTTGCCCCAAATGGGCTGAACTCTTAATTAGTAGGGCAGGAAATAAAGCCCGTTCCTCGCTCTTGCAGGACAGATGCTGTGTCAGGGCCATGGACGGCCCTCTGCTACTCTCTTAGAGATTACTGACCTTCAGCCAGGCTCCCCTTGGCACTAGTCAGACCTATACCTGGCACCACCCGGACGGTCCTCTGCTTCTGCCATCCCAAATTGTTCAGTGCTGGCAGACAGATGCTTTGACCTCCTCTTTCTGGCTGCTTTACTCCACCCAACCGATACCTTCCCACTTTCGCCACTCACCTCTCATTCCCATTAGCCTCAAATCTTCAGCAGCCAAACCATGGCTCTGCTGGAGTCAATGGCAAAAATTGCAGACTGCCAAAAAGCCCCAGTTTCATCGGGGCTGTCATCAGAACAAACAGCCAGAGGGCTGATTGCCCCAGTGATGGACAGAGTGCCTTCGTGCTGAAATGCCTTTTTGTGCGCAGTCCATTGGCTTTGTATGATTCCATATTGAAAGCTCTTACCCATTTTTCTGTCTGCTATTGTGTAAGGTTTTTCAGTATTATTACAGTATCTTGGATACTTTAAAGTTTAAAAAGGCCTTTTTAATGCATTAAATGAGCTGGTCAAAATTCCATTAATTTGCTGATGAGAAACAAGGGGGGGAAATATCCAGAGCAGTCACTGTGAATTTCCCTTCTTTTCTCTCTTATTTCTCATTCAGGTTTCCTGAAATGGCAGAGCAGCGATTTTTCTCATGCCTCCCTGCCTGACAAAACTGGATGGAGCAAGAACTCTTAGGGGACCCTGGTGCAAATAATGCTGGATGTACTCAGCAGAAAATTTCAGATACCACTCTAATAGTTATTTAAAACCCAAAAGGCCAAATGGCCTCAACAGTGTCAGTTTTTCCCTTCTTTTATTTACATGTTCTGGTCCTCAGAAATGTAATAAAATAAGCTTGACACCCTACTTGGGCAAGATCTATGAAAAATACTCTCCCACTGCTGAGTTATGAGCATTTGAAAAAAGATTAAGACACAGACATATATTACCCTTTACAGCAACAACAGTCTATAGACAGTGTTTTGGGTGCAGTTGTTTTCTTCCCAGGGCCAAATGCTGCAAGCCTTAATCTGAGAGTTTTGGGGATTTCTGGTTTTTTGAAGGCCCTGATTCAAAGCCCTTTGTTTACAGGGTGTATGGTCCTGGTTAACAGTAAAACACTGCTACTGTGTGGCACGGCTGGCAAGCTCCAGAAAGGCTTTGAGCAGAAGAGAAAAGGAAACACAGGCTCATCAAAGCAGAGCTGACAGATGACGCCAAATTCATTTGCAGCACCTTGGCTTGCTTTTCTGTCTCTGATTTCACACGACCTCTGTCCATGGGGTATGGCTAGGGCAGAGTGGGCTGAACCAGCACCAGGCTGTAATGAAGTGGAGTTCACCGGTTTCCTTAGAGAGCCTGGGATGATTGCCACCACGAGGAGGGAGATTCAAAAGGACTTTGGGAAGAAGCAGAGGGGTAAGAGCTTAATGAGCCCGCAAGGCTCTCAATGGCCCTGCAATAAGCTTCTCAACATTATATGCAGGGTTTTGATGTGTATATTTGATGCTACTTCCTTCCTTCCCTAGTCCCTGCCTTGCTTAATTAGATGCGCCCTGTGAGAACAACAGGGAGATTCACTGTGCTTGCAGCTAAGGCAGGAGTAATTACATTATTCCTTTTCCTTGGCACCTGGACATATATTCTAACCCCTAAGTTGTACATGAGGGATAAATCACCAAGGAGATGGCCATGTTCCTTCCCTCCATCATCTCTCTCCCTTGCCACACAAAGAGAGCAAGCAGCTCTGCTGCTGCCTTCAGGGAGGTGAGACTGTGCAGCCATAGCAGCAGCCAGGGTACTTCTCCTGTCTCCGTGAGTCTTCTGAAAGAGTAGGTTTCTCCACTGTTATGTCAGCTACCTGTGAGGAGATGGAATGTGGCTCCATCCTGCAGCTTGGCTGGAGAGCATGAAGCTCCTGCTCGTCTTTCTCCCCACCTCACACACTTCTCACTGGCATCTACCAATTTCCCAGACATCCCCACTTTTTGCCTTGTTAAGGGGCATGCAAACTGCCAGCTCCAGAAACCTTTCAGCTGAAGCATTCATACCCCAGGAGCACCAAGCCTACTGTTGCCTTTGCACGCCCATTGTCTGGTTAAGGTTTGCTCCTGCAGCCCTCCCTCAAGCAAAACCCCCATTATGGCTGTGGTCTCCTGCATGCAGGGAGATTCACCCCTATGCAGGGAGGTTTGGCTCAGCCTGATGCAGGCACAGGAGCTGAAAAATCAAGGCCCTTCTCTCTGCAAAGTGGATGCTGGGGTGGCTGGGGTCTGTGCATGACAGGACCCCAGACTGGCTGGGGTCTCACAGTGAACATGCCCAGACCTTCTCTTATGTGGGGACTCAGGATGAGATAAGGCTTTTCAGCTCAGGAAAGCCAGGTTTTACTGAACATAAATTAAACATTTGGCTTCTGAAATAGAGAAAGTGCAAAGACACTCAGTACAGCAGAGCAGAAATAAGGAGGATTTATAGCCCTGTCTGTCTCTCTGCCCACCGCATCCTTCCTTCCAGGCTTACACTCAGCCAAGTCCCTCTGGCCCCTGGGAAGTGCTTTCCCTTACACCCTTTAACCCTCTTGCTGCAGAAAACATGAGACTTGCTAGCATGATCTTAGAACCTTTAGGGGGCAAACACTGCAATTTCACATCTAGGGTTGGTTTCTTGCCCCTTCTGCACAAAGCCAGTGGGTACGACGCCACAAAACTGTCGGCAATGGATAAAACTAGTTGTAGGGCAAATTAATTAGCCAGGAGGAGCACAGCCAATTACAGAGGAAGGAATTTGATGGATAAGGGCACGCTAATTAGGGTATAGCCAGAAATTTGGTGTTTGGATTTTGTGTGTCTTTTAAAAGCCTCTCAGAAGGTGGCCTGGAATGCAAAATTGGACAGAAATTACCATGGTCATAGGCAGGGACAGGTTTCTGGCCCCAGGAGATGCCATCTTCCTTTTCCCTGCCCTTCCCAGCTTTTAAAATGTTTGAATGGGAAAGGGTGAGGAACATAAAGCTTCAGCATGATGCCACATAAGAATATCTGCAATTCTTAATGTGTCTAAGGAGCAAGAGTCCAGCTTTAGTTATGCAAAAGACCTGATATACTCCATTGATCCAAGCAGCCACACATTCCAGGAGATAAAAGACTTGCCCAGTAAGAGATAAATAAATAAATCTGTCTCATTCAAAATCATAAGAAAAAAACAACTGATTTTTTTTGACCCAGGTTTGCTAACCAAGTTCACCCCGTAACCTGTGAAACAAAGCTCATATTTAAAAACCTATTCTCTGCTCTACTGCAAAAGAACAATTAAGAAATAACTCTGCAGTAGCATTGGATGTACCAGACTGAGACATATGCTCTTAATCACAGATAACAACAATATTTATGTGAGGGTGGGGTGTTGATATAAATTCCTCCACCAAAAAAAAACCCCAAAACCAATCAAAGAACAACCAAAAAAACCCCCCAACACATTCTGCTTAGAGAGTTAGTGAGAGAGAAAAATAAATAGGATGTGAAAGAAAACCACTAGCAGTTTAGCTAATGCTTTTGTACAAAGAATGAACCGGAGCCAAGCCAGCTACATTTGTGAAAACTGGGCCACGTGGGATTAAATATATTGCTGATAAAATTGCAGAAATGTCTACCACATGTAGGAGAAATTGGGTGGTGTACAAGATGCTGGATCTTCACATGCTAAGAGACCAGATGAGGTGGCCTTCTTGCTCACAGCTGAACGTGGAAAGAAGAAACACTCTTATTCCCCTTTTACGTGTGAGGGTTGATGGATCAAAAGGTGACGGCTATTTCTATAACAAGAAAGAAAATAAGCTGAAGCCACTTCTCTGGGTCTGAGAAAACAGCACAGCTCAAGCCCATGCATTTAATATCTTTTCTCTCCAAAACACAGTTCCAGATAGTGTTTGAGCATGGGATGTCTCCCAGTTTGCAGCCTCGAACTGTGGCTGGGCAGGGGCTGGGAGAGGCTCCTGGGGGCAGGCTGGACCACGCTAGGAAGCAAGTGAGCACATGTTTGAAGTGCCCCGTTACTGTCATCCTGGTGCACACTGATACCTTTATCAGTATTTGAAAGGTTTGACAGCAGACTAAGCCCCAAATAAACAGCTAGCAGGAGGCTGTTGATATTCCTCAAAAGACCCTCATCATGCTGCCTTCACTCAGGAAAAAAAAGATAAAACATAGCATTTTGCCTGAGGCAACAGTATGGGATTTGGTGTCTGGCCTGTAACCTGTAAGCAAGGGGAGGATGTTAAACTCAACCTTGTTCCCTTGCTCCCGCCCAGCTTGGGTAAGGATGCTTACATGCTTTATGATGCCACTTTCATATTTTATTTAACCGAGAAATCCGTAGTCTCTTTAAATAGAAACAAATTTTTTAATAATTTATCCAAGAGTAATTTCCGTTTCATTTCCAAGTCTGCTGAAGTCGATATTCCCCTCTGCTGGGAGCTAGCGAAAGTGCACGTGCCGCGGGGTGCCAGGAAGAGCAGCAAGCACACAAACGCACTTGTGCCCACACCCAGCCTGCTCCTCAGCTGCATCCAGAGCCTGAGGTCTCCACTGACCTTGAAAACAAATCCTTCTCACTCACAGTGAGAGCTGCAGGCCCACCCAGCCTCGGCGGTTTGCTGGGTCCCTGGGTGCCCTGGCTGCACCCCAACATGGCAAGGAGGAACTGTCCTTCTTAAAGCATTTGCTGTCCAGCACCTTCCCCATCTCTGCGGGCTGGTGCTGCAGAAACGAAGGTGCTGCAGTGGGTGGGTGAGGGGACCCTTGTGCCTGCTCTGCCGACCCCATCTCTCCGGAGCTGCAGGGTGCACCGGGGAGCACGCAGGCGGGGAGAGCGATATTTCCTCTGGCTCAGCTCCCACCGTGCAGCTGCACCGACCCTTGCATCCACCCAAGAGAGCAGCCAGGAATGAGCAAGCAGGGACAGAGTGGGGAGCTGCTCTTTTCAGGGGTATTCAAAACTTGGACCAGGTTAAAACAGCCACACACACGTGTGCAGTCTGGGTAGAAAAAGCGGGTCATGGGGAAGGCTGTAGTTACCTATGTAACAGTCGCATTGTAGGAACCAATTAGCCAGTGCTTTCACATTGCTGTGGTAACACAAAGTGATAATACAATTAACCACGGAAGTCAAATTTGCCAATTTGACTGTGCCAACAGCCCTGTGCCTGTTCCTTGAACAAATAAAGCTTTACATCATGTTAATTCTGCACGGCTTGTTGGGGTTATAAAGTACTCATTGTGTGCTCTGTGGCAAAAAAACCAAAAAAACTAGTAAGGAGGAATTTTTATCGCTGTGTCATGGTTTCTGCTGAAACCTGGCACATTATCAGACTAGCTTTTCTAGGTATTTTCCACAATCAGATGAAAAATGCAAATATTCTTTCAGCATTGGTTCCAGCTGCAAAATCTGTCTGTGCTGATTGAACCTGCAGTCTTCATTTTAGTTGTAAAATTAAGTCACTCTTAAAAGACATAGTAGATATTTTACCTTGGGGTAGAATGTACAGTTTTCACCATCTCATGATTTATCTTGCTAAAGGCCAAAAATATGCAGATTTGGTAAAGTCTTGAAGAACCATGCATAATCCAGAATGCTCCAAGGAATATGTGCATAACATTACTTCTGTTCCACTTGTGATCTTGAATAGACAGATCTTCTTTTTGCATTTCTTCTGACTGAGAAGTCAATGAAAGGGCATTATTTTTCTGCTAATTAGACTCCTGGAGATTGCCTCAACTCTTCAAGAACTACCACCCTATTTCTTTTTTACATCTTTCTTCTTCAATCACAGAGAAAGCCTTTGTGCCACTTTTGTTTTTTCTCTAGTGAAGTGATTATTGAAACATCTAATGACTTTACTCCTTTGCTTGTTGAAAAATCTTTTATAAGATTATTATAAACAGGCTTGTAAATTAAATAGATGATCAGACATCTGCATTCCAGAAGAAGGTGAGTGGTAGACTGTTTTCCAAAATGGCTCAATATTTGTCTATGATATTGCTTGAAAAGACTTAGTGTTTTCCCAGGGTTTTGCACCAAAAAACCTGCATATTCTTTTTTAAATGTTCTTGATAGGATTTTGGGGATGGGAGAAGGGATGGGGAGAGGTAAACCTGCACTCTCATGATAATACTATACAACTTGCTATTACAGCAGTGTGCAATGGGATCAGGGCACCATCAGGGTGAGCTGTGCTTGTGGCATCGCAGCACTTGCTCTCAGAGCACAAGCAGCAAAGATGAACAAATGGATGCCATCTTTTGAAAGGTGCTTAGGCCTTGTAATACTTCATGCTGAGAAAGATATTTTGGAAGCAACTAAGTTCCTTTATTAGGATCTTAAATGCCTTTCAAACCCTGGTCTTCAGGGTCCTCCGTCCTGCAGGCTGGTGAGGGAGCCTTGGCTCTGTGTATCACTTTTGACATCCCTGCTCATAGTTTTCATAGATGAGCTCTTGCAGATGAAATTGCAGCCATCTGAGATATTACCAGTTTCTGCCACTTGCTTCCCCTGGCTGCTCACTGTGCTGGTCCCAAAGCTGGGATGGTAGGTTGGGATGTGCATCCACGTCTCAGTTACCTCTGTTTGGGGCTTCATCAGCAGAGCAATCTCCATCACCCCTGCCAGAGACACAGACCACTGGCAGAGGTGGAGGACAGATGCTGAGAGTGAGGATCTGCCTCTGCTAAAACCATCAGGGCTCACCTGTGAGAGCACTATATCATTTTGGCATTGCAGGGCTCAGCACAGCAATGCTCAAGCACCATTGCAGCTCTGGGCTCCAAGGGGACATGCCTGAGCTCATGCAGCAGATCGGTGGCAGCCCTGCAGAGGAAAGACAAGTCTCCCCACCCAAGCCCAGCACTCCATCTGCAGCACCCACAGCCTTGCTTTAATTTCACTTCTTTCGTACTCAAAAGTATGGTTATTTGTATTCAGTGAAATAAATTGCATTATACATGTCTCTAACAGTACTTGTAAAACATCAGAACTCCTATTCACAAGCACATGATTGCCCTTTCATTCTTCCATTTGTATTTCTTTCTTCCTGCATTTGTCCTTCGCACTTTAAAATGAATTGCAAAACCCCATTTCATTAAGATAGTAGCAAAAGTCACTGATGGCACATTCTGGCCAAACAAAGGCTCCGGAAAACATCCAGAACATTCAGAATATTAACATTGTCAAAACAGAAGTATAAGAAAGTAGGACAGAAGCCAGATGGGTTAGGCTTCTCACTTGTTCCTGGCTTTAAAATGGTTGAAGGTGGAAATTATACACAGGCTGGAGGGAAACATAGTACGGCAGTCTGCAATGAGTACTCTGCCGGGAGCTAAATCTGCTGGGACACCACCCCTGACACCACCACAGGTGTCTCCCAGTAGACATCAGCATCCTTCATCACACCACCTGAGCTGCATCATTCTGGTTTCCTGGTCCCGTGGGGCTTGAGCCGATGTGCAGCAGCCTGCCGGGCCACTCTGGGTCATTCAGTTCTGTTAGTCTGCGTTCACTGCGCAAAGACATGTAGCTCTGCCCCTCCTTTCTTTCCTCCAATGTTTTTATATCAAAGATTTCCATTAGTGATAACCTCCAACTTTTGATATGCTCTGCCATGCACAGAGTGACTCAGTCTGTGGCTACCTGGAGTTGTTGGCCAGATAAATAAAACCCACAGCAGTCCTCGAGTGACTCTCCTCTTCACTGCAACCTACTCTCCTGGGTCCAGGCACAGCCAAACCTCCACCTCTCTCCCAGCATGTACGACATGGAGCATGAACGACATGGAGCATGACATGCCCTTCTTCTTTGACATCCTAACATGCTCAGTTCCTCCCATCTGGCAAAGGCCGAAAGGAGACCCAAACTGGCACTTAGCGGCTTGTCAGGCTCCAGCCAGGAGTCTGAAGGGCTGCTACTCCTTCTCGCATTTGTTGACATTCATCTCCTTTGTCAAGGGATGCAGGTGAAGGGTTGCTGTTTCACTAAGGCGTAGCTACTCATCTGGAGCTGACACAGCCCACAGAGTGTGGCGCAGCCCTCCCTGGATGTCAGCTGTGGCAGCAGGCTATTCTGGATCCCGTTTTCTGTTTCCCATCCAGGCTTGGTGTCAGTCATTTTTTGGACACTGCATTCAGGATGGCTCAGGAGGCAAACCTGAGTGGAGCAGAAGCAGATGGTATGTAATCTGGTCCACGGTCAGTCTTTTCTCTCAAGGGCCATTTGGTCCCAGAGATGAAAAACTAATATCTAAAATACCTTATTCTACCAGAAAGTACCACCCCAGGCCAGATTTGTTCTCTGTCACATACAAAACGTGTGCAATGGGGATGGGCTCCGTGCCACTGGTCATGTTTTGGTTCCTGCCCTAAGAGCAATCCTTTGCCCTCTGAGAGAATCCAGGTGAATGCACTTCAGAGGCTTGTGCGCCATTTCTGAATTAGGTGCAAATATTGTCTCTGAGTATGACCTAAAGAGAGAAGCAAAGAAACCCTAGACATGCAATACAGATGTCAAAAACATCCCTTTAAACATTAGGAACTAGGAGCTGAGTGAGTCAAAATCGATGCAGTACCACTACCGTCAGTGGAGCTCTTCCAGCTCTTCCATCATACATGCTGCATGAGTACAGAAACCCTATGGAAAGAGACAGACCAGCCTTGAAGACTGCCACCACAGCCCTTTAACTCACACTGGGCTTAGGCTGTCACTGTGCATAATAATGAATGAACAAAATTATAGCTCATGGTAACAGTATGTATTGATGGGAATGGTTTTTATTTTGGTCAATATTTCAATGAGGTTCCTACCCACTGGCGGGAATGCAGATCAGGGAGGGGCTGGGCTGATGCAGCAGAAGAAAGGAACATTGCCAGGTGCTGATTGATGCTTTATCGGGCTGTAATACTAGGAGCTTTTGCTTGCAAGAATCAAATGTTAGATCTCTCTCTCAGGGTTTTATTTTGCTAGTACCTATGGGAACCAGCCGGGCTGGCTGCCTAGTGAAAAGACAAAGCAAACTAGTCAGGAAGTTTATGGTGATTTAAGATAGATGCTGATTAGTGATTCACATTTGTGAGAATAATAAAATAAATATGGAGAATGGGAACAGTTGCTAGTATATTTCTTTATTGCTTCCCAAGAAAAAAGAGAGCTGCTGTATATAAGTTAAAGCTGAGAATTTTCCCACCATGGCAGACCTATTTTATTGCAAAGATGAGAGTGATATCCTGGAGAGGTAAAGATGTACAGTATTTTCGATGTTAGAAATTCTGCACTGAGGATGTTTATGTTAGTGAATTGATTGGGAGGGGGAAAAAAGTAAGTTTTTCTCTGAAACATAAACAAGAAATACTCTCTCGGGGGCGAATGACGTGCTGCAAAAATTTGGAACAAGGCCCCATGGGGATGCTCCAGCAATGGCAGAGCTGCAGGAGTTTAACACTTAAAATCCAGCCCTGGAGGGGCTGGTGCGTTTTGCTCACTAGATACAGCCTACAGCATTGCTGCTGGCCTGGGCCAGGAGAGGAGCAGCCTCTCATTATCTCTTTTCTCTGCTGGAATTCAGTCAATTATGGGCAAATTCTGAGAAAAAGTTATTTGTTGGACTTTATTGTGAATCTTTTGAAATGTGCTGTCTGCTTTCAGTGAATGAAAGTACCGTGATTTAACACCTGAAGCTTTATTTCCTGCCTTTAAAGCAGAATGGGTCATTTTTCAGCAGACTGTATCTTCTTCAAAAGACTATTGTACTGCAGAATTAAATGCCCTGCCTCAGGAAACAGCATTAGACACTCTGAGCTTCTTAAGTGACTTCATAAAATTCAGAGGTTAGGAAGAGAGTGACCTGTAGGTTTTTAGCCTGGCCTGAGGAAAATCTTGTTTCTGTAACAGAATCAGAAGAAAAGTTCCAGAGTCAGGCAGACTGCCGGTTGAGAAGACCTCCTTTCTTGCAGGCTGGTTGAATTTCTGGTGGAGCCAGGAGACACTTGACACTGAGGGAGTGGAGCCTCCTTGGGAGGGAGGTTTCATCAAAGAGACTTTTGGGTCTAACCTGGAGCTCCTTTCTCTTTGGGGCCAGAGGCACCCTGCCATTGAGGCTGGGCCATGTCATGTCCAGCTGATCTAAAGAGCACCATGAGCTTTTTTGAAGTCACATTGTCATTTGTTCCCAACCTCTTTTATAGGGCTGTATGACACACTGTATATTTTCAGATGGCTCAAGTAGCCAATCTTGTTTTCCTTCCACATCTCCTTCAATCTGCAATTACAATTCTTGATTTCTTCTTTCCTTTCCTATGATGAATTTGGGCATATCTTCTCCTGCATTGACTTCTCTACCTGCCTTCTCTTTTTCTCTCTGCCTGCACCACCAACTTCTGTTCTCTTTTCATGTTTTTTCCTTGCCTGAGATTTTGTGGCATGATCAGGACAGACTCTAAGTGTGTGGAGAGATAAATCATAATGGAAAATAGTTGCAGTATTCTAGTTCTGTTCACACAGCTCTTAAAATAGAAAGGAGGGACTCTTTGTAGGCTGCAGTTCAGATACTTGTCTGATGCCATGCTAGAAAGGCGTCTGACTCATGAGCCCAGTTGGGTTTAGCTGCAGCATTTAGAGATGCCACCATGCTGAACTGTCTGCCCCCACCTTTGACCAGCAGCTATTGTCCTTGTACCAGAAATAGAATGAAATGGATGTCCTCATCTTAACCTCTCCATCCTTGTCACTGTCCACAGTATCAGCTTAGGACACTGGTGATGACAGATTTGCTCTAAAAAACTGCTCTGTGAATTGAGGCAAAGACCTGTATTTTTTCTGCTGCAGGCCATTAACTAAGGCAGAGGGGTTCAGAGGGCACTTGGGAATCTACCAGTTTGACTCCCATCTGTGCAGATTCACCCGCACACTGAAAAAGTGGGGCTTACCAGGACCTTTCTGGGCTTTTTTTGCATCTCTTCAGTGAGCAGACCTGAATACTGAGGGGAGCAGTTCCCTGTAAAATACAGGTGCAGGTTTCCCACAGCCATCTGCAGTTAGCTGTGCAGAGTGCAGAGGGCAGAATGGAAACGCATTTTAAATATGAATTGGACTTTGAGACAATGATCGAATTTTTTGTTGGATCCCCACATGTCTAGCATGGTAGGTGCAAGAATAAAATTGCAAGATGTGGCTGGCAGTGCCCACAGATAGACAGTGCATACATGAACTAGCTCATGGGGGTGGCATGAGCAGGGTCCCTGGCCCTGGCTAGGGGAAGATGAGGGGTGCGTGGCACTCCAGTGGTCCTTCAAGCAGCTGTTGTGTGAGGCAGGGGGTCTCCATTTCCACTGCTGTGAATCCAACAACTTCCACCAGCACTGAATTCTCTCTGCACTCAGTCTGACACAGATAATTAAAAGAGAGGCATTAATTTGTGTCACAGAGAACAAGTAACAGCAAGCTAGAATGTAATTTAAACTGCATAAGAAATAAGGCTTCAGTCTGAATATGAGTGTGCCAGGCAAATATTCTTTAACTTGCCCAAGGTGGCTCAGCGGGCAGCTGAAACCTTGACCCGCTCTGTCCACCTCAAGTACAGTCTGTGCTGTGCACAAGACCAGCTCAGTCTGTCTAGCCTGCAGATGCTCACAGGACTCGTGGGGTTCATCTCAAGCACAGGACAGCAACAAGCTGGTGTCACCCCCAGCTCTGGGCAACACGGTGCCATGGAGCCTAGGAGGGCTGAGGATCCGTTTCATTGCCTGGATCAGTCTGCTCCCCGGGGGCCATGGGAGCACATGGGATGTGGTAGCTGGTGACACGGTGCCTTGTGCAGGAAGGAGGGGAATGAGGGTACCTGCCGCATTTGAGCTGGCTGCCAATGACCCATCTGGTGCTAATGACTTCCCCAGACTACTGCTATGCATTGGGTCTGAATTTCCAACCCAGAGGTGAAACGCTCCTTCACTTATTACGCTATTAATTGTCCAAACCGGCAGTCATGTTCTTAAGCGGCAGTTAATGAGAAGCCAGGGCTGGAGCTTATAACTGGGAGGAGCCTTACAAAAGAAGATTAATAAACAGCAGAGGAAAAGGCTTGGAAAGGCGTGAGATCTGGGCAGTTCATGCACCCAGGTTGTTGCCACTGAGCTCTGACAAACAGCAGGGCCAGGGCAGAAAGTCCCACAGGGCCTCTACTTCAGCCCAAGCTTATTTGGCCCTTTCCTAAAGAGCAATTTTCAACAAAGTGGCACTCTTCAGTATTTCAGTTCTGCATTTCCATCCAAAGCCATTACACAGCCTGGATTGCCTCCACTGTATGAAGCCCACCAAGGTAACACAGCAAGGAATTTCACTGTAACGTGCTTCAGCACAAGACTTGGATGTTCAATGTCAGGTTAAAAGGCACATTATTTATGGAAGAAAAGATTCCAGTGCAGTTTCTCAGGTTCATTCCCTATAAATTATATTTCTTTGCCATTCATCAGACCCCTTGTTCTCTGTGCATAAGTAGGCTCCTTATTTACAGCGTATGCAGCAGACACGCTCTAAACAGCAGGAGGATTGGGCTGAAACACAGGTTATCAGCAACTTACCCAGAGACACTCTGCAGATGTTTTATGCAACCTTGTGCTTTGTAATCCAATGAAATATGGTAAAGCAAGCAGCTGGTACATGCTCATGAGAGACAGTTCTCAGATGCTGAGCCTGCTAGAGACATGTGCACACGCCCAAGATGCTGTGAGACTGAATGCAACCACAAATGTTTTAGAGATGAGGAAGAGGTATGTTCAAATACTGTACATTAATGGAGCCTTTTCAGCTCATTGGGACTGCATTGGTCATTTTCAGTTGATCTTTATTACATACCTGTTTAAGCATGCTGGTGCTTTTAATGCTGCTGCTGAAGAGGAATAAACAGTATGAAGAGTCATTTCACAAAGGAGCTAGCTAACCTGCTCAGCCCCCTGCATTTTGGACATCTGCTGATCTATGGCTTTCACATTGCAACCCCGCTGCCTCTAGACTTGAATGGTCCAATGTGCTTTCCATCGGGACAGCCTTCAAGGGAGCCCTGCATGCTCTCAGAGGTGTGACTGATGGCCATGGGCAGCTCTTGATAGCTGAAGGCTTTATCCAAATCTTGTCGACCCAAGGGGAAAGGTCCCTGTTGTGTGCACAGCCATCCCTCCTCCTCAACACAGACACAGCCTCTTGTCTAGCTTCATAGTTGATCATTTTTAACTAGGGGCAGGAGCTCATATTAGTGATCTTTTGTAGTGCAGGATGTGCCTGACGTGAGCAGCCTGGGAGGCATGCTCGGAAAACAGGGTTATTCAACATACAATCCATATAGATTTTCAGCAGCTTTTCCCAGCATTAGCCAAGCCTCGTGCATCATTGACTTCTAAAGTGCTTTGGAAAACATAACAGTAACCTAAAAGAAATTGTTTGTCAATCAGGTTTTCTCAGAGTGACAGAGCCATTGTTTTTAGACCAGTACAGCTGCTAGGTGCTATAGCTGTGTTGTAAGAGCACAGAAGTTTCAGATCTCCACTGATGTGTTTACATGGCTGCTACAGACAGGGCACAGCCATCTGTAGCGTTAGTGCAAATGCATTCCCATTCTTTTCATAAATTAGGAGAAACATATTATTTCATGAACTGCTGCTTATACAAGTTTTGGCAGAGGATCAAATTTTTAAAAAATGTACTTACTTTTTAACGCATGTGAAATGAAAAGTAAGGGTTGGGACAAAAATTCAACCCTGGAGCTATTTTTCAGGTTACAGGGGGAAAATACATCATAATTTTACTGGCAGTGAAGAGAATCCCTGGAGTTAATTATAATGACACTTCCCCATAGCTGGAGTGAAGCTGTATGTGTCAGCACTTCTGCTCCTTTCAGGGCTCCACACATGGTGCCATTTTAGGTGCCAAGACACACACAGGTGCAAGATTTAAGGGGAAATCATTCTTAAAATTGTAATTTTGGAATGAAATGGAAACCAACATGTTGACCACTTTAGTGCTGTTTTCTCTTTGTTTGCATTCAAAAACATCTGCACTGGAAAACATGTAGGCTAGCAAATTGGGGGAAAAAATGCCATTAGCACATGACAGAACTTGTTTTATTTGTTTATTAGTGGATGTCTCATGTATGTGATAAGACAGGAGCAACGCAGCACATCTTTGGCCTTTGTCCAGCAAAATCCTGAAGGATAAGCTTCACTCTAAGCATCTTAAGCATTCTTCACTTTAAGTGAATAAATCTACTTATGTGCTTGACACAGATGGAGAAAAGGGAGAGCATGGAAGCTGGTGTCACAGGGTTGGGGAAATCTAATGAGAACCTGCAGCTGGAAAAGAGTGCCCAGTATGCATATATATGTATAAGTTTCATCTGTATCAACTATATAGGTAACTGATATTTTCTTTGAACTGATTGGACCATGTTCTCTTGAAAATATCTTCCTTTTCTGGGATTAAACAATTCTTCAACATGTAAAATAAGTGCAGGAGAACTGGACACTTTATGGCTTGTTTCTCCCCATTTGCTTAAACAAGAAAAAGTAAGATAAGCATGGTGAATTTCTGCCTAAGGATTTTGGAAACTCCAGTTAGGAGTTAGGGGATATGAATAAGTACAAATAATTCTTTATGGCATGCATGATATGCATGTTTCCTAACCAGCTAACTCCTCACCCCCTGTGCACTGCAGTAATCAGGGCAGTTTAACAGGTTGGGGCCAGCTCTGTTAGTTACTGACAGATCAAGACTCCATCACTTTCCTGTAAAAGTGTACCTGGCAATACACCATTCAGAGGCAACACACACGTAAATTAAGCCATCCCTCAGGTAGGGCTTTCCTGTTTAAGGTCCATGCTGGATAGATGCACTTTATTGCAAGTCCTCATTCTCACATATGCATCCCATCCACATGCCTCTCATTTGTCTTGGACCAGCTGCTGCTCTTTGCCTGATGATTGAAGACAGGTAGAGGAGGGAGGAAGAGGAGGTGCAGCTACCCTATGCAGCCCTCAGATCCTAAAGTCTCCCACATACCTTGCAACTATCCATTCCCTACTACTAGCTCCCCTGACTCCAGAGTTAAACCCCACTGCCCAGTCTTGTGATCATCCTTGGGAATCTTGAGTCACTGAGCTAGAAGGGAGCTTTCAGGCCAGAAAAGACATATGCTTACATTGTTGTCAATACAAAACATTTTTCTACTCTTGAGTGCAAGCAAACTGTATTGCCTCACATAGTGGAGCAGCTGGCAAGAACTTAGCCACAGAAGACTGCTCTCACCTTACAGCACTCCATTAGAAAAGAGCACAAACACAAACATACAGGTTGGTCTTTCCAACCAGGACCAGTGCTCAGAATGGCCAGCAAGGAAATCTACAAAGTCCACTGTGGCTTACTGGGATTATCTGGGGTCCTTCAAAAACTAGTTAGGTCAAATGTCCACAGAAGTCTTTCTGGGGATATTGTCTGTGGCAGACTGCTCCAAAAGGCAGCAAACAAATACAGGAAATGCAAGACAACTAAAAGGCACGTGCCCCTGTAGCCCAGTAAGTGTCTATGAAGGTGGACAAAACCAAAAGTCATCAGTCTGCCGTGCCCTACAGTTTTGGGTCAACAGTCCAGACTAAGGGCTGGCTGTCCACACTCCTGTTCAAGCATGTCCACCACCAGAGACTGTTAGAAACATGTGTGGGGATGGAGCAACCCACACTAGACAGGAAAAAACCAAAACATACAAGAGAGCCAAAGAACAGGCTTAAGGTACTGAGTGGTCCTGTGGAGCCTTGACCAACCGCTGGCATGTTGGTCACCAGGAAAGCTGAGGCCAGTGCAAGACCACCCTTCCCCACAGGTACTTTATGGTGGTGACCATATGAATGTTTCACCTAGAGCAGTTCATTATTTTTATCTCTCAGTTGTGTATGTTAGATAGCAAATACTTGCTTTGTGCTCCTCATGCATGTGCATTCTTCATACAGAGCCTCTGTGATCATGGTAAGATTGCCCAAAGTGACCCAGGGAGGGACAGTCAGAACAGTGCTTGAGAACCACCAGCCAACAGGCTCTCTTGGTCCAGTCACTGTGACTGATGTGTTGAAGTGCAGACATTTGGATTTAGAAATACCTGGCATGTTTTCCAGCTCCACAGTCATCCTCTCAATCTGTTTGCACTCTTGTCACCTGCTAGGTTTCCTCCCCGGCTTTGCTGGACACAATCCTCAGCACAATAACGAACATGCAGGTGGTGCTGAGCCATGCCAAGCACTGCTTCCTGCGGTGGTCACAAAATGCAGGGAAATGTTACTGTAACTGGCTTATCCCAGATCATATGTTGGAGGTTGGATAGCTGGTCCAGTTTCCACCCATTTGTGCTGCTAATATGGCACAGAGAACAAACAAAGCTGCCCAAATGAAGCTGTCAAAAACTCCCCATGACACAGGAGCTTTCTTAGGTGAAAACAAGCTGGCACAGCCACCTTTCTGCCAGCCTACAAAATTCAGTACAGTGAGCAAGCCAGGGAGAGGATAAGGCAGGCTGTGTAGCACACTGGCACATCCTTGGCAGAGGCAGCAGTTGGAGGCAGGAAAATGAACACACTGCCCCATTAGAGGCACTTGACTTGCTGGCTCACGTCCCTGTGGAGTCCTTTGTGGGCACAGAAGAGCCCAGACATTCAGGGCAGCACCCAGCCCTGCTCTAAATCACCTTCTGACAGGACACTGCTGTTCCCCAGACTGAGAGGTGATGAAAGCAGGATGGTGTGAATCCCCCTGCTAACAACCCCTTTAACCCATTCTAGGTTGTGCAGAGCTCCCTGCTCTGGGACCGAGAGCAGAAAGGAGCTTTACACTATGCCTGTTTGCCCTGCACTCTGCTGAGTTGAGAAGAATCCCAAAGCAAAGCTGGAAACCAAACTCTTTTATTCAGATAACCCTGCCCCTATAATACAAGCATCTCCCCATCTCAGGTGCAGCAAAGCCTTCTATTCTTCCTTATTTCCAGGATCTGTTTTACCTACTGTTACTGTCTTCTCTCCTCTCCTTCCTCCATTGAGCAGTTGCCAAGGGCATTTTCTATGCAGCTTGGCCCTTAACATTTTGCCCTAAGCAAGCAGCCAGGACTCCAGCTGCCTAAATCCACTGCAGCTGGATGCTTACAGAGAGCTTCAGATTCCCAAGCCCAAGATAAGCCAAGATAGCAATGCTGAAAATATACTCAAACTGAGGCTTGTATCTGGGTCACATAGCTGCCAAAACCACCCCCGTTCTGTTGAAACAGCTATTGAATTTGCTTCTAGAAAGAAAAAGACAGTAACATGCCAAGTGACACTAATTGTTAGGCAGCACTGAGCAAGTATAATGCGCTCCTGCAAATTATCTGGGAACATTTTTTCCCCTGTTTTGTAATGCATTTTAAGGGAGGAATGGGGAAGTTGATCAAGGTGAGTGCATAATCCATGAAAATCTGTGAAAAGGCATAGATCTTCCAGGGGAACACTTTTAGCAGAAGAATGTTACCTGTGGGTTAGACATTTGTGGAGAAAAGGGCTTACAGATTTGAGGAGGACAAAATCCCTCAAAACCACGAAAACCATCATCAACTTACATGTCAATGTTATCAACTCATCACAGGCAAATGCCTAGCTTTCCTTTTGTATTGCGTTTGCGTGGCAAGGTTTTGATAGTGGGGGGGCTACAGGGGTGGCTTCTGTGAGAAGCTGCTAGAAACTTCCCCTGTGTCCCATAGAGCCAATGCCAGCCGGCTCCAGGACAGACCCACCGCTGGCCAAGGCTGAGCCCATCAGCAATGGTGGTAGCACCTCTGGGATAACATAGTTAAGAAGGGAAAAAAAATACTGGGAGACAAAACTGCAGCTGGGGTGAGGAGTGAGAACATGTGAGAGGAAGGACTGTGCAGACACCCAGGTCAGTGCAGGAGGAGGGCAGGAGGGGCTCCAGGCGCCGGAGCAGAGATTCCCCTGCAGCCCTGGTGCAGCCCATGGGGAGGCAGCTGTGCCCCTGCACCCATGGAGGCCCACGGGGAGCAGAGATCCCCCTGCACCCGGGGAGGAGCCCACGCCGGAGCAGGGGGATGTGCCCAAAGGAGGCTGTGACCCCGTGGGGAGCCCACGCTGGAGCAGGCTCCTGGCAGGAGCTGTGGCCCCATGGGGAGAGGAGCCCAGGCTGGAGCAGGTTTGGTGTCAGGGCTTGTGACCCCATGGGGGACCCACGCTGGAGCAGGCTGCTCCTGAAGGGCTGCACCCATGGAGGGGACCCACGCTGGAGCAGTTCATGGAGGACTGTCTGCCGTGGGAGGGACCCCACGCTGGAGCAGGGGAAGAGTGTGAGGAGCCCTCCCCTGAAGAGGAAGGAGCGGCAGAGACAACGCGTGATGAACTGACCGCAACCCCCATTCCTTGTCGAGTGGGGGGAGGAGGGAGAGAAAATTGTGAGTGAAGTTGAGCCTGGGAAGAAGGGAGGGGTGAGGGGAAGGTTTTTTAAGATTTGGTTTTATTTCTCATTACCCTACTCAGTTTTGGTTGGTAATAAATTAAACTGATTTTCCCCAAGTCGAGTCTGTTTCGCCTGTGAAGGTAATTGCTGAGTGATCTCCCTGTCCTTATCTTGACCGTGAGCTTTTTTGTTATATTTTCTCTCCCCTGTCCAGTTGAGAAGGGGAGTGACAGAGCAGCTCTGGTGGGCACTTGGCGTCCAGCCAAGGTCAACCTACTACACCTCTTTGCACTACTTTCACCACTGATTAGGAAGGTGGAGACGACACTGGGAGAAAGAGGGCTTCTGCTTTGGAAAAAAAAAAAAACAAAACCCACAGAGAATTCAACAGTACCATTTCTTTAAGCAAGTTTCCTTTCTTTAAGCCATACACACAAACTTTTTTTCATCATCATGAGTTTAGAAAAGAGATACCAGTGTACCAAAAAAGCCTGAACTTGCTCTGGATTGAGTTAACATGGTGGATTTGTGAATAATTATATAAAATGCTGCTGAGCATACTACTGCCAATGCCCAGCTGCAAAGTCCCATTGGATGGATTACTTACTCTAACAACAATTTCAGACTAGCAAATTGAGGGCCAGCAGGTTTTGTCTCTGTCTCCTTTATCAAGTCTTGAGACAAATCATTTAACACCTGCATCTGTTTGTCTTTTCCCAATTAAGCGGTACAGTATTCAGCCAGGAGGAATCCAGATGACTGTTCAGGGACAAAAGAGCTGTTCAACATAACTAAAGGTGGCAGAACTTGGTGATTAATTTGTCTCCTTTGTTTCTGTAGTTGGAGAAGAAAGAGGAAAAGACAGTGGTGGAGTAATTATACTTAACTGCACCAAGAGATTTCTGCAGTCCAGAATTCATGAGTGCTTTCAAGTTGCTTGGAGATCAAAAGCTGGGAGATGCTTCCTAAATATAGGGAAGAACTATTTGAAGGTAGGAATACATGACACAGCAGCTGAAGAGTGGTGCGCCCAGCTTGTTTGCACTCATTTGCGCTTCTTGGGCTTTTTTTAGAAAGCCGTATATGTAAGTTGTGGTGGCTGTGGAACATGGCGTATGGAGAGGCTGGTACACATGGCTCGCTGTGTAGCACCATGCACCCGCCCTGGCTGCTGGGTAATACAGATTTGCTGCAGATGTGTGTGGTTGCACTGGGGTTTGGGGGTTACTTCTACCATTGACTCTTTTTTTCCAGGCAAAAGGACTTTTGAGAAAGCATTTAAAATATTTTGAAACCTGTGACTTCACACTCAGCTGCAGTTCTAAGTTCAGTAGAGTCACTGGGAGACTGACTGCAGCAAGGCTATAGTTTCATCTTGGGAGGGCTTACACAGACATTTCACCTTATCCATTTTGCACTTTCATTAGATGAGACTTGTTTAAAGATAAGAATGCGCACAAGTCTCCAAGGTTTCATGACCCTTAACAAGGGAAGAGGGAAGCAAGTTTCCAGATGAAATATTAGACAACATCTCATGTGAAATCATTTGGGATCTCTAGCGTTCTCTGATCATGGCTGGTTCTGGTACCAGGAACTGGAGGCTGCTTCTGAAGGAGCAGCGGCAGCAGAGCAGCTTTATTGCTCATGAAGCATTGACACCATTTAGTGCAAAGGTTAGCTATCTCAAATCCAATTGCTCTCATTCCGTAAAGCACATGCTGATTTTCAGTGCTTTAACTAGCGAAGAAATGTGCTCTGGTATTTAGGTTGTTACTCTTTCTGCTAGTAAGTGGAAAAAAAAAGAGAAAATAAAGAAAAGAGAAACAGCAGTGGACATTGAAAGGAAACACTGGACAGAACTAATGAGCCAGCACATGTGAATTTTAGCCCTTGTAAAATTCACTACAGTGATTTCCCATCTCTAAAGGTCATAGTGGCTTTGTTTTCCAATTTGGGTTTAGAGAAGTAAAGAACACTGAATGCTGCTCAGATCTGGATGACACTTGACAAGAGCATAAAATAATTTTATTCCTGTGTAAGTCTGACAAATGATTTGGCCTGGGCAATTTAACAAGGCCATAAGATATTGGAATCACTAGAGAATGATTTCATGGCCAATGGGCTAGAGGCAGCTCTGTTTTTTCTGTCTAAGCTGTGGGTCATTATGGATGTGTGACAAAATATGTTCCAGGACTTTGAAGATTTGAGAAGCCTTAAGATGAGATGGTAACAGATGCTTATATCACAGACAAGGAATAAGATCCTTTCACGGGCAAACTAGAAAAGAATGTTAGCAAAATATGTATTTTCCCTGCATTTTAAATGTACTGGGTACATTTCTGTATTGTTCCCAGCCTTAGCTGAGATATAAAATTGCATTGCATATTTAGACAGATATTCTTTGCTTTGTAAAAATGCTTTCTAAAAGCTTTTCCCAAGCATGCTTTTAGTATGACTAACAGAAACACCTTTTAAAAGCAATAGCCACTTGGGAGTAACATTTCTAAGGAACATTTTCCCTTTCTTTGCCCTGTGCTGTTCAACCAGCAATAGCTGCAACTGTGAGGAGCAATAGAGCCTCAGGGGACCATATATGGCTACTAACAGGCATTTTCTGTATGTAAATTTAGGAGGTCATCACATAAGACGTCTCAGATCTGTTACTTATTGCCTCTCATCACATGGTTCCTCTGGAGCAGGTGCCCAATCCAGTATCTATACATCAGTCCATAGAAGTCTGCTCCCATTCAAGCAGGCAAATATTTATTTTTGTCTGATTTCACTTTGTCTCTTCACACATCCTCTTTTATCCCACTTCTGTTAACTGTTGCTTCAATGAACTAATATTTTTTCTGTTGCTACAGCAAATACTTCCTCAAGCACATTCAAAGATGAGCATGTTAGAATATTTTGCTGAATCAGGAATTCTTTGCATAGCAATATCCCACAGTATGTGTACAGAGGACTTAGATGGGGAACACTCTTAGCTACTGCTACGTGCAAACTGTGAAAAATTAACCTTTTTCTTTGGGGCAAAAAACTCCTTATTTAATGTAGTTACTACTTTGCTCATAACTGAACAGAGTTGCCATGACAAAAGTCAGCATGTAAGTCACATTGTAATGACAGCTTAGTTACCAGTCTTTCCCAGTAATAATGGTTGAAAAAAATGCTTATAGAGCTGAGAATGTCAGTCTTGTCCAGACAAAGAGTGCAGAGCATCAAAAAAAAAAAAAAAAAAAATCCCTGTGAGGGTCTCCATATCACAGAGAGCTCAAAACAATGGTGGAGAGAATGATGATCCTCACAAAGATTTAGCTTAAGGGAGGAGAACCCTTATCAAGGGTTGAAAGGACTGTGAAATATATTTATGCAATAAAATTAAAATAAACCCCCACACAACAAAAAGCCAACAACATATGCTACCCAATAATAACATGAAAATAACTAGGATCTACTACCATCAAGATAATACATTGTCTCTGCCTGCCTTCCACTCACTCTGCTGGCTGCAGGTCATATACACTGGAATGTAGATGGCCTCACACCAATTTAGGAGCAGTGACAGGCAACTACAGATTGCACTCCAAGTGCAATGCTGTGGCCATTAGTTTAAATACAGCTGTGCTATGGCCAAGCAATAGGACTTCATAGAAGAGTAAGCAGACAACTTCAGTTCTGTGAATGGCTCTCCTAAGGCCCTTTTTGGACTATTTAGGTCCATTCTGTTTTCCACATTTCACAAAATAAGTTGGAAAATTGAAAAGGGGGCAGAAAAGATCTCCAGGAGTACTTAAAATTTAGGAATATCTCTCAATATAATATACTTAATTCCTCCAAAAGATCCAAGATATATTTAGTTTAGCTCTATCTGAAGTTAAAAGTTTGCTTGATCACAGTTTATAAATGTCTACATGGTGAAGGGTCAGGCAGTCTTCCGCATGTTGGGAGCCAGTTGTTGGAAACTGAAACTGGACCAGGTCACTTCCCTAATGAGACACAAAAACTAAGTGTCAGGCTAGTTAACTTTTCAAATAACTTATCTAGGAATATGGTAGATCTTCATGTATTTGATATATTGAAGTCTAAGTTGCATGTCTTTCAAACACGTAACACAAATAAGTGACATACTTCAAAAAGGGATTATGAGATTGGTTCTTTCACCTCTGTTAGGAAGGTGGTCAGTTTAGATTATCAAAATGGCCCCTTTGTCTATAATAATGAATGGTTCTAAATCCATGTGGTATGAGTTTTAGAAGGTATGATTTTCCTCATATTAGCATAAGCTATTCATGCAGTTATACGAGGTCTTCTTGACATCCAATATTTTTAAGAGACTAAATTAGCAGTTTGAGTGTAGATCCTGATACATGATGCAAAGCTAGGTATTTTTCCATGAGGTTGACCCAATCTTCATTCTTTAAAAGCAACAAGCTTTAAGATATACACCTTAATGTATTTTTGTGCTCTTTTCTTTCTAAGTGATTAAGTACAATAGCAAGGCCAAACTCTGGTCATTATGTAAGCAAACAAAATAGCTGCAGGAAGCATTTGCAAACACTGATTCTGAAGCATCAGCAGGACTATCATGTTCCTTCCATCAGGGCAAGTGGAAGATCTATCTAGGATGGTTTTCTTGCAAGACTTAATTACCTTACCACATCCACATGTAACAAGATTATCTTAACTTCACTGCTGTGTCAGGCACACTTTTATTAAAAGGAAATCTAGACCCTTCTCTTGGACAGCTCTGCTTCCTCTCTCTGTGTAACACATAAAATAATGTCTCTTACCCCATTATCTACTCTCCTTGGGAAGATACTGCAAGGTCCCACAGGAAAACTGAGAACATCTCCATTACACTGTTGTTTTCTGCACAGGAGTGTAGATGTTAATTGACATTTGAGAGACTGTAAAACCAAGACAATACAGCGTGACCTTTTTATTCAGCCTTCAGCTTGCACAGGGGTTACTTTGTTATGGATATTAAGCCCATGTATTGTCCAGTACAGTTAGACCTTTGGTAGAAATAGAAGCTCCATTCTGACAAAGTGTTACTCATTGTGTGCTCATCAGCTAAGTATTGAATACAATGTCTCATCAGAAGCCTTGGCACTTACCTCAAGATTTGACTTATCACTTGGAAAACGAATGTTCTCATGAGCAGTGAATGTTTTGTAAATTAGGAGCCTTCAGGAAGTGTGTTATCTCCATTTTTAAATCTTAGCGTGGATGTCTAATCCCCTCTTTCTTCTTCCTTCCAGCAGTACAGATTCTACACTTTCCATCATCTCTGCAAGACAAAGTGTAATAAAATATAGATGTAGATGTGCTCTTCTTTGCTGCTTGCAATGCAGCCCACTATGGAAGGGATTAGCATTCTGATTCAGAGCCTGCTGAAGCCCACTGGAAATATTTCTATAGGACTTAGAGTCAAAGAATATGTCTATACTGCCTGGTAAGATGGCCCCAAAACTAGACTTTGTATGCCAAATCTGTAAGCATGAGTGGAGGAGCTACACTGTCTGGAGAGCTCAGATTATGCCTGAGAAGTGATGTTCAGCCACGTTTACGGGGGTGGCTGGGAGGAGAATGGGATGAACAGGGAGGAATCCCGGCTTAGGGCTGTTCTGAAGGCTGCTCTTTAAGTGCAGTTGCCATGTAGTCAAGGCCACATTTGGGCTCCACTCCACTGACCACCTTCTATCAAGTATTAACATCCTGAGACTAGCCAAGATGTGATCATTTTGTCTTGGGAGACATCTGTGTAGTTTGCTGTAAACTTTCCTGTGAACATTTGTTAAAAGCACAATGAGCCGAAAAACTCCTTTATAAGGCCATTTTTTTAAATTGCAATTGAACAAGGAGTCCATGTATCTAAGAGACATGGGATAAATCTGAATATTAACCCACAATTCCACAGAAGGAATCAATTCTTGCTTTTTTTTTTTTTTTTTCTGTAGCAGTGGGCATTGTTTTGCACATTTGGTTTTTCCAAAAGCTCCTCTTGTTTTTTCCTTATTTGATGTCCATGACCTCTTCTATTTCTTCGCTAAGAACTCTATCTTCTTCTTTTGCGTTTTCATTTTTTCCTTTCCAACATTTTCCAGCATAAGGTACCTTTTTTGCCTTAAGTCATATCTCAGTGCTTTAATTCCTTTACCTATTTGCAGGACAAGTACCAAATGCACCCCTTTCAGAGAAATGGAGCCCACATAGATTAAATGATTCGCCCCAGTACATCTGTCACACAGCAGAAAACTGAGATCAGGACTTCTAAATCCAAGACTAGACCTTCACCAATTGAACAAATCACACCAGACAATTAAGGTCCTGTGACGTCCCACATGGTCCTGATCTGGCACATGGCCCTGCCAGATGCTCAGCAAGACCCTGGCAGCTGGAAATATATATCAGGCTTTTAAAGATGTGCCATCTGAGCTGGCATTCCCCTCGGGTGCAGGCAACTTCAGAGCTTCCTGTGCACTGGTTATTTTTGGTATTCTTCATATATTATAATCTAGGTTGCTCTACAGGGTAAGTTTCTCCAGTGAGTTCAGAGGGTTTCCAAAAGTGGCAAGGAGGGCTCACATCTAACCCAAGGAGGCCCGGGAAAAAGAACAAAGTAAGGTCATTTTATTTCTCTAGGCAAAAATGGGAAACAAGAAAGCAAGCTGCACATTCAAGCTCTCCAAGTGAGAAGACAATAACAAGAATTATAAAAGGAATTATCAGCAACAGCACACACAAAGAAGCTCACAAATCATCCACTACATGGCCTGACTCAAGATCAAATACATCGATATTCAAACACAGGAGAGACTCTTGTTTACATTTAACAGGGATGACACTTAGCAGACCTTTTGCTGATGCTCTCAAAGGAGTGTTAGTTGAGATAAAAGAGTTATACCTTGGGACTTAAACAGCAGCTATTACTGTAAGTAGACAGAAGTCAGGTGCAGATAACAAAGGGCTAGTGAGACTTGATGGACCAGCTGAGGCTGAGAGAAAGAAATACCTGCAACATGAAAGAAGTCTTAAGTTTTCCTTTTGATCTTCTTTAGTATCTTCCAGTATAATTTTGTCTGTTTATGTGCTCCAGTGACCTCCACGACTGTAATGTCTAAATGCCTTGCTGGTTTTCAGATGTCCACTCTCAAAGCACTCTTTTGAAGGAGAGGAATAGTGGACCCACAGGTAAAAAGCAGCACTGAAGGAACAAGAAAGGTGATGCCATTTCCCTTATATGACAAAGCGATGCTCCAGTCACACATGTTTGTGTGGCAGAGCTTGGCAATACAAGGAAGAGTAGTCTGGAGGGGATACTCAAGATGTGAGCTACTAACGAAGTGTGATACATCATGCTGAGATGGTCATGACTGAAGAGAGTGCACAGATAGGGAACATGTGACCTTGAGAAATATATGCATGCTACCAATGATTACTGATTGTGCTAAGATCTTGTTTCACATGCTCTTGGTTCATATGGCTCCCTTAGTACTGTAAATCTCCTTTCAGGCCCTAAAATCATTAGATACAAAGCTCTTAGCTTTTGAAGATACAGGCTTAAAACAGACCTTAAGAAAGTAGAAAACCTCATGGGTTCACATATTCTGGCACAGAGACCTGTGTACTAGCCCTTTGGTCAGTAGCTTCTCCTGTAGCAAATCCACTGTGCAGAGTAAGGGGGATTAAACACAATTCTGCATGTTTCAAAACTCAGACAGTTTTCAGGAGAAATTATCTGTCACCTTAATCCCTGCAGCTCTGTTCATCTCTGATCAGAAAGGGGAGTGCCAAATTGACATACTGATTCACTACCAAAAAAGCGCATGCCTATAAGCACAGATCATGATTTGCATACTTATTAGCCTTGACTGCCAGGGAACATTCTGGTTCCTTTGCAAGCACAGAAACAGTAAAAATATGCTAATAGCAGCATATCAAATTTGGGCTTTAGCCAATCTGTCAATATTGAAATTACTTGCCTGTAATATAGTGGGTAAACAACTTGCTTTATAGGATGATCCGAGGCATGATCTGAACTTGTTGAAATTTAGTCATTTTAAATTTAGTCATTTTGTGCCTGAAAAACTTGCAGATCAGAAAGCAAAACATAAGCATACATGCAAGACAGATTTCACACTAACTTTCTATTCTGTTATCTATTTGGTGCCTTCTTTTAGGCTTTGTGAAGTGGCTCATTCAAGAAGCCGGGGGGGTGGGGTCATTTCCAGAGAGAATCACTTAAATCACCATCTTAAATGACTTTGCAAAACAGACTAGCTTTGGATATGTTATTGCTAAAAGCAGGGCAGGGGGTGTGGAATGTTAAATCTTACCCATGGAGAATGCTGTCTCACCATACACAGCACAACTACTACCCTAGAAGAAGCGAGAAAGAAGATGAGAGAGATGTCAGAGCAAACGGGAGAACTTTTCCAGGCAATGCAGCCAAAGGATTGGTTTAACAGCTGGAGACCTGGATCTTGGTTCACCTCTCTCCTAAATTCACTGGGACTTACAGTTTGGGGCAAGTGCTTTCAAATATTGTTATAGTGTTGGGCTGTGGGTTCTCGTTCTTGATGATCAGCCTTGCAATTGTAAAATGTATGATTTTGCAGCTTTAATTTTCTTTATCCTGTCTCTCTATCTATTATGTGAGTATCACCACCCTGGATGAAGATTATACAGACAATGTTTGAGCCACAGGGTGGTGTGAGAGACTGGAAGAGTTAATGTATGTTGATGTCTCAAACATTGTGGCGAAACAAGTTCAGGTCTGCATGGTGACACAAAACCACAGGTGAGAAGTGGGTTGGCACAGAGCTGAGAGGTGTGTCAGAGGATGCGCAGTTCCATATTCTGCTGTGCCTTACAACTCACCATAGATGACCAGAGGTCATACAGAGTTCATTTGAGGAAGGGGCTCACAACCACCCGAAAGACCCCTTGTGACCACCCCCCACAATGGCACCTGTGCAGAAGATCAAGAACATTCTGGAACAAGAGCTATATAAGTTTTCAAGGGGGTGGGATTGGTGCGATCAAGAGGCAGGGACTAGTCTATAAAAGACACAACTCCAAGGAGCCAGGTGCGCACCCATCACTGAAGGATTGCCATGTCTATCATCATCACAGAGGGAGCCAAGGGTGGTGATAACTCTCTCTCTCTCTCTGCCCCTCTCTCTCCTTTTCCTCTTTTTCCTTTCTTCTCATAAGCATTTCATTTAGAACCCAAGTTGCTTACTGTTACGCTTTTGAAGTTCAGGTTGCCCACTGTTACATTTGCCAAGTTCAGGTTGTTTCTATCATCAACAAAACATTTAATTGATCATTTGGTGTCATTTCACCTTAATTTAGCCCAAGGGAATCATGAAACCACTACGACCCGCCCTGGGCTGCCCAGTCTGGGTCGTAATAGGGATGGAGATCCATGCAGCAGCAAAGACGCAAGAGTTATTGGTGTGTTAGAAACCATGGAAGCACCTGAGAACAGTCACATTGGAAATAGGGCTTCTCCCCACAAAAAGGTGGAGGGATCAACAGCCCAGCTGAAGTGCATCTACACCAATGCACGCAGCATGGGCAACAAACAGGAGGAGCTGGAAGCCATTGTGCAGCTGGAAAACTATGATATGGTTGCCATCACAGAAACATGGTGGGATGACTTGCACAACTGGCGTGCTGCAATGGATGGCTATAAACTCTTCAGAAGGGATAGGCAAGGAAGGAGAGGCAGTGGGGTAGCCCTGTACGTTAGGGAGTGTTAGGGACTCTCTAGAGCTTGATGATGGTGACAATAGGGTGAGTGTTTATGGGTAAGAATCAGGGTGAAGGCCAGCAAGGCAGGTATCATGGTGGGAATCCATTATAGATGACCCAACCAGGATGAAGAGGCAGATGAAATATTGTGTAAGCAGCTGGGAGAAGTCTCACAATGACTAGCCCTTGTTCTTGTGGGGGACTTCAACTTACCAGATGTCTGCTGGAAATACAATACAGAGAAGAGGAAACAGTCTAGGAAATTCCTGGAGTGTGTGGGAGATAACTTCCTGACACAGCTGGTGAGTGACCCAACTAGGGAAGGTGGAGTGTCCTACCTTGGAGATGCTCAAAAGCTGTCTGGATATGGCCCTGAGCAACTGGCACTAGGTAGCCCTGTTCAAGCAGGGGATTTGGACCAGATGATCTTTAGAGGTCACTTCCAACCTCAAACACTCTGTGATTCTGTGATCCTCTGTCCCACTGGACCTGCTCTTCGCAAGCAGAGAAGGACTTGTGGGTGATGTGATTGTTGGAGGCCACCTTGGGCATAGCTATCATGAAATGATTGAGTTTTCAATTCTCAGAGAAGTAAGCAGGAGGGGTAGCAGAACTGCCACCTTGGACTTCTGGAGGGCAGACTTTGGCCCGTTTAGGGGCCTGGTTGATAGAGTCCCTCAGGAGGCAGTTCTGAAGGGCAAAGGGGTCCAGGAAGGCTGGACATTCTTCAAGAAGGAAATCTTAAAGGCACAGGAGCAGGCCGTCCCCATGTGCCAAAAGACAAGCCAGCAGGGAAGAAGACCAGCCTGGCTGAACAGAGAGCTTTGGCTGGAACTCAGGGGTAAAAAGAGAGTTTATGACCTTCGGGAGAAGGGGCAGACCACTCAGGGAGATTACAAGGATGTTGTGAGGTTACGCAGGGAGAAAATTAGAAGGGCCAAAGCCCAGCTAGAACTTAATCTGGCTACTGCTGTAAAAAACAATAAAAAATGTTTCTGTAAATACATTAGCAACAAAAGGAGGGCTAAGAAGAATCTCCATCCTTTATTGGATGCAGGGGGAAACATGGTGACAAAGGATGAGGAAAAGGCTGAGGTACTTAATGACTTCTTTGCCTCAGTCTTTAATAGGAAACATCGTATGGTATGGAATAGACCTTTCGTCAGTTTGGATCAACTATTCTGGCTGTGCCCCCTCCCAGCTTCTTGTGCACTTGGCAGAGCATGAGAAGCTGAAAAGTCCTTGACTAGTTTCAGCAGTACTTAGCAACAACTGAAACATCCGTGTGTTATCAGTATTATTCTCATACTAAATCCAAAACAAAGCACTATGCCTGCTACTAGGAAGAAAATTAACTCTATCCCAGCTGAAACCATGACACCTGGCTAGCCAGGGAGTTCCCAGTTGACTGGAGGTTAGCAAATGTGATGCCCATCTACAAGAAGGGCTGAAAGGAGGATCTGGGGAACTACAGGCCTGTCAGTCCAACCTCAGTGCCAGGGGAGGTGATGGGGCAGATCATCCTGAGTGCCATCACCAGGCACATAGAGGACAACCAGGTGATCAGACCCAGTCAGCACGGGCTCATGAAAGGCAGGTCCTGCTTAACCAACCTGATCTCCTTCTATGACAAGGTGACCCGCTTAGTAGATGAGGGAAAGGCTGTGGATGTTGTCTACTTGCACTTTAGTAAAGCCTATGACACCATTTCCCACAGCACCTCTTGAAGAAACTGGCTGCTCATGGCTTGGATGGGTGCATTCTTCACTGGGTAAAAAACTGGCTGGATGGCCAGGCCCAGAGAGTGGTGGTGAATGGAGTTAAATCCAGTTGGAGGCCAGTCAGCCAGTGGGCTCTGGTTTCACTGATTCTGTAACTAAGGCTCCCCCACCTGTCCATGCTCCTGCACTGGGGCAATTGGAATAATTTATCACCCTCCACAGCTGTACACCTTGCCTGTGTGCCATACGGAGCCTGAAGTGGCTTCCTTGGGAGCCATAGGCAAACCAAGCCCTGGGAGACCAACAGCATTGCCCTTGGGCGACCCCAGTGAGGTGGGTATCATGCTGTTGAGAGTGGGGAGCCCTTTACACAGGGGACAAGTGCCACAGCTGCAGAGCAAGGGCTCTGACTGCTGTGGCTCCTGTGCGAGCATGAGACTCATTCACTATACCCTCTCGCGACCTGTGAGCTCAGGTTCCCACCACCTTAACAAGGAAGACATAACGTGGGCAGCAAGACTGAAGAAAGCTTTTGAGATGTCTCCAACTCAAAGCATGCACTTGTGCAGTCCGTGCCACATTTATGAGAGGCAGTGGCCTGACAGCAGCCGTGTGGCAGAAGAGGTGCACTCATACCTGTATTTGGGACACCTCCAGTGGATATCCAATGACGGTATATGGGCAAAGATTTGCAAGATCTTTGATAATTGTCACATCAAAAGAACTGTCTAACTGTCTATGTCCAAGTACTAGAGAAGCCCAGGCTTCTCCCCATTTTCAGTTAGTGCAGAACATGGCCAGTTCTTCCATGATGTGCAAAGCTACCAGAACCTTTCTCGACTAATGATGGATCTTTGGAAAATGAAGTTAAAATTGAGATGAGATGCTATCTCTGCATCTTTCACACCAGTGAGTTTCACTCTGTGGCCCAACCTTTCCCCTCAAAGAGTTTGTTTCACTGCAAAATGGCCATAATAACATTGCATTTACCATGCATCTTTGCTAGTTCAAAGAGGTAAAGCACATTATGGTTTTGGTGTACGAAGGTAAGAAGAGAAACATGTTATTTGAGTAAGATCTCACATGCGAATTTTGTCCTTTGAATATATCCATGATATCTTGTTCAGTGTTTTGCATCACTCCAGCTTCAAAGAGCAAGCTCTGAGCTACAGCTAATGACAGTTTGCTGATCTCTCCTCTTGAATGTGCTGCTTGTTTCTTGGGGCTTTTTTTCCCTCTTGTGTACCTTTGGGCTTTTGAACCAATGAAAATGCTTACCTAGCAGGTTCATCTCACCAAGTTCTTTTGGTCAATGACAAGGCTGAGAATCTGGGGGACAAAGAAGAATGACAAGTACCCTTTGAGACCATGAAGATGATGCAATCTTCTTAGCCCTCTGCATTCCAACAGATTGTTATCACAAAGTCAGGCTTGCCAGTGACCCAGGCTAAAGCACTTCCATCACATTAACTGGTTCCCATTCCAAGAGGCTCCAGGTTTTCCAGGCTTTTTGGCAATTTCCTCTCACTTCTTCAGAGACGCTTATCCTTTTGCAGTCCCTTCTGGAGAGAGGTATCCTGGATGAATTTTCTTTTTCATATTCTGTAAAAGTCCTGAGCCACTGACAACTGTGGTCACAGCAGCATTATTAAAAACTTTTCTTGACCAGTCTGTTTTCTGACTCCCAGACAATAACAGGCACAGATAGCCAGATGCTGCAGGACCTCCATCTCACTTGTGTTCAGGCACAACTAAACACCCACTGTACATCCCTGGGTCCCCGCAGTGCCCCAGCCAGCAGCTGTCTTTTGCCCACGAACATGCTGCAGGACCTGCCTGGCAGCACTGGCACTTGCTGCCAGTTGTCACCTTTCCCCGAGTCCCTTGGCTACAGAGACATGATTCCTCTCAAGAACAGAATGAGTACAGTCCAGGGCTAGTTCCTGTGAGTCCCAAGATGCCAAGGAAGGAGGGCTTTCAGGAGCAGGCTGCATAAGAAGGAAGGTTGTCTGGTTTTCTGTGCAACTGTGAGAACCTTTAAATGCCAAGAGTCTGTAGGCACAAGAGATGCTCATGTTGCAAGCTTACAATTGTAAGAAAAGCTCACAATGAAAGAAGTGCTTCAGATGGTACATAGATTCATCCATGCCTGGCACTATTCATTGAGTAATAACCAAGTTGCAGCTGCATGTGAGCCTGCAGGCGATGCCAGTGGCCCTGAGTAAGCATGCGAAGAGGTGTGCCTAGGTGCAGGGGTGGTTAAGGACAGCATGATGTCTAGAGAGGATCCCATAGGTTATACTCTCCCTGTCTGTGTGCAGAAGCTGCTCTGGGGGCAGCTGGTTTCAAGAGGTGGGTGCCCTGGTTTGGCGATAGGCTGATGCCGCAGCTCTGCTGAAAGGTAGCAGGATGACTCCCATACACTGCACCACACCACAGCTGTCCAGCACCAAATCTCTCCAAGAAGGAAGGTTGAGGGAGATCTAATTGCTGTCTTCCACTACCCAGAGCCTGTCTTTTCTTAGAGGTGCACAGAGAAAGAACGTAATGCAATGGTCACACATTGCACCAAGGGAAGTATGCCATGAGAGCAGAAAAACCCTGGAAGAGGTAGCCAGAGAGGGTGGGGAATCTCCTTCTTTGGCAACAATAAAGTTCAGCTGGACAAGACCCTGAGTGACATGTCCTAACTTTGGTATTAGCCCTGCTTTGGGTAGCAGGCTAGACAAAAGACCTCCAGAGGTCTCTCCCAGCCCAAATTCTCTACGTTACTCTGATTGTGACAGTGAGGATCAAGGCCTTGGTGACCTTATAGTGCGGGTGTTTCCATTGCTCTGAAGGCCTTCAGGTGGAGCTACCAGTAACAAAAGCATTGTCCAAAGATTGTTGGAGGGGGAACTGCTGATGGTGGGGGGAGTCTTTTCTTTGATGATGACAACAGCACAGATGAGTTTGTACCAAACTGCATGACTTGAGTCCCTAATGTATATGATGAACAAAGAAAGAGCCAGCACAGATCCCCAAATGAGCTGTTAGTGATGACAGATATATCGCTGAGCAAAAGGAGGTGCTGTTTATAGTTGCCAACACTGTGGCCAGGAGTCACCCAGCACTTGGGCAGTTTTCCATGCCGGGCTGCCTGGCACAGCAGCCCTTACCTCCTGCATACTAGAGCTCTTACCTCAGTATCAGCCAGCTAGCAAAGGCAAATGACCAGCTTCAGCATTTTTTTCACCCATGGAAAACAGCCCATTTCCTTGACAGGTGATAGTTATCCGCAGGAATTTGGCTTTGCAGATCTTAATAAGCCAGGAAGTCTGAGGATTTCTGTTGCAGAAAGCTTTAGCGTAAGTGTTTAATAGCCTGGCATAAGATCACAGCATAAAAATCAAGATGATCCATGTTGAAAGACTGAATGTTCTGACCACAGTCATGAGTAACAGATATTTATAGGAGAAGTGTAAGAAAGTGTAAAAATGGGGGTCATTTACTGGCTTTAGCCCTAAGCACAAGAAGAACAACCACAATCACATGGTAAGGCATTTCCATGGCAACTGATAACATTTTCCATTAAACTGGAATTAATTTCCGGCTATAATCTGCCTAAGGACCCAGAACACATAAGGATGCAGCAAGATAGCTAACGCCATATGTAGAAAAAGGAAATGGCTGAACTATGGGTATGATAGGAGTGGGAAGGAATGAGAGCAGGACTTGGTGTAAGAAAACCCTGTCCCAGCATGTTGTGTCATGGGCAGGAAATGCTCCCTGCCCTCCATTACCACTGGATCTCACTACATGGGTTTCCCTGCAATGGACTTGGTAAAAAATGTAGGTGTAAGAAGTCTGCATCACTTCTCTTTCCCTGGTCCCATAACTGTGTCATGGGTCTCTCCTAGCTTAGGAACACAAAGTATTAATTAACTGCCTTCCCAGATACGCTGCCTCCATGATTGCCAGGGCCCTGACCAGCCCCCCAGGGCTTCCCCCACCCTGTCCATGGCCCAGGATCCCCCTCCAGCCCAAACCAGGGTTGTCAGTCCCCATCCCAGCAACACTGCAGGTTGTCAGTCTCCAGCTTCCCCAGCCTTGCCCAGCCTGGCCATGGGTGCCGATGAGCTGGGCCAACCAGTGGGCCAACATCCCAGCCCATCTGCAGCCTGACCCCATCCCCACAGCCCTGCCTGGACATCTCTGGGCATGACTCTGCGCTGCAGATTGACTTCCTGGCTTGAACTCATCCTGCCTCATCACCATGAACCTGCTTGATGATCCGCAGGCATGACTGAACCCGTTGAGGGTCTCCAGGCCTGTCTCTGCTGCCTGGATGGGGGCGGTGGGACAGGTCTTGGTGTTAGCACACCCAGCTCCCGACTCCCGGGCCCTGAGGGAGCTGCCAGCCCTTGCTGCACCCTGGCGCAAGTGTCTGCAGTGCCATGATACCTAGGTTCTGCTGCAAGTCCTTGCCAGGAAACTACACCCCAACCCACCCACAGCCTCCTGCACCCTAATAGATCCTGTTGTTGCTGTAACTGCAAGCTACAGATCAAGTGGCAGTGGGGCACTCCCAAGGGAAGTTTGAACCGGGCCAACAGAAGTCCTTCTGTCAATTTATGAGTCGTGGAGAAGTGTTACTGCTTGATAGCTGGATCTGTTGTCTTCCCACAACTGAAAACTAGAGTGATGAGGCCTTATGTCCTCTTCTTCAGCCCCTCCTTGAGGAATGAGCAGCATTGAATAGGTCTGTCAGTCCAGCTGGCCCAAGGTCTTGGGGAGTGTGAGAGAAGAGCTGCCTTCAACAGAGATTTGATTAACTAGCATCTAGGAGGGTTGTATTAACTTGCCTCTAGGCAGGATATATTCATGATCTCCCAGTGCACAGGGATAATGGTAACTGATTCATCAGGTAGACTGTCCCTGTTTACCTTCCCAGCTATCTAGACAGGTTATCACTCTGGTTATGAAGCAGGTGTCAGGTGCCAGCATCAGCCCTCAGATGAGGATGTTGTACCTACAGCAGCTCCCAGCACTTAGGAAGTGCTCAGTTTTCATGACTGGGGTGAGTGGTGTCAGGCTAGCCCAGTGCCCAGACCCCTGGGGTGGAAAGGAGCCAATGATGGTGCTTTGGCTCAGCGCAGATCCCCTTTCTCTCAGTGACTCTCACTCAGTAGCCACAACAAGTGGCACACCTCCAGCAGCCTCCACCAAGAGCACGTTTTGCAGCTTTTAACCTAGGCAAAATAAGGAGAGGAGCACAGTCACAGCTAACGGAAATTATTCTTAACTTTATGAGGAATGGCTTCAAGTGGAGCACTCCACTGAGTGAATATGGATTCCCCCTTCTTTTCTTCCCCGAAGCAATTTATTTGTGAAGATCCCAGTAATGAACAGATACTGTGCTTTCTCTCCCTCTGCAAGTGTCAACCCACGTATGAACAAGATGCTGTGTGATGGGACACTCCTCTCATGTCAGAACAATCTGTAGTGGTTATTAAAGATTTGCAGGCAGGTATGAAGAAACAGACTGAGAAAAGATTATGTGTATTCCCTGTTCCAGAGCTAGAGGAAAACAAAGGTCACCAATCTTCTGAATGCTTTCTTGCAGTCAAGGGCTTCTGGAGATGCATGCACAAATAGCAAACCTGCTATCTTGGAGATGGGGCTAGAGGGAAACCCAGCTTAGTATATATACACTTCAGAGGAGACAGCATGAAAAAGATGAGGTTTCCTGGAACCTTAGCCACCCTGATCAAACCACTGCAACTGAAGTCAATATCAAAATTCTCACCATCTTCCATAAGTTTCATGTTTTTTCCATCCATTTTCCCCTCAGATGTATTGAGGAAAGAATCCACCTCTATTATTTTCATCTGCTGTGCAGATGAGAAAATGCTGCATTTGTACATGTAAAAGGATTTCTCTTGTTTCCCTGGGCTGGGAGTCTGAGACACACAAAAATGTGAAGCCATAGGTGCCATTATTTGTATAGAAACAGTGTAAATCTGAGGAAGAAACACACCTTTGACGCCCTGTAGTTTCAAAAGAAGTGAAAGGAAACATGACACATCCTGTTTCTACAAACCCTTTTCCAGTAACTAAAGAAAATCTTTGAAGTTTTAAGCATTTGCAAAGCTACTTACCTTCATTCACAGTTTTCCTGTTTTCCTCTGAGGTCAAACAGATTTATATGTGAAAGGACAACCTGCACTTGACAGAGTGAAGCCATCTGCCACTTCTTGTTTATACCAGTACTGCAAAGCTAATCTCAGAGTCTCTGCCTTTTCTTGTGTTTTCAAACTCAATAAAAACACAAAGGCTTGAAGAGCGGAATAGGTGGCACATTTTAAATGCTTCTTCAAAGGCGGATTTGCTTCAGTGTTTTCTCATGGTTAAAGTAGGACATCTGCTGAAATAACACAGAAATTGTGAACAAAACAAATGAAAATGCTGGAAAAATCTAAGGTCAAGCAAGTTAACCTGAGTGTTAAGAATGTCCATGGTACAGCCAAGCTCTGATCTGTCTGGTATCTGTTCCAAAGTCAATATCTTCATTCAAGGACTTGCTCTCCCACCCTACAATTTCTTCTCAATGGCAGCCAAATTATCATTGAATCTGATGGGAACAATCTCTGACACTTACATAAATGAGTTCCCAATGCATGGGAACCATACTTCTGAAATCAGTAGAGGCTACATTACTGTAGGTAACAGAATCATAGAAACATTTAGGTTGGAAAAGACCTTTAAGATCATTGAATCCATCCATTATCATAACACTGCCAAGTACACCACTAAACCATGTCCCTAAGTGCCACATCTACACGTCATTTAAATACCTCCAGGGACAGTGCCTTAACCTCTTCCCTGGGCAGCCTGTTCCAATGCTCAGCAACCCTTTTGGTGAAGAATTTTTTCTTAATATCCAATCTAAACCACCCCTGATGCAACTTGAGGCAGTTTCCTCTCATCCTATCACTTGTTACCTGCAAAAAGAGACTGACACCCACCTCACTACAACCTCCTTTCAGGTAGCTGTAGAGAGCGATGACGTCTCCCCTCAGCCTCCTTTGCTCCAGGCTAAACAACCCCAGTTCCCTCAGCTGCTCCCCATCAGCCTTGTGCTCTAGACTCTTCACCAGCTTCATTGCCCTTCTCTGAACACGCTCCAGCACCTCAATGTCTTTCCTGTACTGAGGCGCCCAAAACTAGACACAGTATTCAAGGTGCGGCCTCACCAGTGCCGAGTACAGGGGGACAATTGCCTCCCTGCTCCTGTTGGCCACACTATTCCTGATACAAGCCAGGATGCTGTTGGCCTTCTTGGCCACCTGGGCACACTGCTGGCTCATGTTCAGCCGGCTGTCGACCAACACCCCCAGGTCCTTTTTGGCCAGGCAGCTTTCCAGCCACTCTTCCCCAAGCCTGTAGCGTTGCATGGGGTTGTTGTGACCGAAGTGCAGGACCCGACACTTGGCCTTGTTGAATCTCGTACAGGTGGCCTCAGCCCATTGATTCAGCCTGTCCAGATGCCCCTAGTAAAGCCTTTCTACCCTCAAGCAGATCAGCACTCCCACCTAACTTGGTGTTGTCTGCAAAGTTACGGGGGTGCACTTGATCCCCTTGTCCAGATCATTGATAAAGATATTAAACAGAACCGGCTCCCATGCTGATCCCTGGGGAACACCACTTGTGACTGGTTGCCAACTGGATTTAATTCCATTCACCGCAACTCTTTGGGCCCAGCCATCCAGCCAGTTTTTTACCCAACGAAGAGTGTACCCATCCAAGCCATGAGCAGCCAGTTTCTTCTGGATAATGCTGTGGGAAATGGTGTCATAGGCTTTACTAAAGTGCAGGTAGACAACATCCACAGTTTTTCTCTTATTCACTAAGCAGGCCACCTTTTCATAGAAGGAGATCAGGTTAGTCAAGAAGGTTAGTCACATACAGCGATATGGCCAAGCATTTCTTCATGAAAAGCTAAGTCTATCTTACATGATATTCTCTGGAACATAGGAAGTCATGGACATCTCATCATTCTTAAATGAAGGACCCCAGGCCACCTGGAGGGCCTTGATATGAGGACCACCATACGAGGAGTCTTCAGATAGGTAAACAGCACATAGAGGGAGTATTGGAGTTCATTGGAGAGCTCCTAGGTTGATGGAGAGATGAAAGCCCAGATGTGCGTTCATCACTGTGCTGGTTTTGGCTGGGATAGTGTTAATTTTCTTCATAGTAGCTAGTATGGGGCTATGTTTTGGATTTGTGCTGAAAACACTGTTGATAACACAGGGATGTTTTAGTCACTGCTGAGCAGTGCTTACACAGAGTCAAGGGCTTTTCTGCTCCTCACCCCACCCCACCAGTGAGCAGGCTGGGGGTCCACAAGATGCTGGGGGGCGACACAGCCGGGACAGCTGACCCCCACTGACCCAAGGGATATCCCATACCATATGGTGTCATGCTCAGCATATAAAGTTCCAGGAAGAAGAAGGAAGGGGGGGACATTTGGAGTGATGGCATTTATCTTCCCAAGTCACCGTTACACGTGCTGGAGCCCTACTTTCCTGGAGATGACTGAGCACCTGCCTGCCCATGGGAAGGAGTGAATGAATTCCTTGTTTTGCTTTGCTTGCACGGGCAGATTTTGCCTTACTTACCTATTAAACTGTCTTTATCTCAACCCATGAGTTTTCTCACTTTCACCCTTCTGATTCTCTCCCCCATCCCTCCAGGGGGTAGTGAGTGAGCGGCTGTGTGGTGCTTAGTTGCCGGCTGGGATTAAACCATGACAACCACATAGGAGATATATCAATACCTCATACAAGTCATGACTTAACTAAGAAGGTTAGGGAACCAAGCCAGGCAGACTCAAAATCAGAAGAATTAGTGAGTGTCTGCAAGCACTCATCTACACTCATCATCTGGTCATGTCAGAAAAAACTAGAGCCTAGGAATTCCTTAAGACATGCAGACCCTTGGAGTTATGCACTATTCCTGCCACTGAGGGACAAACAGGCAGGGCATGTGTTGTGGGTTAACCCCACTGGGCAGATAAGCATCACACAGTCACTCACTCATTTCTCCTGCTACCCCCAGTGGGACAGGGGAAAAGGAAAGGAAGAATTAAAACAAGAAAACTTGGGGGTCAAGATAAACCAGACAAACAAACAAACATGGAAATTGTTTAATAAGTGAAGCATAAGTGGAAGGAGAGGGAAGAAAACAAAACAAAACAAGTGATGGAAAATCAATCCCTCACCACTTCCCAGGGATAGACCAGTGCCCAGCCAGTTCCCAAGCAAAAGATGGCTAATCCCTCTAAAGCCTCTTCTTTCCCTTTTATTGCTGAGCATGATGTTATATGGTATGGAATATCTCTTCAGTTAGTTCAGATGTCTGCCTGGTTGTGTTCCTTCCCAATGTACTGCGCACCCCCCAATCTATTCACTAGGGGGACAGAGTGAGAAACAGAGAAAGCCTTGATGCTGTGCAAACACTTCAGCAAAAGCTAGGACATTAATGTGTTATCAGTACCATTTTGGTCAAAAATCTAAACCACAGCAGTGTATGAACTGCTATGAAGAAAATTAACTGTCGCAGCCAGGCCCAGTACATCATGTCAGATGACAACACTGTGACAACCCCTTGGTATGCCCTAAAAATGTGAAAAGACTCTCAAAACCTACAGGTTTGATCCTAAAGGGTGTACAGGATGACATGCCTGGGGATTTTGCCTGGATCGGTTTTCTGTGCCCCAGCAAACATCTGTGTACTGATTCCAATGGAACTTCTCTATAATTCAATGAAGTCTTTCATGACATCACCGGGTAACTCAGGTGGGAAGAGACCTCAGGAGGTTTCTAGTCAAACCTCCTGCTCAAAGCAACATCAGCTCTGAGGTCAGACCAGGTTGCTCAGGGTTTTATCCAGCTGGGTGTTAGAAAATCTCCAAGGATGGAAATCACGCAACCACTTGGACCCTTGGGTTCTTTTCACCAGAGCTGACCCCCAGTTAGTCAGTCCTCAGCCTGTATCCTTGTAAGACATTCCACTTTCCCAGCAGCCTGACTTTGCATTGGTCCTTGTTGAGTTTCATAAAGTTCATGTCGGCCCATTCCTCCAGCCTTAGTAGGTGACAGCCCTGCCTGCAAGCATATTGCCTGGTCCTCTCAGGTTTCTGTTACCTGCAGACTTGATAAGGACGCATTCTATCACCTCCTCCAGGTCACTGATAAAGATGTTTAACAGGACAACAGGATAGACCTCAGGACAGACCCCTGTGGTACTCCACTACACTAGGCAAAGTACAACCCATTAACCATTAACCTCTGAATATCTTTAATATTTTTATCAATGATCTGGATGAGAGGATCAAGTGCACCCTCTGTAACTTTGCAGACAACACCAAGTTGGACGGGAGTGTTGGGATCTGCTTGAGGGTAGAAAGGCTCTACAGAGGGATGTCAACAGGCTGGATCTATTGTATGAGATTCAACAAGGCCCAGTGCTGGGTCCTGCACCTGAGTCACAAAAACCCATGCAAGCTACAGGCCTGGGGGAGAGTGGCTGGAAAGCTGCCCAGCGGAAAAGGACCTGGGGGTGTTGGTCAACAGCCAGCAGTGTGCCCAGGTGGCCAAGAAGGCCAACAGCATCCTGGCTTGTGTCAGAAATAGTGTGGCCAGCAGGGCTAGGGAAGTGATCATCCCCCTGCACTCGGCACTGGTGAGGCCGCACCTCCAATAGTGTGTTCAGTTTTGGGCCCCTCACTACAGAAAAGATGTTGGGGTGCTGGAGGCTGAGGGGAGACCTTATGGGTCTCTACAGCTACCTGAAAGGAGGTTGTAATGAGGTGAGTGCTGGTCTCTTCTCCCAAGTTACAAGTGATAGGATGAGAGGAAATGGCCTGAAGTTGCATCAGGGGAGGTTTAGATTGGATATTAGGAAAAATTTCTTCACCAACAGGGTTATGAAGCATTGGAACAGGCTGCCAAGGGAAGTGGTTGAGTCACCGTCCCTGGGGGTATTTAAAAGACATGTAGATGTGGTGCCTAGAGACATGGTTTAGTGGTGGACTTGGCAGTGCTAAGTTAATGGATGGACTTAATGACCTTAAGCGCCCTTTCCAACCTAAATGATTCTATGATTCTAAGAATCTGATGGCATAACCAGTTTTTCATCCATCTAATTGCACACTCAGCGACCCTGTAATGATCTCTCTTCAATACACTACATAGGAATTGTTGGTAGAAGAACCTGTCCAGGCCTGGCACATATGCAACCTGCAACCGTCTGCCTCTATGTCCAAGGTTTTGCTGCAAGATGTTGTGGCTGTGCAGGAGTGCATGACCGTGCCCTGCACTGCAAGCAGAGACGTGAAGCCCAGGACAGGAGCCCAGCTGCATTTCCCTGAATCTGCTGCTAAACACAGGGCAAGTGGCTTCTGGAGTCATTGGGACTTGCCTTGGAGTCCAGTTCTTGGAGTTAGTAGGAGGCAGAGGAGGGAAAATAATGTTTTTCCAAGCAAGTTCCCCTGTGGGCCCTTTGCAGGCTATCCTTGCCTGTCCCCAGAGCCTCTTGAGTAGGAGATGGCCACCTGCCAGCTCCTCGCATCCTGACCCTCTTTTCCTGAGAACTCAGCAAGGCAGAGTTTCACAGACAAGAGGAAATCCCTAAAAAACATGCAGCCCAGAGAGTGGAAAGTTTTTTTGGTGGGGGTGGGTTTGGTTTGTTTTTTTTTTTTTTCCCCAACTTCCCCATGAATGTATTTTACAGCTCGCTGTCCCTGTCAGCACAGGATCCCAGCAGAAATCGGATCAGGGAGGGCTCTTCCTGCTGGGGGAGGCTTCCCAGGAGCGTGAAGGATTTACCAATTGCCACCTTCCACTCCCCATCCCTTGCCGTGTCCCACCAAAGGCCATGTGCAGTGGCAAGCTGCAGACAGGTTTGCTGGTGGCTGGCTACTTTGTCTACCTGATAGTGGGTGCAGCTGTGTTCCAGGCACTGGAGAGGACTGCTGAGAAGCAGGAGAAAATAGCAGCTGCCCAGATGAAGGAGGCTTTTCTGCAGAACTTCAGCCACCTCACAGTGGCAGAGATGGAGCAGTTTATGAAGGTAAGTGCCAGCCCTGCAGAAGCCCTTTCTCCCTCCTGTTTCCCCATCAGATGTTGTTTCCTACTCAGCCTTACTACACAGGTAACTTTCACTGCGTTCCTACTGATGTGATCATTTGGATGATTTTAGCAAGCCCACTCTCCGGTCTGAGCAGGCAAGTCACACTGATGGTAAATACAGCTTGTGTAGCTTGACAAAACCTTGTGTGTAAGCTATTAAAAGTCCCCATGCCACGATGTCCTGATTCTTTGGGGTCTTTCCTCCTGTTGATTTGGCTTTCGGTGGGGCTGTGCTCATCTGTAATGTGTGGCATGGCAGGAAAAATGAGGCTGTCTGAAATGAATGGGCATGGTTGCCACTTACAACAGTGTCACAGAGCACAAAGGAACAATATGGCAAAGTCTGAAATAATCTGTTGGGAAAAAAAAAAAACCAAACCACAGCCCAAATCACTACAAGGAGGGTGGCATAGTCAGGGTTTACTTTCTGAAGATGCTGCAGAAGTGAAACAGGTAGCCTGGCAAAGGGAAAGGTTTCTCATCATGGCATAGGAAGCTGAGAATGAGGACAGTTATCTCTTCACCTTTGGTATTTCCTAGCTCTATCTGGTACAGTACAGAAGAAAATGGGGAATGCAGATAGCCTTGCTGTAAGCATTTCCTCATGGGAAACTAATGGAGCTCTTAATGGGCCAGTTCGCAGGATAAGGAAAGGGGAAGAACTGCTATTTCTAGAGGAGACCTTATCGCTCTCTACAACTACCTGAAAGGAGGTTGTAGTGAGGGGGGTGTTGGTCTCTTCTCCCAAGTAGCTAGTGATAGGATGAGAGGAAATGGCCTCAAGCTGCGCCAGGGGAGATTTAGATTGGATAATAGGAAAAATTTCTTCACAGAAAGGGTAGTCAAGCATTGGAACAGACTGCCCAGAGAGGTGGTGGAGTCACCATCCATGGAAGTGTTCAAAAAACTGGTAGATGTGGCACTCTGGGACATGGTTTAGTGGGCATGGGGGTGTTGGGTTGATGATTGGACTGATGATCTTAGAGGTCCTTTCCAATCTTAATGATTTCTAGTTTTTAATTTCGTTATAAACAATCCAGCCACCAAGCCAGGAAACATGAAGTTGCTACTCTACCCTTAACTGGTTTAGTGGTGGACTTGGTAGTGTTAGGTTAATGGTTGAACTTGATAATCTTAAAGGTCTTTTCCAACCTAAACGATTCTATGATTCTATGATTCTAATAACAGAAGCAGTGATCCAGCCTCCAGTTCACATATGCATACACCCTCTTCACCTTGGAATTTTTTTTTTTTTTTTGTGGGTAAGGAGGAGAAAAAAAGAAGGATCTTTTCAAGACAATGAAATCTTTGTGCAAGGGCTGTGCAATGATTTCTGTTAGCCTTGACTTTCTGGGACATAAGCAAAAAAGATAGTGAGGGAGGAAGCAGTGGGGGGGAGAGACTTTCCTGGTGCAGTTTATTCCAGCTTGTGTCTTGCCTCTGGCAGGGCTCAGTCCTGGATTTTATCTAGGCTGCTTCTTCATAAACCAGCCTGCCTTTCAGATGTCCAGTCCAATGTTCTCTGTTTGCTAAAGGTAGGGACAGCTGGATACTGTTTGGGATTTTTTAATTTTATTTTTTTTAACTTTAAAAAAAAAAAAAAAACCAGCACTTAGAATTAAAACCAGGGAAGAAGGGAAGAGTCTGAAAATGCATAACATGATAGATGATAGGGCTGGAGAGGCTTGGAAGAAACATATAGTCAAACCCCCTGTTGTCAGAGCAATCTCAGCCCAAACCATCTTTGACAGACATTCATCTACCCTCATCTCACAGGCCACACTGTAAATATTGTGCATGTGTGTTCATGCTTGCAGTTTGGAGAAGAGTGTATATGTTAGGCTGAATTCTGCTAATGGTCACACCAAGAGTAATGCTTTGCAAATCAATGGACTTCCTCTGAACTTAAATTTGTGACACTAATCAGAATATAGCCTTAAAATGAAATTGTCTGTGTATGTCATGTGTACCCTGCTATAACCCACTGATGCCCTCCTGGGAGGGATCAGAGTCACTGCTCAGTGCGCCTGCATACAGGTGAATATATGATCCTGGATCCACCACTGCTGTCTCAAGGGCAAACTCAAAACCAGCAACCAGCCACCCCATCACTTAAGCCACTGGGCTGTATTGCTCTGCCATGGCCTAGTCACCTATAGGACCATTTTTTGCAAAGCACTTAGCCTAAAAGAATTGAGATCCTTGATCATGCTAAAAGAAACAAGTTCTCCTAACACTCACTAGAGCAGTCGTCATAAACAGGGTGAAAGATTAATACTGAAAAACACCAGCTGGGTGCTACCCAGCCTTAGAGGTAAAGGTGTGAATAGCATCAGAGTATCGCTGAGGACAGGTGAGTGGTATTCACAGGAAAGGAGCAGCAGTTGGCTAAATCTTTAGTATTCTTGCAGCAAGCATGTGAGAGAAGCAGCCATGTTAATACCTAACTTTGCTTTCCCTCCCAGAACCTGACTGAAGCCATTCAGAATGGTGTATACCCTGTTGGAAATAAATCACAGACTGAAGACAGCAACTGGGATTTCAGTAACTCCTTCTTCTTTGCAGGCACGGTTGTCTCCACAATAGGTAGGTCTAATGCTTTCCATGTATGTGTGTTTGTGTGTGTGTGTGATGCTTATTATGCCTGGTTATTAGGACCTGAATGGATAATACTTTCAAGGATAAAAACTCCAGCCCTTCATTGTCATGGATGGTAAGCAGCATTTCTTGGTCCTGAGACCTCATCACTGCACAGCTCTTCATGCATTATTTTGGCTTGTGAAATACCAATGGCCTTTCATATTATTTCCCACTCGTTCCTTCTTTTCAAGCCATCTGTTAAAATGTTCGCTCTGCTGCCAGTTGTGGGTGGGAGATAAACTTCACTTTCCTGGTCTTTATTCTAGGGTCAAATAGGCTTTAAATCCGAGAGTGCTGGAAAGCATAAAAGAATAGTAGGAAAGAAGTGAACTCTGCTGGGGCATGGACACTGTCTCAATAACCTGTGCTGAGCTGTTAGTGCACATATTGAATTAGTAATATGCCAGGAGGAAAAAAATGGGAAGGGGGCAAGGCAAATGATGAGACTTTTACACTGCTGCTTCAAGCTGTTCTGACCTTTTCAGGGGCTGCCTGCTCCTACCTGCCTCTCCCTTTGTCTCAAATATGCATCCCAAGAAGTACAGGCCTGTCAAATTTAAGCATAAAATCCACACTGTTGGCTCCTGCTTCACACTCTCATGCAGTGAAAGTCAAATCTATGTTTTGCCGAGTGAAGCTGAATCCTCACTCCCACTACACCCCCAGTACAGCTTCTCCACTGATCTGTGAGTGTGACCTTTCACAAGGGCCCCAGTGGTGTCCCAGCATCATGGCAGGTGCGTAGGTATTGCATGAACCCATGTGGGGACCTCCTGCTGTAGAAGAAAGAATGGCTTCTGACCCATCACATCAATGACAAATATTCCATGGTTACAACAACATTCACATATCGATAAAGCTTCCCCAGTTTGTCAGCACCCTGCTACTAGCCAATCCATTCCTTGCCACCACCTGTATTATTCTATTTTTTCATTACAGCATTTCTCTGCCAAACAAATCAATTGTTTCCCATCAAATTTATTTCCCTAGTGAGGCAGACAGGCTGTCCCAGGAAAAGTGCAAGTCGCCTGTTTCTCTGCACCTTCGCCACAGAGGTCTGTTGTGAAGGTACATCAGGTACTTCCAGTCATCTTCACCAGGTTTTTTCATGAAAATGTCATACTTCTGCAACAGGGATCACAAGACAGATCAAGCATTTGGGGGCCTAGTAGCCAATAAATCACTCAGTTGTTTTATTTGTCTTTCCCCCCAAAGAATACATTGTATTTTCCGAGTAATGGATGCCTTGAGATGAACTGTGCTTGGGAAAGTGCCTTTTCTCAGGGTCACTGGTAGAGTAAGGACATACACAAAGTACAGGACTCTTGCACTGAGGGATGTACCTCATGGGTTCTAAGAGGAACAAAGTCTCCAGTCCATTAAAGGACATGTTTGGAGTTCTGTAGCTGTTGTTCCACTACTTAAATAAATCCTCTTTTAGTAGGACTTTAAGAGAAATATCTCTCTGGCATGAATAAATCAGCCACCAGTAAGGCCTGGACTAATTAGCACCATCTATTTTAATGCACCCTGCACTGCCTCCAGGACTGGAGCCAGTATCTGGACATACCAACTTACTGGCATTTAGCCAGGGAGGTCACGTCCCCACAGGCAGATTGACAAGAAGCTAGAGATTGCTATATGTGACTCTGACATGGCAAACAGCCTGGGACTCCAGCTTTGATGTCTTCCAGGTCCCCAGACTTCTGTTTTCTGTCTTTCCATGTATTTGTCACAGGACAGAGCATGTTTTCCATAACTGCTTTTAGACTGTGCTTTCATTCCCACTAAGGTTGGGCTGGGAGCACACAGTGCCCTCTGCATCCCCCAAAACATACAGGGTGAATCACTTCATCTGCTTACTGCCTTTTTCAGTGAAAAAAAGAGTGCATATGGACTGAGAAGTGCTAGCCACATTTTTGGGGGTCAAAGGCAGGCCAGGCTGGGGTAGGTGTGAATGTGACCATGGACTGCTCCAGTTCTCTGGAATATATCCTCTGACCCATCTTTTTTCACAGGTTATGGCACGCTGCATCCTAAAACTGCTGGGGGCCAGATCTTCTGTGTCTTTTTTGCTCTGTTTGGAATCCCTCTGAATATTGTTTTTCTGCACCGTGTCGGTAAGATGCTCTCACTGCTGTGTAAAAAGCTGGGGAAATTCCTGTACGAGAAAGGAATGAGAAAGGTAATTGGTTTTACTACTCAGGCACAGTTATATGCTCATTTCTAGTTTTTTTCTCAAGATATATGCTGGTGTTATCCTCTATTATATTTGTTCTCATGTTGTGTTAGACGTTTTGTTAGGAGAGAGAAAGAGACATTCTTCACTTGCAGAGCTAAACAAACAAGGTAACCATAGAGGAGATATTCAGAGAGAGGGATGCATTTTTGTCTACCCATCTTAATGGCAGACATCCAGCCCCCTTCAGCAATCAATGGAGAGAGTGGGTGCCTCATCCCACTTCCCTAGACACTTATCTCAGGAGCTAACACTCTAGGGAAGTACCTGTCTCCCTTTATAACCAGTAAAGAGAGAGATGATTAAGCATCTCGAGGCAGCAAAAAGCAGGTGAGCTATAAAAAGCTGTAAAAAGGAGGTGAGCTGTAAGGGTTTCAGTGGGTATCGACTCAATGCCTAGTGTGTCACCCCTCCTTATTCATTATGCAGTCCTTTAATCCCTCTCCTCCCTTGACTTTGACAGAAAGGAAACATCAGGCTGCAGTTGTCCATTTGAGCCCACTTGCTGAAAGGTGAGGCGGCACCTGTAAAGGGCTGGAGACAGGATGTGTCTTGCCTGGTTATGCCCCAAGCTGTTTGCAGCTCCTCCCCTTCTCTCACCACTACTGAGGAAGTGAGAATAGCTTTTCTGTGTCTCCTACCATAATTCTTTTTCAGGACAAGGTATGAATGCTACAGACAACCCTGTTCAAATTGCTGAATTTCTCCCCATGTCCAGCAAACTTCAACAGAACATAAGTCTTGATCAGATATAGACTCAAGTGCATGCACAATGCACAAAGACATGAAAAATTATCCAACATTTGCCATTAATTTCCAGACAATCTGGACTTATAAAATTCTATACATAAACTATATGTGTGTCTGGCTGATAAATCTTAATACATAACAAGTCTTTTTCTCCAGTCAAGGCTTCTTCATGATGGCTGGGAAGTAGGATGGTTCAAAAGTCATTGCCCAGGCACTTCTTCGTCAGGAGCTCATTTGTTTAAGGTCATCTTGTAGTAAGGTATCCACTGGGTAGGAGCCAACTTGTGGCATGGATGCAATCAGAAATAAAGCCAATAACCAAGACTCTTGGAGACAGTACTCTCAGAAATGGTGTAAATATTTTTTTAAAAAGTCTATTTTCCCAGGCAGACCTGAACATTCTTTAGGTGCCACACCTGAATACCCAAAACCTAAAGGTGAAGTTTTCTGGTGAAAAGTGGAAATAGTCTGACTCCTGTAAAAGTCATTAGATAGTAGTTCCTCCTATACTCACTGTCACTGGAGGTTGACGCAATCAGATAAAAGACTGTATCTCCCAGGGCTACTGTGGACATGCCACACCCATAATACATGGCTTCCCCCTGCTTCAGAGCAAAGCTAGGGTACTTTCAGAGGAAGAGCACTCAGTACAAATCCTTCAGTTCCTGTGGTCCTAGTAGGTATTCCCAGATAGCCACACATTTTGAACAGCCACCATTATAAATGGCCTGCCAGTGTGTCAAATCATTATTATAATTGAATTGGTTTCTTTTTTTTTCCAGAAGAAGATCAAATTTCTGACCCTTTTGTTCTTCCTGGCAACGGGGATCCTATTTTTTCTGTGCTTGCCATCACTCTTCTTCCATATAACAGAGGGCTGGTCCTACAGTGAAGGAATTTACTTTGCATTTATCACCCTCAGCACCATTGGCTTTGGAGATTATGTAGTAGGTAAGATGGATTTCAGAGAGGAGACACAGCAAAGTGCCAGGATTATGACTGTAATTACCATGGGTTGACTGCACAGGCCACCAATGTACTGTAGAGACAAATCTGTCTGAGTCTTTGACTAGTCTTTGTCTTGTACAGTTCCGGGGGAAATACTCATTTCTCTGGGATTGCACATGCTGACAAAAGCACAAAATTGTCTAAATATAATGAAATGTAGTGCTTTGGGGTGCAAAGAAGCCAAGTATTTGGGGGAGGGAAGGGGAAGTGTAGGGGGAGAATTCAAGGAGCCTAGGAATTTGCATATACCAAGAGGGAACAGTTTTCCACAGTCACACAAAAACGGCACATATCCCTGCTTTAGCCATCTAAGACTTATGCTTCGAAGTGTAGAGTAAAGAAATAAATGGTCATGTTTCAGAAGACATGATTTTACACAACAGACTGAGAGGTGAAAATCCTAGTCATGGGAAAGTGGGGAAATCTGCTCAGTCTATGAGAAGTGGGGCTTAAGCAAATATACCACTGCAAAAGTGGCCTTCTTTAGTCTCCTATGCATCACTGGAGACTGTCTTCACAAGCAAGAGCTTAGGATTTCCCTTGAAGACAAACTGTTTAAGCTACACTCCAGCATGCTGGAGTGCTTCTCAGAACACTTCCGTGCATCTGCTGACCAAAATACACTCTCCATGAAATAAGCTACAAGAGGAACTCCAAAATGATCACCAGGAGCCAAATCAGTGTCCACAGAAGAAGCAATCAAACACTTGGACTCCATGAAGAATCAAAGATTTCTCTACAACAACCTGTCCTGTCAGTGTCTTGCCAGCCTGAACTTCTCTTCAAGTGCGGATATAAGGAAGCTCTGAAGCTAATACTTGAGCAACAGTGCTGCCCCTCTGGAGAATCTGGAAGCCTGACATCCCTTTCTGATGGATGGATATCCACCACACAACAAACCCTAGGCTCTCAAGCCTTGCAGACATGCAAGAGGGGCCTTGGAGACTGGCTGGCAGCCTTGCTGTGTGTTTGAAAGATTTCTTACATCAGGCTGAGGACTTTGGCAGAGGGAGCCCACATGCTTTTCCAGACACTGTCTGATGTTCCCTGCTGACCTTAATGTCTCTGAGTCTGCTGGGTAGTGCTTTGACAATCTAGTTGCCATCTTGCTTGTTTGCATTAGTTTAGTGATTGCAATGATCTTGTAGCCTAGCTGATGGTTAATTCATGCAATGGCAATGAGTTGATTAGGCCACATTTCACCAAGTGATCCCAGCCAGCTAGCTGCTCCCTCTTGCTACGAAGCACAGGAAACCAGTGTCCCCTGAAATTCCACTTTCCATGTAATCCAGAGAAAGATTCTTTGTCTCCAACAGTGGTTAAGCAGTGTTGCCATGAACACAACAAAGATCTCAGGCATCAGCAAGGGATCTGTATGACACAACAGTGGCCTCTTTGCTCACTGTTTTCTCCAGCTGAGGCCAATCTTTGTCACTGCAGTGGAGGACAACAGGGCACAGGCATTTCTTTCCTAACCATCTGTAGGGCTGATAACCCTGGCCTGTGTGATACTGAGCACCTCGAACTTCAGTGATGTGGAATATAGCAAGGTGGAGAGTGGCTGGTGCCATGCAGGAGAAAAAGTGGACATCAAACTGGTGCATTCTCTTCCTTTGTCCAAATTACTAGTGTGTTTTACAATAACTACAGCAAGTCACAGCCTGAAAACCACTACCTCCATAGCACTTTTCTCCTCTGCAGCCATATTATTTTATAAATACAGTTAAAAAATAACAATTAGATAGTATTCCTGGTTCTGTAATTTCATCTTCATTAGGATGACTTAACTGGAGCTGAAATATTTTTCCCTGCAGTATTTATCTCAATGGGCCTTAAACAATGGTGATAAAATGATAAGTTTAATGCCTTACACCTTCACAATGAAACAAGCAGAATCAATGACTGCTCTGAGTATTGTGCATTTAGAATTGATTACAGATGACAAATGGATTTGTGCTGGCCAAGTGCAACAGAACAGTTTGAGTTTATTTGCATTTTAGTAATTCAAAACTGTTCTGTAGCTGTTGTACTTCAAGCATGAGATAAAGCCTGTTTTGGATAAGGAGACATCCTAGGAAGATGGCAGAGTCTGGATTTAACTGTTTGTAATACATATACACACAGGTGATACTTCTAGGGTGAAACTCCCCTTGGGCTGTAAACAGAATTTATGCCCTGCAGAAGTCCAGTTTTGAGTTAACATGACAAAGATATTACTAGTTGCTTTGCTAACCCCACATCATGAACTTCAGATAAGAGCACAGAAGGAGACGCTTTGTAGCAAGGCTGGCATCCCCTCTGCTAACTCAGCCCCAGCAGAAGAAAAAGAAACAGCGGTTAGATATCTATCCATGAGGACAAACCAACCCACTCCTACCCCATTTCCAGAGCTCTTCCATGATAATGTACAAAAATCCTGCACATTGATCTATGCAGTACAGGGCACTGCAGGACTTGAAAAGAGGTGCCAGCATTCTGGCTCATTCTGGGCAGCTTCACAATGGGAAATGATCCACCAGGTTTGTGGTGATATCCCTGTCCATGCACATTGCTGTGTTATCTACTATGTGGAGTCTCCCTTGACAGTGACTTATAGCACTTAATAAGCAATATTACCAAGTTTTCCTGCAGATGCCAGGGCCATATCAGCAGTATCATGATGATAACATTGTGCGGGACTAAGTGCAGTACAAGCAAATGCTCTCTATATGTTGGTAGTGGATTGCTGACATCTGAAGAAACAAACAAAATGACCCATGCAGAAAAGCGGGTGTGCGATACTGACTGATGCTAAGAGGTTTGGACTGCATGAAATAAGCTTCAGTCCACTGGTTTCCAGCACAGAAAGTTGTGTTCTTAGCATGTGCCAGCGAGTTCTCATCAGTCACCTAGTTTTTTAATGGAGGAAGCTCCTGAAGATGTTCAAAAGTAAAGTAGGAATTGCAACTACTCTTTGTATGATCAAGGGTACCTATAATTTAAAGCAAATATTTATTAGGCTATAATCACACTTTATAGAAATGCACAGAATTGCAATAACCTAGGTAGTAATAATTGTGTGGTTATAGTGGCCCACTATGCTCTGCTTTTTGTGCTTTGGGAGTTTAGGAATATTTTCAAGATAATACAATACAATTTTATGCTACTTCCGACATCATTGCATTTACTTGTAGATGCAGAGGTTGAATTGGGTTTGGTATGCTATAAGGGGAAAAAAAATATCCTGCTCTGCTCCTAATTCACCTCAAGCCCAGTATATCTTTTTGACAGGCCAGCATGTTTGTGCTAGCATATGTCAGTTCATTGCAACAAGAGACTAGCCCAGCCTTAAACTAATGCTGGGGAGGTGAGACCCACTACAATGAAAAAGTCACCTTAAAGTACTCAACATAAAATACATTGATGAATCCATTAGGCTCACCCACTTTACACAGGCAAAGTAGTTTTAACTTGTTAATTTTCTTCTTCTTTCTCTCCCCTTATCTGCAGGTAAACAGCCTGGCAGGAATTACTTTTCCTACTACCGAACTCTGGTGGCCATTTGGATTCTTTTCGGCCTTGCCTGGATTGCTCTCCTATTTAATTTATTGACAACAGTACTAGAAGATACTGAAAAAATAATTGTCAAGGATCTCCATCAAATTGGAAAGGTGAGTAAGGACAATGAAGCAAGCCAACAAAGAAGATGCTGGCCTGCTGAATTTATTCTAGAAGAAGAACTACTACCACCACGTGCTGGAGGGGATGCACAGAAAATGGAGTCATTAGCAGCAGATTCTGAACACACAAAAAAATGAAAAAAATTTTTTGTCTTAGAGCAAAACTATTGCCGTAACATATGAAAATTGAATTCTTCATTGGAGAGTTGCTAGTGAATTATTCTAAAGAAATTCCCATGGAAATAAAATTTCTCCTGCCTTTTGCTGAGATATGTCTTTTCAGAACTCAAGACTTATGGTTACACAAAGCCTGAATATTAATGGTAAGAAGTTTGCTCCTCAATTTGCAGCTAGGTTGTGCTAACAACCTGAGAAGTGCACTTTACAAGGCGTTTTTAATGTCCTTCCACAAAAATGCAGAGGAGGGGCATGGTAGAGCTCGCTGATTCTATTTGGATTTTGCTACTTGCAAGAAATCATGTCTCTTCCAGGAACTGACATGCACAAGCTTTTCTGAGGCATTGCATAGCACCTTTGGAAGAAGAAATAAGGGTATATAACTTAATAGATGCCTGATTTGAGCCGTCATATTGAATAAGCTATTATGATCTGAAAGACTTGTTTAAAGGACAAGACCTGGGCTCAGTTCAGAGACATTAGAAGCATCTAATGGACAGGGTTAGAAAAAGGTTAGTGTGTTCGAAATTACTAATTCTACCTCTTCCTCTTTTATACTAAGATGAATAAAGACAATTTTACCTTTTATCCCTGTGACTTCGAAAAACCTTTCTGATGGTGTTTATAAAGACCATATGAAGCCATGCCTTTAATTCAATTTTTATAATGATTTTATTCTATGAACATTTTATAAGAATGGAAACTGGTTTGAATGGAGGAGTCCTCACAGCATCGGAGCTGTGCTGCCATGTTTGTATTCCATAGGAGCTATAAAGTAATTTAGAAAAGATTCTGTTGTTCTGTGCTAAGGTAGCTTTCCAAGTACAAGTGTTGTCTAAACAGTGCAGCCTTACCTTCAACCAGTTAAAAGGATGTCAAATCTGGGCACGGTGTTTCAGAGGTACCACCTGGCATGCAGGCCATCCCTGGGTGAAGACCCTGGCCTTTAAAGGCTTGATCTACACGTCAGGTGCCCTGTGTGTGTCAAGAGTGCATGAAAATCCTACCCTGGCAAAGCAGCTGTGGTAGACACAGTCATGGGGATGGAAAGTCCCATGGGTGTATATGGTTACATGAAAAGTCAGTCTAGTCCAATATCCTATCTCTGACCATGCCTACTAGCATCTGCCTCCAAATAGCGTAGGAATGAGGCAGCTCTGCCATGCTCCTGCGCAGGGGTGCAATCCCTCTTCCAGTATTTGGTGGTTCAAAGGCTGCCCAAACAAGAGGTGGGGTCTCTGCACTTCAAAGTCCATGAACTTGCCCAAATGCTGAACTCACATCAGCGCCCACAGGACCCACCTAAAGCAGTCTGTAGTTCAGTACACAAAGTGCCTCCCTTTGACGGTGCTGAATGTGTCGCTTGACAGGTTTTCGTGATAACCTCAAGTTCCTATTTTGTCAGAGTGAATAATTGTTCTCAGCTCACCCTACGGGTGTTAGTTACAGCAAGACCAGCCCTTGCCAGAGCTATTCCTGTATGAAAGGGGGAATAAATTACAGCTATAAAGCAATTTTAGGTCATAAAGATGCAATCAGCCTTGAAGTTGAATTCATAACTATTTCAGTCAAACAAAACCACACTTCTTGCCAAAACAGCTCTGCTGGTTCAAGAACTGGCATGTAGACCTGACCAAATATGTACTTTCTTTCCCGCCCCAAATTATTTTCCATTGTTGCCCTCAAGGCTGACTTCTCACCTAATATGTCTCACTCTCAGGAAACCTTTCTGAGGCAGCAGGAAAAAGAACTGACCAAAATCAGGGCAAGATGGCAGGGGTATCATAGGACAGTTGTCCTGGGGCAAGCCATGACCCTGTTGCTATCACAAGGTGACACCATAGCCAGGCAGAGAAAGCAGCTGGATGCTCCCAGGCAGTGATGTCTTCACCTCTCTGTGTTCCCCTCTTACCAAGCATTGACTCACTTTATTATTTTTCAGGCATCATTTTTTCTCTTCTGTCTTTTCCCAGCCCTTCCTACAAGGACCATTAACCCCATCCCCAACCTAATAGAGGTACTGTCAGGGCTGGTTTAGGGAGAGGTGGCCCTGCATTGGGGTGAAATGGCCATTTTGCACAGCCTCTCATAGTTCCTTCCAGGTAAGTTCCTGGTGTTTGATGCCCCCCCAGCATCAAATGTTGTCCTCCCAAGGTGGCAGGCAGGGCCTCTGAGCCAGCACAACACATGTCTATTTGCTGTCTCTATTGCTGGGGAGAAAGAGCCTCCAAGGAGCATCTTGAAGTCAACACACCTGTGAAGGGTTTTCTTCAACTTGTTCCCACTGTCACACTTGCTCCCTATCATGACAAATAACACAGTCCAGCCCTGAAACAAGCTGGTGATGTCCCATTGCAACACAGTGCAAACGAGGATGCTTGTTTAGACATCTCAGGAAGGGCAAGAGAGATGGTCCATGAACTTTGACTGTAAACAGCAAGCACAGAGCCAGGCAGCGGCTCTTTGAGCAGAATAGGACAAATTCTCTGTCCTTCACACTGGTGGGTGTTTAACAACGAGCCATGAAAACCAAACACTTCCTGTTTCCAAAAGTCAGTCTGCCCTGTGCAGCTAATGCCATAGGGTGCAGGCAATTCACCTTTTAATTCATCCCCTCTCACCATGCTGCCCGGGTAAGTCTGTGCCCCTCCAGACAAGGCACAGAGGGACTGAACAACTCACCCAGGGCCAGGGGATGCGGGAGACATGAGCCAAAACGGTCGTCATGGGGCCGTCCTCCTTCAGGCACCAAGAATTGAGGTGTTCCTTCAGCTGTAGATGCCAGTCTGGGAACAGAGAAAACACATCCACAAGTATAAAAAACTTAAAAGCTATCAGGAGAATTTCAGATAACTGCCCTGAGAAAGAAGGCAAGCCATTCATAAATCTTCATGCCTGCAGGAAGGCCTTTTGAAGAAGGGTCTCAGCTTTGCTTTTCATGCCCTCTTGTGGCTGCGTGCAGCAGACCCCTTCCCTTCACATTTCTGCCAAGTTCAGGCAGTTTTACTGTACTTCCTACTGTGCAATTCAGCTGATGTAGGTGGTACAGCCCTGGCCAGTGCAAGTCCCAGGACAGCAGCTTTGTCAGTGTGAACCAGAGGATTCAGAAGGCCATCCTTGTATTTTTACGCAGTTCTTACAAGCTTGCTAAGGTCTAAAACTTGCCTTATTCTCAAGAAAAAGATGGAGATGGGCACCCCAAGCTGGTCCAGCCAGTGATCCTGTCTTGTACCCATGCCCAAACAGCTTTGTGAAGGTCAGCTGGGGATGCAACAGCTTTCTATCAGTAAACCATGGTGCAAAGGATGCTCACTGGCAGCACGCACTGTAGTGACGATGGGGTATGCTCCCACCGTGTGCCCCATGCACTAGCTTCACCTGCATAATGTCTGCTGCAGGACCGAGGCCCACATTCAAACCCTCTGTCCCACAGGGAAAGGGATTGGTCCAGAAAAAGTCTGCAAAATGTCAGGTTTGGATGCAGGCTTTGGGTGCAGCTGTGGCAGCCTCGAGGGCAGGCAGTGCCTCATGCAGCAGAAGTGGTGGAGATAGAAGCTGCAGATACATGGAAGAAAGAACCAGTACCAAAGGGTGTGTGGTCCTCTCTGCTGGGAAAGACAAGGGAAAAGCCCAGGAAAGCTGCAAGCCAGGGTGGGAGAGGAATGTTTTGGATGCGATATTGTTCCTCATGCTTATGCTGAACAATAAAGCTGTCTCCAGAAGTGCTTCGGCACAGCAACAAATCTCTCCAGGGCTGGAGCAAGCAACCTCTTACAGCATTATCATCTTCTGAGCGCCACACAACCACAGCAGATCTTGTCCTTGCATCACCCCTGAACGGGGGAGCTGTTGTTTCTGTGCAGGTAGCAAGCGCCCTGGAGAAAATTAAGTGTATTGCCTGAGCTCATGCATGAGACCTTTGGCAAACACCTGGTCTGGTGCTCTCTCAACCAGGACCAGGTGTCCTGGTATTGCTTACTAATAAATTCAAACCAGCTAGTGGTTCTCTGATTGCTGAGGTTAAGAAAAATAATATTGAATTGAGAGAAAAGTTAGAACAGAGCTTCTCTTCCACAGCTAGAGATTTAAAATGGTCCCAGGACTTTTAATTCATGAGTGTAAGCCAGGCTCTGGCTCTTCTTCTGCACGTTCCCCTTGCCCAATGGACAGAAAACAGGAATAAAATCCATTCCGAAATCCCTGTTCTGCCAAGCAGCGAGGCGGCAGCAATCCTCTGGAGACCAGGCGGAGGGGTTCTCCATCAGCAGATCTGCACGGCCTGGAGCCTTTCCTGGGAGCTGTTCAAAAGCCCTCGCTGTGACCCAGCCCCACTGTGCTGCTCAGGGAAATCTAGTTTTCATGGAGCAGCCTCTTGTGCAACTGCCAGCTCTCCCACTGCAGCTTGTTTTCAAATGGGAAACATTTATAAGGCAAGCCAAATACTTTCCCATACATTAAACCAGTTGCTGAAAAACTCCAGGAGTATGATCATGAAATACATTATATTGGATTAAATGGCAGCAGCATGTTCCTGCATTCAGTCTGGCCTGCTCCTCATACATCACCCACATCTTTGCTGCCAGCTAGCAAACAGTGTGCATTTCTGCACTTGAAACCAAGGAAATGCCATGAGGAATTATCTTTCCCTCAGAAAGAAGCCCCTCAGAAATTCAATTACCTCCAGAGAGAATAGGAGAAACTGAACTTTGATCTGTCTTTAATTAGTATATGGAATTGTTTAGGGATCTTTTGAGGTCTCCTTCAATTAATAGCCAGTTCATTTGGAGAGATTAGGTTTTTTCTGGAAGCAGAGAGACTGCTCAAAGCAGTGGAACAGCTTGGCTAATGTAACAGCATATAGCCAGTGGGATAATTTTTTTACAGAAATTACTAAACGTGGGCCACACACATGCTATTTTCCACTCTGTCACACTTGGACATGTGCTTTCTTGCCTGACTCATGACCAAAAGGCACTGGATCCAGCTCAGAAGTTGTTTAACAAAGATAGCTAATCACTCTCCAAAGGCCTGTTCTCCATCCCTCACAATCTCATAGAATCATAGAATCATAGAATCATCTAGGTTGGAAAAGACCTTTAAGATCATCCAGTCCAACCATTAACCTACACTACCAAGCCCACTCTAGACTAATCAAGGGTAGACCAGACTAAACCATATCCCGAAGTGCCACATCTACCCGTTTTTTAAACGCCTCCAGGGATGGTGACTCCACCACCTCTCTGGGCAGCCTGTTCCAATGCCTGACCACCCTTTCTGTAAAGAAATTTTTCCTAATTTCCAGTCTAAACCTCCCCTGGCGCAGCTTAAGCCCATTTCCTCTTGTCTTATCGCTAGCTACTTGGGAGAAGAGACCAACACCCCCCTCACTACAACCTCCTTTCAGGTAGTTGTAGAGAGCGATAAGGTCTCCCCTCAGCCTCCTCTTTTCCAGGCTAAACCTCACCCAAAGAAACAAAAAAATCAGATTTTGGTGTCATCCAAGTCCCCTTGTACCACTCCAGCAGGATTCAAAGTGGTCTTGAAGATTTCCTGTGAGGTTTTATACCAACTCTCACACTGTAAGGAAAGAGGATCCCTGGGATCCCTGGCACACGTGGCTGAGGACCAGCGTGGGGCAACATTCCTGGTTCCATGCTAGTGAAGTCAATATTTAGATATTCTGGGGCTAAAAAGTTGGGGCGAAGCAAAAATGCTGCCCTCCAGAGAACCTTGTCCATGATCTTATCCCCACAGCCAGCCTCACCTCCACTTCAGGACATGAACTCAAACAGCTCCAAATCTGCTTAGAAAATTCAGCATTTCCTATCACAAGAGGTTCTGGACTTGATTAGGGTAATTCTCTACCAGAGGTTTGGAATGGCTCATCTTGCTGAGTTAAAGTTAGGGCAATTACTGAATCCATTTAATTACTGGTTCAACATGATTTAGGAGACATGTCTTCTGAATAAAGACTTTCCAAATTTCTCTTTCAATTATTCTCATATATGTGGTTGGAAACTGTAGCTGTACTTTTTGTGGTGAGATGCCGAAGCATGAAATAATACATCCCCAGAAACAGAGATATACTGATAAGCAGAACGATAATAATAACAAGCATGCGTCATTGAAAAATGAAGGGAGGTACAACTTACAATGTAAGTTAATGGCTTCTGTGAGAGGGATTAGCCAGAAAGATGCTGATATTCTCAAAGAACAAATGTGGCTGAAGGTGAAACCAGCTTCTCAAAGTAAAAGATGATTGTTTGTCACAGCAAGGCACGGAGAAAAATCATGCATCAAGACCAGAAAAGAACATAAGTCAGAATATTTTTGAAAATCCCCCAGATTTCAAGTTCCATTCATTTAAATGCCTCACTGAGTGCTTTAAAAACAAGGTTAAGGTCTTAAATTTAAAATTACTTTAGACATTTACTAGAAACCAAGGATGAAACCCAAGCAGAGATCTGTCTATTCTCAACTTCAAAAGTCCAGGCATTCATCTCAAAATATAATACACTGTCTCAGAACAAGAAAAATGCAAGAAGCCCAGTATAGGCACCTTCCAACTGGTGCTAGACACCAATTCTGCCTATTCAGGCAGTCTGCCTCTTCACAAAACATGCAGGAGCTATTCAGCATTTCTACTGTGCAAGTCTGTTGCAACAGAAATGCTGGGGTCAGGGCATGTATATTGCCCAAAAGTAGATATAAATAATTAGAGATCTGCCCGTCTGTGCAGAACATTGGCCAGTTTCCCAATTGCCAATATAAAATTCCAGTACATAAATGTTTTTTTAATAGATTTCTTTTCCCTTTCTTCCTTTCCTTCCTTATTTCTTTCTTCCTTACAGCCCTCAGGTTGGTGATGCGATGAAGAATGGATGCAGTTTACTACAGTCCCAGAAATGTTTGGGCAGCTCCTAGAGAAACATGGCCCAGCAGCAAGGCCTACAAAGTGCTAAAATTTGAGTGTAATAGCAGCAGTGGTAGCACAATTTGGTGATGCCAAATGGCTAAAAATTGCCAGGAGGAAACCAAAAAGAGGAATTCCCAGCAGTGGTTGTAAAAGTCTATTCCTTGCTTGCAGTAGGCCTCTGAGCAAAAGCCTGAACACAAGCTGCCCAGGCTCCTTGCCCAAACATGGCTGATGTGTAGGGCTGGAGTTTGGTAACAACACTTCCCAGTCATCATCCTGCAGCCCTCTGTGGGGGCTCAGCCTGCCTTGGCAAACCGACCAGCAAAGGTGGAAAGCATCCTCTTAGGATGCAAATGTTAAGGGAGAAGTATGATTTCTGGTGCATACTGGTATTTGTAGTAACAAATAACTACAAACCATAGCAAAGTGGGTAGGGCTTCGGTGTAGCGGTCAGAGTGCCTTTCAGCTACACTTCTGGGAAGTAAAAAGCGTGACTGGAAATTTCCATGTAAAGAGCCTTGCTTTGGCACGCAGTTTTCTCAGTTAATATGGTTCATGGGCAAAAGCAGAGAATGGCAACCTCATGCTAAAAACCCCAAAGACCTCCCTTACCTTACAGATGCCAAAAACCAGAGAAGTGAGTTACAGAAACGTTGTCACTCCACCACCAGGACCATCCATCCTATGTGGTGACAGCATGGTGAGGAGAGGTGGCACAGAGAACAAGGACAGGCAGAGCACTCTTCCCTATGGGATTATGGATAGCGGCTCATTTTTGGGGTCAGCAGTGTAAGATGGCCTGCATTGTAGGTGAACTCCCCTTATGAACATCAGCAATGCTCCAGATGTCCATCAGCTGAGACAATAAATCCATTTGCCATTATCTGAAAGCCTAATTCAGTTTTCCCTGACTTTTAAACTTGGTCAGATCACAGCTTGTGTTGTATCCAGACCTGCTTTATTCCAGTTTGGGCTTATGTTTACTGACCACGTCACGAGCAGATGTCACTAAAAGAGGGAAACAGAGCAAACATGCTAAATGCTACCCAAATCAGCGACAGGATTTCAGCAAATATATCCAGACGATTAGGCATGCCCCAGGGTCAAATCACCCTGGTATAGCAGGATAGCCAAAAGGTGCTTCTTACAAATTGCAGCCGTGAAGATGAGCAGAAAGCCGTGTAGAAATAACTGCACGCACACTGCCACGGCATTGCCTCCAGATGTCAGCATCAACCCAAGCAAGAGAGAGGCACAGTGCAAACGGTGCAGAAAAACCCCACTTACAGGCTATGCCTTCCAGAAACACTCTCCTGCAGTCCCTGCTCTCCTGCCTGGGAGAGACAGACAGGAGGACTTCCAATTCACCTGGAAAAAGTGCTCGGTTCACAGACAAAACCAAGGGATGTAGTTTGTGGCAGTGCATGCAAGCATTTTATATGCACATTATACTGGTGTAGACCACATGTGCGCTTCTGTGCATGTAGGTACTCATCACCTATATATATATGTGAGATATACATAGATAGATAGATAGATACATATAACTTTTGGTGTTAAGAAGAAAAGGCTCCTTGCCAACAGCTTTACATGAAGGCAAAAGCAAGGCATGTCCTCCAGTACCTTTTCTAACCATAGGCATATTCGTCTCTTCCAGTACACATTCCTGTGTGCCACGCAGCTGATGAGCTGAGAAACACAGCAATCAGTCCTGGATAAAGGATCTGAGAACATCAGCATGGGTCGGATCCCCCGGTGGTGTAAGGCAGCATGCTTTTGAGTCTGTGTAGTAAGGTCGACATTAACTGATCGAGAAATTGGTTGTCTCCTCTATTCTCCTTGGCCTGTTAAGTTCATTTTATGCCACTCTTTTAGCAATGTAAATTTGCCTATTAGAAAAAAAATAGAGGCTTAAAAAAATCCCATCTCTTCCTCTTCTTCCCCTTAACTCTGCCCTCTCCTTACCGCCCACAAGATTTAAATGCAGCCAAAATTTATTGGGAAGGAAGAGGCCCCAAATTCTGCTCAAAGTAGGCATTTACATTGTTCCTGTCACAGTGTGGAGCTGTGATGCAGAATAAAGTCACAGGCACAGCAGCACAGCCCCTGACACCAAACATTGAGGCAGCAGAGGTGTGAGACCCAATGGAGGCTGCTGGTCACCCTTCCAACAGGCTGCGGAGGGGTGCGCAGGGTGGCAGAGATCATCCTCCAGCCTCACCTTACACCTGCAGATAACTGCAGGGAGATTCAGGGATGTTTATTTAAACACATACTCCCCTTAACACCAGATCCAAAAAAAATTAATGAAGGAGATGCCAGATTCCCCAACTCTTGTAGAGCACAGAGGTGTTGTTTTTACTTGAAAAGTCCCTCAAGATCCTTCTGCACCAAAGTTTTCATCCTAAGAGCAGAGCTGCACATAGCAAAGTTTGAGCGGGGCCGCGGGTGCCTGGAGGGATTATGACACAGAAGATTAATGGATCTCTTCTAGCCATAGGTTGTCAGTTAAGTCAAGCACTGCTAATGCGGGACATTGTCCGGAGACCTCTGTTAGCACAATGACGAAGCTTTTTTTAATTCCTCTGTGTAAAAGGCATAATCTTCGTATGCCAATGGATCATATCCTTGAGATCCCTAGAGAGCAGGGCACATGTGGAAAGAAAAGGAAAGGAAATCCCTTATTTCATAATGGTGCAAACAGACATGTCAGGAGAATTACATCAACATGCAGCACATGTGAAATTTAATACTCCTCCTAATGCATTTAGATGAGGCAAAATGCAAAACCTATACTGCCTCTGGGAATAATTCTTGTAGGAAGCTTTCACCACTAGGAACCAAGGACTTTCTACTTACTCTGGAATTTGAGCCTTTGTTTTCAAAGCCTTCCTGAGAGACTTCAAAATCAAGTTTGTTAAGTGTACATTACTCTTTGAAGATCTCTCTTCCAGAATGAAACACCAATGCTCTTCCCAACAATGCTGGTGTAAATCAAGAGTAGCATGCTTGAAAATCAGTAAACATTCATGGGGCCACAGACAATCTGCAAAAGAGGAGAGCCTGATCCTTTGCATCACAGAAGCCAAGATATTCAAACACACACAGCCCTTACCCTTTGCCTAGTGTCAGCTGGCATCGCTGCAAGGGTGCATCAGACTTGCATGGATTTCCACCAGCTTTGACTGTGGCCCATAAGGCTCTCAAAGGCTTATAAATGCAAGCAATATTTGCTTTGGAGTCCTTGCAGACAGGAGGAGCTTGAGATCTTCTGGCTGGTTTCCCTCCCCCCCTGTATCAGACTATAGATTCAGACTAGATTCAGCAAAGGATACAGCTCAGATGTGGCTTGAATTCAGACAAGTGACTTGAAGTGATGATTTCCCCCCCACCAGGCTGCAGATGATCTATGTATTATGCATGAAAATAGTGCCAGGCACAGATGGGGTGGGAGTAGAAGGTGTGAGCTGATAATGACAGCAGCCAAGCTCTGCTAGAAAAAAACTCTACAACACACTTGCATGTTGGGCAGAAAAAGGATGCAACATCCATGAGAGACTAGCCATGGTTTAGAGGGCCAAACAGTTTAATTACTATCAAAACTGAGGTTTATGCAAGGATTTGAATAGCATGGCTGCCAGAGGGAGCAGGGGATTAGCCTCAATGATTCAAGGAAGTGTCTTCCCATCTTGTGTTCTTGAATAACTGTAAGGAGATGAGTGAAATACTTACTCTGGTAAAACCCAGCTGAAGACAGGGAATCCAAAGTGGTGACATGGTGCTGCATCAGATATTGACTCCAGCAGGATCCTGGCTTGTACTCAGCACAGTGCTGAGAACTTGGCACCAGGTCCAAAGCTTAAACAAACAGGAATTTCTCCATGGACACTTCTAGGGTTTGGATCCAAGCCCTTGAAGACCAGCATGCATGGCCTGATCCTGAAGAAACAGTGGCAGTTTGGATGGGCAACATGTCACTGACTTGGAGCCAGGTGGGTACAGACTTCAGTGGGAGGATAAGTCAAGAGAGCACAGCAAAGGGACCTGGTGCTGTGAGAAAGAGCTTGGTAAGTGTGCTGTCCACAAAGACCCACAAGGAAGCAGCGATGGTCCAATGACTTCCCTGATCAGCCTTGGAGCACCCTGGAGATCATTGCAAGACCAGATGTTTAAAATAAGCTGCTTCCCTTCTACAATCAAACCATGAGAAGGGGATACTCTGTTACTTACACAGCTTCTTTGAAGAAGCTCCAGCCTTGGAGTACGCATCTGACAGCTGGCAAGACGTCATTGGCTTTGCCAAGTCTGACCACAGCTGATCCCCGATGTAATAGAATGTCAGCCTTGAATCACCAGAGGCTGAGAATGTGCTTGTCTGGAGGATCACCAGGCAAAGGCAGCAAAGACTTGCTGGCAACTTGCAATGCATCTGCCCATTCCGGGCTCTGTGGAAGCCTGACCCTACACAAAAAGATCCTTGCATGAGTCCACTCTTTGCTACCAGCCCTGCTCATGGTGCCAGTGACATAACAGCTATAGGAAATCTGTGTCTGAGGGGTCTAAGCTGTGCATTCAGAGGCATGCAATAATCCTTGCAATGCTGAGACATAACAATGTTTTGGGAAGTCAGGCCAGCAAGCATTGCAGAGAGATGAGTATTTTACATCATTTAGGGGCCTAGGGCCCTATGAAATGTAGCTGTTTCACTGCTCAGAAAGTGATCTGGTCAAATTTCCTGCAAACAGGGCTCAGATGCTCAAATTTGTCTGTGGGAATAAGCATTTCTAATAACACTGCCCAACTTAAGCCTGCAAAGAAAACTCCCATAGAGGGAGCATCACAAGGGATAAGGTTTCAACTCACATTATTTCCCATACCCCAAGGGGTTGCAACCCACTTATGCGTGTGGTAACTCACGTAAAACCAAGAGCAAATGTATGATAGAAAGGGTGCATTAGGAGACTGGAGGAGCCCAGCACTCGTGATGGTTCATGATGGGACATGCTGCATGGTGCTTTGCTAGCCACCGGTCTGGGTTGTCTTTGCTTCCTCTCCATCTCCCAGCTCGGCAAGCCATGTCCACAGGGCTTACTTCACACACATCCTGAGACACCTGCAAGCAGGCTTCTCTGTCACTGCAGCCCAACACAGGCTCCTTAAACTGTAGGGGGACCTGAAGGGCTTGAGTAGGGCCAGTTTCATTAGCTTTATACCCAGCCAAGACTTACCACAGACTAGTAAAAGCCCCTTCATTCCCTCTCAAGTTGGCTTTAAGGTCACATTTTGTGGTGCTAGCACCATTGAGACCCATGTATCAGTCCAGATCTGGCCCCAGTCTATCCTGCATGACTGTCCTTATCTCATACATTTTCAAGGAGCTCAGCAGCAATTTATGGATCAAAGCTAATCGATAATACCAGAGCCCTTTCACCATATTGCTTTTGCTAAATTGCTGCATCCTTTAAAAAAAGAAATCTTAGCAAACTGCAGTACAATGCCAGACAGACTGTCACTACCAAATTATGTTTATTTATTCTCTCTCTGGCTCTTGGCTGGCCCCATTACCAGCATATCTTAGTGTCTTTCAGTCATCAGCATATTTGCCTGCCTTCCCTTCCCCCTACCCCAAGGTACATGTCTCCTCTCAAGTACAAAGCGGACAGACATGGCAAGTTTTTGAGCCTACTTAACACCAGCTTTATCTGAGGAGAACTAGATTCAGTGACAGAGCCTCAGAATTAATTACACAAAGGTGAATTCCCTTCACAGAGCACGGCACAGTGTCACTGCAAACATTTTAACAGCCAATCTCTGGCCCTCAGCTGCCTTTGTGCAGCATAAACCAATTATTTGTACCTGCCTGGTGAAACGTGTCAGCCCCCTCAGAGGTGCTGCGATATACCAAACACGGTTCACCATTGTTATTTTCAAGCAGGGCAAAGAAAAGAGTGCATGGGTCTCGGCTGTGCACACAGTCCCTGGTGCTGCTGTGCTCAAGCCCTTCAGGGCTGTGAATGAAGTTATTTGTGTACCGTTCATGCAGTGAATACTCTCTTGCAGATGACATGCAGCAGTCTCAGTGATTTGGCCAAAAGCAGAAACGGGACTTGAGGACAAGGAAGCAAAGTGTTAAGTGCAAATCTCAATATCCAGCCCATCCTTGCCAGCAGGGAGCAAATGGTAGACTGAACCACCTCTCCCATCTCCCTTTTGTCAAGTGTCCTCAGCCTTTTCCTCTCCTTTTTCACCTTCCCTGCATCCCAGGGTATCCCTGGTAGAAACTCTTTTCATCCTTCACTCCCCAGCTCCAACTGCTTCCCCTTCCCCTTGTTGCAGCTGTTACAGCTCACACATTCCTACTAGTCTTTTCTTTTTTTTTTTTTTTTTTACAAAAAGGGACATGGTTTGGGGTTTTCTTTACATACCTGTACCACAAATTTACACAGAGCTGAGATGACATTAGGATTAGCCTCTAGAGTTCATTGGAGATGATCATATGAGAGCAGAGGGTGAAAACGAGCAAAGTTGCATTTCAGCACGGAGGAAGGAAGGGAAACTGTGTTTATCCCTTCCACTGCAACATGCAGTTTTCCTTCATCTTCCTCAACAGCTACCAGCTCCCGGGCAAGGAAAGAGGGATGGAGGGATGAGGGGAGGTTGGGTACAGTGGAAAGCAAAGAGAATTGACCGTATAAAGGGGGGAATAGGGCACAGGGCAGGGAACAAGCAGTGGAGGAGACATCTCTGCCTTTCCTGGAGGAAAAGAGCTGTCTGCACGTCCCAAACTCTCCCTCCACTGGGACTAGCTGGGGCTGTGAGGCTCTTTTAAGAAATATTAGAGGCAGATCAGATTTCCCCAGGGGCTTTGGGGTTTAGTCAGAGCTCCCAGACCTCCCCGACTTGACTGCTGGCTGCAGAGGACCTTGGGGTCACCCGGGGAAGAAGTGCTGAAGAGACCAAGCCGCTCCTGGGCAGAAAGGCCCATAGGCTGGGGTGTGGTGGGCTCCCCATGCACAGGGGCACAGGATGAGCCGTCAGCCAGAAGAGCCCACGTGAGCCCCGAGAGAGGAAGTTTTCCAGCTGATCAGCAGGAAAACGGGGCTATTCTCAGTGAACTCAGCCACAGTGCAAGAACAAAGTTCTTCCTCATTAGGGAGGAATTCGATGGGCCTCGCTGGGAGCCGGTGCCACAGCACACAAAAGGTCAGGTCTCATTCTGGAAGCCTTTCCTCCCCTTCTGCCAGCAGGAAAAATAATTTAAAATTTCCCCTAAAGAACTCTGCCCCCCCACACACACCCCCCCTCCTCTTCCAAATATGAAAAGGAGGAAATTGCCTCAATCTGGGGAACAGCGCTGCAGTGGGGATGGCCAATCTTCCTGCCCAGCCCACGGGACCCAGATCCCTTTGCCTCTGACAGCCTCGTTATTAGAAGGCCACATCTAATTAAGAGGGGAAGGAACAACGGATGCATCCTTTTCCCGCAACACGGCACATTGCAAAGATCGCCATGTCTGTGGAGACTCACACCAATGTTAACTGTTGCAGTGTGGCTGGTTGCATACAAGACTTTCTTAGGGGAAATACAGTCTGTTTAAGTGTCCCAGTTACACCTTCGGTGCTGAGGGTGGCCTGGGTCTGCCTGCACCAACTGGTATAAAATCTCCCCGCGCTCCACTTTCCTACAGAAACGTGCCTCACAGTCTCACCTCAGAGTGCAGACAAAAGGAGTCAACCCTGGCAATCACAGCCATGTCAACATGAAGGTTTCTCACCTTCACAACCAGCCACCATCACCTGCTTCTGCTTCCTGTAGCTTCAGAAGAATCAGTAATCCAGACGCATGGAGGACCATCTTCATATCCCACAGCACAGTGCATCCAAACCTTTGTTGAAACCATTTTGTGTCCACATTACAAGGGAAAACTGACAACTGTCTGTTGTCTATTGTAATCTTTCTGTACCAGCTCCATTAGTTCCACCGAGCTAATATGCGTCTCAAATCATTTGTGAATGTGAAATTCCACTTCTGCGATCAAAGCTAATTATTTGCTTAAGACAATTTATTGTTACACTGAACTCAGCATCTTGACTCACTAGTTATACGGATTTTCAAATGGACTTGTAGAGAGTAGCAGTCACACGTTGCCCAAAACCTAGGACCTGAACTGAAGAAGTTTTGTTTCAGCTCTCATCAGCTGCACAGGTCACAGTTAAGTAAAATCGGCTTAAGCTGGGATTGGAAAACTGTGTCTGCTACATTAGCAGAGAGATCAGATGACAGATTTGGTCTGGCCTCATTATCTAGCCATAAAAATGTAAGGGCCTGAAGTATTTGGGGAATGGGAATGCAGAGAGCAGGAGGGATTTCTGGAGGATCTCTGTGCAGTATTTGCTGTCTGAGAAAATGAGACCAAAGGACCTTCCACCCGAACTGTCTGATGTGAGCTCTTATCTCCAACGACAAACTGAAACCAGGAGAATCAGTCTCTTCCTTTTGCAAACAGTTGGGGGAACAGGGGCTCCTGTGTGTCTACAACATCTCACATTTATTTTTAGCTTCATCTATTTGGTTAGTGAGGTCACTGGAGCCCAGGCTTAAACATGTTTTAAGCAAATGTTACCCTGACCTGCCAAAGCTCTGAATTGCCTGTAGCTACACATACCCCAAAGAAACAGAGCTAATGGTGCAAGAGAATGTTATGTTAGCATTTTATGCTAGAGTTCAAATAACTATGTATCCTCATTTATTGCAACACTTTTTTTTTGGATATGAAAAGTGTAAAATACACTTCGAGCAGTTTTGATCCAAAAAACATTTGATGAAGCTATTTCCTGGCTGAAGTAGCCCCTGTGCCTTTTCCAGTAGTTCTGCATTTAGGATTTTATTTACACAGTTCAAGGATTAAATCACAATTTCCAGTCCTCAGTATAAAACCAAAAAAATTCAGCCCTCCTTCCCCCAGAGTTGGGAAGCATTATCCGAATCACTGCAAGGAAACAAATGTCAGGGTACACGGAGCCACCAGCTCCCGTCATTTCCACCCTCATCCAAACTAGAAAATAAGTTTGTGGGGGAAAACCTTCTCAGGAAGCTGCAGAGATATTAGTAAATAATACTTTTTGTAATGATAGCTTGTTCTGTGAATGCAATAAGCTCCTGATGGAATCCCCAAGCCCAGTGCTGGAAGCACGCCAGGACAGAGGTGCAGGGGAGCAGGCGATATTCATCACTGTTCCAGATGTGAGGTGAAGCTGAGGAGCCTGCAGGAAGCTCGGCAGGTGATAGGTAAGGTAGCATGGCCCTGGGATCTTGCAGGGTGAACGCTTGTCCTAACAGGTTTTTTGACTGCTCTGCTGGGAATCATGAGCACACTGGCATAAACCCGGCCTCTGCACATGCTACAGCTCCTGCTCAAAGAAAAGATGTCCCCCAAGGAGAAAAAAACACGTTCAGAAGCATGCATCTATCCTTATTTTTAGTCTTGAAGATGAGTCATTCTGGAAAAAGCCCTTTTCTAAATGCTGATATAACCATCTCTTCCCTAGGGATATATTCATGTAGCTGCAGGTGACCAAATTAGGAAAGCTGAGCAAAAGTTACAGCTAACAAAGTAAGCTATGGTGACTACCCATGTGCAGACTTTTAGCCTCCTGCAAATGCAAAACAAGATGTCCCTGCAGGGTGACTGGAGCTAATATGCTTTACCTTTCATTTGCATTTGGCTCAGAGTTGCACAAGGCTTCTTGCTGGGGCAAAAGTGATAAAGAATTAAGCTCCTGTAACTCAATTTTTTTGCAAGTACTTCCTATATCTCCGGTGGCAAAATGTTGCAGAAAAAGCACAACTCTTGCTCATATGGAACCAGAAAATGTTGAAGATTTGGTTCAGCTCTCCTCCTTGCTGGTCAGTGTGTCTGAAGTTTACACACCAAGACCGAATTCCCATTTTTCTGTTACCAGAATACTGAACATTTCTGCAAGCAATGTTATTCATCTAGAGAAGCCACAGTCAGTGCAATAGGAGACTACATAAATCAAGATACTTAATTCTAGAAAGCTAGCATTTGTGGGCTTGCATTCAGACCTTCTGTTGTTCTTTCATTATTTGTATATCTCCTTTCCTAAACTGATACGAAAGATCCTCTCCTTCCCAGAATGCCAAGAGAATGGCTGCTTATGCCTTATTTGGGGTGCAGATATGGTTACCCCATGGATCTGCTACCTATTTGCTAATCACTGGCCAGAACTGCAAATAATTTGTGATTTATTTAATTATTGAAAAGGTTTGATAATTAAATTAGTCACTGGGTGACACCACAAATGGCACATACATGAGGAGCAGTCATTCAGGAATACTCACTGTAAACTGTTTAGAGACCTGTGCTACAGAAAAGGAGTCTTTTAAGCTATCCAGACACACACAGCTATGGTACCTGGGCTCATTCTGAGTAGTTTGAGAATGGGCAGAAAAAGCCAGAAGAAAATCCCCCGATAATTCATCTGTGAGGGTAATTTGCTGGGTCTAATCAGAGCAAACATCTCTATGGCTGGAATGTAGAAATAAATTAAATACAAAACCTTCAAGGTCATAGCTAATAATGCAGCACTGCTGAAGTCAGGTGCATACACTCCGGGTGAACGCACTGTGCTCCACTGTGAAAAATCTTGATCAGTTGGATGTAATGGGAGTATTTCAAGCAGCGATCAGGCCTGCCTGAAAGAAAATGGAGTAAAGAGAGGAAGGACATAGAGGATTCAATCTTCAAACAAGGAAAATTGAGCAGGATATTCAAAGACGTTTAGATGTTCAGATTGGAAACAAGGTACATATAAAGAGACATTTCAATTGGGAGGTGTGGGGGGGAAATGAGGAGAGTTTGGAGAGTGTTGCTAGCAAAACATAAGCTGTGAGAAGCAAATCTTGCTGTTCTGCCTCCAAAGTCTGATGCAGAAGCAATTAGATATTGCAGGAGCAGCCACATTATACACCCCAACTCCTGCAGTGACCATTCCCCTGATCAAAGGTTTATAACCCTCTCTCAACCCCAGCTGCCCCAGCCAGCCAGGCAGAGGTTACCACCCCACCAGCTGCGCAGCACAGCCATTTCTCTGCCTTTCAAATCCCAGCCCTGAAGAGATCTGGCTGCAGAAACAACAAATACCACCTTAACATTGAGCAGGTCCCGGCTAAAGGGCAGCCCAGGGGATATTGATCAGGCAAGGGCAGATGTGAGCAGGAAGCGGTGGAGACCCCAGACACAGGCAGACAGCAGTGCACAGCCAGCACAGGAGGGTCTCCTGGTCCAGACAAGTGGGTGGACACCCTGGAAAGATATTGGTGCCTGGTCAAGTCCTGACCCTTTGAGGTCTGCCTCAGCAGCCCTGGTTATTGTCATCCTGAAATGCCTGGGAGTCCGTCCTGTGCCACAATGTCATGTCCTAAGATTTCGTTGTTACCATGGGTTATTTTTTGCTGTTCTGATGGTTTTCATGGCAGCAGAAGATCTTTCCATAGCAGGATTAGAGAATTCCCTTATTTTATTTTATTTTATTAATTTATTTTTGGAGAAATATACATTTCAGTCACCCTCAACTTCACACTCATTCCTGTGAATCTCTCTGTTAAAAATGACTGCCTCACCCTAGCTGTTAATTTAAGATTAGATCCTGTACATCCATATGCATGCATGCACGCACGCACACAGTGCCATCCACTTTGACCTAGTCTCCTCTGCGTATTTTATAATGTGGTCTAGAAAGACATGATCATAGACCTATTCCCTTGCCCTCCATCAGACCCTGCTTTCTCCATACATAATGATCCACATCCCCAAACGTATTGTTGCATATTTCTCTCCCTGTTCATCACACAGCCTCTTGTCCTCATTCACTTGCATATCTTTCAAATCCTGGGCTGAGCTTTCCTACAAAGTGCTCTCTCTTTGAGACTGAAAACCTCACCAGCACTAATGGATTTATCTTCAGCAGAGCCCTGTGCCACAAAACAATACTATTATCCCCATTTTGAGAGATGGAGAACAGAACTGCAGAGATAGGAAGGTCAACATCGTTAAAAGCATCTGCTAATTTGAGAAAGCACAAGGCTTGATTTTTCAGAGTACTTATTTCCATAGCACTTGATCACAGTACAGGTCCCCTTTGACTGCATCTGCAATCATGAGAGCTTCACCCTTGTGTCTGGCAGAAGGGGGTCACAAGCTGGGGACTGAAGCGACCAGCAGAACGTAATTAGTGCCCATCTCTGAGGAATCTGACCTGACCGGAGACACGCAGCAAAATTCCCATCTGAAGCAGGGTGGGCTGGGAAAGCTCTAAAAAAACCCAAATGCTGGGTCTTCTGATGGAAAATATCACATTTAGCTGTCAGCTGTGGTCTAATAGTTTTCAGCCTGTGGCCTGTTTCTCTATGAATTCAAGCCTACTGGGAAGGTGCTTAGATTACTGGAAAGGCATTCATGCCCCCACCAGAAAACTTGAGTGTGAAAATCAAAGCTGTGAAAAACAGTTGAAAACAGTGAAAAAAATTTTGCACAGATGCCATGATAATAATAAATAAAGAGCAGGCAAGAGGCTTTTCGATGAGCCGAAAGATTCATCAGCTGAGTTGTCAGCTGGAAAGAAGATAGTTAGCTTCTCTTTTCCAAAACAGGAGTTTCTTTTGCCAATACCTATCTGGGTTGAGGTCCTATATATTGGGGACACTGTTTCTTCCTCTTCTCTGCTCTTTATCCCAGCACTCAGCCAGAAAATCCGTTAGGTTAAGCACAGTCGTGGTTATCTTCAGTATATAGACACCCTGTCAAAAAAGCCTGAGTTGCCCTGTACGTTCAGAGAAAGAATTAAGAACAAATTGATTGAAAATCCAGGGGATGGGAGGGGGACCTTCCCCCTCTGCTTCCTGTGGTTCCGACAATCCAACACTTTTTTAAAAGGACATAGTTCCACATTTTCTGCCAAACTTCCCATTGTTTCTTTAAGCTGAGGTAAGATTACAGCTTTTTTTGTTGCTTTTCTTTTTTGCTTATACACAGCAATAATTCTACCAGTACAGGTTTCAGCTGGTGCTAGCACGAACTACCATCTGATCAAATTTATGATCCAGGTTTGTTAAAATAAAACTTGTCTCATCAGGCTCAGTACTAGATAAGGGCACGTGCTTGCACAAATCTGAAATTCTGTTGAAGAATTTGCTTTTCAGGCTTTCCAGCCTGTTGCCATCCTGCCTGAATTTGGTGGGGAAGGAACATAAACCCTAGAAAGCAAACTGGTTTTAATATTTCCTAGGATTCACACTTTTCACTTAGAAAAAGCTGGGGTTTTTCCCCAAAACCAAACCAAGAAGAATAAATTGCAATGAAACAATCACAGAGTGTCTGTTTCTGGACCTCACATTTCCCACAGAGGTTTCCCTTTGGGGCAGCGGTTTTCCCCCATGTGATGCTGAACCTCTGGGGACACGTTCCAGCACCTCAGGCATTTTTGCAAGGTGTCAGCCTCACTTCTCACCTTTCTTTGGCTGCACGTCCATTAGGTTGGAGCCCCCGAGGCCTTTTTCAAAGCCCAGCAGAGCCAACAGGGGAATTTCTTATTAATCCAAGGAACTTTAGATGTGGATGCCAGTTTATAAAGCTGTGGTGAAAGAGAGAGGCACTAAGGGAGATTGGGAGAAGACCTGGTCCAGCTCTCCAGGGGGGCTCTCTGGAACAAAGTGCAGGAAATTAGGACAAGTGGCAGATTGGCTCCAAAAACACCCGCTGAGGTTAAAAGAGGCTGCTGACATAGCTGCACCCACCAGGAGCCACCCCACTGCTGCAGACCTTGGAAATGTAGGCCCTGAGAGCTCCCCTGGACAGAAAATCAAGCTGGTTTCAAAGACAAACCTCTCCTTCAGGAAGATGTGGTCCCCTTCCACGTTTCATCAACCCCCCAACAAAATCTAGCAAATGCAGCAGAATGACCAGGTTTTGCCCAATCTCCTCATTCCAGCCACCAGTGCTAGCCTGGTCCCAGTGATGGTGAGCTGGTGAGGCAGTGAGCCTGAACCGACAACAAAAAACCTGTATTTAAGCAACTAATGAGAAAACCACCTCTTTGACTTTGGCACACATATTGCTCAAGCCACCAGAAAATAGTAAGGACTTTGTTCCACCCTCCTCGTCATCCGTATCTAGTAAATTGGCAAGGAGTTAGGACATTGCCAGTATTTCCACACATGCAAAAAAAAAACCCACCCCCCCAAAAAAACCCCCATAGCCCATTACTCACATTCCCAGAGAAATCATAATAAGAGACACAGTTTACCACCTTCAAGCAGGAAATAGCTGCCTTTCTAATGCTTGCTAATTGCTTCACTTAAAGCTAGTTTGATTACTTGGCACCAAGACAGTATTTTAAACCTGAATTATTGCTTGGAACTTTCCTTTCACCTACCAAGAGCCCAGGCCATTAAAAATGTGTAGCAAAGGTCTCCCTGCGAGGTGCAGGATTGCCTGTTAACTCTTTTATGAATCATAAGAGATGTTTGGCTTCTGGGACAACATCTTGCCATGTTGGCGTACGCGCCCTGAAAACGAAGGTGTTATTTATTAATAATGCAGCAGGCAGAGACAAGCATGCATGTGGAGAAATGCAGGTTGCGGAAGCAAGTCACACTATGGAGCTCTCAGGCATATTCCTAAAAGCTGTCATCTGGGGTGGGATCACATTTTCACTTTCTGAAACCAATAGGCCAAATCTATCACTCTAAGATTCAGGTGAAAACAAATTCTTTCTTAACTTGGCTTGACTTTTTCCAATTGAGTGGGAATTACAGCATTACTTTTAGGGGGTGAAGGACATCAGGGCAGCAGTTAGGAGAGCATGAGTTATACATACTGACCTGCAGGAGCAGACTGCTTGGGGGCTCGGCTGTACCAAACATTGTCATTAAAACTGCCTTTGTCACAGCACTTCTTTAGGATCGGAAATTAACTTGCATTTTGTACTTGACAGGAAGTAATTAAGAAATCTCTGCAGCTACAATAAAGCTGATGCTTAAATTGCAATCTTTCAAAAAGAATTTGAATCTCAATACGAAGCATCAATAAGGTAAGCAGCAGCTATGTAGTTGGCACAGCCCTGAAGTGTCTGCTCCTGAAAGTCTCCCTTCAGGTGAGACTCAGGTCTGGGGAAAAAACAGGCTTCATGGCCAGGGATGTGTGGGACAGCACCCAACAGCAATCCACCCCTCCAAACCCTGTACAAAAAGCTTTAGTGGGGATTTTCAACCACCTCCCACACCGATCAGTTATGTTTCCCATCAAATTCAGTATGAAGTTTCTTTATCCTCTTGGCAAATTAAGTTTTTCACAGCTACGCAGGAGCCGTCTTGTAGGACAGGGAACAGCTGGGGCTTTCTCCTTGTCCATGTCACTCGGGAGCAGCAATGCGGACTCTGACCTCTAATTTATCTCCGAGGATTTTGGCAGCTCGCAGCCTTGCTTCAGAAAGCTAGTGAAATAAAATGTACAAGAAAATGGTGATAATGTGGGTGCAAAACACAGCCTGAATCTAACACAGGATGTTTTGAGGCAGTTAGTCAAAATATGTGGAAGAGGGTGGGCTTTGCTATTGTGCCATCGCTTTTTTAAGCAGCAGGCATCCAGAATAAAATTTACACATGAAAAAGTCTTAAGTGCAACTCAGCCACAGAGAAAAGGCTTCCACTTTGGGGCCCAGCGCATAGGTCTATACCCAGCAGAGCTTTACCCAGATATAAGCATGGAGTTATAGCCTGTGCATCTGCACTGCACAGGGCTGGGACCACGCTACCTATTTCTGCTCTTACCAGGGCAATTGTTAGAGTAAATTAGAGAATCTCTAGTGGCCGGGAGAACATTTTGGAAAGGGTCACTAGCTAAAATGTTGGCCTATCGATCAGGAGGCAGGGAATCAAGTCAAAAGGAACAAAAGTATCTACGTACAATGGGAGGAAACTAGCACTTTTTTTTCTTCTTAGGAAGCCATTTGCAAAGCTTTCCATGGGAAGCAGACAGATGAAATATGCAGATCTAAGCGGAAGAAATACTTAGTGCTATCAGCCAAGCGATGGCTCTGAAGGTGTCTTTGCAGCTGATGTTTTTAAGTCTGTGTGTCAGTCAGGAGAAAATGAAGCCATGGGCCAGTTTCTCAGCTGGTGCTGGTGACTAAGTATCAGTGATAACAGACTCCCAGCTGGGTTCTTGTGCTTTCCTGTCACTGAAATTGAAGGTAGGAATTGAAGATTAACACCAAATAATCCCTTTTCTGAGGTGATGCCCCCACAACCCCCTGGAAAATGTTTTCAGCAAGACTGCCTTTGGTTCAGTCCACAGAATGGCAGAGAGGGACATGAGACACTGGCCACCGGTGTCCTGCCAGCCCCTTCTCGCTCTGACCCCAACAATGGGCACAGAGATGGAGGAGCTGCCATGGTGGTACCCCAAATACATCTTCTTGCATGCCCTGAACCCCAAAAATGCAATTTGCTTCAGAAAGCTATACTGGGGCAGATCTGGGGAAAAGCATTCTTTAGAAGGGTAGTATCACAGAAAAAGAAGCAAGGTAACATTTAGGAAAATACTGAAGATGGGCTGTTTTATTTGAGCAAATAAAATCCAAGCAGAAAGCACAGACCCAAAGGAATCTCTGTCACCAGACATGCCCCGGGCTGGGAGATGTCTCGTCTAATCTCCAGAGTCAACACTAAGTTTTAGTGAGAAAAGACACTGCCAGGGCTGAAGATGATGCAAGTGCTACCTCTGACATGGAAAACACCAGTTCCAGCTTCCTCAACACTAATTTTGGCACCCAGCATGACCATAATGGGTGCAGGACTGATTAAGTACACCGTGCTATAAGAGAAGCCCCTTAGCTTGCTACGTATAAAAAGCCACCCCATGCCCCCAGCATAAATATTTGTGGTTTTATGATCTTTTCTCCTCTTCAGCCCATTTGTGCATCCTTTACCAGTCCCCTAAATGCTTGATGAAAGACTTATAAAGATCATGGCAGGAACTGAAACTTAACATTTTTGTTTTCAGGCTTAAAAAATATTTCCCAAACATCTCTTTTTCAAGCTTCAAAAATATTTCCCAAACATCTCTTATTTCTCTACAGGAAATCCCTTTAAAAACATTCTCCAGTGAGCAGTTAAGTAGTTGAACCAACACACATCCCATCTCAAGTTTCTGCTGGTAATTAATAAACCAACTGAATCTCTGACAGGATGGTAACTTTTATAATTTCTAGATAAATGTTAATGCATCTGGTTATTTCCAGACTTTCACTGGTGAGATCGGAAAAGCAAATTAGACAGTGTTGTAGCAGTCTGCTTAACATTCCTTCTTTTGTGCTATTACTGTTAATTTATTCCTTTAAGCCAATTTTTGCACTGTCACTACTCTGAAGGCTTTCTCAACAATTTAATTACAAAAAAGAACCCTCCAACATGAAATTGCTACAGGATAAAAATCAATATTTAAGGTGTCAGCTTAAAAGCAGCTCATATCTTCTGTGTGTGTGAGGGGGAACACGTGCACACACCCATCAAGCCTATTTGAATGTGTAAATTTATAAACTCTCTTTTTTTTGTAAGGAAAGCATTTGCCTTGATGTTCTATTGTCCTTAGAACTAAATGTTTCTTGGTTAATTGAATAAACATTTTTGCATTGCAGAAAATAAAGAGAAGTTATTATCTCTCTAAAATCCTATACATCTGAGGAGGTCCAAGACTTTCTGAGAACCCAACATTTTATAAAGATTTTTGAGCATGCATAATTTTTTGCCCATAAATGCCACCCACTCAGAAACAAAGGAGCTAAAGTAGGCTGTAATTACTTCCCTACACAATAGATTCCTATTGCTCCTATCAAGAAATATTACATAATTATTATAACTTAGGGCTGTGATTATATATTTGCTCAAAGGAGAATCACACATAATAGAAAGCAGTGGGACTTATGGCTCTTCGTCTATTGTGTCAACTCATACATTTAAATTATTTGATTAGAAAACTAAATAAAGACTTTCAGTCCTAAACAACACTTTCTCATCAGCTGTCAGGATTGAAAGAAATGATAAATGACAGGACATGCATATTTGTATAGAAAAATTGGAGAAGCGGGAGAAAAGAGAGAAGAGGATATGTTGTGTCTCTATTTGTGTCTGTCCATCCGTCCATCAATCCATCCATCCATCCACCCCTCCCTCCCTCCCTCCCTCCATCCATCCATCAGAATCTTGGACATCCTCTCTGTGTACATCTCACAAGGAATTTGCAAGGAGCTGATAAATAAGATCATCTTTTCATAGAAGATGAAGACAAAGGTCAGCCTGTGGAAGACGTCAAGAAAAATCAACTCCTCCTCATTTTCTTCTTCATGTTCTTGCAGACTCACCCTCTCCCCTCCCTCATACTGGATGGGTTCCTGGCTATTTGCACAATTTTCCAACAGAGGCAGGGCCCACACGTGCTGGGATGTGGGAGGACAAGGAGGAGGCAAAGCTTCACAGGGGCTTACCACGTTTCTCAACAGTTTTGCACATCTGATTTAAATTGACCATTTCTCACGCTCACAACTCATGCCTCAGATAACACACACATCTTTGATGCCACCAGCACTTAGGATAACTCCTCTGGCTTCATGGCCTTGCATAACCTGCACAAAACAAGAGGCAGATAGGGCTATCCAAACCAGGACAAACTATTAGCTAGAGAGAGTAGGCTCTGAGGATGAGATGTAGGACTGCTGCTGGAGAAGATGCTAGAAGGTGACTTTCCCCCCACTGACACACAATATCTCTTGGAGCTGAACTGCAGCTCTCTCTATGCAGTCACCTGTTGCACTTAAGACAGCAACAACTTGCCTTTCTGACAAGCAAAAAATAGAACTTTAAAAAAAAAGAAGAAGAAAATCCTTTTGGGCCTGCAGAATGCCATAACGATCATAGTCACATGAGAGAGAGGAGGACACTGATTCAAATTTTGGCTTCGAGTCCAGCCATCTCTGTTAGCAGGCGTGGTCCAGCAACGTGGTGAGCATGTATGGTGGCTGCAGATCAGTCTGTGACCACTGGCTGGCCCAGAGCCAGAGCAACTTCAAAGAGAAATGCCACAAGAAGCTGGGGTTTTTTTGTGTGTGTGTGTTCTTTTATTAGGAATTTTTATATTTCTGCCTAGTAATAGCAGAAGTAATATCATGATTTCCCAAAGTGTAACAAATCTAATGTGTCGTACATATTGGATGGAAGTAATTTAACATGAGCGCTCTTTAATTTCATAGATCTCTATTGCAAACGGTTCTTGGTTAATGATCGGGGGTTTGCTGCTTTGCCTTTTTAAAGTCAAATCTTTTAAAGACCAGATGGAGAGGGTTTTTCACAGCTGCGCAGGAAGAGTGACACTGATACATGCTGAACTCTGCGGGCGGTATTAAAATTCTGCCATCTACTTTAAAAGGATTTTTGAAAGTCATTTTAAAGGGGCATCATCAATTTGAAGATCACTTTGGATCTCATAATATTACAAGTAATATTTCAGACTACCACACAAAGCCAGCTGTGGGGGGAAAAATCAATGCTCCATGCCAAATAAGACTCTTTGCTTTATGTTTTGACAATATCTTACACTGGATTTTTAGAAGCTTCCAGGGGGAAGTAGCATCCCTGTGAACAGCCATCACAGCTACCGGATGGCCAGGTAAGCCCCAGCACTGGTCACATGCTCTTACACCGAGCCCAGCTCTTCCAGCAGCAACTAAGGGCTGGGACTGGCTTTGCTCCCGTGCTTGCAGGGATCTTCCTGACAGCAACCAGAAGTAGAGGAATACCGGTGTTGATTTCCAAAAAAGAGCATCATCTTTTGCAACACTCCTCAGCATTAAGAGAACATTTAGAGATGCAAGGAAGCCTTCTGGTTCCAGCTGCTTTTGCTTCCACTGTGACCTCTTTTAGTTTTTATTAAATCTTGGTTAGGAGTGTTCATTGTTCAACGCACAGACCTCTAATTTACAAGGGGCTGGGACTGCGCTTAATTGGCAGAGAGCAAAAATGCTTCAGAAAGGGAAAGTTCTCCCCATCAGAGAAACTTCTGGAGGGGAAACAATGATCGAATCACTTGGAAAGGAAAAACCCAGTGCAGGAAAACACAAGCCAGGTTATGGCCTAGAAAGGGGTTGAGGAAACTAAACACTTTGCAACTGGAAGTATATTTTAGAGCAGGGACAGGCAACATATTTTAAACTCCTTTTCACAATCGCCTCACCTGCTGGACTTCACTTCAGAGGCCAGCGGTTTCATGAGATGAATCCATCCCATCCCTCTCTGTTTAATTCACACATCAGCTTGTAGAAGGAATGAAGCACATCTGGGCACGGTGGTCTCAGATGGGACTGGGATGGTCCGGGAAAAGGCTCTCTCCATCCTCCCTTGACATCCTCCCTGCAGCCCAGCCCCTGAAGGATTGAACCTTGTGACATTTTCTCTTTACAATATACACAATATAGATATGTATATTCTTAAGGAGGATGGGCTCAAACTAATCCTAGCACAGTTCCCTTTTATATTCATTTTCTCAGGCAGGTATTTGTATGGCAGCACGGACAGGTCCTAGAGGAGCCTGCTTCGGGGAGGTATCACTGTTTCAGGTTGGGGCAAATTTTGGTATGGTTTTTCCATCAAGAAAGTGCAAAACCGGCACAGCCCTGAACACAAGAAGCACTGGCAGAAGAAATGAAGCACAGTCACCTACACATGTTGGGCTGTTGAGGTTTCTCGAATCTCCTGCTGCAAATGAATGTCTACAAAATCTCCAAAGTGCCTCATTTTCCCCTAACACAGATGCAGACAGAGCCAAACAATGTCTCAGGGCTACAGTGTCCTCCTCAAATACTGGGGGTCAGATTTAAAGGGATCTAAGACAAGGAAGAAGCTCCAAGCCCAAGACCAAAGTGGCATGTTGGGCCGTGCCTTTGGTCCCCTTCAGAGCACCTGGTACCTCAGGAGGTCATGAGGCTAAATTAATTAGGAGACTGGGAAGCTGTCAGGTACTACAGGAATTAGTGTGATGGTGAAAATCCCTATTCATCATTTTCTGCCCTGTTCTGGTCTGTCATGATATCTATTGATCAGCTGGATCCCAGCAGCTGATAGCTAGTGCTCAGTATCTGCATTTTCTGTAGCATCCCTTTATGACATGCATTTTAAAAATACTCTTATATGCTTTGCAGTCTTTTTACATTAATTGAAATAACTGGATTTCATTTATTTAGCCAAAAGCATCTTGTAAGACACATCTTGTCCAGCGTTACAGATGCAAGTGTTAAAAACTTCCATCAAGAACAAAGCTTCGCCAGTACACCATAAACACAGAGAGGGCCACAGGGACTGATGGTTTGTGCTGTGACCGGGAAAGGGACCCCCGACCAGGCACCAAACCCATTCCCTGTGCTGTCTCCTGGGGAGCACCGAAAGTGCCATGGCAGGGGACCTCATTCCCCCGACCGGACAGTAGTGATGCAGAGATCCTTACTGCAGGTACACAGAGCAGAGTGAGATGGGAATGGATGCTACTGCACAAGCCAATACAGACCGGGGGAACTGAAGATGTGTGCAGAAATCTGGGAGCAAGCGGAGAAGACTTGCAGCTGGATTGCGTGGTCAGAGCTCCCCCTCCTGATAGCTCAGCACCAGCCCTTCGGGACATGACCTCTGCTTGTACCCTCTCTGCGGGGATGGAAGCACTGTCAGGACTTTTGCTGGTGTCTCCCAACTCTCTAGGAAGCACCTGACTTTACATCCAAACTCCTCTCTGGTCAAACAGCTAGAAAAAATATAAAGCAATTACATGCATCTTTAATTAAATTCAAGGTAGCACTGGTGTTGCTTAATCTTCAGAAAGTAGCCTAACATTGCTATTTCCCTGATAAGCTGGAATTTCCTTCCAGTCTGTCAAGGCGATTCACTACAGCCCTTTATTTGGGGAATGGTACATTTTCTTTTTCTTCTCCTTGCACTGGTGATCCCTGTGTAATTTCATTTAGCTACGCCACTGTGCTAGGCTGGCTGGAAGGGGAAATCCTCACACTTGAAGAACTGATTTGGAGAACCAGTTCCTGAGGAACAGCCAAACATCTCCTGCAGCATCTCAGCATATTAAGACTTTTCTAATTTGGCTTTACATTTCCAAGAAGTGTTTGTACAAAATGTGTGTGTCAGTGGGGCTACAGACACCCAGCTTGCCACCATTTATTTTACTCTCTGATTTAATTTGGATTTCAATTAGACTCATCATGGGGGTGGAGAAACAAAACAAAAACTCCCCGCTAAATAAAAAAAGCCATAGATACATTCTACAGCCATTGCATTTTACAATCTAATTACTTTAACATGTAGGGATGGGGAAGGGGGTTATTACTTATAATACCGGAAAGCTTTCATGGAAAAACACAAAATTATTAAACTTTTCAGAAATAATTCAGTTTGCAGTTCCCACTGCACATTTACCTGGGCGATTTTCCCTTTTCCTGTGGCCGAGAATCACTTTGTATTGCACTTTCCCGCCTATAAAAGAAGCCCTTGTTCACAGCTGCCCTGAGGTGCTCATAATGTTATTGGTTCTGTGCTAAGAAGTTGGGGTTGCTGTGAATTACTGCCTTGTGGCTCTCCGGTTCACAAAAGTAAATACATTTGCTGAGTTAGCTAGGCTTCACGGTGCCCAAAATCCCACGGGGAATGAAACGTCCTATCGGAGGAAGCTTTGAAACTCTGGTTGCTCTACAACACTTTTCTTGGGCAGGAGAGCACACAAAGCATGCTTCTGTGCTGTATTTACTGCTTTTTTGTGGATCCAGTGCATAAGCGCTGCATTGAACCTTGGCAGAGGGGAGAGGTCTCCCCTTGGAAACGTGCAGGATGCAATGGAAAAAAAAAAAACAAAACAGTGCTTTTCGCTCCTTACTGAGTCCCTTGTGCCCTGCACACAGGTGGCTGCCTGGAGATGAAAAAAACACTCATGGGTGAAGGGAGAAGCAGCCAAAACAGTAACTTTCCTGGCTCAGAAGCACTTACTGAAAAATAAATAGGTAAAGCTAAGGCCAGTCGGCGCACAGGATGCCTGCGGCACACGTGTCCCTGCAGCAACTGTAGCTGAACCGCTGGATGCTGTAGGAACCACTCGCCGCGATGCTTCGAGTGGGGACACGCTGCAGATATGTCCCCTGACACACAGCCTGCTCTTCCAGCGTGGCAGCCTTCTTCATTGAACACCCATAGGCAAAAGAGCCTTTGAAAAATGCCTGTTTCTGACACAGCTCCTCAGATGTATTTTCTTCATTTCTTCCAGCACTAATTAGATCCAGGTGAGACCCAGTGGACCCTAGTCTGGGGTTGGGGAGTGTTCAGGCAGGACGAACCAGGCGAGCACCAGTTAATTTAGGTGACAAGGTGCTGCCCAATTAAAAATCATCAGCAGTGGTTTGAGATTTTTTTTTTGGAGGGAGGGTGTCTTCTGTTGAGCTCAGCTTTCTCCAGCACAGCTCCTGCAAGAGGTGAGGGCACCTGAGATGGTTCCTGGACAAAGTCCCTCTCTAGAAAGACATCCCCCTTCCCTGAAGCCCTCTCCCCATGCAAAACACATGGGACAACCTCCTGGGGTGGAGAGGACCAGACAGGATGCTGATTGCCAGAGACATGGCCAAAGGCGACAGCATCCTAAAGTGCAAGCTGGCACCCCAAAGGCTGGACTGTCCTCTCCTTCCTTGCACAGCATGCCATGGCAGTAGCTGTGGGGGGTGGTGTGGACAGCTGGCATGGGATTATCCTGGGAAGAAGGGCGTTACCAATGCCGTTTCCATGCCATTGCTGCTGTGGGAAAGCAGTAACATGTCTGACAGCTCACCCTCACTCCAGGGGTCGTGCATGTGCTCAGGACATGTCCCGGCTGCTCATCATTTCCAATCGTGGTGGATTGCTGGTTGTGCTTGTGTGCTCACACACACAAAGTACATGTAAGCAGGCAGCGTGGTATGTTATTTCCTCACTTGGAATGAAAAGTCCTTGCTGCCTTAGGCTCCTTAATCTGAAATTAAATTCTACATTGGCTGCAGCTGATCACAGAGCAGGGCATGGGGTGGCTGCAGAGCAAATCACAGCTCAGCACTGCAGACATTTGTGCTCGCCCCTAACGCCCATGTCGTGTTGCCATCAGACACATTCCAGAAGTCTTCATTTTCTAGGCATGAAAACATTTTAACAATAAACAGAAATTCTTCCCATTACATGGTTATATTCAGCTGCTGAAAGCAGACTCTTATTAAGCTAGGCAGAGAGCAATTAATGTCATGTAGAGAACTGTCTTCCACATGGCAAAAAGCTGGAATAATATATCTTTCCCACCTCCAGCAGCTGGGACCATGAGTTAAGGCTCCAAGTTTGCAAAAGCTTATTAAGATGCTTGCTGTAAGCATGTGAGCAGCTCCACTAAAATCAGAGCCTGGTGAAAATCTAGCTGTAATGAGATCTGTGAAGGTTTTAGCATTTAATTTAGTGGGGACCGTGTTTTCTCTGTAAGTTTCAAAGGGGTTTACCTTCATTTCACTCCCTCCCACTGCTAGCAACATCGATGGATATTTCTTCATTGGTGTGCCGGATATTGAAATAATACAAAATTGGATTTCAAATCTGATTGAGCTGGAAGATCTTCACCAACTAAAATCTTCAAAGTTCTTTATTTCTACCCTTTTTCCAAAGGAGTCTTGATGCTATTCTCATGTGTCCGCAGCTCCTAAAGAAAGAAAAAACAACATAATGAAACTGAGCCACAAATTGCTTCACAATTATTTTTACCACCTAATTTGGTGCACGAGGCTGGAGGCTTGCTCTTTGCATACTGTAATCCTGCCACAAACTCACGAACAGCCCGAAAGGCTACAGAACAGACGAGATATCATTATCATCTCTCTCATGTTGCAGCTGTGACAGAGGCCCTGGAGAATTTGCCCAGCATGATATTTGCAAATTCCTGCTCGCCTCTATATTAGCTCAACTAGAAAACTGCTGCTGAGGATGGCGTCCCTCCTACCACCCTACTCCCATCCAGCAAGCACAGCTGTACCACCTGGAAAGTGCAATCTGGACCGACTTTCATGGAACTCTCCATCCAGGCTTGCTGTCTGCCTGCTGATGGTACACTTGGGACGTGGACCAATGATCCCACCACAGCTCAGGCTGGAGTCGCTCACGCTCAGCAAGCCAAAGGCTCAGGATGTTCCAGGATTTATAGATTTTTGCAGTGAATTATGGTGCTCATTGATGAGACGGGGAAGTTACAGTAAAACCACTAACTCCACAATGAAAGGTCTTTTATACGCTCTGTTGCAGTGGTGGTTATGGCTGCCAATTCCACACAATTCACTTTCAAGCACAAGAGCAGCACAAACTGGTTTAAGATGATTTCTGAATGATGAATGCTGACTTGAAAGGTTTCCAGTACGACATAATTACTCTGCATTAATGTGCAATACACAATGGTCTATATGTATCTCAATGGGAATCTCAGTGGGGCTTCATGGGCTCCGTTCCAAGTAACCTCCACCGGGAGTCACGCTTAGAGTCCCACAGGCTGACATACAAATAGATCCCATATTCATTCCTGAATTATTTCTGTGCAGAATCAGATGCGAGAGATCCAGGGCCATATTCACTGGTGTGTGGCAGCACACAATTGTACTCAGCTGTAGTGAATACAGCCCGTTTTATTTTCTCTCCTTGGCCTGACGTATTTTGCTTTGGCTAATGTATGCACACCTTAATCTTTAGTCGACCAGAGACAGACAACTCTAATGAACTCCCTACAGCTTTAAACAAAGATACGTTTTCAATAAGTGAGGTCAGGGAGGGGAGACTCAACCACTTGTCCTGAGCAAAGGCCAAACTGAATGAAGAATTAATTTATTTATTCCCGGCTAAACACCACTCACTTTGAGATTTCACCGAGCCCTTAAAATGAACTGTAATCCTCTATAATGATTGTCCTTCTGCAAAGACCATTCTGGTACTGTTGTTGGGTGGATAATGAAAAACTCAGGTTCAACATTCACATCATCCTGATAAGTTTTTGAATACCTCAATGTTTGGTAGGTATTGCTTTTTTTTATCACTGCTAGAGGCCCAGGAACCCTGGCTATGAGCAGAAGATAAATGCATTCAGGAAAAAAAAACCTTCTTACTAATCAGTTCTTGGTCCAGAGTTAAAACTTCTCTCCAAAGCTCAGAGCTATTTGACGCAAGGATTTTCACCTGGGCTCATTTCCAATCAGCATGATAGCTGTATTAGTTTTGTACCACCGCGCTGCTCTTAGCCCTGGGGTCATGGCACACTGCTGCAATTCGCCTCGTGGGAAAAAGCCAGTGGGACAAACAAAGCAACCCTCGTCACAGCCAGCAAGTCTTCCTCCCAGAGCCAGTGTCTCCAGCCCATGGGATGAAGGGGGAATATTTTATTAACATTATGGGTGACTCTGCTTCCCTGTTCAGTTTTGCACTGCCAAATGCCTGGGGTGGAGGCAAAGGCAGCTGTGAAGGGGCTGTTAAAAGGTCTTGGAGGAGTAAAAACAATGGTACAGAGAAGCGCACTGCAGATAGAGAGCTTCAAAGGCATGAAGATAACAACGGCTGGACACATCCCAGGTGGAGAGAGTTATTCTTCCTAGAGCTAAGCCTTGGATCAAAGGAGACTTCAAACCACCAAGACCCTGGAAGGCAGAGCGGGTTTGGATGGGTGGCGGTGAGGGTTGATGGGTGGTGGCAAAAAGAGATGGAGAGCGAAGGAGGATTCCCTTCAACATAGTCAGGGCAGGCCATGAACAGATAAGTTCATTACTCACTGAAAGCAGTTAGCTGCTTGATACACAGCAAGAGAAGTTAAGTTTATGGAGAGGGTGTAGGAAGCATTTTTACCTCAGGAAGCAAGGTTTATATGAGGTTACAGCCCGTTGGTTCCTCTCCACCCTCAAACTTTTGAACCAGCTTGCCAATTTTAACCGCTTTCAAAAGACAGGTAGATGCCTCCAAGATAACACTCCTACTGATTTGTTTCTCACTGAACAGACAAAGAAAAATTCATCACCCGCGTAAAAATGAGGAAAACCCAACCAAGCACCTCTGAAGAGGGAAAGAGAAGAGGAACGTCTCTCTCTGTTCCTGTTGGCCCCTGGCTGGCTGGCAGATCAGCTCACCCTTATCTCCCACCCACCCAGGACACGTAGGTTAGAACAGTTATGAGCAACAGCAGTTTCTGAGTCACTTTTCATCAGTTGATGCCCTAGGCTTCAATGCAAAACCTTTTCCCAAGTTCAAAACCCACCAGATCCACAGCAGGGGTAACACAAGGGTGTTGGTACCCTGGTCTTGTGACTAGGTAAGGAATGGTGCCTGGAAGGGAAAAGAAAGGTCTGAAGTGATATCCCAGGGGACAGTATTTAGAGAGACTTCAAGGATGGTTCACCCCATAATGAGATGGCAAACGATGTCAACTAACTAAATAAAATGTAATAGGTAATGGATGAAGCTGAACTGTTTGGCTCCCACAGCAGCCCTAGTACAGAAGGAATGGAGACTCAAGGCCTCTTGGAGCAAAAGGATGTTCTAGCAATTAGGATATTCACCTGTAGGTTAAGACATCCATGAGCAGCCTCTTTGCCACAGATTTCCTAGGTGGCTTTGTGCATGTTGCCTGCCCTCTGCCAGTTCCCACCTGTCGAACCTCCCTACCTCAAAATCATCAATAAATCACTATATCCCTTTCTGATTTGATCATACCTGAGGTCTTTGGGTTGTTTCTGTTAAGACAACAAAACTGGCAATGTAGGCAGGTATACTGATACAGTTGTACTTTCATCAAAAACATGCAGCTGAAATCCCAGGACTGACTCACACGTCTCTCTTCCCAGAAGTACCAGCCTCTTTCAGCCATCTCTCAGCCCACAGGAGTCTTTCCCTTGGCTTTTTTCAGAGCTGTGGAGCCAATGCTCTTTCATCTGCATCCCTGGCTTCCTGATGGGTCTCCATATCTGCTTTCAGGGTTTTGTTTCAACTGCTTCTTCCTTATCAACCCTGTCCCCAAAGGTCATATGTAACCATGCCATCACCAGAAATCTCTTTAAACAAACAACACCTGGTGAAAGCCCTTCTTACATGCACATTACACATGGGGAGAGGTCAGGACCATCTCAAATACTCAGCTCCCTTGGGGAACAATTACTCTTTCCAGGCCAGGTTTATAGGAAACAACTGATATAATTTGAAAAAGCTCATTCTTTCAAAAGTTCGTTTTTGAAAAGTTCATTTTTTTCAGGAACAAACCCTTCCTCAGGCTTGAAATATTAGCATTGCAAACCACAACAGCTGAGCACTTCTTGATTTTTGCACTGGCGGGGCGACTGGCCAGGAAGCAGAGAGCTCTTCCGTGGCTGAGAGCCTGTCTTCCTATCATGCTTAATGTCAGAGACAAATACCTTGGGGTTTAGCCCAGTTTCTAATTCCTGGGTGTGGTGCCGAGAGCTGCAGCCCTGCTGGGGATTTGCAAGAAGAGCAGCTGGGGCTTGTGTAAACCCCCATTTGCAGAGGACAGGTCTCCCTTCTAGACCCACTCACAAACACAGCATGACCAGTGCCAAATCCCAGTTCTCCTCAGATGCCTGAGGACCCTGTTAATGCAGCGGGGTTGTTTGCACAGACCAGCAGGAAGTAGCCTTTGGCCAGTAAGAGGAATTATTACCACTCCCCAAGGACCTCTGCAGTGTGGTTTCTGGCCTGTCTCCACTCCACTTTTTGTTTAAAGTAGTCTCCATCGTCACTTGCTTTCCATCCTCCCTCTGAGCACCACAGCCAGCACTCTCAGACGTGCTAACGGCCCCATCAGCGACTCAGCACCGGTCCCACCGACTCAGTCCCATCCCCCTGCATTCAAAGGAAACCAGCAAAAGACCACGCACACATGCTTTAAAATGAAGCCACTCAGAATAATGCAAAACCATTGGCAATGCCACTTTTACCATCTCCAGGGCCAGAAAAAAAAAAAAAAAAAGAACGCAGCTCTTCTCTGCTTCGTTTGCAGAAGAACAGGTCTAAGTTTGACCTGGGTGAAGCCTGACGAAGTCTTGCAGCTCTTTTCCCAGGCCCAAAGGACCATCACATTTTGGTCTCTAAATGCTGTATCTAGCTCCTCTATAACTCTCATCCTACTACCAAAACAACACCCTCCAGACTGACTCATTTTAGCAGATATGTCCTTCTGTGTGCATGAGGATTCATTGTCTGGCAGTAGACTTAAAGTCCTCCAGCTCCAGGTTCTGGTCCACCTGTGAACTCGCCCAAGGCAGCGTGGTGAAGCTGGCAAGAAAGCAGCAGATTTGGCCAGGGAGGTCTTGCTCAGCCAGCTCATGAGCTCCCAAATAAATTTCTGCTGAAGCTGCTCTCAAGAGATAAAGGCAGCAGAATCTCCACTTTATTTTAAATTCTGACAATACACCCAAACGCTGAGGTTTTGTCAGACCTCCAAAGACTTGTCTTCACTACTGAAAAACAGTTACATTTCTTTTTACTGGAAGGTAACTAATGGCCAGCAGCTCTCTTGAGGTAAACAACACAGCCGAGACGGAGGGCGTGATTTTACTGTGGGTAAACTCACCAAGGTCAATGCTGTGCTCCTGCTTGAAGTTGACCTCTGCAAATTTCTCACAGGTTGCTTTGGTTTTACTGCCTCGTTTGTGTTTTTACCTCAGGATATTGGATGAGCACTCGTTCCCCTGGGGTTGAAAAAAAGATTTAAAAAATTTAGCAGTAAAGACAAGACCAAACATTCCTCTTCAAGGGGAAAATATTTCTACAGGGGCTAAAACAGCTGTTCTTTGTATAAGTCGACCAACACAGATGTATATGCTTTTCCCCACTGGCAGAAAACAGTGTAAACCAAAGAGACAAGCCTGCACCCTCTAGGAAATATTATCACCAGAAAAACTATATCACTAGGAAAGTGTGTTCAGCTCATATAAATCTATGGGCTCTTTCACAGCAAAACTAGGGAGGAGCAAACTCTTATAATGCCAGCAAGTTAAGAACATTTTTACAGGAGATATTCTACTCCTGGTAAAAGCCCAAATACAAAAAACACAGCCCTGGATTTGGGGCCAATAGAATTAATGTGAAATTGGAAAAAAACAATGTGCTTGCTGTTTGCAAAATTACATTATGCTTTGTTATGAGTATTTACACAAGGAGAGTCCTTTTTTAAGAAGCCTGTCTCCAACACAAGACTGCTTAACATCGTTTCAACATTATATCTTAAAAGCATACAGAGGGTTGAAAAGTGAACATTTTGCCCTCTGCCACGCACATGTAAATGCCAAATGATACAGCTGAAATCAGGGGGTTGTTGTTTGCTTTCCAAAGCAGTTGTGGAGACTCTGGCCCACCAGTATTTTAAGACTGACCCAGAAAGGGATGGGAATGTCCAGTCTATGCCCCATGTTTTTGAAATACAAGTGGTGAGTTTTGGAAGAGCTTTCAGGGATTTTCTCTACCACCATCAATTACACCTCTCCTTCCAATAAAACAAACAAACAAAAAGTTCAGATATTAGTGCCTTTAATCTACTGTCTGTTGCATTTTCGCCAAGAGATTTCCAACTCTAATGTATGGATTTGACCTGAGCAAAAGAAGTAAGAGTTAAGGAGAGCACAAAACTCTCAGCAAAGTTTTCCCTTTCCTTGCCCTTTCTTGTATGATAAAACTATCCTTTTTCACAGAGATTTTCAAGCAATAGTGCTACAAACACAACATGAATCTCTGATGTAGGTGGGGCAGGAAGTTATATTATCTTCAGCTAATACAAATGAGCATAAAACAACAGCAATCTTTGTGGATTTACATAGCTGCATATCTACCCTCTGACCATCCATGCCATCTCCCCTCTTTCTGGAAAATCCCCTTGGGCTTAGAATGTACATGATGAAAAAACAAAGACAGCACAAGCCCATTATTTAGCTTTCGTGTCATTTAAGGAATGAGAATACTTTCTTTACTAGGGTGTTTGCTGGCTGTTTACTGAAGAAATTATCTCTTGCTGGAGGTCATTTTCAACTGCACTGTGAGATCTGCCTTAAGGAGGCTGCTTAGTGCAACCAGAGTGACATCAGGAAGGTCTGAAGAAATAGACTTTCCAAAGTCTATTCTGAAGAAATAGACTTTCCTCTGTTTTTTTACAGAGGAAGTTGCTTTAACCTAGATATCTACTCAGAAAATATATTTTCTGTTCCTAGGTTGTTTGACTTTGGGAGAACAATAAATTCCCAAGAGTTCTTAAAAAGATCAGTCATGCTTCGTTGTTTTAATGGCATATTTTGAAGTTTTGCCTCCAGAATATTGATAAGAATCAAAGTAACTTTTGATATATGGCATTAGATATGCTCCAGGAATAAGATCCCTCTCAAGTTAGACTGTCTGCAGACAACTCAGACCACCCACTTTCAGCTTAAACACAGCCTGTTCAAAGTCTGCAGCAATTCAGATCAGAGCAGTAGCTGTCTGCTCAAACTGTGAGATCTTGGCATTCATCATACATGTCCAGTGCGCATCTGATAACACAGCTTAAACTGCCCAGGGCCATTGGAAGGCAGGTGAGGGAGAGCTAGGAAATATCAAAGTTGGAAACAGCCTAATCTTCAACTCAGCACACTACACATTTTGAATTTCACACGCATTCCACAAAATTCCCCAAGTCCCAAAAGCTTTAATCCAGTCACTTTGCAACATATGTGTGTTTTATTTAAAAATAAATTATTCAGTATTACTTTTCCTTTCTTGTATCCAGCTGGCAACATTTTTAGTTAGTTCTACAGGAGCCAGCATAACCTCACATTAGTTACGCTATTGTCCATTTGTCTACATCTTCAACTAATTTTCTGCAAAGCCTTTGGACAATGCACGCAGTTGACTTTTCAGGCAGTTAACTCGGTGCTCTAAGGACTTCACATTGACACTACCGAGACTTTGGACATGCATCTCCTGGACTCTTTGCCAATGATGCTTGGAGATGGGCACATCACCTAAACTGATCCAGTTGCTTACTCCAGCTAAGAGCTACCACTCAGCAGCTGATTTCCCCCATTGACTGTGGGGGAAAGCTCTGATGCAAAGATAAAGCATTAAAATAATGTGTAAGAGACACCACAAAGGGAAACAGGCAACTACAGCAGACAGCACGATGGAAACATCAGTGCTGAGGTTGGTAGCTGTCAGAAAACCCCTGGCAAGGAGAACTGAGAAATGTTTGATCAGGAGGAGAATAAGCCAGAAATCCTTGCTAGTCAGCTACATAAGACTATGACAGGGCTCCACCTTGAATATTGTGTTTGTTTGCCTTTCACCATCTCAGCATGATGACAGTGAACTAGTGTCCTGGTTTCGGCTGGAATGGAGTTCATTTTCTTCCTAGTAGCAAGCACAGGGCTGTGTTTTGGATTCAGTATGAGAAGAATGTTGATAACACACTGATGGTTTAGTTGTTGCTCAGTACTGCTTATGCTAGTCAAGGACTTTTCAGCTTCCCATGCTCTGCCAGGTGCACAAGAAACTGGGAGGGGGCACAGCCAGAATAGTTGATCCAAACTGACCAAAGGGCTATTCCATACCATATGGCATCATGCTCAGTATAGAAACTGGGGGGGGTTGGCCAGGGAGCCGTGATCGCTGCTCGGGGACTGGCTGGGTATCAGTCAGCGGGTGGTGAGCAATTGCATTGTGCATCACTTGCTTTGTATATTATTATTATTATTATCATCATTATTATATTGTTATTATTATCATTACTATCTTACTTTATTTCAATTATTAAACTGCTCTTATCTCAAGCCAGGAGTGTTTCTGACTCTTACTCCTCTGATTCTCTCCCCCATCCCATTGGGGCAGGGGGAGTGAGTGAGCGGCTGCGTGGTGCTTGGTTGCTGGCTGGGGCTAAACCACGACAAGATATGGCACAGAAGAGGGTGACCAGCAGCTTTTGGGATACAGAAACTGCTCAGTACCAGGAGACAGAGACACGGCCTTGTTAACCCCAGAAAAGGAGAAAAGGGAGAAGCTGAAGCTCATGAATGACCCAAGGGAGGTGAATGGGTAGGTTTTACTCACTACCCCATGTACTGCAAAAGCTGAGGGTCAGCCAGTGAAATTATCAGTGGCAGATAAAAACAGCAGCAACAAATAGCCACAAAAAAAAAAGAAAAAAAAAAAGAGTTGCTTCATCACTCATTATGGGTTTATCCATCGTGCTCCTCACCCTAGGGCACAGCGATGGCTGGCAGTTTCCTTTGCTTAAGCAATGTTTGAGCCATATTCATAGGAGAAAAGCCCCTCAAGGTCTGTTAAAGACAAAGATACTAACTTTGACCCGTGAACTCTCCACATTGCAGAGCAGTGGAAGAGTCTATCAGAGAGTTATCACTATATGCAAGTTCTGTCGTGCTACTTTTCCCCGGGCATCTGCTGCTGGCTATGGTGGGAGGTAAATCAAGGTGTACTCTTTTACAGCTCTCTGTGCTTTTCACCCAACCCAATACAGCTGCTACACCTGCCTGCAACCGGGGTCCTTACCTCCTCCACAGATAGGTTTCTGTGCCCACTGTGCTCGATAGCTTTTACTTCTTCAGCCAATGGAGAAGTTTTTCCTGTCCTGCAGAAGATCGCCAATGAGCTGGAAAGAGCTTTACCACACAGGTTTGCCTTCTTGCCTGAGTGGGGATTTTCTGCAGGGAAACGGCATGGGAAGCTGGAGGTGGTTTTGCCGCTTGCACATTTGTCATATTTGGTAAAGGCAGGGGGAGATCTCAGAGGATTTAGGCATGACTGACAGAACATGAGCGTTTGAATTGATGCAGAGACGTGCAGATGAGGCTGGTGGCGTGGCACTGAGAGGAGAGGGAGTCCTGGGGTGTGCTGGGGGACTGAACAGAGACAGTGATGTGTGTGACAGGGTACAGCAGCAGGGACAGGTGATGGGCTTTGTATTGCCATTTCAGGAGATGCCAAAAATCCTTATGAAGTCATGTGTGGCCTTGGGTAAAAGAATGCCTCCTCCAAGGAAAGGGCATCAAGGTGCCTCCAGACATGGGCCTTGTGTCCTGAACCAGACAGGGCTAGAAAGGCCAATCTGCCCGCTTCATACTCCTGCCTCTGCCCATCCTCCAAGAGTTTAGGACATTGCTTGGGAGTCTGGGGAAGAGTGGAGGCAAATGCCTATTCCCCCGTTCCCTACTCATGCCCTGCCACGTGGCCTTCTCCAGTTCTCCAGGCAATGACTCTCCAGTGCTGTTGCCTCCCTCCTGATTGCCCTTGCTCTGCAGGATCAATAACCACAATGGGCCGATCTCATGGTGTGGACCCAGGACAACATGTACTGTCAGACAAGGTTATTTTGCACTGTCCAGCAGGAGACATCATTATTCTGGGAAAAGCAGTGCCTTCCCACAGCCAGAATCACGATCCATCACGATGTTTGCCTTGAAATGCTTAACATGGTCAAGTGCAGGCTGGCTGGCAGCCCAGTGCCTGTTCAGCATCTGCCCCCTTCAAAGCCTCCCAAGCAGGGAGGATACAGGCTGTAGGATTCATCACATCTTTGTTTGAAGGTCACCATGCATATCTGCAGCTCGCATGATGGGAAGCTCTTGTGCCTACAGGCCAAGATGATCTGAGACCCTGGAGATGAACATATGGAAGTGCAAAAGGGAGGTGAGGAGGGAAGCAGGCAGGAAAAATCTGCATTTCTTAACTCCTAATGGGGAAAGCAAGAGGTGTGAGGTGCTATTGTGGTGCCAGGTAGAGAAAAGCTGCCAGGGTTCAAACTGCATAGAGCTGGAAGGAGAGGAGACACCACCTTCCAAAGTCAGTGCAGAGAGAAGGGGACAAGTGGATAGATTGGACATTAGGAAAAGGTTCTTCACAGAGAGGATGGTCGATCACTGGAACAGGCTCCCCAGGGAAGTGGTCACAGCACCAAGCCTGTTAGAGTTCAAGGAGCATCTGGATGACGCTCTTAGTCATATGGTTAGTTTTAGGTAGTCCTGCGAGGAGCAGGGAGTTGGACTTGGTGATCCTTATGGGTCTCTTCCAATTTGATATGTTCTATGTTTCTATGATTCTGTGAAGTGGGCTACCAGTAAGAGGAGAAAAACACCATTCCAAACCCATCACACAGTAGGAAAAGCCTGGAAGAGAGAAAGCAAGGGTGTGTTAAGTAAAGACATTTCCCCTTTCTTGAAGGCTCCTTTTAATGGCTCTCTCATGAAGAGGCAGCTGGGAGCTCCTCGGCACACACAGAAGCTGCTCAGCCTCAGAGCTGCTCTCCTGGAGCAGTAGTCGATGGCACCAGGGTGACACTGCTGAGAGGGATTCGTTTCAGCCAGTTAGGGTAGGACTGCAGAGACAGTGCAGGGTTGTGCACAGGTACTTGTCCAAGTGCAGTGAGGACGCATCTTTCCCCTTGCCTGTGCCCTGCGGTGGGCACAGGACTAGCTCTCCCTGCTGCCATAACCTGCTTAAACACCCTGCCCATGCTTGCAAGGCGAGGTTTGTTTGAGAAACTATTTTTCCCTCCATTTCATGTACCTTACCTTTGCTGCAAGCCATCTGCGTTTCACATCCTGGCCGCCCAGGCCTTCTTTTTCACCCCAACCGCTCCCCGCATGCATATGTAAATGTAAGGAGACACGCGGCGATGTGCGGTGATGAAATGGCTGTTTCAGGAGGCCAGCAGCAGCACTAAGAGTTATTGCAGATCTATCCCATTTATTTTCTACAGCTTTACATATTTTCAATAACTGCTCAGCCACATCCTTACCTCTAACACAGGGCTGCTTTGAGCAGCACTCAGGGGAGGGAGGGGTTGCAAATCAAAGGTGGTTTCTGAGGGAGATCTCTTTGCTCTAGGGTAGCCTGGCTTTCACTTATTTTTAACAAGTTTTCTAAGAGGGTTTCCAGCTGTGCATGGAGGGAGCTGCCTCCCATGCCTCCCATGGCTGGCACACACACTGCCAGCACTGATGATGTCCACCCATACATCCCATACCAAACCCAGTAAAGCATGACAAGCCCCAGCCACGGGACGCTGAGAACTGATCGGGGCTGGAGGGCTCCAGTCTGTCACCAGGAGCTGAGGACATCAGGCAGCAATGCATGGGCTGCAGGACCATGACAGAACCTGGAGGGGAAAGGCCTCTGCAGGGTCCTGCCCCCAAATTTCCTCAGTCTGCCCCATAAGAGCATCCAAGAGGCTCCCTACCTGTTTTATCTCAGATCTTACAGATGTTCGCAAGCATGAGCAGGAGTCTTAGCTACTGGAGCACAGTGAACATCACTTTTTTCCAGGGGAGAAATGTTTCTGGCCCTCTGCACTCTGGAGAAAAAAAAAACCATAAAACCACTGAAAATTGAATCTGTAGAAACAGGGTCTGGCTGCACCCAAGGGTATAGAGAAGGAGGCCAGAAATAAATAAATAAAAACTTCTGTAATATATTACACTAAGTTTTTGGCCCCAGCAAACGATGTTTTGGGAGTTATTTTTCATATGTAGCAAGATTGCTAGCCTGAATATTGGCTTGAATTAAAAGGTGACCAGCAACAAGGTGGAGGGACCTCAGGGTAAGAGCAGGAGTCCCTCAAGCTGTGCCAGCTGCAGATGTTGCAGGCTGCAGATGTTGCACAGAGGGGTTTGCTGATGGCATGTGGAGAGAAATCCCCTCCCTGGCCCAGAGGTATCTGTCATTTTGCAGATGCTCAAAGTCCACATAGAACTCAGACCCCATTGCATACCCCACCCTCTGTCATGCCAGCATCTCTGCTCTTCATGTTTTTGTTCTCCCCAGTACAGAGCAATGGCAATCCTTCCTGGAAGACGTAATTGCTGTTTTTCCATAGGAGGCCGCTGCAGAAAATATCCCTGCTTTGGATTTTGGGGTCATGCTGCAATTGCAGAAAGATCCAGCTCCAATATTAAGCACATGATTAAATATGAAAATGAAATTTTAAAAATACTGTTATTGATCTTACATAATGGAAAGCAGTTTCCATGTTCTGGTTAAAAGAAATAAATCCAATTTAGACAGCCCCTTATTAAAAACCCTCCACTCTATTTCTTGGTCTAGTGAAATTCCCAAGTGTGATTTTTATTCTGCTGTCTTAAATGATTGTCTCCTTTTAATCATCAGCAAGAAAATTAACCTGCTGAACAAAGACACTTCCAGCATTTTCATATTCAGTCGCATAATAAAAGACAAACTTATGCTAAAACATCAAAATTGCTGCAAAACCAAAGGAGAGACAAAGACTTTCCAGGGTGAAAAAAAAAACATTTCGCTGAAGTGCAGCAATGCACTAAACTTCTCTGAATCCCCACCTGCACTTGTCATGTCCCATCCCTACCTTAAGCAGAAGAGTAATTTATCACTGCATCACTTCATTACTTTATTAGCCGTAAACACAGCAAAGGCCGACGCCTATAAAAAGCATGTTTAAGGGGGTAATTAAAGCAGAATAATTGACCAGCTTGAAGCTGCAGGAGGGAACAGAGTGCCAATCTGGTATTTTTATTAATACGAGAGCTCACCCAGCGTACTGTGACAATGAAGGCAACGGTGGGCTTCGAGGGGGGTTGCGGGGAAAGGGAGGGCTTGGTGCAAAATTACTGCAGAGCGTGAGCTGAATTCAGGTGCTTGCTGGAAGCGTAAGCTCTTTAATCTTGCCATGCTTGGCTATGAAGGTCCCTGGAGAGGTGAGGTGGCTGTAGTTTAATCAGAGTCATCTATTTGTTCTCGAGTGCAAGGACTCCCTTCTCTCACACATTTGAGCAAGGTCATTGTTCGGTGCCAGTAATGCATGAACGCACAGCGGCTCCGTCACATTGCTCATTAGTATTCTGTACCTTACACAGGCTAAATTTGCCATTTCATTTAGAAGGCTCCTGTTTGCATTTTTCTTCCATATCATAGGCCTCATCAGAAGAAACAGGTGCTACTGGGAAAGATCCAATAAGCATTTATACATATTTACAGCAAATACTGGACACAGCTTTTTGCTTAGAATTCTGAATATTCAATAAGCAGCTCATTCTATGCATTACAAAAGACAGAAAGGCTAATTTGGAATTAATGTTGTAAATATTTGCAGAAAATGAGGGGTAAGAACCACAGCAGAAAAAAAAATCCTGCTGTATGCCAGTGTTGGAGAGAACAGCCCAGAGACACATCACGCCAGAGGCAGCCTGGACCTGGTGCAGGGTTGGGTTCAGCAGGATGCTGGGCTGCACCTTGAGATGCAAAGCACCACTGTCCTGTGGTGACAGGGCTGCATTAGTGTTCTGGGTAAACCCAGTGCCCAATTCTTACCATCATTTATTCCAAATGCCTGATGAATCAGGGCGCTGATGAGTCAATGCACTTATGCATTAAGTCCAGTGCTGTCCAGAGCAGACCCTAAGCAGGTATTTTCTTTCTGCCATGGCTTCTGTGGGCACACCCATGGTTCCTCGAAGCCCCACTACCATAAAACATCGTTTGCAGGCAATTCAGTGTCGGTGCAAAAGCATGCTTTAAGGGGTTGCTGAGTCTGAGCGGATCAGCCCTGGACCTGCTCTGGATTACCCCAACACTGACAGGTTGGCTCATTCTCCATCTTTTGCCTGCAACAGCTTGCTGCCAGGACAATCAGCTGCTGGGCAGGAGGACTCATCCCCAGCCTGGCATGATCAGGGCAATCTCACTGAAACCTCTCCGCTCCACAAACCTGAGGCACAGGCACGGCTACCACAGTGGTTGAGAAAACCCACACATTTCTGCAATGCACAATCTAGCCGCAAGCTCTTCCTCTTTTTTTTTTTTTTTTTTTTTAATAATTAAGGAGATCCTTTTTGCTGATATCTATTTCTAGGTGTAATTCATTACAAACCCCATCCTGTGCCATCGAGGGTGTCAGCCATTTTTGCTTTTAATTGCCCAGTCCAAACATTAATGTGTGCCCGTGTTCTTATACAGGCTGTTAAAAGGTAAGCTCTTAAAGTTCCCAGGCTGTTGTAATAACACAGAAAATATCATTCTTCACACCAGCTAGACTGGTGCCACAATTACGCATTGACTGGCTTGGCTTTAACATTATATCGCTTCCTGGTATTTGGAATATTCAGTTTAAAAAAAAAAAAAAAGTAAATAAATAAAAAATCTGGTCTCACCAGGAAACAGAGAGAGAAAGTCCCAGAGCCTCTAAGCACTCCTTACAAAGAACTCCCTTAAAATTCTTCCATGAAAAAAAAAAAAAAAGAAAATAAAGGAAACTCGGCTAATAACACTTTTCCACATAAATAATGTAGATTGTAACTGCCCTTTGGAGAAGCCTGAGCACAACAGAGGTCTCTTTGTAAGGCCAAGCACTGATTACATGCTGCTGAGCACTTTCATGATGATAGCTTTTCATACTACAGCATCTCAAGCGCACTTAAAATTAATAAGCCAGGCACCCTCCTCCTGGGCTGCACCATCCCAGCAGACGTGCCCTGAGATGGATGTACCCCTGGCAGATGTCAAGTAAAAGGACCGTGGGCCTTTCTCAGTGACATTTCCAGGGCTGACAGGCTGCGCGAGCTCAGGTCCCTGCTGATGTTCGCCTCTGCCCTTATACAGCAATAAAGGGATTAGACGGCACGTCTACCTGCAACAGCAGGAGACAGGATTTGGTGACCCCTGAGGTTACCCCTGGTCCCATTCCTTAATGAAGCAGTGAGATAAGCCCTAATGTATACATATCTCTGGGAGAGGAGATTGCTATTAAAGCCTCTTGCGAGGGCTTTAATCCCAGAGATGGTTCTGCTGGGGCCACGGGCAGCCCCGCTGTGCAGAGCTGCTGCCCTGCCAGCACAGGCAGGCTGCTTTGCCAGACAGCAGAGATGTTTTGACAAGATCCCCCTTCCAAAAAAATCACTATTCCCCTGTTCTCCCTCTCCCCCATATTACACATGCAAAAATAACCATTTTTTTTCCAGTTCCCAATGGGAAGATGTGGATCCAAAGTGGCATCTCTCAGCCCTGGTGGGAGCCGGAGCTGGAAGCAAAGCTGACCTGTGCAAACCTTTCCTGCTGCACCATCCAGTTTCATTACCCAATTTTGGGGGTGCTGGGGACCCCCTAGGCTCTTCTGTGAGTTAAACACAGCCGGCATAGCTTAGCAGTACAAGGAGGTCTGCACCTGCATCCTCCCCTAACAGGACCTGTTTTCCTGGTCTTTAAACCTGTGATGCTCTGCTTTAGGTATCACCCTTTCTGAGGTATCTTGGTCCTCTTGGCTGACTGCACAACAAGGTAGCAAAGAGCACGCCTCCTTTTAAGCACGTAAGAAATCCCAAGAAGACCAAGTTTCACGTCCTAAATGGGAAGCAGAATGGCTAAATCAGAAGCTAGGGGCTGAAAGGCACCCAAGGGTCCAGGCTCAAGTGCTTGGCTTACAGCTGCATTTGGAAGGAGAATAAAATGAAAATGCTCATGTTCTTTCTTAGCAAGAAATCCTTGGCAGAAATCATCATAGTTTGCAAGCAGAGACAGATCAGACCCTTAGATGCTGTTGAACTGATATGTTATTGCTATGAAGAAACTCCAAACCTAAAAGCTGAGAATAGCTCACTTTTAAATGAGAGCACAAGCCTTGAAATTAAGCACAATATTGCTTGACTAAGAAAACCGCCACAAAAGAGCTCTATTTTCTGACAGCCAACATCCCAAATTAAACAGCTTCTACATGTGTCAATAAAAGGCATTGGCTTCATTATTTGCAGTCCCCCAGTGACAATTTCTAGTCTCCTTTGGTAAATGTCATTACAGTTCCAGGCAGACATCTGCACCAGGGGCAAATTGACTGATAAATGTTCCTTGCCGGGAAAGCAAACTGGGAGGGCCAGGAGATTCCTGATGCTGCAGGCAGCTTTGCAAGGGCAGGAGGTCTGCGCAGCCTCTCCCGGAGCTGCATCATCTGTGCAGGTGGGGAGGGACCATTGGATCTGCACAGGGCACTGGGTGAAACTGAACTGTCTGATGTGTAAACACGACCTGGTCCAAAGTCCACTGCACCAAGCGGGGAGAGGCTCTGGGTTTCCCGGTTCCAGTTCTCCTTCGGGTTTTCTGCTGCTCTTCCCCAAGTGGTTTCCACATCCTTTCCTCACTCTGTCCACAGCCTGCTTAGCTCTAAACATAACTCTTCCTTTTTTGTTCTCCACCAAAGTGAAGTTTATCAATGTATAACTGCAGAAACTGCAGATGATGGTTCCCATCATGGTGAAGCTGTGAGCATGCATGGGGAACTCTGTGTTGATCCCAAATGGATCCTCTTGAGGAAACCAAAGGTGTCACCTACAGTTTGTGGGTCTTCTGGTGGGGCCCAGGGCAGGACCTGCAGCTCTGGTGAACAACAGCAACAAGACCCAGACCATGCACAGAGGGACATGCTGGATTGCTCAGATGCTCAGAAAGGACATGTCCCTTTTTCCTGTCCATCCTCTGGCACGTGACCTTGTTCTTGCAGAGCATTGTGCAGTATCTCCTAAGTAAAAGGCGCTGGACAGGAGAGAAGGAGCATATAATTTTGGGCCAGGACAGCTGGCAAGCCTTTTGCCTTATATTGTGAACTTATATTGTGTTAAACGAGCCCTCACCTGGGCCTCCCTCCTCTTCAAACCATACCGCACTCAGTAAATCTACCCGAACAGTGAGCAAGAAAGAGAATTTAGTTCATTCCCCAAAAGAAAAAATCTTGGTTTAAGAAAACCTAATTGCTAAGCAGTTGATTGGGGTTGCTAATTGATCAGCAGAGCCATCATTAACCCGTGTATTTGGCAGTGACAGCAGACAATTCCTGCCTGACATGCGCTGTCGCTGCGGCATGAGAAAAGACACACAAAAAGCAGTGGGGCTGACTCTGGCTCCATTTTCTGCACTGGCCCAGGACTGCTTCCAAACTCCACTTACATAACTAACAGCAAAAGCAGGCCCAACATTTTCTGTAGCAAAACTGTCTTTGCGTTGAAAAATTACCTGCTAAACTCTGCTTTCCAGTAAATGCCAGACTGCTTTTCTTTCACTCCACCACTACAGCTTTTCTTAGTTTATTATTTATGTCTCCTTTCAGAGTTTCCCACCTGCACCATCTCTATCAATGGGCATGAAATAAAAATCAATAGCAGCTGTCCTGCCGGTTGAATGGTACAGCAGCAGCTCTGGTGTTAAATCCCAACCAGCAACCAGTGGACGATCCTGCTGAGAAAACAGGACCATTTTGTGCACACTTGGTGGTTAACTCCAGCTCTCACTCTTCTGCAGACCAGGAGGTTTTGGGGGCTGGATGTGTGGGGAGCGGGTAGCAAATGATGTTTAGGGACATGGGGAGCTGGTCACACACCTGGGAGTCTGCAAGGAACGTCATAGCCAGCTGCTCATGACTGTCCCTTCGCCCCAATGTACCTCTGGTTCATCCCTTCCCAGCAGAGATCTGTTCTTCCAAACTGCCAGCAACAGGGATTTCTACAGGCAAAATGCAGGTGTTTCACAGTCCCCCTTACAAGTTCTCCCTCAGCTCCAGGGTTTGGAGTGAGCCAGTGTTGCATCCTATGGATCGGTCCCCTATGGCACAGGGAGGCTGGATCTCGAGGTACATGGCTAAGCCTGCATGAAATTCCAGTTCAACGTTGCAGAAGTATTTGTGCTGTCACGTGGTTCAAAAAAACTTATATACCACCTGGAAAGACTGATCCTAAGTCTTTAAAAGCAATGATAATTGGGGGTGTATGTCTTGCAAAGAGTGAGAAAGAGCAGAAGACAAATTTGGCTCCTATTCCTAACAGAGACACCCAGAGAAGGTATTAGGTACCTCTGGTGTCTCCAATGCAGTATCCAACTCATCATCTTCAGGAAAAAGGCAATGTTTTGGCTCTCCGTGCATATAAATTTTAGGTCAATCTGCTCCCCACCAGCTTCACCTCTTCTCTCTTGGTAGTGTATTTATAGAGAAATTGAATGCAGACCAGTTGGTTAACTGTACATGGAGATTGACTGCCCAAAGAGTTTAAGATAAAATTTGTACTGTTATGGTATTGGCATGGGGTTATGCAGCGGTGTTCACCCCCTCATGCCTCTGCACGGCAGCTTTGGGATGTCTACACTGTTCTCCAGTGTACAGTGAAGCCACATGTGTACATGCTCCTGGCAGAGATGTTTGGGTCTGTGCCCAGAGGCTGAGTAAGCTGCAGCATGCCCAGAAGTTGGGCTTACATAGGCTCCAAGACGCACCTCCCTGCTACAGTCCACATCCTTTCCATGTTCCGGTGTCTGGAAAGGGAGAACATGGCTCTCAGCAGAAACCGAATGGAAGTGCATTGGGTTGTACTGCCTCGGCTACATGGACATTCCCCGCTCATTTATGATCTCCTTCCAGGGACACAGGACACCGGCAGAGCCAGTCTGAGCATGCCTAAGGGACATGCAACCTGAGTCCCCTGTGGGACAGGAGCTCACAACGGCCCCAAGAGACCCCCAAATGACAGGAGCCACAGACAATGCCAAGCATGAGGATGAATTAATCACAGCAAAACACAAAGGAGGTCATAGGACCATTAAGGAGGCCCAAACCACAACGGGCCCCTCTTTGCAGCTACGCTTTGTCCCTTTTCCACCAGTTTCATCTCCCTTTGTGCTGTTTTGCCTCCCTCCCTGTGGCACCAGCCTTATGATTCAGCAGGAACGAGCAAAGCCCAGCTCAGACAGGGAGCAGCTTGCTGAAACCTGGCACATCCTGTATCAATTGTATTTATTGCTAAGCACTGCCAGGTTGCTCTGAAAACACAGTGGAAGTAGTGTGATTTCTGGTGGCTGCCAGGTTTTCCCCATCTTCACACCTCACCCCCAGCTGCCGAGGACTTGCCCCCAGGAGACGGCAGCTTGCCATGTTTGTTGATGCTTGGTGGTGCAAATGGACTGGAAGGGCACCAAACCTGGGCAGGCCCCAGTGAAAGAGCTGTAGAGCTGGAAAGAGGGGGGAGTGTATGAGAGTGACTGGAAGCACCCCATGTTCAGCTGCAGGCAGGAGCCTTTACACCAGCCTAGGGGCACTGGGAGCCCCCTGGGACTATGCCCCAAACCTAGCATGGAGAAATGCAGGGGAAAACAGAGAACAGAAAGCGCAGAAGACCTGAGATTGCGTTAAATTGTATCTGAATCCAAATAACTCCTCTAATAACAGAGAGGATTATTGATAGCCAAGGTAGCCCATGGCTTTTAAACTGCATCCTTCCGTCTGAAGGAGATTGCACATGTCCCCTGTCTCCTGAATACGGAAATCTTTGCATGTACTGCTTTGAGTTATAGGGCTGGAAGGAAATGGGGCAGCTCCAGGACTCTCTGCCAGGTCCTACCCTCAAGGCAGGAACCAAAGCTGCAAGCGTTGGGCCCAGGAGGGTTCGTATGTGCAAATTCAAGAGCTCTGCAAACAGCCAAAGGGAAAACCTTCCCTCGTTATCAGAGAGAAACACTGGCGTGCAGCTGGGCTCAAGCAGGAGAGACATATCCCACAGACACCTGATGCTGAAGGCACATCCTTCCCCTAGCAGTTATTTACAACACTAATAATTGGTATACCAAATGTTACCCTGCTTACTAGCAGTGAAACATAGGGGAGCCTGGACAAAACCTCAAATTCAAGCAGGATATATTGGCCTGAAAACCATTCACCAGGCTTTGAAAGGTGAAGGCCTGACAAGCTGTATCTCTGCTGAGAGGGAATTTTTCTGTGAGAGAAAAAGAAACCGGCACGTCTGAAAAGGGCAAGGAAAGTATCCAGAAAGACCCATGCATGAAACATGAGACAGCAGCAGAGGTTTTCAGGAGACACATCCATCTGTGGGGATTTCACCCCCCACATGCTCCTGGTGCTGAAGGTGGGTGCGCAAGACTCCTGGGACACCTGTAAAAGCAGCATCCCCTCTCTGTCTCTAACTTAGAGAGCTAATCTAGCAATGGCAGGCTCAGAATTTTGTAACTTGTAAGGCATAAGCATGCCCCCAAGAATTTCTAAAAACAATGTAAAAAGCCTCATGTCTTACAAGGCAAATGAATAGGACTGTTGGGACCTGTTTCTCATTCTTACATACATACAACGTGCTCCTGCATTTTGCTGTTCCAACCTTAAAAATAAACCTGTGCTGTATTTGCAAGAATCCCTCTGCCATCACAAGGGAGGGAGAGAAGGAAAGTTTACAACAAAAACTCACAACCTCCACAGAAATCACACCTTCCTAAACACGAGACCTCAGTGTGAGAGGTAGCAGCTCCGCAGTTTGCAGGAGCAGAGAGCAAAGACAGAAGCAGAAAACACTGGAAACATGGTGTGTCTTCTGTTCTGCTGGCCCCTGGCAAAGCGCAGCCCGCGTCCAGCTGCGACTGCACTCAGAGCTGCCAGGTCAGCAGCGCCCACTCATCCAGGTACAAAGCTCATGAATTACCCCGGGGCTTTGGTTATGTATTGGGGAGCCCTGCAGGTCCCTGTTGAGGTCCTTTGAGTGAAAAGGCACACTTTCCAGTGGCAGTGCCTGGCTGGTGCCTGAGTGCTCCCAAGCTCCCCAAACCACACATCTGAAGTGGGGAATCCCACCCCCTCAGCAGTCCCCGGCAGCAGATTACACCAGCCTGCCTCTGGGCACTGGCTCTTGTCCCCATTCCTGGGAGGATGGGGCAGAGCCTGGCTAGGCACCGGAGGAATGCTGCGAAATACGGTGATAAATGTGCAGAGCTCCTGCAGAGGATAACTGGTAACAGTAAATGAAGCTTTGGCTTCAGGGCAGGCAGGACCAGTGTTTCATCCCCCTGAGGAAATAATTCTGTTTAACTTCTGGACTCCGAGCTAAGGCAGGTCAGGCAGAGATTTGTGACCCATGCCGGGACGGGGAGAGGTTTGTGTGCAGACTCCAGCTAGTCTGCAGAGTAACCTTCTGGAAAAACAGTTCATTACAAGAAGGCACTTTGTCTCAAACTTCCAGTTTGCTGCAATCCAATGGCCGGCTCACTGCTCTAAGGCTAGGATTTTTGACATCTCCTTTGCCCAGCAGAAACCTTGTGATTTAACAAGCCACAAAATACATCCTTCTTTCCCGCTTTCATCCTACAAACTGAGACTCTGCAAGCCAATGGGAGCAGCTACCAGCACCACTGGGACTCTTGGTCTGCCTCTGTTTTGTGCCAGTATTTCTGACCAGTGCACCCACTGGAGACCCAAAATCTGGGACCAAGTGTGGCCAGTCTGGCCTGGCGGGAGCTGAACTTTAGCTCAGTCATTAAACTTGTTTATACAAATTGTATTGGGTTTGCGTGACAAGGTTTTGGTAGTGGGGGGGCTACTGGGGTGGCTTCTGTGAGAAGCTGCTAGAAGCTTCCCCTGTGTCTGACAGAGCCAATGCCAGCCGGCTCCAGGACGGACCCACCACTGGTCAAGGCTGAGCCCATCAGCAATGGTGGTAACACCTCTGGGATAACATGGTTAAGAAGGGAAAAAAAACACCTGGAGACAAAACTGCAGCCGGGGTGAGGAGTGAGAACATGTGAGAGGAAGGACTGTGCAGACACCCAGGTCAGTGCAGGAGGAGGGCAGGAGGGGCTCCAGGCGCCAGAGCAGAGATTCCCCTGCAGCCCTGGTGCAGCCCATGGGGAGGCAGCTGTGCCCCTGCACCCATGGAGGCCCACGGGGAGCAGAGATCCACCTGCACCCGGGGAGGAGCCCACGCCGGAGCAGGGGGATGTGCCCAAAGGAGGCTGTGACCCCGTGGGGAGCCCGCGCTGGAGCAGGCTCCTGGCAGGAGCTGTGGCCCCGTGGGGAGAGGAGCCCAGGCTGGAGCAGGTTTGGTGTCAGGGCTTGTGACCCCATGGGGGACCGACGCTGGAGCAGGCTGCTCCTGAGGGGCTGCACCCCATGGAAGGGCCCACGCTGGAGCAGTTCGTGAAGAGCTGCAGCCCGTGGGAAGGACCCACGCTGGAGCAGTTCATGGAGGACTGTCTGCTGTGGGAGGGACCCCATGCTGGAGCAGGGGAGGAGTGTGAGGAGTCCTATGTGTGATGAACTGACTGCAACCCCCATTCCCCGTCCCCCTGTGCCGCTCGGGGGCAGGAGGTAGAGAAAATCAGGAGTGAAGTTCAGCCTGGGAAGAAGGGAGGGGTGAGGGGAAGGTCTTTTAAGATTTGGGTTTATTTCTCACTACCCTACACATGTTCTAACTCCTCTCTCCTACTCAGTTTTGATTGGGAATAAATTAAACTGATTTTCCCCATGTCGAGTCTGTTTTGCCTGTGATGGTAATTGCTGAGTGATCTCCTTGTCCTTATCTCAACCCATGAGCTTTTTTGTTATATTTTCTCTCCCCTGTCCAGCTGAGAAGGGGAGTGACAGAGCGGCTTGGGTGGGCACTTGGCATCCAGCCAGGGTCAAACCACCACACAAATACAGGAAAAACCCACTTAAAGACTAGGAAACAACAAGGATCTGCTCCTTCAGCTCTCTCTGCTCCTGGAGTAATGTGGAGCTATCCACAGCAAGTGGAGAGCAGACTGCAGTACCACTTAATCTACGGACATATTTACATGAGTGTTTCCTCGTCCCTCTGCCTGCCAGTCAGCTCTTCTAGTTTCTGTAAATACGACTTGAGCTGCAAAGAAGCGGCTGTGTCCTCAGCGGCCCTAACCGTTTCCATGCCAGCTGCCCTGAGCACAAACTGCAGCCTTCACCCCACATCCAGCCCTTCTCAGCAGGAGAGGGTGAAAGAGCTAATAAACCAGCATGTGATGGTCATTAGCTCTGCCAATAAGTTCTCAGCCCCACTGATGATCAGAGGAGGAGGAAGATGTAGACCAAGGAGAACATCTATCTTGTCAGGACAATTTTGTCAAGCCTTGAGGTGGGGATTTACTGGCTGGGTTGTACAAGTTGGACTGCAGCTTGAAACAGCTTTACCTTGATGGCTTTGGTTTTCTGGCTTCAGCCCCTGTTCCTGAGCTTCCAGCCTGTTTCCAGCTTCTCCAGACCTGGGATAAGGTATACAGGGGAAGTTCTTGCTCCACTACATCACCCCAAATGTTTATGCCTGGAGCATACTCAAGAGCACCTCCCCGACTCTTGGGCAGTGGAGGCCAATGTCAAGAGCAGGTCATTAGCCATGGTCTCAGAAGAGCCTGGGAAGGCAGCAGGGTGGACAACAGTTAGGTGGGAACATAACAGTGACATAGCAAGCTACATTGCACAGCTGGTAAAGAAATTATAAATCAGGAATAAAATATGAAGCACACATGAATGCAGACCCTGCTGCCAATAATTTCCACTCTTGGCTCAATTACCATTGCTCTTTTTGCAGCTGCACACATGCAGCCATTACAGAGCATTTTGGCTAAACACATTTTGTCTTCTTTTTATGTCTGCCAACTGAATCAAAGGTCTCTGTGCACATACTGTGCACCACGACACAATCCATGACACTTTCCTGGGGAGCTCTGGATCACATAAAGCAATAAATTGATTACAGCACAGAAAGACATGCAAGATCCTCATCTTTCTTCCATGGAACAGAGACACAAGTGTTGTCCTCGTGAAAGGCTATATCTCTTTCTTTCAAAGGAAAAGCACTGCCCTGGAGCAGGAATAAACAGAGTTATGGCTAACGTGATGAACTGGAGTCATCAATAAAAACTACTTTCCCTCTGGGATAATTTTCTGGCAGTGTTATCTGAGCGTACACCTTGCACCTTCTTTTCTGATGAGAGTTGTGCCATGCACCAGGTCGTGCAACAGGGTTGCATGCTTCTGATTTCACACATCAGACGCAGCATGTCAGGGTTGGGGGGAGGGCACAACAAGGGGTTGTTTTCTGCCCCAAAGCCCAAATGTGTGAGGGAGGTTGTAGCACAACAAACCATCAAAGTGGTCATAGCAATCAGAACACAGATCTGCCTAACCCAAGAGGGGATGGCTAGGAAAGAGTCTAAGCTCAGGGAACCAGTTACTGATATTTCTCCAGTTTCCAGCCTTTTTCAGCACAGGGGTTTCCCAAGACAGATGTGGTTCCTGTGCAGTTAGCAACCCTGGGTGGATGTCTCTTGCCTGAACTTGTTTAGTGCTCCCTGGAGCCCCCATCAATTTTTTAGCATCTGTATCCACAGTTGGGCAAGGGGCTGTGGTTGTTGCACAGGCAACAGCCTATCATGGGAAGGTGCACCTCATTTTGTTTGCTCTGAGTTTCCCCAAGCTTCCTCAGACACGTCCTAGTCTTTGCAGTGGAAAAGAGAGTGAAAAGCCAGTTCCAGTCCACCTGGCAAACCCAATATGTTCTCAACACTTAAGGGGCAGCCTGCATGGCACACACAGCATGCATGAGGTTTATGGTTCAAGCTCTTCCTTCTCCCAGTAAGTCTTCCAAAATAGATGTCTTAAGATGCCCATCTAACAGAGCTAGAAGACATAATTTTCCTGACACTGATAAACACATTTGTAACCCTAATCCTAATTGCTCCCTGACCTCTGTGATATTTCGTCATGGGAAGGCTTGATGATTTAGAGTTCCCTCAGGTAAAACCATGCCAAACTTCTGGTGAATTACTGTCAGCTCATGTTAAGGCCTTCCCAAAGGAACTTGTCCATTGCAAGCAATAAATCTCAAATAATGGAAGAATTCAGTGAAAGTCTTGGTGCATCTACCCCTGAGAAACCAGGCTGTTTGCAACCATTTCAAACAGAAACCTCCAGAATTGCCCAGGCAGTTTTGAAGCAAACCTTGGCCTTAACACTCAAATATCAGGTGACTGGCTAGAGGACCCATGGATTTAGACACATGAAACCACTACAGGTTGCAAAACATTGCATTAAACCCAGAGCAAAATGAGTCCCCGCAGAGAGCTGCAGCATTCAGTGCATGATAAGTGACCCTCCATCACTTTTCCACACAAGCTGGCGTAAGCTGCAGGACACTCCGCAAGTGAGAGTCTGACCTCACATGTGCTTGGCTCTGTAACGCTGTATCTGTGAGTGTAGAAAACAAAAAGTGATGCAGAAAAGTCAGTCCAGGAATCTTTCTATGCACATCAGAAATCATATATAAATATATAGCTCTTTTTTCCAAGCAAGGCAAGAAATCTTCCAAGTCAGCTGCTGGAAACTGCAAGAGCATGCCAGAGAAAGGCTCTCTTTCTAATTCAGACCTAAGTTTTGGGCTCTCTAAGTGGTCGCAGGGTCCTCTGTTCTCATGCTGCTATTGCAAGTCCTGCTTAGCAGAATTACCTTGATTCCCAGAGAAGAATGCACAGTTGGCCTGTTCTTTTCTGACAAAATTTAGCTATTAAGAGCAACATGTCCAGATGCAGACTTACAGTCATAGAATCATAGAATCGTTTAGGTTGGAAAAGACCTTTAAGATCATCAAGTCCAACCATTAACCTAACATTACCAAGTCCACCACTAAACCAATTAAGGGTTAAGTAATAATTACTTTTATGTTTCCTGGCTTGGTGGCTGGATTATTTTGTAATGAAAGTAAAACTAGAATAGAATCATTAAAGTTGGAAAAGACCTCTAAGATCATCCAGTCCAACCATCAACCCAACACCGCCATGCCTACTAAATCATGTCCCAAAGTGCAACATCTACTTGTTTTTGGAACACCTCCAGGGATGGTGACTCCACCACCTTTCTGGGCAGCCTGTTCCAATGCCTGACCACTCTTTCAGTAAAGAAATTTTTCCTGATATCCAACCTAAACCTTACCTGATGCAACTTGAGGCCATTTCCTGTCATCCTATCACTAGTTACTTGGGAGAAGAGACCAACACGCACCTCACTGCACCCTTTCAGGTAGTTGTAGAAAGCGATAAGGTCTCCCTTCAGCCTCCTCTTCTCCAGACTAAACAATCCCAGTTCCCTCAGCCGCTCCTCATAAGGCCTGTGCTCCAGACCCTTCATCAGCTTCATTACCCTTCTCTGGACAAGCTCCAGCACTTCAATGTCCTTCTTGCAGTGAGGGGCCCAAAACTGAACACAGTATTTGAGGTGTGGCCTCACCAGTGCAGAGTACAGAGGCAGGATCACTTCCCTGCTCCTGTTGGCCACACTATTCCTGATACAAGCCAGGATGCTCTTGGCCGCCTTGGCCACCTGGGCACAGTGCTTGCTCATGTTCAGCTGCTGTCGACCAACACCCCCAGGTCCTTTTTGGCCAGGCAGCTTTCCAGCCACTCTTCCCCAAGTCTATAGCGTTGCATGGGGTTGTTGTGACCGAAGTGCAGGACCCGGCACTTGGCCTTGTTGAATCTCATACAATTGGCCTTGGCCCATCAATCCAGCCTGTCCAGATCCCTCTGCAGGGCCATCCTACCCTCAAGCAGATCAACACTCCCACCCAATTTGGTGTCATCTGCAAACTTACTGAGGGTGCACTCAATCCCTTCATCCAGATCATTGATAAAGATATTAAACAAGCCTGGCCCCAATGCTGAGCCCTGGGGAACACCGCTTTGTGACTGGTCGCCAGCTGGATTTAACTCCATTCACCACAACTCTCTGGGCTTGGCCATCCAGACAGTTTTTTACCCAGCGAAGAGTGCACCTGTGTAAGCCAGGAGCCGCCAGCTTCTCTAGGAGAATGCTGTGGGAGACTGTGTCAAAGGCTTTACTAAATTGCAGGTAGATAGCATCCACAGCCTTTCCCTAATCCACTAGGCAGGTCACCACGTCATAGAAGGAGATCAGGTTGGTCAAGCAGGACCTGCCTTCCATGAACCCATGCTGGCTGGGTCTGATCCCCTGGCTGACCTGCACATGCCTGTTGAGCGCACTCAGTATGAACCGATCCTTAATCTTCCCCAATACCAAGATCAGGCTGATAGGCCTGTAGTTCCCCAGATCCTCCTTCTGGCCCTTCTTGTAGCTTGGCATCACTTTGGCAAGCCTCCAGTTGTCTGTGACCTCCCTGTTAACTAGGACTTCTGATAGATGATGGAGAGTGGCTTGGTAAGCTTCTCTGCCAGCTCTCTTATTACTCTTGGGTGATCCCAAGAGTATGATCTGGCCCCATAGACTTATGAGTGTCCAGGTGGCATAGCAGGTCATTAACTGCTTCCTCCTGGATTATGGGGCATTCATTCTGCTCTCCATCCCTGTCTTCCAGCTCAGGGGGCTGAATACCCTGGGGATAACTGGTCTGACTATTAAAGACTGAGGCAAAGAAGGCATTAAGTACCTCAGCCTTTTCCTCATCCTTGGTGACAATGTTCCCGCCTGCATCCAGCAAAGGATGGATATTCTCTTTGGCTCTCTTTTTGTTGTTAATGTATTTGTAAAAACATTTTTTATTACCTCTTACAACAATGGCCAGATTGAGTTCTAGCTGGGCTTTTGCCTTTCTAATTTTATCTCTGCATGACCTAACAAGATCCCTGTACTCTTCTTGAGTTGCCTGCCCCTTCTTCCAAAAGTGGTGTCATGATTTAGCCCCAGCCAGCAACTAAGCACCACGCAGCCGCTCGCTCACTCCCCCTGCCCCAATGGGATGGGGGAGAGAATCAGAGGAGTAAGAGTCAGAAACACTCCTGGGTTGAGATAAGAACAGTTTAATAATTGAAATAAAGTAAAATAGTAATGATAATAATACCAATATAATAATGATATTAATAATAATAATATACAAAGCAAGTGATGCACAATGCAATTGCTCACCATCCGCCGACTGATACCCAGACAGCTCCCAAGCAGTGATCGCTGCTCCCCGGCCAACCCCCCCCATCCAGTTTCTATACTGAGCATGATGCCATATGGTATGGAATAGCCCTTTGGTCAGTTTGGATCAACTGTTCTGGCTGTGCCCCCTCCCAGTTTCTTGTGCACCTGGCAGAGCATGGGAAGCTGAAAAGTCCTTGACTAGCATAAGCAGTACTTAGCAACAACTAAAACATCAGCGTGTTATCAACATTCTTCTTCTACTAAATCCAAACCACAGCACTATGCCTGCTACTAGGAAGAAAATTAACTCTATCCCAGCCAAAACCAGGACAAGTGGTAAACTCTCCCCTTTTTCCTGAGTCCCAGCAAAAGCTGTTCAGCCAGGCCGGTCGTTTTCCCTGCCAGTTCATCTTACAGCACATGGGGACAGCCTGCTCCTGCGCCTTTAAGTCTTCCTTCTCAGAGAATTCCCAGCCTTCCTGGGCCCCTTTGCCCATCAGGACTGTCTCCCAAGGGACTTTCCCAACCAGGGTCCTGAACAGGCCAAAGTCTGCCCTCTGGAAGTGTATGGTAGTGGTTTTGCTGACCCCCGCTCCTTACTTCGCCAAGAATCGAGAACTCTGTCATATCATGGTCGCTAAGGTCAAGACAGCTTCCAACCACGACATCTCCCACGAGTCCTTCTCTGTTTGTAAACAGCAGGTCAAGCGAGGCACCTCCCCTGGTAGGCTTACTTACCAGCTGTGTCAGGAAGTTATCTTCCACACATTCCAGGAACCTCCTAGACTGTTTCCTCTCTGCTGTGTTGTATTTCCTGCTGATATCTGGCAAGTTGAAGTCCCCCACGAGAACAAGGGCTAGTGATTGCGAGACTTCTGCCAGCTGCTTATAGAATGCTTCATCTACCTCTTCATCCTGGTTGGGTCATCTATAACAGACTCCCAGCAGGACATATGCCTTGTTGGCCTTCTCCCTCATCCTTACCCATAAGCACTCGACCTTGTCATCATGATGAGCTCTATACAGTCGAAACACTCCCTAACATACAGAGCCACCCCACTGCCTCTCTTTCCTTGCCTTTCCCTTCTGAAGAGCTTATAGCCATCCAATGCAGCACTCCAGTCATGAGAGTCATCCCACCATGTTTCTGTGATGGTGCCTAAGTCATAGCTATCCTGCTGCACAGTGGTTTCCAGCTCCTCCTGTTTGTTGCCCATGCTGCGTGCATTGGTGTAGATGCACTTGGGCTGAGCTATCGATTTCACCCGCCATATTGGCGTGCCACTCTTGGGCTCCTCTCTAGTGAGCCTGGTCACATCCCCTTCCCCCTTCGAACCTAGTTTAAAGCCCTCTCGATGAGCCCCACCAACTCATGAGCAAGAATCCTTTTCCCCCTTGGAGACAGCTGAACTCCATCTGTGACCAGCAGGCCCGGTGCCCCGTAAACCTCCCCATGATCAAAAAAAATCAAAATTCTACCGATGGCACCAGCCTCTGAGCCACGTGTTAATCAGCTGAGCTTTCCTGTTCCTTTCAGTATTCTTCCCTGCCACTGATGGGATTGAGGAGAACACTACCTGTGCTCCTGATCCTTCAACCAATCACCCCAGTGCCCTGAAAACCCTTTGGAGATGTTCTTGAAACCTTGGCTGTGAAAGTGTTCTGGAAAGTGAACTCACTAGGGGAAAAAAAGATGACCCTACAAAATCACTGAGATTTAAACATTACAGGATCATTACACAATGCTATAAGCTCGCAGTGAATAAAACAACGTTACTTCTTAGGACAGATCCAAGCCCATAGTTTTACACTGCCTATTCACAGCCACAGGAATTGTCCCAGCCACAGTGGCAAAGATTTAAAATGTAAATTAATGTGCCTGTCAATCTTACCTGGCATTATCCTGACTAGTGATAAGCCTTTTCAAGGAGACTTTTACACCCAAAAGTTTAAACCAACCCATATTAGAGAGCAGGAGGGAATCAAACACTGGGAGAGCACATCTGTAGATGACCGCTGAGATGGTCCTGCCCATGTTAAGTGCTTATAGGCTTGCAAATCAGGGTGCACTGGCAACAGCAGCTCTTCAGTGTCTCTGCTGCGTGCATTTTGTCTTGCATTGGTTTTCTGGGAGGGAATTTATTTCTCGTTAGCTTTCTGCCTCCTTCTAAAATGGTACATTTCATCTCTGAGTCTTTCTTAGTCTTTCTTACTGTGCTGCTCTTAGGGACTTTCACTGGCCAATATCCAAGTTACCTGTTGTCCTCCCTTTATCCCCTACTTTCTCATCCGTTTTCCAAGACTACAGACAGCCTGTTGTAAGGAAATGCTATTCTTCCTGATTATTTGGAGAGCAGCTAGTCTCAAGGTCACTGTTGTATATAAATTGCAGATATCATCATATTAGCGCCACTATGCAGGCATTCAAAAACAAATCTAAACAGGAGAGCTCATCAATTTAGCTGTCTCACAGCTAAACCTCACCATTATGCGTGACTTCCTTTCCTTACTGATTACAGTACAGTAGATTCATTATTGTTATTTTTAATTTGGTTATGTACAACTGCATGGTGTCTTTTAATTGCCTTTTTTTCCAATTGAGCTGCCAAGGGATGTAAGCAAATTATATGGCTTAACAATTCTGCCTGCCGCAGACAGACTTGTGTGGCCAGTGTACCAAAGACACTGTGAAAACATTACCTTTTACTGGAAGTGTAAACTCAATAAACCCCCAGGAGAGCAATAAAAATGCAGTAGCCAGCAGATTTAACAAGGACATGCTCAGTGCACAGTGTAATCTTATTATGTGCTTAATGCCCAGTGGAATTACAGGAATTTGATTTAGCAACATCAGATTTCAGTTTCTCAAATTATACTGACTGCTTATAAATTAAGACTGCTATTTGGGATAATTGCTTTTCATTTGCATTGGCAAAGCCCATATATTATATTTATTCTCACTACACTACTTTTATTTTTGAAGTGTCACAGAGCATTGCCTTTGTGACTTAAACTAGGGTGATGGAGAGCTTTCCTTTGCATCAACGACACTCATGTTACTTCCCCATTAAATCCGGGTAAACGTTCTACCCTGGTGATCTTTATATGCTTGAAAGGTCTACTTTATGGTTTCCCAAACCTGACTGAACACTGTGAAAGATGAGTGAGTTTCTGGTGAAGGACTCTGTCTTCCTCTCCATCAATCCGAGCTGGGACAGCATCATTAGAAAGTCAGTGATCTGCAGATGTGCAGTGAAGAAATAAGTGCAACAGTGTCCTCACAACCATACCAACATTATACTCGGGAGTGTTTTCTCTTCATGTGACCCTTTTTTGGGCTCTGTCACTGCAGTGTGTAAATGAACTGGAGAGAATGAGGCAGTGAGTGATTAATTACCTCTGGGGAAGGGAGTTGTGATGTCAGCAGGGCCACCACTGAACTAGCAGGTAAAGGTAATTCTTGCAGGACTAGGAAGCGGATCAATGAATGGCTATTGAACTGCGTGAGGACATTATGAGCACTTGAGCTTTGGGACAAATCGTTTCATCTCCAGAGAAATGAATGAAATAATTAAATCTAATGGAATGAGCAAAGGACACAGGAACACCTCTGGAAGAAGACAGGAAATACCTTTGCTGCTGACTTTGGCTTCCACATCTAAGACATCTGTATCATCTTAAATAAACCTCTCTGTGCAAATGACAGTGTACAGTAGCATTACTTGATTTACTGAGGATCATTCAGACCAGCTCATACAGCAGTAATTCCCGAGGATATTAGCATATCCTAGGCTGGAAAACCTTTACTGCTCCAAAGTCATTAATAGATCATAATGAGTTGATTAAAAAATTAACAAGGTAACAATTCAATTAAGTATTGTACCATTGGGCAATAAATGTAGCTGCTATTGGCAAGCACATCAACAGACTGCTGAGCAAGAAGCACTTCTGCTTACTTCCTGCATGACACGTGAATCCAACAGCTCTCACCCAAGGCTGGGGGGAAAAAAGTGTCGTTTAAGCATTTTATGATGGCCATGGATATTTGCTGCGAAACACGAATACCATCCTTGTTTTGATGAAGTAGGACTGAACCAGCAAGCCCTTTAGCCTGTGATCAAGGCGTTAGGTGGCCAGTCAGCTGCAGATAACTCAGAGACAGCTACAGAATTTCCCTGACCCCAGATTCATTTGGAAATTTCACTTGTTCCTTAACAATATCGTGTAAAACGATAATGAAGTCTTCTAGCATTTTCCCAGGCTTCAACTCATATTTGCCAAGGGAACAAAAAAAATTGAACACTATCCCAGTAGCTGCTGTGGCAGGGCTGCTGCCCAGGACTTTCCTGCGGCGCTGGTAGCCTTTTCCTGAGGTGAGTAAGAGGTTTGGACACCATTTCTGCAGCCCTGAGCTCCTCCATGGGCACTGCAGGATACCTCTACTGGTTGTTAACAATAGACCCAGTGCCATCACATAGTCCGTGTTGGGATCAGCCCATGCCACCCTCACCACCTTCGAGGCCCCACAGAGGCAGGACAACTCCTCTGTCTGCATGACCATGAAAAGTGTTCCCCATGGCTATGCAGAGCCCCAGCATCCCCATAAAGCCCTGGAGAGCCTAAGCAGACATGTTCAGAGAAATATCTGCTCTGGAGCTGGTCTTTCAAAACACAGAAGTGTTCACCCAAGATCAGCAAGAGAGAAACCCAAAATGCCGTGTTACTGCTCAGTGCTCCCCGGCAGCTGAAACCAAGGAGACCCGTTATAGCTATAGCCCTTTCTCCAGCTCTGGTTCCCAGAAGGATTGTGTTCAGAGCTGTGTTTCTGGCACTATTTTGGATGCACTTTTAATCTGCCCCATCTGCACTTCAGGAGGTGCAGTTCAGTCGCCTTTCCCAACATAACGTCTGACAGATTTATGTGTGTCGGTTCTGCACAGCCATGCTGCACTGTGCTGTTAACCTTCATTAAGATGTTTTAATAATTGAATAAACAATGCACCAGACATGCAGTTTAATCTCAGAGTGTAACGAAACAGAGGACACTGACATTAACTGCAGCCTTGGAATAAATATCACCATAAATACCACTAAGCAGGTATCACACAAAAACACTTGCCCTTGACATTAAAAAACATGCTCAGCCACACTGAGAGGGGAATACAATACATAATACATTACATTTTATCTGCATCTCAATACTATTAAATGAGTATGGTTAATGCTTTAATAATCTGCCAGGGAACACTGTGGGCTCTGCATGTGATCTAACCCATGAAAGAGGAAACTCTCTCATCTGTTGCCCTGGGCAAGATGAAATACCATGGGCCACCCTTGGCAAAGAGGGATTTTTTTGTGCAATGACATAGAGAGGGTTCAGGAGGAGCCAGTTCTGTCACTGGCGATGCTTCAAAGAGTGACATCAAATTAGGGAAGGAGGACGATCTCACAGAGATGCCTATTTGTCCCTGTGGAGGGAGGATAAGGGATCCCGGGGGAAGTGAGGACATGTTGGGGAAGTGTGTAAGAAACAAGGGACGGACAAAGGGCCCTTCCCCAGGGTATCTCAGTGTATCTCATGGACTAGCCTGCTGCTGAGCAGGTGGCTATCTCCCAAACCCCTGTTTGTACCTGGACCCCGTGATGGCCACAGGTGGTTCTGTCTCCCATGAATGTGTCTATCCATTTATAATCTTTGGCCTCTACAGTTTTTAGGGTGCAGCAAGTGCCCTTCCTGGTGCACCCTATAAAGAAATACTTCCTTGTGGTTTTTCATCTCCCTGACATCCTCCCGGACACCTGCTGGGCTATCCTTTAGGAGGGATGGTGCATAGGCGAGAGCTGTACTCCACACCCTACATGGCTTCACAGATCTCCATCACACCCCTTTCCCAAGCTTTCACTGTGTGGCAGTTTGTAACAGATCTTATACTTTTAATCAGTGAGACTGAATCCACCAAAAGCATTCAGAGCCTTCTTGCTTACCCAGGCCCAAACCTAGGGAAGGTTGGGTAAAAAAGACCCTTCGCACCAGCGTGGGTTTGTTTGGATGCACACAGTGACCAGCAGGACAGGACAGGACATTCAGCCTGCCAGAACTCACAGGGTTGGAGATTAATTTTCCAGCTTTTAATTTATCCGTCTCACCCAGGAGTTCAGTGTTTTCCCTGCTTTAAATAAATATTTTTGCTTGTGCTTATAATTTTTGTGTTGTAATAAAACAGCTTCAAAGATCAAAAGCTCTTGGGGGGTCTTTTTGGCACCTTCAAGGAATTAAAAAAAAGAGCTGGGTTAGAGGGGAGCAGCCCTGCTTCCAAGCAGACTTGTATGCACATATGTTTCCAACCGATGCTTTCATTTTGAAATCAAGCAAGGAAACCAACTTGAAAGTCAGTAATTTTCTAATTTTCTTCTATGGGACAAAAAACTCTAATGAGGATTTTTTGTTTGAAGATTTGAGAAGGCAAAATCCAGAGCCAAAGTCCAGGTACGATGCTTTCCTCATTTGCATTTGCACCTGCTAGCAATCAAACTGGAATTTTCTGGTATCTAACGCTTCCTGATCCCAGTCAATTTACTGTAAAAGAAATTCCAGATGTAGGCCCTAAACTGATTCATAACTGTCCCTGTTGGCAGCAAGGTTTGGGGACCATTTCTGTTTATTTGCCCATTGCTAGGGCTACTGGTCCTGCAAAGGAAATCAGCAAAAGCCAGGAGAAACCAGTTGTAAGATTGAGCTGTAGAGAAAAGAAGAAAAAAAAACAGGGTCCCTTTGGGAAATAATGCTGGTGCCATTGAAATCCACATCAAAACTTCCAGTGAGTTTAATAAGGGCATGTTTAGGCCCTGTGCCTAGTTCTGCTGGCAAAGGAACATTATCAGTAAAATGCTAAAGACCGTCAGCAGGGCCTGATTTCAGCAAGAAATGAATATGCAAGGCTCCCCATTCTAGCTCTAATTTTGGGTACTGCAACATGGGATCCCAATCCAAACTGGGAAAGAGAAATTTAAAAGTACAAAAGCCATTTCACTCCATGTTTAGAAAGAAGCTGGCATGTCTGAAGCAGAGATTTAGATTGAGCTGTGCTTATCCAAAGGAGTTTTCTTCATTTTACAAGCCCCAGCAGATTTTCTGCCTGGACAGAATCACTTTCTGCATAGTTTTTGGGCAACGTGGAAAGCCACAGCCCCACTGTTTTTTCTGTCACTAGCACAGAGAAAGGTCAGTCCCAGTTCAGCTTTGGCTCCCATAAAGACGCATTTTAGTGTGCTTAGGCTAGACTTTATGCCCTCCCATATTGTTCCTTCACCTCCTGATTTGTCATTTAGGAACCTGGCCTCAGGTTCTCCTGGCTTTCCCCTACATCCATGGAAGGGACAGCCAGGCTGGGCACGTGTGGCATTGCTGGCGGCAGCTGAGGGCTGATACAGGAGGTGAAACATGTACTGCGGGATGTTAGAAGATGAAAGAGGACTGCTGTCCCCAGCCACGTCTCCTGGCCCCCCTACACCAGGAAGAGCCAGTAAGCTGCTCCGGCAGGCGAGCAGCCCTGCGTTATCTCTGAGAGGGGCTCTGGCATCAAAGTGGGGTGAAACAGGGAAAACAAACCACTCGCCCTGTCTCCAGGGGGGTTAAATGTGAAGTTTAGGTTAAACAAACCATGTAATGAAATGTCTTACATTCCCATTAATGGAAATCATAGATGCAATCAGGAAGGGCGAAGTATGGGGTCATGTTTCCCCCTCTGGCACCGTCCCTCTCTCTCACACGCACCCTTGTGCACCACACACACTCACACATACACAAACACACAAGCTCTGTCCTCCTGGCATGTTCCCCTGTGCATTTATAGGTGGGCCGTTCTCCCTGAGCAGCAACCCACTGCACCACAGACAGTGCTGGGGCCAGCAAAAAAATAATGGTCCAGCCTGCTTGGGATTGCCAGGGCTTCTAAAAATAATGCAGGGCTGAGCATTTTATAAGAGATTTAAAGGCTAAAATGCAGGTGAGAAGAGGTCCTGGAGGATCTCCCTCCCCACCACACCTGATGGTTGCAGCCTTGCAGGGTGTCCCGGCTCCCACTGTGCCTCGCTCCACCTGGGCAGCAAAAAGTCACCCATGTGCACCCTGGGAACAAGCAGAATTAAAAAAATACCATCTGCCACCACCACCATCAGGCCAGAGCACTGAGAAAATGTGCACCGCACTGTAAACACTGATAGAGCAGGCAAAACTTCAGCAAGATGACACCGTGTTCATGAGCGCTAATCTTGTTACGACTATGCCAGACAGTTGAAAAGCTTTTATTGGGGCAGGAGAGCTGCAGTTCCCCATACGTAAGTCTTTCCAGACATGCAGATTTTCTGTACTTTAACTTTTGGAGCTGCAATTCCCAATGAAGGTCATTGGCTTTAGGCAATGGCGTTTTTAGGGAGAAAATCTGAATGAAGCTGATTTAGTCAAGTCTGTGAATGAGCTGGGGGCCAAAATACCTTATTTAGCCCATGACAGAAATTAGTAAAATTGTACACTTCCACAGAGGAGTGGGAAGGTTAAAATGGTAACCTCAGCTGTCATTTCCTAACTTCCAAGCATTTGGAGAAACTGCAACCTCTGTCTTGCTCAGTATTACACAAACGACAGGCACAGGACTTGGATGGATGAGGTATGACTTCAAAAGTGGCTCAGACATCTAGTAACCACTGAGACCTGTCTCCCCAAGAAGAAAAGACCAGATCCTCCAAAGGCAAAGGATCCCAGAGAACTCATACAGGAGCAGCAGCTTTTATTGGTGATTGTTTATCTGGAGCTCAAATTCCCAATCAGATTTCCAAGCCAGACCCAGATAATGTACTTCTGCTAAAAAACAAAAAGCCCTTAAAAATTCAGAAGAATCCTTGTGTTTAACAAGACAACGAACCCAAAGACATATTAGCAATGTCAAAGTGCAAACATTACTCAAATTAGCAGGAAAATGGGAAGGGTGTCCTGGTCCCATAGACTCATGCACACATGATAGTGGGACCTTCACAGCTGTTCCTAAACACACTTCCATGCGCAGCCCCCTGCATGGCCATGGGTCTCCTTGCAAGAGCTGGGAAGCACAAAATGTTCATTCCTCTCCCCACAAGGCCACACACAGGGCATCTAGTGACAGACATCATCCCCTCTGCTCCTCTGGCAGCTGCGGCCATGGTCATGAACCGCATTGGGTAGAGCATTTTTTTTACCTTTTGGTACTCCATTATGGTTACTCCTCCCATACACTCTAATGGACTTTTTTGCCCAGCTGAGAAGAGAAGATGTGGTATTTGGCCTGCTGTGCACTCACCTCTTCTGATTTTGATTCAAAGCGTTGAGCAGGACTATTCTCCAGCTCAACTGGACTTCACAGGTTTCCATTTTCACCACAAACACAAGCACACCCAAGTGCAAAAACATCGTTCCCTGTGCCTGCCTCTTTCTAGCTACCAGTCAGAGGAGAAGGCAAGATCCAGCGTGGCAAACAGCTCCTTTTCATCATCTGATACTGCATTTCCTAAGGCTTCAGCAGTGCTGTTACACATCAGTAGCAGATCTGTTCAGCTGGGGTTACAGGAAGGTGGTTGTTTTCAGGGTACAAGGACCCTTCTGCTTTCCAGCCAAATAGCTACAACTAACAAAAACAGTGCTGGTAAACCATGTGTTAGCAACATATTCCTGATATAATCCAACCAGATTTACTGTTGGCAGTATGAAGATTTCTGCGAGGCACAATATGATTTTTTCAAAAGACCACACCTAATTAGCTGCATTTAAAGTAACATTCATTAGCCCCTTTTCCACAGCAGAAACTAAACAAACATGCATGCCGAGTAAGCACAATTGAGAATTTTTTCCTTGATTGTCTTCTGCATCCAGAGGCTGAATTTTGCTTTTTGTTATGAATGAGTTGATTTTTTGCAGTCTGTAGCAATCCTTTTTGACTTCACATCTTCGCTGAAAGCACTCCATGCAGAAGCTCTCCACCATTTCCTCAGGGAGCTCTTCCCAATATCAACATGCAAATGCTGAGATCACAAAACCCATATTCAACCCACGTACTCCAGTAAAGGCAATACAGAAGAAAAGCATCCCCTGCATCCTACCTCTCAGTACCTGTCCTGCTACATCAGTGTTAGCACCTTGTAGGAAAGGACTATTTTCTTAATTGACCTGCTTGTAATCTGCAGGGATAATCCTTTTCTTGCTAGGGAGCTGTATCTCACCCAAGCACAGCCTCTCTCCAGCAAATCCTACATTGCATCTTGGTAGGAAATGCTACATCTGGGTGCTTTTGTCACTTTGCAGGAAGCACCAGCTTGCAGAGATGATTTATTTAGTCCCAGATAACAAACAGACACCCCACTGCTAACATCTCTAACAACATGTTCACCCTCCAGTAAGTTCCCAAGAAAACACTTGTAGATCATCACTTCTGTCCAAATCTCACTTGGTAGCTCCATTGCTTGCTCTCCTAAAAAGCCCCTGTGGGTCTTTAAAATGCTAATTAATCTGTAAATGGCATTTTTTTAACGTCAACCCACCATTTATTCTTTCTTATTCTCCTATAAATAGGAGAAAGCTATGCTCCCCACAGGTGAAAAGACCTCCTAACCATGACGCCTGACAGGCCCCCATGTCTCTCCCATCCCTTCTCGAGGCTGTATTTTGTACCAAGATGCTGGCACATGACCTGGACACTCAGCTCCTGAGCAGCCCCATGGCCAGGCAAGTCTTCTCGTGGGCTGAGGGAATAGCAAGAGCCCTCATGGTGCTGATTTCTATGGAGGTCCCACTGGACGCAGGCATAGCAATGTAATTGCTGTTATTCAGATGCAATGCAGATGTCTGTAACCATTTGGGATGCCGATTGCTGTGACTCAGTGCAAGGTCCTCAGCCAACTGATAGCATCATAGCACAATGAGGATAATCATTTCTGATTGCTACAAGGTACTGCAACAAAAGCTGTCTCAGGGCTCCTGTTCCATTTTGGCATCTGCTCCATGCAGCATTACTCATCATCTACAGAGACCTTAGTCTATTAAGTGAGGAAGTTGAAGACTTAGTCTTTTCTAATCACTGTACCACCAGTGCAGCCTGAGGAATGAATTCTCAGTCCAGCTCCCCTGTCCCCACCCAGCCTATCCTCTGCTCCTCATGCTGAATACATTAACTCTGCCAGAAATTTGCGTGCATCAAATTCGGTGGGGACTGGAATCCAAGCCCCTAAAAGAGGAAAAGCCAAATGTAGATTAAACAATAGAGACAACTGAGTGTTCTGCAGCTTGGAGGCATGTAACATTCCCTCATTAAAACTTAAACATCAAATAAATTAATTATATATGAAAACAATAGGAACTAAACCTGGTCTGTGTTTTTAAGGCATCCTAATTGAAACCAGACCTGGGTTTGCACTTCCTTTGTGGTCCAGGTGGACGTTCCTTGTCCTATGAACGTAACGAGGGTGCTACAAAGGCTTTTCCCCAGCCCTGCAGCCCTTGTTCAAGATCACAGCAGCTTGCTCAGTTTGAGAGCTTTCTTCCTCTTGTTATACAATGCACGGAGAGGAAGCAGGGGTTGTTATTGCTGCAATGAGCTTGGGCTTTTGATAATATTAAACTGTTTAGATTGGATGTGAAACCTGACTTTGCCGAGAACCATATGGTGCTTAAACGATGTTGCTGCCTTGCAAGTCCGCAGGGTGGAAAACAGGCCCAGATTCCACAATATCTGTAAATTACCAAAGCTGTGAATTTAATGAAGAAGGAAGAAATATTAAGGAAGCTGTGTCTTTCGTGGCAAAGGTATAACTGAGTACGAGCATACCCAAGGGGGAGAGAAGAGGCTACTACAATAAATTACAGAACGTGCTTAGGTGTGGATTTAACTATGAGCATTAAGAAAGAAGGATACCTGGAGGAGCTCAGAGCCCACAAGCCTGAAGCTGAGACACTCACCTCTCTCAGGGTAGAGGGAACATCATCACCATAAATCTTCTCTGATAATTATAATGATCATCATAATTTTGAAAATCTTATTTGATAAGTATAATGATCAATAGTGATCACCTGCAATATTTTAAAGCTTCCCTTTTTTTATAACACAGCATTTTCTGCATCAGGGTTCAGTCCTTAGTAGGTGACACTCCATCCAGAGAGCGCACTGCACTGGAGGGGTCTCAGTCAGGATCTGTGGGAGCAGCACACAAACAAGGTGATCTCTCAAGAGTGCCTACTATTTTCTGCCTCTTCAGCAGTTCTGTGTGTAGTTGGTAGAGTGCTCCAGCATCCTTCAGAATGAAAAGTGTCATGTAAGTGTAAAATAATACTGTTAAATCTGAGAGCAAAATATGCACTCATAGCCTGGAAACATTCTCTGCAATGGCAGGAACCATCAATCCAAACTTCCTGAGAGGCAATGAGAACCATGGGAGTGGGTTTCCCCAATGTGCCTAAAATCGTATATTAGTTTTCTGCTACATCAAGGACTTTAAAAAAAAATAATTAAAAACCCCCACAACAACAAATCAAAAAACACAAAAGTTTTGGGTTTTTTTAAAGGCTTTTTAAAAATTCTCTTTTAATTTATTCTATTAATCTCAGGAAAGGCAGAACTACTGGAAGAAGCTCCTTTGATGTAAGGAAGTCTCTACAACAGAACCAGAGCTGGCAGCTGAATTCATTGCCTTCCACACGTGGATCGTGGGGAAAGCCCTCAGAGGTCAGTTACCAAAGGACAGAGATGACTTCTTAGGGCCCATGCCTTCCCAGAGGTGGCACAAAAATCAGGACTATTCAGATAGTCTTATTAACATCTACATACAGCCCCGACAATACAGCTGCTGAAGGCAATGGCTCAAGCAGGGTGCACCAGCTCCTGCCAAGCCACCGCATTCATTGTCGGTTGCTGTAGCAAGTCACACGATAGAACCCCGTGGAAAAGGTCCGCCTAAAACCATCCCACATATTCTGTTCTTTCAGACAACGGTTTCACTTCTCCAAAGGTTAAAAATCATCTCCTAATAGTCAGCCTAAGTTACTAAATTTGGTCCACTTGTTCCTTAATAGTTTTAGTATTCCCCCCTCATGCTGGTGTTCAAGCCTAGATACACTTGTGGAGTGAGTACGACTCCCCAGCCCCTCTTTGGCAGCACCAAAATACCTTAAGGCCTTCTCTGATGTGGTGTGAACAGGTCCCAAGAACCCCAGGTGATGGACATCCCACAGCCTCCCTGCTGTTCTACCATGCCATTTTGTGATCCTTACATTAAAAGTTGTGACTAACTTTCAGTCTAGCTCTCCATTGCGGCAGGCTAGGCCTAGTTTTTTTCCTTCCTTTTTGCAGTAACTTTCGATACTTGAGGACCATCTGGACATTTCAGTCTTCTCTGGACCACAGGTTCCCCAGCTGGTTTGCTTCATTGCTTTCTGTATTGCCCCAGGTGCAATTCTCCCATTTGAACTAGCAAGAGACAAGTTACTGTGGACCAGGTAGACACCCTTGCCCTTCATTAACACTGTCGTCCCTTTCTTGCCCCTGGTTTTGTGTCTCACCATACACTCAGTCTGAACTCTGCTCCAAGCCAAGCAAACCCAGCTGTTCTCATTGTTCTCTGCCCTTACAACTCCTGGAGCTCCAGCCACCTGTTTTTCACACCAGACTACCTAATATTTCAGGACTGTATTAACTACCGATACCCAGAGGCATCTCTTTTCCCCTTGTCTATCCTAATTAGCAAGCTGGTCCCTTACAGTGGGAACTGTCATGACTCTGCACCCATGCTGTCCCATCCCAGCACTCTCCCTTCCCTCCCCAAAGACACCCACTTCTGCCCAGAAGATACTCCAGGACTCTGTGTCAGGGACATTTCCCCAGCTCATGCTGTCCAAGGTGTCACAAGCTTACTGACAACTAATTACAGCTCCTTTCAAGGCCAACTCTTGAGCGACTTCCCCAGCAATTTCTTCCCACCCCCCAAAAATTCTACTTTTAGCAAAATCTACTAGTTCTCTCTTTTAGGCATTTTTATATCCCCTCATCTCCAATTCTTGTAATTATTCTCCCCCTGTCAGCTCACCTAGTCATTTTTTACAGGGCACTATATCAATTACTTCACTGAATCCAGCTAAGAAATGCCATAGATCTAATCTATGTCTAGAAAAATCCATTATTTTATGAACAATATCAGATTCATACAACACAATCTGCCTTTGCTAGACCCAGGCTGCATTCTGTCCATTTTCCTATTTACCTCCATGCTTTATTTTTCTCCCTAAACGTTCATTTATACCCATATAATTGGGGTCAGACTGATGGGCTCCAACTCTTCCCTCTCCCATTCTTACATACAGACCTGTCTTTCCTGTTACCTTCAGTCATCACCTACTTCCCCCAGTTTGATACACTCAAGAGCCACTGTTGCTCCTGGATGTGCAATGCAGCATTTTCCGTGCTCTGGTCTGGAGATTTTCTACCTTGTTTCTATCCCCTCACCACCAGCCTGAGTGCACTCAAGTCTGAAATTGGCTCCTCTCATGAATGTGGTAATTTCTGCACCCACAGCCTCATTATCACTCTCCCACCTGGTTTTGCCTTAATGTTCACTTTGCTGCCTTACTCACAACCAGGGCAAGTGATTTGATTTGCTTTCAGGCCACATTTAAGGTTATCTTTAATATCAGCCTCAATCTCATTACACAGAAACCTTTGGTCCCTTCCATTTAAAATATGGCTATTGAACAGAACTGTATTTGTTTAAATTTTCTCGACAAAAATACACTATCACCTTGCTAGCAATGCCTGATTATTTTTTCCAGACCATCAGCACATGTGCTGCTTTGCTGATGAGCCTTACCTCCAGGAAGAGGGCCAGGTAGTCTTTTCCTTGTAGACGTCTCCTGCAAAGGGACATCAGTGGAGAATGATTTTAATTTCCAACTCTGTATCAAGAGCTTGAGTCAAACCACATCCACCCAGCCTTCGGGACACATTCGCTCCTTGTTGTAATCGCAGAACCACTGATTTCTATTTCCAATTTCTAGTTCCAAATCCAATTTATAACAAGAAAGCCCTGAGGAGCCCCAAGGTGAACAGCAGGTAATGAGGAGGAATGAAAAAGACAAATAAAAGAGAGATGGCTCAAAATGACACTGTAGGGAAAGACCTGAGGGATCCTTCAAGCAGCCAAAGAAGAGGTGGGCAGAGCCCATCTGTCTGCACCCCAGGCACCGCCCTCATAAAAGGGAGAACTCCCAAAATATATGAGATCATTACAACCAGCAGCTAAGCCCTTCCGCGGTGCCCGTGCATGCCATAAAGGGAAAAAAGTGCTTCTGCTAGCGTTGGAGAGGTTTGCCAAGGAAAGAAACAACTGCTGGCAGTCTCAACTCCCGAACATGTCAAAATGAGTGTTCAAATCTTGTCAGAAAGACAAATTAATGTCCAGATGGGCTAAATATGGTCTGTCTGAATGAATGGAGCTGTTACTGTTTGATACCAGTTATGAATATGGCCCACTGCCTAGTGCTCAAGAAAGCATGGACATTCACAGTTTTTAGGAACCAAACGCTACAGGATTAATAATCTGGAAAGTCTCCTCCAGTTTCAGAGTTGTTACATTTTTATTTCTAAATGTTTGATGAGGACACAATTTGCATATTTTTCCCACTCCCATTAGCAGCAGATTATGGCATGGAAGCACTTAACAGGTGTTATCACATGTAGAACTAACACTTTGCTTTGGCATATGTAATGCTGGAGAGAAGTTATTTCCTCCTGGGCATTTTCAGTCTGTCTTCCAGGTCCTTTTAAAGTCAGATGGCCAGAGCTGTGTCTGACAGCATACTGGGATGGAGCTTCAGACAGAGATAACGCTCACTCCCCCACAAAATCATAAGGCTTAAGCAAGAAAACAAGCAAGGCTGCTCCACAGAAAGCAGCCCTGACCTAATCCCCAGGAGCACCTATATGTGTTATTTGGGGCTTTGATTGGGTCAGGGAAGTCTGCAGTGACATTGGTTGTCATTTGAGATTTCATACAAAATAACAGTGTAATTACATGACTTGCACTGCCTGCACCCCACAGTCACCTAAATGTCTCTCCTTGCTGAGGTCAGTGGAAGGTAGTGTTCTGGAAGCCTAAGGATCAGAGCCATCCAGTTATTTGGGTGCTCACAGGATTCAGACCCACCTTGGGAAGTTGGACTTTGGTTCTCAAGTGACTTGGTGCTTACTCCACTTCATGTGAGCCAATTTCACCTGCCTTTTGTATCTGATCTACTTCCTGCACATGGGAAATTATTTCCTTGCAAAAGTCAAAATCAAAACAGCAGCACTTCTGAAACCATACAGGAAGTGTTTAGATGGGGACCTATAATCCTAACTTTGGTCAATCTCATTGGAAATGACACGGCAGAACACAAAAGGCATCACAAGAAAAGGCAAAGCTACATTTCTGGCTTCTAAAGTCACCTATGTGCTGTGAAAAAGCAGATTAATTTCACACCAAAAACACAAAAGCAAAACCTCCATGTTTCATGCAGGAAAAAACTCCCAGCAAAGCCTACTACCCAGCACCTTCAGAGTACCCCACTTCCCTGCTAGCCGAAGCATCCCCAACAGCCACAGCCAGAAGAGTTTTTATCAGCCTCTTTCCCTGTTTCCCCATTGTTCCTAAAGATTTGCAACTGCTGTGGGAATTCCCAGCATTTCAATCTGACCACAAACCTTCACTAAAGTAACTCTCTCACAGTTTATTATGAGTCCATTTTATGAAACGTATGTGATGGTACTCTACTAATTAATACCTGCCAGGAATTAAATGAGGGACACTTCTAATGCTGCTGCCTCCCTGGATGGTCAGTTCTTTTATTCCTCTATACATCAGTCAAAACTGAGTTACAGAAATTGCAGCTAGCGTTTGATCAAAAGATGCACCAAGCTGAGACCTCAATTTGGATGGCAGGGGAAAGGCTGCTTCTCCAGGAAGGAGGCGTTGAGAGGGTAAATGAGTGACTCTCCAAAAATCTTTACTGCAAGTCTTACTCAGCTGAACATCTGGCAAATGTGCAACTTTTACTAGCTAATTTCACATAATACAGCTTTTAATATAGCAGAACAAAAAGTAGATGGGAGTGAGGAGAGTTACATAGCAGCTATTAAAAGAAAAATAATCTTGCCTTTCATACCTCTTTTTCATTTTTTCCCACCTCTTTTTTTTCCCCCTCCATTGTTTTGGCAGGTGAATCTGACGTGCTAAATCCATCCCTGGTGATACTGTACCAAACCAGCATTTATATATCAGGAGAAGAGCAAGTTCCGACAGTAAAACCCCAGTTACAGGCCACAATGATGTTACATATTTTTCTGTGTTGCTGCAATATGTTAGGTGAAGACTTGCTTAGAAAAGTGGATATGATCAGTGAAATGAGAGCGCCTAAATAAGTATTTGCCCTATAGAAATCAAAATGACTTCTCTAAATAACACTTCTTGCATGCAGTGAAAAAGCATCTTTTGTCTTCATGATAAAGCAGCATCAAACCAGTATCTTCAGGACCAATTTTATGCAAAACACCCATTGCAACTGATTAGATGGGTACACTATTTTGATTTTACCTCAGTTCAAGTTTTACTCTAAGGCCCTGACCTTTTTAATGCATGGCAATATTCAGATAAACATAGCGCTGCTTCTAATGGGTACCTGTGAGACTGATTAACCAAAAATAAGAGTGTGCATTAGGACTGAACTAAGTTCATTTCACATAGAAATAGCTTGCAAAGTGTTAGAGGGCCTGCCCAGGGAAAACAAACAACAGCATGTGGGTGAGGAAGAAGTCAAAACACTAAGAATAAATTACAAATACGCCACTGGCTGCACAGTTGTGATGGCTATTCTACACCTCAGAAGTTGCTCCTCACATAATTTCAAATAACAAATACATTCATAAAACATCTGATTGCATTGGATTGGTTAAAAGAATACTGTACTTACTGGAAAGTCTAAGGTGGAATCTACACAAGGAGAAAAACACTGTACTAGGAAACACTGGAAGTTACATTAAAATATCAAACAGTATTTCAGGTACAACACTTCTCCTTCATTAGCCTAGGTTAAAGTGTCAGTGGATATGTTTTTGTAGTGCAATGATTATTTCACCGATAGAGGATCCATTGCCAAATCTCATCACACACTGAAATTCTGATGGTTTTAACTTACAAACTCAGAAAAATCCAAATGAAGGGATGGATCCTGCACCGTGCTTTCTTTCCTCCAAGCATGCTGTTGGGTGGATTGTTTTCTTTACACTCTCTCTGTGCTCCCTCTCCTTGGGCCTCCACCACCATAAGGGCAATATCACGTCTCTTGGCTTGCAGGATGCTATTTCTGGAAACACCATCTTGCAGAAAGCCGTGGCATGGAAGTTATGATTCATATATTTCATAGGAACAGAAGTGTTAGTGAATTTGGGCAGGTGGCGGGGTGGCACCATGAGTGCGAGGTGGCATGACAGATGTCAGCAGCCAGGAAAGTATGCTCCAGAGGTGCAAGACATGAAGAGTTACAAGCCCCTGGGGAGTTATATCCACTTACATCAGACCTGGGAAACTGGGCATCATAAGCACGCTGACATTTAATGTTTTGCCTGCCATTTTTGCAGCTTATGTCACAAGAAACTGCTGTGTCCCTGCCATCTTCTGTGTCTGAAATGTCTCCCTTTTTGTCTTCTGTCTGCCTCTGAACTCTTCCTTCACTGCCTCTCTCACTCCTTCCTACACCACTGCTCAGGCAGGACCAAGACATTACACCATTTCCCCTGCAGCCTTCCCCCTCTCTAGCCTTTGCCATCCTCTGTGCTGCCCCTCACACCTGGCACTTTCTCCTCTCCCTCTTGCCAACATGATCACATTCTTGAATTCAGCTCCTTCCCCAGCAATATCGCTTTCTCTCCCTCCCGCTCCAGTCATTTTTAACCAATTTAATGTAAAGATGCTTAAGTAGGCAGTCACAGCACAATAGCAGCAAGAAATGCTTCGCAACACTGCATGGTCCAAGGCATTTCAAATCTGAAGTATTTTGTTGAGTGATAAACTCCTCAGCAGCCCTTGCCCAGCCCTCGTATTGCAAATTGTTGAGGTTTGTAATAAATCACAGCTTCCACTAAAGCCAGAGCATGGCCCAGCCTCAGAAAGGTGTTGGACCAACTCCACAGCTGCTTTCCAAAGCATCCATCTTCACCTCACGCTTTGTGCTACAAACAGGGTTTTCAAGCCTCTTTTTCAAACTGCCCTAAAAGGACTCTTATTCTGAGGAACAGTCGTAATAGGGAACTTTTCTTATATGGTGGGAAGAATGGATGCTCCTCTGTGGGCCAGGGGAGAGAAAATAGCATGACTGCACAAGGAGATGGAGCCTGGAGGAATAGGAAGGGGAGCCTGACAGAAATTCAGTGGGACAAAGAGGGTTAATAAACCTACAAGAAAAACCTAGCACAGGAGGGAGAGCAGCAACAGCCACAAAAATTTGTGAACACCTCTTTTTAAAAGAGGGGCTGCCATTATGGACCACAGTGTCCCATACCAAATGAGGCGGCGGTGAAGGATGCTGAGCGCTGCTCGGTCCCTCCCTGCTGTGCCAGCAGCTTCACAGCCTGCTCTGGGCACAGTGCGATCGAGAGCCCCAGGGTTTCAAGGGCCAGGACAGCACAAGCCAGCTGGACCCCATTTTCTGGTGACAATCCACAAATCCTTCCCCTTCACACGTATAAGCCCATTCATCTCACCGTTCTTCGCAGCGCTGGCCGTCTCTCGTATAAACACTGCGTAGTGTGTGTGGCGCACTGCAATACTTTAAGGACATTGGAATGCACTTTATCAGCACTTTTAAACACTGCAGCTTTATGAGGGGAGTCTGAAAATGTATTTACCATTCCAGACTGTGCACAGATGTGCTTTTAATATAACATCCTGATGTTTTTCTTCTCTTCTCATGACCCCTTGCTGTCCAGGCAAGGGTGCTCGCCCTTCCTTGTGCCACCAGGAATTCTCCCTGGAGCACCAACTACCAGAGGTTTCCCTGACTTGAAGCAGTTCCTTTGCGTCTTCTGCTGATGCTCTTCTATGGGCACTGTGAGGTTTGCTTTATGGGGAACCTCCTTAACCACCCGCGCTTGCCACATGGCTGTTTCTTAACCAATGTCACCAGTATTTACATCTCTCCAAGGACCTTCCTCCTGTGCACCAACCATGTGTGCAGAGCTGTTGATTGCTCAGTGTGTGTCATAGCAGATCGTGCAGATTGCCATGGACAGACAGACGACCCAGGCGCTTCTGGGCTCCTCCCAGGAGGCTGGAAACTAGAACTATTTGGGGCTAAGGGGAAATGCCTTCCAGCTGAAGGAGCACAGAAACCACTCCTGTGGTGCTGAAGTCACCATGTGCTTTGAGGCAGAGCCTTCAGGGAGGCTCTCCTGATCTCAGGAGCATGTTTGGCTCCAGCCTCAGCCCTGCGGTAGTGAAAGATGAACAATGAAAAATTCATCTTGGCTCTGCTGGTTGTAGCGGGCCAAGGGAAAGAAACCCTTCCCAACTGAAGGAAAAAAGGAAAATACTCTGAAGGGCAAGAAAACATGGGGAAGCAGGAAGGAAGAAGAACCCGCAGAAAGGACTTCCCTCGGGAAAAGCAAGAAGCACTTAAACCCATTTTCTCTAATCTGAGCTGCTGCTTTTACAGCTCCATTTGACAGAAGCCATTTCCCAGCTATATTCTCCCACATCTGTGACATCTCTCTTTGATATTTACTATTTACGTAGAGCCTCCCAGGTATTACACCAGGAAACCTGCCAGGCCCAGCAAAGGCAGAAAAGCAAAGGCAAAACCCTGATCCCTCTCCGGTGCCAGCTCTCAGTGGCTCACAGCAAGCTGCTCGCAGAGATGCGGTGGTTACCAACCATAATCTTCTGGAACACACAGAAAGGCATCACCTCATCCAGAGGTTGGCATCTTACCCTTCCCATTTCTGGAACAGGGCTCACACACATTCCCATGGGTGTTGCAGCTGGTTCCCCAAGAGCTCAGCACCAACTCGGGGGCGCAGCCACAGCTCAGTTGCTAGTGGCTGGATGAGGTCCACCGTGGCCACTGTAGCACAAGGCAACATACAAAACCCACAAGGTCAACATATGACAAGAATTTAAAATAAACTCAGCAGGGACTGGCTCAACAAGAGCAGTATTTGTTCCTGTGTGAAGATCCACCTGAGACTCCATACACTATTTAATCCCTGGAGCTGGGGCCAGCTCCCATTTGTGTCAAGTAAAGATTTTCCATTTACTTTAATGGATCTGGAACAGGCCCAAGCTGAGCTGTATAATAAGCAATGGTTTTATTCAACAAGAGAAATAGCCTTCTCCCTGATTCCCTCCTATTCCTTTGCACCAGCTGTAGGTCAGAATCTGCCACTCCTGCTTTTCAAGCTGAGTCTTCTGCCGAGCAGTTGGGTGTTTGAAACAAACCAACCAACCAAAGTGGCATTTTCAATGGGGAAAGAGACTTATCTGATTGCCAAGGGCAACAGCTTCAGATGGTGAGCTGGACTATGCCTGACTCAAAAATCCACTGATTTTCTGAAGAATTCCATGTTGATTTTATACCCCTCTTAGTTTCTAAACTGGGAGCTTGGTTACATACCTCTTGGTTATATTTTCCTTTAAAACCACTTCTTATCTTGGAGCAGTAGCAGGAGCCCAGACAAATACACGAGTTGAAAAGACAACAGAAACATTTTGTGCCAAGGAAGGATGGATGTAAGTGAACCTGGCTCTAATAACCATGGCAACAAAACACGCATCGTACAAAAATGATTCACAGTGTTTTGAGGACTGTTCTGGAAGGCAATAACTTACTGCCTTGCAGGCAGCACAGCAAAAGACCGCAACCAGAAAGCCTGGAGAGATGGATCACAGAAGGAGTACAACTTGCTCTTACTCCTCCTAGGATGCAACTCCAGCTGCCAGGAGCCTGTGGTATTGAACCTCAGGGCATACCACTGAAGCCACCATCATCTTTGCAGCTAAACTGTGTGCACGTAGGTGCACCGCCAGCAATGGGGCTAAGCTACTTCCCGTAAAGCTGTATTCAGTCTCCCCTGATCACTAGAAATGCTAGGCTGCAGGTTAAAACCCAGCATGAAGGTCTGCACCACCTTCTGCATGCTGGGGAAGGGAGGAGGACAGTGGAGCCAGCTGCCAGGCAGCACCGCTCCGGGTCTCAGCTGCAAGTTTTCCCCACCTCACCATGCCAGTTTATCCCACAGGTAATTCTTCGCCTGACACAGTGTCAAAGATTCCAGCCTGCAAGCTTTGGTTGAAAGATGATAATGATTCCTAGTTTTACTTTCATTAAAAAATAATCCATCCACCAAGCCAGGAAACATGGAATTAATTATTACTCTACCCTTAATTTGTTTAGTGGTGGGCTTGGTAATGTTAATGATTGGACTGGATGATCTTAAAGGTCTTTTCCAACCTAAACAATTCTATGATTCTATAATATATAAAACAGATATTGCAACATGCCCAGGTCACCTTCTGCAAGGCTCTCACACAGCATCTGTCAGCCCATTGCCCCCAGAGTCTGCTCCCCCTTACGCTGCGCACATGTGGGACCTCCTCCACTCTCCCCACTTCTCACGCTAACTCCTCACCAAACAAACAAACAAAAGCCACTCATACCCCCCCAGCACACTGTAAAACGCCTGAAACAGTGATAGCATTTAATCCTCCTGGCAGCACATTACAGCAGCTTTCAAACTCCAAACAAGCTCTACGCTGCCACGGCCTTAGTCGTGAAATTATTTATCATAGGTTGGTTTATAGAGTCTTTTATAAGCTTTATATTGGCTAATAATGGCCTGGAGGTCTTACGTCCTCCAGCTTGACGGATTCCATGTTTACGAGGCTGGGAGCTTGACTCCTGGAAGAGATTTGCAGTCTGGAGCCATGCTGTCTGCCTGACCACATGCAATGGTATCACGTATGCAGTTAAGCGTTGCGCTGGGCGAGCGCTGCACCTCAAACGCAGGGCTAGGCTGGGCGATGGGTGTCTATGCCCCACCAGAAGCGGGGTCACACATGGCTTGGCCCCTCACATCCCATTGGGAGTCAAGTATTTTTCACCAGGCATAAACCAGAGACGTGCTTGCATCCAACAGCGCCCCCACATTAAGCGGAGGCTGGCAAGGCTTTTTGGAGCAGTGTTTTCTTGGCTGTGGTATGTCAAGTCTGGGTAACAGCCACCCCTTTAGAAATTACGGGAGACTTTAGGAGTTTTCCATTTGCTATCCACCTCAGATTCCCGTGTCAGGTGGGATTGCAGCCCAGGGAGCACCTCTTCTCTCCATCACCCATGGGAGCCTACAGGTACAAGATCCTTCCTTCAAATCCCCTGGGACGTGCAGATAAAGCCAGGCCTAAGAAAATGCACAGTTTGTTTATTATAGCAGTCTGTTCACAACAGATATTAACAGATGGGAAGCAGTGAAGAATAAAAATGTTGTCATGGGTAACAAGCTGGTAGCTTTTTACTCGATGACCTAAAATATAGGTATGTTTATGATATTAGAGTCAATACACTGGGCTTTGGGGCTTATAAAATAATACTCAGCAACAAATTACAGAGTAGCTGTAAGATTAAAAATCCAGAGATGCAGGTAATAGCTTCGTTAGGGGGTTTCTGAGTGCATGTGTTTGTATAAGCTTATATATAAATGTAAAACAAACAGAGTGTGGAAGACGAGAAAGCTTTTCTACAATTTCATTTTTTATTGACTGTAACAGGGAAGAGCCGTAAGGGAAAAGGTAAAAGCTTTTGTTTTGGAAAATGACTGCCAGCTTTAGAGAGATGTAACTGGCAGGCACCAGTTAAGTGCTAGGTATATTAAAAGAACCTCCTGTTTCCAACTAAATCATCAAAATAAAAAATAAATAAAAGAAGCAAAGAGGCACTCCTTTTTTTTTTTTTTTTTTTATGGTGAGCTTTCTCTAGGCAGCAGTGAGAAGAGACTAAATTCTTCCTCTCAATTCAGCATCAAGAAAAATCTGCAATGGGGAATGGGCAGCCACAAATGCCCACTGCAATTACTACCTGAACACAGGGACTTCTCTTCTTGTTCCGAGGGGAGGGAAGGAGGCAGTGTCCAGGGCTCCTGGACTTGGTCTAAGGAGTTGCAAGCAGCTGGTCAGCACCGCATTAAACAGCAAGAGGCAAGCAGATGCAAACACAGGTGTGTCACGGAACATGCGCAGGCAACTGAGCTCAGCCATGGCTTGAAAACCAGCAAAGCTTGCTGATCTGTACAAAGTCTGTGGTGTCAGCTCTGGTAGCCCAGAACATCTGTTTTAGCCTCCAAAGGGAGGGAGCAGTCATGGGTCTGTTTCTGGTCTCTGCTCTGCACGAGCTCCACAACACAGGGAAAAAACAGACCACAACACGGCCACATCTCATGGTCACATCCATGAGTTTTATGGCCTTTTCATACTGCCAGAGCAACCAAAGGAGGTGGGTGTACGAGTGCACCTTCCCCAGCTGACTGGGCTGATGCCGAGAACAGAGTGAAAGGAGTTTGTTTGGGTTACCTGCCTACGTGAGACACTGGCGTCATTTTTGCTACCTGCCCAACAGTGGTTGCCAGACAAACTCACTGACACAAGGCGGACGCTCATGAGGTTTTGCAGTCCCAGCCCGCCACTTTGTGCTTTTGTTACTAGCAACAGCATTTCGTATTAGCCACAGAAACCAGATGGCCCCAACATGAAGCCAGAGCACGGCAACCTCTGTTCTTTCCATTTTCAAAACTTTCCCTTGTATCCATTATTCACATAGGTCATTCCTTTGCAAGGTTGAATGAAAACTGCAGCATGCTCCATACCTGCCAGATAAAATTAGAGCTTTCATTGCACAGCATTTAGACACCCTTCCCTTTCTCCACAGGAAGTCACGAAATTATCACCAAGCTGCTTAAGCGTGACAGCAGAGAGGATTTGGAAGAGACATTTAGGAGCAGGAGAGCAAGATATGTTTACTGGAATCTCATTCCAATGAGAAAAAGATCATTTAAGTTGCTGAGTAAAAAGTGCTGGTTTAACAGTATAGCCAGCAGGTGAGACGATGAGATTTTCTAGGAGACTGGAAAATGCTTGGGGCCAACATGATACAGCATACAACAGAAGATTCAGTCCAGGAGAATTAAGGACTTTTGAAATACTGGTTGACTTAAATATCTTCTTTCTTGTTTGATAGCCAGAGGTCATTGAAGACTGAACTTTTATAAAGCTGGAAAATCTGGGGGATGGAAAAGACATTCAACTAGGTGAAAGAGCTCTTCATTTCGTATACTTTCTGAGTGCACAGAAGGTTTCTCCAACTGCAGAGTTCTGCCACTGGTCTTCAAACTCAGTATCTGGTACTATGTCTTTCTTCTAATGCCAAGCAGCGCTCAGCCCGCTTTCCGTTACCACACACAGCCTTTCTCCAAGTCATGATCTGGATGAGGGGATCGAGTGCACCCTCAGTAAGTTTGCAGACGACACCAAATTGGGTGGGAGTGTCGATCTGCTCGAGGGTAGGATGGCCCTGCAGAGGGACCTGGACAGACTGGATCGATGGGCCGTGGCCAACTGTATGAGGTTCAACAAGGCCAAGTGCCGGGTCCTGCACTTCGGTCACAACAACCCCATGCAACGCTACAGGCTTGGGGAGGAGTGGCTGGAAAGCTGCCTGGCCGAAAAGGACCTGGGGGTGTTAGTAGATAGCCGGCTGAACATGAGCCAGCAGTGTGCCCAGGTGGCCAAGAAGGCCAACAGCATCCTGGCTTGTATCAGGAATGCTGTGGCCAGCAGGAGCAGGGAGGTGATTGTCCCCCTGTACTCGGCGCTGGTGAGGCCGCACCTGGAATACTGTGTCCAGTTTTGGGCCCCTCACTACAAGAAAGACATTGAGGTGCTGGAGCGTGTTCAGAGGCGGGCAACGAAGCTGGTGAAGGGTCTGGAGAACAAGTCTTATGAGGAGCGGCTGAGGGAACTGGGGTTGTTTAGCCTGGAGAAGAGGAGGCTGAGGGGAGACCTTATCGCTCTCTACAACTACCTGAAAGGAGGTTGTAGTGAGGTGGGTGTTGGTCTCTTCTCCCAAGTAGCTAGCGATAGGACAAGAGGAAATGGGCTTAAGCTGCGCCAGGGGAGGTTTAGACTGGAAATTAGGAAAAATTTCTTTACGGAAAGGGTGGTCAGGCATTGGAACAGGCTGCCCAGAGAGGTGGTGGAGTCACCATCCCTGGAGGCGTTTAAAAAACGGGTAGATGTGGCACTTCGGGATATGGTTTAGTCTGGCCTACCCTTGATTAGTCTAGAGTGGGCTTGGTAGTGTAGGTTAATGGTTGGACTGGATGATCTTAAAGGTCTTTTCCAACCTAGATGATTCTATGATTCTATGATTCTATAAGCTCTACAAATGTCAGTCCCATGCTTTTGTTTTGGAACTGCTGGCCAAGTGCTTAAGGGCAGTGTCCTGGAACTCCCCATGATAGTCCATGGGCAGAGGAAGTACCTAGGACTCAAGTGTCCCTGTCATGCAAAAGTCAGTCCTGAAATAAAATCTCTGTAATATAGTCCTCCCTTCTGCTCTGTGGGCAGCTCCTCAACTCTCTCCTTTGACTGCAGATCCCAAGAGAGATATTCCTGGCTACCTTCCCGTTGCCCACCTCTTCAGTGTGGACTTTAAGTGTTGAAGTTCTTTTCTTCCAAAGCGCACAATTTCATGGAAGAGCACAGGAGGTCTGAGAAGCTGAAATAGGTCAGTTACTACTTACCAGCAAAAATGAGAAAGGAAACTACAGTTGATGCTCCCAGACTTCCCAGAGGTGGAGTTTGCTGGAGGCATTGCAAGCTCTGAGGTCCACACATCAGCAGTACTCTGGCAACACAGCACAAACAGCTGTTTGCATGTAAGGCATATAATGAGTTTCATGAAGAATTTAATCAGACTCCTTAAACTAATGCCTGGAAATAGCTAAGTGTGAGATGATCAAGATAAAGTGATATGTTATTTGTATTTCTGCAGGATCTGCAGAGACTGCTCTGTTCCTTCTCTTGATAGACCGCCTTTGCTGGTTGAAATTAGTGCAGGAGTGCAAGGTATAAAACAGTCATTGACTTGGGCAGGAGAGGGAGAAGAGCAGAAGCAAATCACCAGCCACCATGCATGGAGCAAGTCCACCAAAGCAGGACATCACCGTTGCTTCCAAGCAGGCTGAATTTGCAAAGGGGAATCCAAGAGCTGAAGCTCAGGCCAATGTAGACACAAGATTCCTGTTCAAATATTTAGGGCATGACAACAGTGTGTTGGGTTTTTTGTCTCATATTGGCTGTCCAGAGCCTGGAAACGTACCTGGAAAGCAGTAAGAACTAAGCCTTAGAGTCCATCTTTTTGCCAGCTTTCCAGGAAACATTTAGTTCTGATTTCACAGTTCCAAGCTTAGGTTGTCATCAGCATACAGCTCACTATAAAATAAGGATAAGAAGTTCTTATGCCATTACCAAAATCTTTTGGGGAGTGAGGGAATGGAAGACAGGTCTTCTGGTAGATACAGACACTTCAACAGCTGAATAATCTTAAAGGGCCTGACTGCATCCCAGTCTCCTATTCTCCCACCTGCAATGGGAGAAGGATTAGCTCTCTGAGCTCTGCTGCACCAGTCCGAGGGCTTTGCAGAGGGGAGGGGAAGGCAGCACTGAGGTCAGTGGCTGCAGCCTGATCCTTCTCCCAGTTACAGCTGCACCATGAAAGCTGGGGTGAACATGTCCTTTACCAATGAGGCTACAGGACACATAGGAACAAATTCCAGCTGTGCTGTCCCAGCTGGCACGTACAAAACTCTTGATATATAAGTGAAGCTCAGAGGTTCGATATTTCCTTTTATCTCAGAAGGAAGGATAATTGCTTCCCCTGCAAGCCTCGCCTCCTTCGGCCACCACTTTCACCTTCGTATATCTACAGGGACACACTTAAAGTCAAATCTATCCTCCAAGGTTACACTGATGCCTTTTGAGAAGACCTGCTCTGACACCAGAGGGTGCACAGGGAGGGCTCTCATCTGCATTTCCCTGGCACAGACACTGTCAGGAGCACTGATTAGCACCAGGGTAAGGGACACTGGGACAACTGTTAAATAACAACTATGGTTTTTCACCCTAGCAACTTAGGCTTCCATCACAGACCATACAGACCACAAAGTGTGGAAAGAGGAATAAAAATCTGCTATGGTCAGTGTTTCATCCTGTCAGTTGTAGGCAAGACAACTGTATGAGCTGAGCTGGTGTTTCTCTAATTGCAAAATGGAGATGGTGATGTCTCTGTGTTCATTTCAGTCAGAACAGAGGTACCAGCCATTTCCTACAGTCTTACCTTGCAACTGTTTCACAGACTGGCTTGCAACCCCACAGTCAGGCTGTTCTTTGACTACCAGCTCCCAACAGCACTTCTGGAATCCTCATTTGTGGAACAGGAAGGCAGCTCATTTCTTGCTGCACTCCCTGCTGTAAGCTGGCATTTATCCAGAGTGCATTTACACCACCACCACCACAGCCCAGGGCATGTCGAGCCCTGGCCTTGAAGTGAGATGAGCAGTGGGGCTGTGGTGAGCCCTGCCATGGCCAGACTGCCAGTCCCCAAGCTGGCTAGGGAAGAGACAGGCAAGACAAGCCCTGCCCAGACCACACATGACAGGACTTGACCCTGGGACACACCACAGTGAGAGGTACCACAAGGCTGGTTTTGCCCCCAGGAGCAACAATCTCCTTGGATCACCTCTTCATTTTCCATCTCACCCCTTCAATAGTTGCAAAAATAGCCATCAGTGTTGTTTGTTGAAACACTGGAATTATTTTTATAAGCAATACATCTCTGTAACATGGCAAACTTTAAATCATTCTGTGTATTGACCGATACTATAGAGTGTGTGCACAAAAATAACCAAAGCTCACGTGTATTAAAGTGCATTTCCCACCAAAGATTTAGTGAACGATGCATCAGAGAAACGTGTTAATGCATAATTATTCAAGCTTACTGGAGTGGACTCACTTCTGAAAATTTACAGTTCTTTTGATTATGTTGGCAATGACCAGACAAATGCTGGGGTAGGAAAAATCATTAAATTATTTGCAAGTAAATACTCGCTTTTGATTTGTTTCATAAACTGATAGACATAGACACATACTCTAAATATTGAGACATAGACACGTTCTCTAAGTATTGGAAAATTAAACTTACATCTAATTTTGTTGTCATTATTATTTATAAATTTATGCCATCCATTGTCTCGAGCATGGGCACAGGCAGAAGCCCTGGCACCACAGTCTCGGGATGCCTCAGCACAGAGAAGGAAGCAAACACAGAAATGGATTTCAGACACAATTTCATTGCAAAGATTAATAGCTAAGAGCAAATCAAGGAGCTGCTGGGTGAGATGTTACCATGCAACAGCAGTTCATATGCTCCTGGTCCCCCACCGATAAAAGAGAAGTGAGACGAATTACTCTTCTGTCACAAGCTAAAGATATCACACTGAGACTTACTAGAGTTCACCTTCCTGAGAAGGAAAAGAGGGGTTTTTAGTAGCCTATCCTATAATAGTCAGGTAAAGCAACAAACCTGAAACAGCAGCTAGAATTCAGATGTAATTCTGATGAAAAAAAAAAGAGAGAGAAGTTTCAAAGAATGAAGGCAATTAGCTGTTTGACTCAACCAGCAAGAAAAGATGTGAATCTCTTGGGAGTCTTCCAGTGAAGAGAAGATTTCTTCTGGAAGTGGGCAATGGCCAAGCACTGGTTCCCAACATGAGCCTGGTGACCAGTGGGTAACTTCCACAGTCCCCACCACGCTGATATTCAGACAAGAGAATCCCTCTGTCTCTTACACAAAATAAAGAGATGACACTTGACCAGACCTTTCGAGGAAGCGTCTGCGGCCATTTTGTGCCCTGGGGAGCTGGTGAAAGCAAAGGAATGACAGAATAATTGAGGTTGGAAGGGACTTCTGGAGGTGTCTGTTCCAAGTCCCTGCTCAGGGCAAAGCCAGCTTAGAGCAGGTTGCTCAGGGCATTTTTCTAGTTGAGTTTTCAATATCTCCAAGGACTGAAATTCATGCCTGTTTCAATGTCTGATCACCCTCATGGTAAAAAAAATTCCCTAATACCAAATCAGAATTTTCCTTGTTGAAACTAGTGTCCAGAGGAAGCAACATGGAAGCCTCAGTTAAGCATCGCTATTGCTGGAGATCACCTCAGTGGTCAGGAGCATTGGCACAGCCCCATTGGGTTTGCGCTCCAGTGCAGGGTGAGAGAAGGGTCTTCCAGGACCATGCCAGAATCCCTCCCGCTTCTCCCCCAGGGCTTCTCGGCCCTTTCTGCTGATCATAGCAAGCTGTTGTGTGGTCTGTGCAGGGAGGTTGCAGTCTGCCAACACTTTGCTCTTTTCAGCTGGTTTAATTATTCTCTCATAATAACTCTTCCCCTTTTTCTATGAAGAACAGATGATCAACACGGATTGCAAGGCATTTCAAAAGCTGCTGTGTATATCGAGAGAGTGCTTTCCAGCCACCTTCCCCCACCTCTCCCCAGATCCACGGGGGCTGAGCTTGCTTGACTGACTCTGGAGTCCTAACTTCAACAATGACAGCGTTGCCAATACCGATATTAAACTAAATGCTTTCCATGTTGGGGCACAAGTAACAATAGTCAATATTTTGGTCAGGCTGAATTACAGGCAGCAGTTGCAACAGCTGCCTTCAGTTTTGGCTCTAACACCCTGCTCCCCAGTGAGGTACAACACACCATTTGATGAATTCCACACTCTGTTCTTCAGTTACAGTTTATTAAAAGATGGATTAAAACATTGGCACAACAGTGGCCGCAGGAATATTTTTCCAGCAGCATCATCCCAGAAGGCTTTGGAGACGCAGAATTGTGTCTAAATTGGGACACCATTCATACATGGTTTGAACTGGTGTTCAGAAAGCCAATGCTCACTGTGAAAAGAGTATTTTGTTACAAAAAAAATAAATCTATGTCCTCTGTGGGCTCAGTATTGACATACATCATTACAGATATGGTGAAGTCTGAGAAGCACCTTTTGAGCTTTGAAATCAAAGTATAGAGACCAGCAAGACTTGGAAAAACATTGATTGCAAACAGCTGGTAGACATCACATGTGAGCAGCAAGATCTGCACCAAGTTCAACAAGTTACTCTTCCCACTACGCTGCCTGGATGCAGAATTTAATGCAAGCTGTGCAGGAGTTGAGTGGTCCTTCCAGCAGACACACTTTACCTGTCCCACATGTATGAATCCTGTATCCCATTTTATGACCCCCCCAGGCCATGGCTTTTACAGAAAAAGTGAGACTCTGTAACTATGATCCAGGCTTTAACATCACAGAAAAAATCATCATGAATAATTGAGTTAGTTCCATGCAATGCCATGACAAGTTATAATTCAGGAGGAGACAGGGAAATGGTGGGAGCTGAAGTCAACACAAGCCAAGAGGCAGCAACAAACCCCCGTTTGAGCTGAAATTCTCCTTGTTCACTCCCTCACTTTTCCTGCTGAGCATGCAAAATCGTTCAGGAGTTCTTAGCCAAACCATTTGGTGTGAATGAAGACATAGGGCAGAGACTGAGTCTTCGGAGATGTGGATTTGATCTCTGCTGCACTGGAGAAGCCCAAGTTCAGCTGTCTACTTGCGTGCCGAGCCAATAATCTGGCCACTATCAAAGAGGTGAGGGCATGCACTAGTTCTGCCCAGCCCAACATTTCCCTGCAGCTGAGATGCTCCATCCTTTGGAGCACTCCGACAGAAGGATGGGAGATGCATTCCTGCACACAGCACTAGCTCTCATGGGTATCAATTCTTTCCTTTTATAAGGGAGCTACACATCTCCAGTGCTGTGAACCATTCAGCAAGGGTCAGAGACTGAAGGGTTAAATATTAACCCAAGTATATGCCAGATTTCAAATTAACTAGACAATGTGAAAAGGAACTTGAGCTCCTATACGCATTTAAAATATTCCCCATGCAGCTTATCTGCCAATGCTGCCGGAGGACTGCACAGAGACGCTGCAATGCGCCGGCTGTTGTGCTGTGGCCAGACCTCCTGGAGAACATTTGCTGTTTCTTTTTTTCCTTGGTACAACTCCCAGCTTCACCCTGAGAAAAAGCGCCTAAAAAGAACATTTCATGGAATTGCACTGAGACGTGTCAAAGCTGTGGGGCTGCCGCTTGCTGGCAGGCAGCAGGCATGTGCTGTGGTTGGCCACAGAAGCTGTGGGCACTAACGAGGTGACAGCAGCAATGAGAGGGTTCGCAAAGCGCTGTGCATGCCGCAGGGATGGGCAGGGGAAGGGCACCCCTGGCAGACTTGTTTCAGATGTTCCTTTTCAGGACTCATTACGTTATCCATGAACCCTCGCCGGCAGACCCTTCACCAACCCACCCCCCTCCACTATGAAGCAAGGAGTTAAGGCATCACCTTGGCACCTCTTGCCCTTCCCACTCATACTTTCCATTTTCATCACTAACATACATAGACGTGTGCTAACACCCTGTCCTTTGGGGAGCTGGCCTGGATTTTCCAAAGTCTGTCCTCACACCAGAGAACGTCAAAAACCACTGGCAGATGTGTGGAGGAGTGGGAGGGAAGGGAAAACTATTTTGCATTTCATCAGCCTTTGTGCTTTTGCATTTGCTGTAAGGCCATGCAAGCTGGGTTCAGTCCCATTGAGATACTCCTTCTTAAAGTGAGATTAAAAATATTTATTTTTAACTCTATTTGGTTCCACATAGGCTCCCAACCTACCATAACAGCCCAGCTCCTGCATTTCTTTGAAAATTAGCTTGTACACAAGGGATCTTCATTCTGAAGCTGTGCATGTTGTGTCCCAAAGCTGGGTTGACAAAAGGATGCTATCTTCAGAAGTGGGTAAATATTTTCTCCAAATGGGTACCACAGGAGTCCTTTCTGCATTCTCTCCCCAAACTAGACAGATGTACATACAGCTGCTTCACTAGCTCAGTACCAACCTCCACAAAAGGCAGATTTCTGAAAGCTGCTGTTGAATGCTGAAGACAAGCTAGCTTGAATACAACCGAGAGATAAATGAAGGTAACAGCACTAACAACTTCCACAAGACTGACCCCATCCTAAACAAGCCAACCTTGCATCATACCTATCTCAGCTCCGCTAACCCCGCTCCTGCCAACAGGCCAGTCCACCAGCAGGCTCAGTTTGCTGAAATCAAAGGCTGCTGGAGCCCAAGCCCCTTCCCTGGGAGCAGTGCGAGAGCACAGACATCCCTCCCACCTGAAACAACTCCTCTTTCCTACAGATGCACCCAGCCCAGACCTCCAGATGTGTCAAGCAGAGATCCATCATATGAGCTTCCTGTGATGGGAACAAGAGCTTTTCATTACTGTACAAGGAGAGAAGTAATTTGCTTTGCTTGCAGCTTCAGCCAAATTGGGCCACACATGCAGAAGTTTGGGGTTTACATTAGCATAACTCTACTGGCATTTGCCAGACCGTAACAGATGTCCCCCATGTCTATGGCAGGTTGAGTTCAAGTCAAGCACCAAAATAGCACAGATCTCTAGCAGTCAGAAGACAAAAGTTAATTCTTCTAGTCCATTTACCATATGTTCTATTTTGGTGTGTAGTAGAGGGGGTGAAAAATCTTCTATGCTGACATAGGGATTCATTATAATTATTTCAAGTCTGTCTGTCAGTCAGCCCCCTTTCATGTCACCACTTAAGGAAGCCTTCATCCACAGAGAGGACCTCACTCAGAGCTTGACATGAGTGTGGGACCTTCGGTGAGAAAACACCTGCAAGTGTCCACACCTTAATGTGGAAACCGGAGCATTTGCTGTTTAAAGGTAAAACCACTGAGAACTACCGCAGGCTTTCCAAAGAGGGGAAGCTCAAGAAAAGAGCAGTTCCAACCCACAATACAGAAGGTAGTATTTTGTTCTGAGAGCAGACTACAGTTTCTATTGCACTGTCTGCATGTCCCTCACATCACAGCTGTACATAGTACTAGAGACTAGAGTGTTGTTTTCCAGAGGAAGATGTCCTGCCACAGTGTTCTATTGCCCCTATCCAGCCACAGAGATATTTCTCTAGTTTAAAGGCTTTAGAGGTTTTTTCCTCCATTTGAGTTCCCCCTAATTTATCCACACAGGAGACCTGACCTCTGCAGGAATTTGACTTCATTTCAGAAACCATGCCGGGCCATCCCAGCCCTTCAAAAGCCAGCTCTTCCCTTGTATCTGCAGCTTGCAACGCTGACTGCACTGCAAAGCAATGTAGCTAGAAAATGAAACGGTGACACTCACATCAAGGAAAGGTGAACTCCCCAGAAGGACAGGCGTTTTATGTGCAGAAGACTTCCTCCAAGCAGGCGACAAGTGAACCATGGACATTTTTATTTCCCAGATCTATCCAGTCCCAATCTTAAGCCTCAGCTTCACAAATCACTGCACAACAGTGGAGCAGAGCCCAGAAGCATGCCTTTAGCTGGCAGCGATACTGGGAAAGATGCATCCCTTTACATTGACATAAATCTCAGATCATCACAGCTTGTGCTCACCACACACCAGGAGAACATGCATGGGCAACTGCCACAGCTCAGCTGTGGCTTAGCAAACTGCATTTTTTCTCCATCAGCCATTCACAGGCACGCAGTTTTCAAATGCAGTCACAACTCAGAAGGGCTGTGCAAAGCCAGAAGAAGCAGCCTTGATCCAGCAGAAGCTGTCACCAGTGTCCTGCCTCCGACTCAAAGAGCTGCTGCAGAGAAAAACTTAGGAGTTAAAGATTAGCTGGGTGGTAAATAATTAAAAAATAGTTCACCTAATATAAAAGATCTCTCCTCACTTAATAGATGTTACCTCCAAAAAGCTTGGTGATTTATAGCTTGTGTATCACTAAGTCAAATAAGTCCTTTCTCTTGCATTTTACCATTTCTATTTTAACCACTCTTAGCGTTGGCCTCCATGATAGTAGCTGGCATGATGGACAGTTACTCTCTTACATCTGCAGTGATGCCAAGCTCGCTGAGGCAAGGACGGGATCACTGTGTGAGGCCAGGAGAGGCACACACCACGCAGCAGACACACATCCCTCTGAGCAACCTGTGGTCCTTCTCCACCAGCCCCTCTCTCCCACTGTCCTCCTGATCCCACCATGGCCCTCCCACTTCCTAGAAGCAAGGTAACCTCAGCCTCTAGCCAGGCTCCCCCACAGCAGCCATTTCCCTGACATTACCAGATGTGACTCTCTCCATCAGCATTTCTGGCCACTCGCAGTCCCAGATCTCTAACACTTCCACTAACAAACCCCTCTTTCCAAGTGCAAGGGACACTCATGGGCTCTTTGCTGCAGACTGCAGCCTTCAACTGCAGCCCCCGTGCAGGCAGCCCTGTGTACTGCTGAGGACTGGGTCCCGCACAAAGTTTTCTGACCACATCCTGAATGCACCAAGCGGGGCGTGAAACCCCCTCACTCCTCCGAGCCATCTGCCTGTTACAGGAACAGCAACCACCATCCCGGGAGATGAAGAGCTCCTCCTTATCCAGGGGTGTTGTGCCTTCCCCGAAAAAGGACATTCTCACCAAATAGGAGGTGCCACACGAAATTGGGAAAAGGTGAAGTGGTTTCTTTGGCAGCAGGAGAGGCGTGTAAGCGGGCAGGAGTCCTCTGCTATGCCTGCCTGAGCACACACAGCTGTACTGACCGCAGTCACAGCAATGAGGAAGCCAGGCTGTAATGCGTATCCTCCAGTGAGATAAGGTAAGTTCATGCCACAGTCTTCTAATTGAATAGCTGTAAATACAATCAGGGCTGGATTTCAGCCAAGGCCGTGTTCAGCTGACAACAATTTATGACTAGAAATGAGGCACAGTTTTGTTTTAAATGACGGAACTGCATCCCCAGGGCTGCAGGGGATTTTCCATCGGTGGCATTATTTAAACTGAGATGATAGAAACAATGTTGGATTAGTCAATTCCTTTTTGGCTATATAAACCACCACCTCAGATACTAAAGGCTCATGCAAAGGGCTCTCGTGATAAGAGCAGAATCTTATTTTTTAAGAGTACCTTTCCAGTCCACATATCTAAACACCAGAAGAGCTGAGATAGCAAGTTGTGTAAGTGATTCATCAGCCCTCTGGCTCACCAAGAGATTTCAGCTGTGGCACACATCTCAGTGCACTACTAATGCTGCCATCGTGGCTTTGGGCTCACCTGCACTTTCGACAGCAGCCCGGCGGGACTCTGTGAGCCGTAGTGGGGAAAGCAGAGAGCTTTTGCACACCCACACCAATAGACGTCGGCTGCTCTCATGTCCTCTTCTCTGGGGATCTTGTGCTACTTGCAGGAGGAGAAAGAGCCCCACCACTGTGGGTAAGGCATGGGGCAGCACTACAAAGAGATCATGGGGATGGACCAGACACTGTGTCCCAAAGCTCCAGACCAGGGTTCATATCAAGGGGAGAAGAGGGAGGGAGGAACAGGATATTCCACATAGCCACACTAGGTCCAAAGTTCTTGTATTTGTTTCCACTGAGTTATAAGTTTTGGCTTGCAATCACAAGTGAGTCTAATCAAAAAAACCAAACAAATAATTACTCATTTGCTTCTGCAAATCCTACGGCCTCCTCTGGAAACATGCACACAAGTAGTTACACCCCATTCACCACCATCTTCTGCTTTAGCCACCGACCCCCCCAACTTTGCAAAGCTCCTGCAGACATCAGCACCCCTCCACACTGGGGCCGTACCCCAGCCCGTAGCCCACCAGCTCTTGGGGTGTGCAGCCCCTCCTGCACCACCGCTGGCATTTCAGGCTGGGACCTGGCCATGCCAGGGAAGGTGTTGAGGGTGTCCTGGAGGCAGAGCACGTCTTCATCTCTCCTTCCTCAGGGGTCAGCAAGAACCAAAGCCAGCAATGCTAGAGGAGGCAGAGGCCCCAGCTTGGCCCTGCTCCCAGCTGAAGACATGATGTAGCAAGCACATATATATCTAGAAGAGGTCAGTCAAGTGCCTCCCACTTAATATTTAAAAGCTGTTTCTCTTTTCAGCCCTGGGTCTCTGGAGTGCTCATGGCTCACAGCACAACAGACCACATTCACATTTTTCAGATGTGTATGAATGTTAAAAATAACCCGCCAGGTTTCTCTTCAAACAGGGATGAGATCAAGCCTCTGACTAGCCCATCGCAACTCCATGTCAATTTGTGGTGATCCTTTAGGGAGAAGGGAAGGGCAAGGGGAAGAGACAAAGATATTTTATAATGGAAAAACTGATGAAACCGCCCGTCCCCCTCCTTGCAGCTCTCAGCACACTGCTGCACGATCTCCTTGCCGGGTGAAGAGCTCCTTTGCAGGAATGGGTCCATAAAAGACTCAAGGAAATTCCCATCATTGCTGAGCAAGGGCAGCTGGTCACAGAGGCAGAGTGTTACCAGGCTAAGTGGCTCGAGAGATGGGACCTGATTGATTCCTATTGCAGAGCAGCCTGTCGGGGGGCTCTTGCACAACATTGCTCCTTTAGCTGATTAAGCAGGAATGCAGTCTGCAGCAGGAGAGTTACACTTGCAGTCCTGGGGAAAAAAAAAAAAGAAAAGGTGGGGTAATGAAGAAAAAGATGTTCCTGTTGCTTGAAGATATGCTGGGGAAGGGCGTTAAGACCCTGGTTCTACCTGTGCACCACTGCTGTCAACCCCAGGGCTTTGGAAACATGAGAGGGTGGATTGAACAGCCACAAAACTGCAATGAGAGTCAGAGAAAGCTGCAGTGGCCTCAATAAGGTGGTACCCGAGCACCCCACTCTGGGTCTGGGTGGCAGCTGGGGCTCTTGACGTTGCACACACCCTGGGGGACAGAGCAAGGTGACAGCGGCTCAGGCAGACCCACCTGCAAGGTTACTGAACCTGCATTTTTAGGAGTCACATTTTGCTTTATTCTCTGGATAACTGAGAAGGGGAATAGCTGTTGCCCCTCCTGCTGCAAAGGGGTTTCTGGAAGTTGAAAGGCGTTCAAGAACTGGGTTTTCTGGTTGGGCTGGGAAAGATTTTTGAGGGGAGCTCATCTTTCACAGTTTCCATACCACTATTTGTTCAATAAATCTCATTGCCAGATGGATCAGGCTTTAAGATACCAGACAAAAGCCTGGATGCATTTCTGCATTGGAAGCCTGACTCGGGGGTGATGTGAGAACAGGGAGAAAGGGCAGGGCCATACTGAAAGGACTCATGCAAGCAACAGGAAGAGCGAGGAGGGTGCATTTCTGGGTATTGTCCTGTGCTCATATCAGCACAGCCTGCCCCAGAGCCCCTTCATGACCTAACGCCCTTCGCTCTCTATTGCAAGTCCCATCAGGTCAGCACGTGGCTGGTGGCCTGGGACCACATACAGGGGCATGGTGCTCACAGCAGCACCGGCAGCTGCCTGTCAGCATGATGGATTGAGTGAGCCAGCAGGATCGACCACAGCCAAGTTTGTGCATGCAACAGAAAATGCTCAGAGCAGGGGCCAAGGCGAGACTGTCCGAACATCTCAGAAGCTGACCTCAGAGAAACAACCCCACGGACCCACCAAGCTGCACAACCATCGAGCACTTGTTTGTTTAATTGGGGCATATTGCTCTGCTCACCAAGAGAAATTTTAGAGGGTGTTTTCTTTGTATTGGCTGGGAAAAAAGAGAACTTGTGGAGGATCCAGAAAGAGAACGAAGTGTTGTGTTTTGGGTTTCTTAGGGTTTTTTTTCCCCTTAGAATTTATTTTTCTTTGATTTTGGCAAGATAAATCCCCCCTCATCTTCCACACCCCAGACAGAGTGGGAGCAAAGGACAACAGACATGGGGGAAAAGGAACTCATCTCATGACAAGAGAGACAGGGGCAGGTCAGGCCCGGACTTCTCAGAAGAACAAAAATGCCCATCAGTCCTGCAGACCAGAAAGAAATGATCCTCCCCTCCCCATCGCTGCATCCCTCCTCAGCAAACCCTCCCCCAAAATGTGACAGATTGGAGAGAGGCCAGTCATTGCCTCATCAGCATTCAGCAGCAATGCCGCGGCACGTGGGGGATGGAGGCAGCAAGCAGGGAGAAGGCAAGGCATGGCTCTGCCTTACGCGTGCCCTCTGCAGCCCTGGCTTCATCCCCTCCATGGCGCGCTCAAGCTGCTGGCACAAGGCACGGACCACAGACGGCCCAGAGGGTCACAGGGGCATGGGCAACACACGTTGCTCTGAGTTTGCACGCCAGCCCCCTCCAGCTGCAACATTCAGGACTTGGAAAAGGGATAGATGCACAGATCGGCTGAGCTGTATGAATCCTCCCCGCAGCTCTGAGGCCAATGGCTTGACCCTGAGGTTTCCTCTTCCCTTCCCAGCTCTGACCCAGTGTCGGCTCCTCTTCCTCACTTCTGCGCTGGGTGGGAGTGCGCAGGGACAGAGGGGAAGGGAAGGATCGTTCATGCCAAAAATATTTGCACGCTGACACGGGGACACACACAGACTCACAGATGCAGGATCTGTGCAGCATTAGCCCAAGTGCTTTTGGCCAGGGGACTCCTCGTGGTAGGTCCTGCTGATGGGGCCAAGCACTGGCTGCTTGTGCAGTGGAGGGACTGGCTGGGACTCATTTCCATCACCTCTCATGCTGATACAGGTGACAGCTGTAAAAGCCAGGGCAGTGTTTTGGCCAATTTCTGTGTGGCAAGTTTACAGGGACAGCTAGACCCAGTCACATCACCTCTCTCCTGGCACCTGAAAAGACATGCCATCCTCTTTCACACCCAGTCTATCAGCAGCAAAAGGGCCAGATGGGATCTTCCAGATCAGCACGTTTCTGTGGGCTAGTGATCATAGAATCATAGAATCGTTGAGGTTGGAAAAGACCTTTAAGATCATCCAGTCCAACCATTAACCTACACTACCAAGTCCATACTAAACCAATCAAGGGTAGACTAGACTAAACCATGTCCCAGAGTGCCACCTCTGCCCATTTTTTGAACGCTTCCAGGGATGGTGACTCCACCACCTCTCTGGGCAGCCTGTTCCAATGCTTGACTACCTTTTCCATGAAGAAATTTTTCCTAATTTCCAACCTAAATCTCCCCTGGCGCAGCTTGAGCCCATTTCCTCTCATCCTATCGCTAGCTACTTGAGAGAAGAGACCGACCCCCACCTCACTGCCCCCTCCTGTCAGGAGCTGCAGAGAGCGATGAGGTCTCCCCTCAGCCTCCTCTTCTCCAGGCTGAACAACTGCAGCTCCCTCAGCCGCTTCCCATCAGCCCTGTGCTCCAGACCCTTCCCCAGCTTCGCTGCCCTTCTCTGGACACGCCCCAGCACCTCAATCTCTTTCTTGTATTGAGGGGCCCAAAACTGGACACAGCATTCAAGGTGCGGCCTCACCAGCGCCGAGTACAGGGGAACAATCACCTCCCTGCTCCTGTTGGCCACACTATTCCTGATACAAGCCAGGATGCTGTTGGCCTTCTTGGCCACCTGGGCACACTGCTGGCTCATGTTCAGCCGGCTGTCGACCAACACCCCCAGGTCCTTTTTGGCCAGGCAGCTTTCCAGCCACTCTTCCCCAAGCCTGTAGCGTTGCATGGGGTTGTTGTGAACCAAGTGCAGGACCTGGCACTTGGCCTTGTTAAACCTCATACAGTTGGCCTCAGCCCATTGGTCCAGTCTGTCCAGGTCCTTCTGCGGGGCCATTCTACCCTCGAGCAGATCAACACTCCCACCCAACTTGGTGTCGTCTGCAAACTTACTGAGGGTGCACTCAATCCCCAATGACCTGCAGCACCTAGTTTTCCAAGCATCCTCCTGTTTAACTGCTAGGGACTGTGTGGCTTCAAGGTCAGAGAAAATCAGATGCATCAAACCCTGTGCAACTGGTTAAGATTTCTTCCTATCTTACTCTCTCCCAGTCCTGGATCCTAGAGCTCTGACACTGCCTCTGCACCCATTTCTTCTGTCTTAGACCTCACTGAGGTGTGAGTGCCAGGTTCTTCATCTCCTTCCCTTTGTGCTCTATCCTGCATCTCTTCTTGTCTGTTCAGCTGTCATCTCTCTTTCATGTCTCACCTGATCTCCAGCTACAATCACTGCCCGAGACCCTGTCCTCCAATTTCCACCCTAGATTTTCTCCAGTCCAGCTCCAGCCCTGCAGTCTCCATCTCCAGGGATGGTTCCCTGCCTTGCCAATTCTCAGGACCAGTTTTCCAGCTGTGTCCTCCCAGTCACTTTGAAATAGCCAGCTGTGCTCTTCATTGTCAAGTCTTTCCTCCCTTGGCCTCATGACTCAGATCTCTCCCCATTTTTTTCCCAACTTCTTAGTTACTCCTTGTGCTCCCCTGAATTGTGCTGTGAGCAGTGTCAGCTCCTTTCTGAAACGGTCCCTTACCAAGATGCTTACAAAAAGGCATGAATAAGGCTAGTCATGCGCTAAGACCTCTGGCCATTCAATACTTTCTCATTATTTCATTGCACTCCTCACTCTGTCTGTCATCATCTGAGGGCTCTTGTCTTGAGCTATGGTGGGGCTGCTTTCCAGCACACAAATATCCTTTCATTTGGAGCAGCCCGTGACGGTTCCTCTTCAGCATGAGAAAAATTGTATATAAATAGCGCACATTACACCTCACCCTTGTGATCACTGCAGGGACACAATTAATGAACAAGCCCATAGCACATAAAGGTGCATTCAGACTGTGAATATCAGAAGCATTTTGAAAAATGTTCTGTGCTATCCTAGCACCATAGGCATGACTGGTGGGGTTTACTTTCTCAAGCTGTTTCCAACAGCACTGTCCACGGCCCTCCAAACATCCATCAGCCTGTTATGATGCTCTTGGTTGCTATTACAAAGGAAAATTTGGATTCATCTGTGGATTTAACAGTAATTTTTATGGATATGGAGCAATGAAAGTTGATTAAAAGAATCAGGTACAAAAAAAATTATCGAGGTGCACCAGCTGTTCCTCTACCCAGTGATATCACATTTGGCATTTGTTTTCCCCACCCTGTGGCCATCTACGGAGGAGGCAGAATAGACCCTCTTTCCTAAAACAGCTGAACCACCATGCACAAGACTTATCAGAGTCAGAATCAGAGCAAGTGCAAATTATTGCACATTGAAAAATATTTAACATTTTATTGTGGGGAGAGGAGTCAGCCTCCCATTGCTTGATGAACCATCAAGTACATCCTGCCAGCAGCTGGAGAGCTAATTACAGCCCCACGCCTACCCCACGGGACCTCATTCCTTTTCCCAGAAATGGGGGAGAGGTCCCTGCTCATACCAGTCTCCCCATGTAGGAATTGGGCTTGGTTTGTTTTTATGTTCTACATATACACAAACAGACAGCTAAGACCCGGGAGTCCATCTGAAAAAAAAAAAAAAAAAAAGAAAATGCTCAATGTGCATAAACTCCACTAAAATCTCAGTAAAAGTTTGTTCTGCTCTTTGTTAGCCTCTTTCCAGTTTTGTTTTTAACCCATTTTCTCCTATTTTAAAAATCATGTTATCTAGGACAAGGTTAAGGACCAGTTACACAAGTTTAAGTGGTACCTCAGGAACATATTACTTATCAGGTGCTGGAGACACAGGCAAGAGGAAGAAGTAGGTTTTGGAGAAAAAAGTTTTGAGATCTGAGGGTGGAGGGGAATCTGTGAACCCTTTGTGAGGGATCTGAAACAGATAGCTTAGGAATCCAGCAAGTGATGTGGGTAGGGTTCCTTCAGAGGTCCTCACCTTGACAAAAATGTGGCAAGTTTCTACAGAATGATAATTGCTGTCCTTTTTCAGACGTGATGAGCTCTCAAGTGCTGCCTCCTGGCATTATGCCTTGTTATATGCACACACATCCTAGTTCACAGTCTCTCCACTGCCAAGTTTCCACCACTCTGCGATACAAACACCTTGACAGCAGGCTACAGTGTGCAGAATAACTGCATATATCAGCGTGGCAGATGAAAGAAAATGCGGTGCCCAGATGTGCAAGTATCCTAATTCTTGCAGTATGGCTCACTGACTGATCCCAGTGCCTCAGCGCACGAGGTTTGTCAAACAGGGCAGATCCTACTACCCTGAAGGGCAAGCAAAGGCAGAGGTAGTAACAGGGATTGCAGTATGGCAGACAAAATACAGCCTCAGTCAAAAATTAAGAATTCTCCTCCCTGAGAAGGAGCCAAGGGCTTGTCTCCCCTTCTTAGATACCATTTGTGGATGGCAATCAGAGACCATGGTTCTTCCTACTGGGACTGGCCCCAGGTGAGGTGGTGGCTCCAGGGAGAGGCCATAGCACTTCTGCAAACCAGTGAGTCCAACACAGTCATTGCCTCTTCATCGCCACCACCAAAGAGCTCACCAGGCAGCCTGCAGAGCAGAATCACGGGTCCTTCAAGGGGGAGGGGATCTTCTCTGTGCCCTAGTGTGCATCCAGTCTGCTGGAGAGCAGGAACAAGTGATCCCACCTCCCGGTAGGGTCCCAACATTGCTGTTTTCTTCTCTGTTGTGCTCAGTGCAAAGACTAGAGCTCCTGGGATTTCAGGTGGGGATCAGCAAAGTGCTGTTTAGTATAACCAGTCTTCAACAACACCATCTCCCTGAAATACTGCCACACTGCATCAGCACACAGGGTTTTATTTGTATTAGATGACTGACTCTGAGCCCACCACACAGTAGGAATTTTTAATGTTATTGTTCTGCCTCAACAACATGAGATTGAATTTCTACACCTCTGTTTCTCTAAATGTTGCCCACACTCAGATGCAGAAAGGCCTTTTCCCTTATGCATTATGCACACTTGCAGCCTACAGTGGATGTGATCAGAGCAGGTTAAAAGCAATCCCAGCCCCACTTTGCCAAGTCTGCGCTTTAGGAATTGGAAATCATTTACTGTTGGCCATAATGGCTATTTCACACCAACACCAGAAGCACAAATAGAAGCTATTGATAAAATATTCTGTTAACACTACAGGGAGCTTTCTTTGATAGCCCAGCTGTGAGAACATTTGCAAATGTTATACATTGCATGCCTATTAGAAATAGTTGCATTTGCTGAATTTTGAAAGAGCTGGCTAACAATATGCGTATTACATGGAAAGATGCCAATGTGACACAATTACTGCATCACTATTTAAGATTTTCAGCACATCAGGTTAAAAGTGTAGGCACTGTTCATCCAAGCATATGAAAGTGATGAAATCCTATTCACATCACCCATTCCAAGAGCCTAAGGCCAGGATACCGTCGGATCACCTGGCAGCATCTGACTCTTACAATTCCTCCTGTTCTCACAGTGAACCCAGTACCTCGTGTTTGGCAGGAAAACAGGCTTCAAGGGAAAAAGAATCCACCATTTCCTTGGTTGTTTGTTCCAGTGGCTAATCACTCTATTGTCATAAATGTGCAGCTTAATTCTGAATTGTGTCTGTCTGCCATCAGCCACAGGTCTTTGCTCTGTCCTCCTGCAAGGTACCCAGAGGTTTCTTTCCAGGGAGATGATGTTAGAAGATAATCAGGTCACCTCATCATCTCCTTTCTGTGAAGAAAATAGTTAGAGCTCTCTAAGCCTCATGGTGCAAAGCATCTTCTCCAGTCCTCAAGTCACTTCTGCGTCTCCTTTCTCCTTTAGATCTTTTAGGATCTAAAATTTTAAAGACAATAGAAGCCTCACAGCCCCTACCTCTAATAGAAATTGGGTCTGTGTAGCAAGGGAGGAGGTAGATGATGGCTGGTCAATGGAGCCTTTGGAATCAGCTCCTGTGGATATCCATCCCTCCATGATGGATGATCATCCCTCCATGTATGATGGATGTTCTCCTCTCCATACATCCATGATGGATGTCCATCCCTCCATCCATCCATCCATGACAGATGTCCATGACACGTGCAGATGACATATATGTCACACAGTAGCACAGAAAGACCTGGAACACCACATAGTCACACTCAGCCCGGGTGCTAGGAGCTGATGGGCCAGTGCGACCACGGCCAAGCAGCCGCCTGCGCCTGCGCTGCCGCAGCTCTCCTGCCACACTCCTCCGTGTGCACAGGCACGCTCTGTTGGAGGTGCGAGAGAGAGTGTCCTTTCAGCCCTTCTGCTTCAAAGTGGAGGGATGTTTTTCTGCAATACTGCCATGGGGATTTTTAAACAGGCTTCCCATTCATGTAGAGGTCAATTAACGTAGGCATCTTTGGTGGTATTTTCAGAAGACCCCAGATACCAGACGGCTTTGAAACGCTGCCTGTAATCACAGAGCTGGTCTCTGTGAATACCTGGACCCACACAGCAGCACTGAACACCAACTAGCCTCACGTTTTGACAAACACTCATTTTGCTCTGCTCTGCATATACCACCAACCCCGCAAGAAAGAAGGGTTGGTGTAATTAGGGTTGCCTAATTTGCTGGTTGCTGTATTATCCATACACAGAAGTTCCAGGCTGTTTCTTCTCACAGCAGCGGTGATGAAAGAGCAACACTGTGCAAGAGAGTGGTGGTGGCTGGGAGACACAAGGAGACACTGTGATGTGAAACCTATTTTTTTCTCACAGCCCAACCCCATTCCTCTGTCCTTTGAAACATCCTTGCTCTGAGTGCCAAAGAGATAGCATCAGAAAAAACAACTGTCACTTGAATCTCCCAGAGAAAAAGGCCAAACCTCCTGTGCACTCTGTTGAGTTTACATAGTTGGGGGAAAAAAAGAAACCCAAAACATCACTTGTCTTGGCAGGTCTGCTCCTGGGAACCCAGAAGGATGTTTGACCTTCTCCAGACACACACGACGCAGTTGCCCTGTGCCTCCACAGAAAACCTCCGCAGTTCTAGGAAGTTCGGGGAGAGATTCAGAGCAGGCACCAAGGTCTCTTGACCAGGAAACAGGACAGACTGCAAAACAGTTCCCTCCAGAGAAGGATGGGGAGAAAAAAAAAATATTTTTCCCACACTGAGACTAACCCCAACTATTGGTGTTTCTGGACAATAACTTTTTTGGGCAATGCTCTTGGTGGGGCTTTGTCAGGAAAAGAAGGAGAGCAGCTGAAACATTAACACTTCTCTCTCTCAGAAGCCAGACGTCCCCAGCACAGACAAGAGCTGTGTTTCCTCTTGCAGTGCTGAGCCCTTGGAAAATGCTCCCTATGCAGATTTGGTACCAGCCATCAGGATACTGAATGAAAGGGACATTTAGAGCGAGCTCAGACATGGGACAAATGATGCTAATGATAAATCCATCCCCCGATGCTGGATGGACATGGATGTCCACAGCTAAAATAAACAAATGATCCAGGCTAGCTGACAGACTTGTTTAGATTCTGCTTGGGATAAATCGCTGTGCCCTTTGATCCCGTGATGTTTTTGGCGCCTGTGTTGCTGTCTAGCAGCAGGGTATATTTTTCTATGCCGAGGAGCAAGTGGATGCAGCTGCCTATAGCTGATTTATAGTAGGAAGTGATTCACAGGAAATCAAAGCTTCTCGCACAGTAAAAATTGCTGTCTTTAAACGTCCACCATCAGTGCAATGATTAGAGCTCTGGGGACTTTGGTTAGGAAGATCAGCAAAGTGTTTTGTGCTTTGCATAAATCACTTTCTGCCATGACTCACAAAGGATGCTCACAATGGGCTGCACCTGTCTGTACATCCTGATGCATGGGCATTTACAGCATTTGCATTCAGTCCTGTTCCAGGGATTTGAAATTCACATTTCTGTTCCCTCTGCAGCAATGCAGGGTGGGTTCTGGATCTGGATTTCCTCTAAGAATTGTATCATTGCTTGGGATTTGGGTCTCCTGCACAACTTGTAGCTCAGAAAGGGTGTGAGTGCTGCGGGGCCATTGTCCCATATACCATGGCCATATACCCCCACGAGCTATGTCAGGCAAGACTGTCTTTTGTCAAATGTCTGAAGCATGTAGCAAAATGTGGGTTACATTCAGGAATACAAGGCCCTACCAAAGTATGCTAATCACTAATAATAGCTCTGGATTACCAGACATGTGATTTAGGAGCTGGTTACTGCTTGCAGTTTCTGATAACTGCTCACATCAGTCTCAGAAGCCAATGAAGCACTTGTTTATTACTGCAAAAACTTGAGACCCCGCGGGACATTCGGTAAATATCTTTGTGCTTCTAAGAGAAGATTTGGCTCCTGTTGCATCCACTCTGAGTGCAAAGCTGAGTCAAACGAGGAGGATTTGCCATCAGCATAATCAGAAACATGGTGAAAGGGAAGGACAGGATTAAGACTTGGCTGCTGGCAAGCATGTGTCACTTCAATTAATTGTGCAGAAATTTCTATGGTCAGGATAGTGATAAAAATCAAATAAAAGAAGTGTGAAAACTCAGCTCTGGAGCACATGCCTGGCTAGTTAAATATAGAGGTGTGTGTAGACAAACACACAAGTCCATGCTGAACGTTTATTAATGTTTAGTGACGTAAATAAAGGTCCTAGTCTTAGCTAGAGTGCATCAGGGCTCCCACTCAAAACATTAGAAAAGCTAACTATAGCCCCCCAGCTCCTCCTTGCCTGCCCAAGATTAAGCTCCCAGGGTGAGTTTTCAGCCGGTCCAACATCTCCACCAGCAACACTTCTCTCTATTAACCCGTGACCTCGCACAGCTTGCATCTCCACAGCATCCCCCATGCACAGCAGCAGAGCAGCAGATCTACTTTTCTCAAATCTTTCTGGGTTTTCCCCTCTGTTTTGTCCCCCAGGCACAGGCTGCCCCTGGAGGGTGTAGCTAAAACCTGGGGAGAAGCTCTGTTTTGGGGGGAATTCCCAAAAACTGCCTTCTAGGCAGAGTGCTGAAGCCCTAGACTAGTTTTGGCCCATAGGAGACACCGAAGGAGAGACTTGAAGGAGCTGAGAGAAAGCAATGCTCTCTTACCATGAAGAGAAAGGCAGGGTAGGGAACAAGTGTGTCACCCACAAATGCACCCTTACGGGAATGGGACCACATGCAGAGGCATCAGGGTAAGGGGCATTTATAACCACATCCCTGGCATGGCCTTGACACCACTGAGATACAGAAAGCTACCCAGCCAGTGAAACCACCGCACTGATTTAATTTTGCAGATCAAGCTTAAGCAAAATCCCAGCCAGCAGGAGCTAGAGGAAGACTGCGACAGCAAACATAGTCCATTGTCACCAGTTGCATGGGCAGGCTGGGACATGTATCAGTCCATCGCCCCTAGTGCAGACCCCAAAAGGCACCCTGTAGATTTGGGGGGAAAATCCAGTGGTATAAGCACAGGGAAATAGAGGTGGTTTGTTTGGTCTTTTTGCAGAGAAGGCAAGATCTGTTCTTATCTGAAAGCAGCAGAGGCTGTGGGAAGCACCAAGAAAGACAATGTGATCCATCTTTCCTCTAAGTACTTAGTGGTTTGCTGTAATCAAGGCAGCAAGTCTCTCTCTTTTATTTTTGCAAACCACTTTCTTTGCAGTGGATATTTGGTCTGGGGAAATTTTTTGTAACCATTGCAATAAGTTACATTTATTGGCAGCAGTAGGAAAGATTCAAAACAACTCAGCAAACCAGGATTATTTCTCCAGCACAATAATGACAGGGATTTGGGAAATCTTGCCCCTGCGCTTTGTCTTTCATGAACATGAGGCCAAAGGTCTTTCAGCCTGGGATAATTCCAGAACAGAAAATTGCAGCAGAAAGCCTTTTTCATGTCTTGCAAGAATCACCTGTGAAAAGATATGGTTACCCTTTTCCACTGGGAAGCCTTCCTATTCAAGGTGGTTAGCCATAGGTCTTTCCTCTAGAAAGACTCCTTGGTCTTATCCCCCTCCCACTGACAATATTGTCTTTCAAAACATACAGTATGTTTATCTGATCTTCCTTTATTTTAACTGGAGATCTGATTTCTTTCCTGATTGGGTGGGATGCATTTAATTAACAACAAATAAAACCCATCCTGATTCATCCTCATGACATTGTAAACAATGTTGTAGTGGTAGACAGATACAGGCATCCTGTTTTTCCCTCTCCATATCTGATTAGGCCGAAGAAGCAGGAGGATAATCATGTCTTTAGGGTAGAAAAAAAAATACGGATTTTTTTTTTATAGACCAACACATATTCTCCTCTGAAATGTATGACAATGTTGCCAGCATGAGGCTAGGATGGGGATAGGAAATGAACAACCAGCCGCTCTTCCAGGACTCTTCGGGCCTTGTTCTGATCAACAGATCTGTGTCCCTTTAGCCTCTTCGGCATAGCTCCAAAATTAAAGAGAACAGAACAACTGCAAAACATAGCCCTGAGACTCTCTCCAGTTCTCACAAACACACACAAGTACATGTATTTACTGAGCAACAATTCAAGCACTCTAATTGTACTTTATAGCTCTCTTCCATGCCAGTCCTGAAGCAGACAGGCAGACGGTGTTTAGCCTTCACAGGGAGACCTCTCTAAAACCTTCTCAAGACACAAGAGGTGGGATGTCATCTGAGATTAGGTGAACTAAATTTAGGTGTCTATATGTGAGCTAGGTGTCTAAACTCCTGTTACCACATCTTAAATACTAAAAAAAAGAAAAAGGATTTGTTATACACTGACATATATTAAAATATAAACTAACATTGCCAAGTGAGACAAGGATGAGGACAGTAAATCAGCCATCAACATCTCCAAATGGTGGAACAGCATCAAGATAGACATCAAGAATTAAAACCAACTCAAGAGGGGACACCTAAGAATAACTGGAGTCTGTTAAGCCAAAAAGATTTTATCTACTATTTTGAGAGGTTTTAATTCACATTGCAAAAAAACCCTCCAACATTTGGGAGATTGTAAGAGAACTTGTATTCCAGTCATAAATCTTTCTGCTGTACCTAAGAGACACGACTCTTGAAGAGGTTAAGTTCTTCGTAAGTAAAGTTCTTAGCAAGCAATCTTTTCCCACTGAGTTGGCCTCTTCAAGTTTCTATTTGTGCTGCTAATGAGGTTCCCACAATCTCCAGGAAGCTGGTCTGAGTTCTAATTAAACAAGACTTGAGGAACTATTCTGCCAAAGTAAGCGCTGGGTCTGCCCACCCCATTGACTGAGTCATGCAGCCTGGATACATGCAGGCTGGAAATGTAAATCATGTATTGACATGGAGAGTTATACTCTCCAGTGAGGGTGCTTTCTACAGCTGCAGCATTTATTAAACCTTTGCCATCATCCAAAAACAACACTCATAACTTGAACAGTCCCCAAGGCTAGAGAGTCTTCCAGGACTCTTCTGGCCATGTTCTGATCAGGAGATCTGGGTTCCTCTGACCTCTTGAACATCATCCCAGGCATTAAGAAACAGGACCCTGGAAAACACAGCTTTGGGACTCCATCCAGTCCTTCACATAAAATACGCATGCACATACATTTACTGGTATTAGAATATCCTGATGGAGCTGCACTATTCCAGAAACAGGCATTGCATAGACATAAGGACTACAAATGCCAGCTTAGCCTTAGGTGCAACATGTCTCCATGGACTTTCCAATTCTTTTTAATATTTATTATATGCATTTACTTATTATCTAAACCATTTTAATTGGTGAGTTCCAAAATGCTTTCACTCACTCCAAATCAAAATGCCAAGCTATCCATTCAATGGATGTCACAACTGTGTCCTCCCCATGACTGTCGCTGTAAGAAAATAGGCTGATTGAAAAACACAAAACCAGCTTCTGTTCCACTCCCATAAGAAACAGTTTTTCATAGCATTTTATGCCAGGTCCTGATGAGGGCCAGAAAAGAGCAGAGAGTGGAGTAACTCTCCAAGGAGACATGTAGCAGAGACAAGATTACTGTCTGTTCATCCCAGGCCAATACAAACCATCCAGTCTGTGAGCACTCAGGAATGTGGCAGTGTCTGCAGACTCTGACCAGACAATGAAGGTTTTCCAGCCAGTTCTGTGAGATAATCTCATAGTACCCAACCTCTCCATCTAGACTAAGGAGGAACAGTCTTCACACAGCCCACACAACATAAAAGAAACAGCCTGTGCATCTATATTAAAGGGAGATGTTTTTACTCAGGCCAACCAAGACCAGTGATGGTGGAAAATATGTTCAGTTTCCTAATTATACCCTTTCATGGAGGGAACCACTTGGCCATGCCCATGTTATGTGGCTGGAAGCATGTTCACCCCAGCTGGGGCTGACCCAGGAGAAAAAAGGAGAAAGTTCATGCTATCTCTTCTTTCATCTATATTAAACGCAGAAAGTCAGTGTCTGGCCCAGGCCTCTAGCAAAGTTAAGCCCAGGCTATGGAGGTGGTGACCTCCACACGTTTATGGTTCCAGTGTCTCTCCAGCGTGTGCACCTGGGTACCGGGACATGGGAGGAGGAAGCACCTGGTGCACACACTGAGGTCTCAATCCCACATGGAAAGAAGCCGTTATAAGCACCTAAGAGCGAGGACTCCCTGTCCGGCATGAGCAGAGAAGCTGAGCCAGCCCTCATTGTCAGAAAAGACTTCACGTTCAGACTAAGTCTTCACGCCTGTAGATCTGACTTGGTCTTCCTACACCATTGTGTGCAATGAGTAACATGGGACAATACTTCCCAAAGAAGGCGGGTGCCAGATGGCCTGTGCTTCTGTAGGACTGCGTGAACTGATTGCAGAGCAGGTCCCGCAGGATCAAACCATTAAGGGCCATATATACTGCAATAAAACTGTGGAAACGTTCCTTTCCCCAGCAAAATATTAAAAGGCTTTTTGTTGATAAAGCAGTGTTATCATGGGAGTTGAGTGCCTTAGAGGAAATATTTAACAGCACATATGGTCAGATAAGCAGGAAGGCATGAGCGAGGAGCTGCTGCACTACACAGCTCGCTGCTTGTTCCTGCTGCACATCAAAGCAGCTGTGTGGAGAAGGACCAGGGAAAGAAATGTAATGAATCAGTGGCAAGTGTTAGCAAGACTCAGCTCTGGAAATGTCCTGCCCGATAACAGCAGCAACTTGGGAGCTGAGAGGTACAACGCTGAGCATGAAGAAAGGCAGGCCGTTCAACCCAGTCGCTCTACAGCCTTCGTAGTCCCAATCGAGGACCCGCTAGCATTGGTGGATGGACTCCCATCGACTTGGCCGGGGCTTGAATTGGGCCCTTTAGGAACAGAGACAAAAGACCAAGCGTCCAACTTTAATTGATGATTCATCTATCACCGCAGCCCAAACTCCTCTTGACAAGTAGAGGGAAAAACCCACAAATTAAGTGACCATCGCCTGCCTTCTCCTTTCTTGCTGATTGTAAAGGAGAACTTTTGACCTTTCTTCCTCATATATCATGACTTGGCAGGAGCTGGTTGCTCACCCTGGCTGAACTGTGCCATGCGTGTAGCCCCATACAAGAGGTGCCTTTCACGTGCTAAATGATCCTTTCCCCCCCTTCCTCTTTTGCTCTACTACAATATAGAGAGGGACAATGGCACAGCTCCATGGCAGGAGTAGGGTCTTATTAGGAGCCTCTCATTAGGGATGAAAAACCAGCTGGATCATCCCGCTGTCATTTTTGCTTCATACTGATTTCCAGAAGAGGCCGGTGGGAAGCATAAATCTTATCCTGAAGGGCTTTTTCCCTCCAAGCAAGCTCACCAGCAGCAAACTCACTTGCACAGGGCACGGTTAGGATGCTGGCAGTGGGACATGGGGACAATAAAAGGCTGCATGGGACTGGGCATTGCCTGGGGAGCCAGCAGCACCCTGCAGACAGGACAGGAATTCAGCGAGCTCTTCAAGGACTTGAGGCAGGCTTTGAAACCCTTAAGCTTGCCCTGCATTAGTGGGGTCAATTGCACGCAGGGCAGAGTGGCTGGGATAAGCCCCCTGCAAAGCCCTGCAGCGGCACAAAGGACCGTAATGCCTGTGTAATGGTGTTTGGGCTGTGAGCTGCTGTGTGCCTTTGAGATGCGTACGTTGAGGCAGGGCTTCTTGGCACAAAAATGGGCTCTTCCTCCAGAAATGTCCGTGGCTAAGACAACGCCGCTCTGCCATTAACTGAAGAAGGCCCGAGTGCTTTGAAAGCCACTGAAACAAGTATGATGACGCCAGGAAAACATGCAGCCAGCTGACTCTAAGGCATTTGCTGTAAAATTCTTCCCACAGCTCTGCTCCAAAAGATTGTCCAAAGGCGGCATTTCTTGTACCGGCCATATGCTCCATTGGCCCACCAGCAGCAGAAAAGATGTTGAACAGAGGCCACCAGTCATGTGTAGTTATAGCGCACAGAAAGCTTTGCCTGGTTTGAATTCAGGGATGAACTGGTGGAACCCCATTATAAAAAACGCAGATTTAACACAACCATGTAGTTACCACTATCTCATCTTGGTGCCTTGATGTGGTTCAGAGACTGTGTCTCAGACAAGGAGCCAAATCTGACAGAAGAAGCAGCTGCAGGTGCTGCTGAAAAGGCATTTCAAGCTTTGCTACAGGGTGCATGTTGCAGCTGTCAAAGAGAGCCTGGCACCCTGGGCCACACTCCCACCTTGGAGTCTGGAGCTCCTGACAGGTCCTTGCTCTCAAAAAGGTCACAGTTGATCATCTCTCCTGCACAGAAAAATAATCCACCACTAAGTGCTGGATGTGAACAGAAACCCTGGGCCATTTTCTCCCGACGGGCCATTTCCCCAGTTGGCTGGCACTGGGTTATGTTGCAAGCGTGAGTTTCTGCTCCCCAGGTAAAAGCCCCTGTCAGATTTTTTTCATGCGTTTATTTGATGGTCTGGGGCAATTCCCCTGTCAGTGCCCATTTTCTCACCCTTTCCTGGGGATGGCAGCCTTGCCATGCCCTGGGAGTCCTTGGGAGGTATTTCACCTCTGCTACAAGGGCTGTAATGATAATACATAAGATGGAGAAATCTCAGATCATCTCCAAATTGATCTACACCCCCTGAGCTAGGTTTTTATTGTTGCAACTGAAAGCAAATGTTGCTTAAAAGATGGTGTTTGTTGTATTACAGACCAATGAAACAGTGTTAGAATTTAATCCACTTGCTTGGTCTTTTGCCTTGAAATCATTCTGCTTTGTACCTGTCCTGGTTTCGGCTGGGATAGAGTTAATTTTCTTCCTAGTAGCAGGCATAGTGCTGTGGTTTGGATTTAGTAGGAGAAGAATGCTGATAACACACTGATGTTTTTAGTTGTTGCTAAGTACTGCTTATGCTAGTCAAGGACTTTTCAGCTTCCCATGCTCTGCCAGGCGCACAAGAAGCTGGGAGGGGGCACAGCCAGAATAGTTGATCCAAACTGACCAGAGGGCTATTCCATACCATATGGCATCATGCCCAGTATAGAAACTGGGGGGAGCTGGCCAGGGAGCAGCGATTGCTGCTTGGGGATGGGCTGGGTATCGGTCGGCGGGTGGTGAGCAATTGCATTGTGCATCACTTGCTTTGTATATTATTATTATTATTATTATTATTATTATTATTATTATCATTATTATTATTATCATCATCATCATCATCATTATTATATTGTTATTATTATCATTACTATTTTACTTTATTTCAATTATTAAACTGTTCTTATCTCAAGCCAGGAGTGTTTCTCACTCTTACTCCTCTGATTCTCTCTCCCATCACATTGGGGCAGGGGGAGTGAGCGAGCGGCTGCGTGGTGCTTAGTTGCTGGCTGGGGCTAAACCACAACAGTACCTTGGCTTGCTCTGTACCTATAAATTTGGGAACTAAAGCCTGAAAACACAAAGAAGGCAAAATAAAGGGAACATAAAATGGATAGCTTAATAATTTTAAAATGTTGAGCTTTTATAGAAATTGTATGAGCTAGATGTGGCTCCATTCATGACCTTTTACGCCCAGAGTATGATCACATCAGCACTCTGAGATCCTCTGCAGAGGTTCATGTCCAAGCAAACATCCTCCGTCTGCCAGCTCACCTTGGCCCCTCTCAGCCAGTCCTGCAGAAGCCCATGACATGGCTGCTGCTTCCCAACCCTGCTCCACCAGCTGCTCCACCAGCAAAAGCCAGCCTTGCTTTTGAGCTGTGGTATTCATTTAATATGCCCTCACTTTCCCAGGAATACACATGTGTCTTTGCAGCCGCCTCAGAGGTCTTCACAGCCCATGAAGGGAGGAAGCAGGCTGCTGTGTGGAAAGGGTGTAATCCCCATTTTTATGACCTTCCCTGCAGCTGCAGACAGTTGCTTGTATGTTTTATGCCCTGTGCTTTCTCAAAACGAGCACTTCAAGCACTGGTTTGGGCTAAAGGCAGTGGGGAAAGGAAAAGCATCCCTCAACACCGTGAAGAAATTCAAGATTGCTGGATTTCCTCTGCAGCTTCACCTGAATAAAAAAGCAGTGTGCTCCGAGCAGGAGTCCATCCAGTGTTCCCAACCAGAGCAGCTGGGATGGGAGATGCAGTGTCACAGCAGGGAAAGGGAGGGAGCTGCTGGGAGGGGGAGCCCACAGGCACCCCAGCCCCTCTCTGAGGGTGCTCTCACAACCACCTGGGTCCATAAAAGATCTTTGCTGCTTCTTCCTATTCTAATTAATGAAGTTTGGACTCTGTCTGCAGCCCTGCAGTGTCACGGCACCTGGGTCAGGCCCTATCCTATAGCATGGCACAAGGGACCACTTCCACTGCCACCGGGGCTCTATGTGCTGCTACAAGAGGTCTGAACACTTCCACCAAGGCAGTGACCCATCTGGGCTAAATTAATGTAAAACACAGTTTTCAACCAGATGAAGAGGACTCCAGTCTCTGAGGCGGCTTCTTTCAGTACATCTGTCCTCTTAGCCTTCTTACTCAGACAAGTGTTTTGAAACCAAAGAGGTCTCCAGCCAAAAGCCGTCCTGTTCTATGGGTACCTGCTAAACACCACAGCCAAATCCTGCACCTTCCCCATCCAGACCTGCTGGGTTAACCTACAGCTGCATGTTTCTAAAGCCAGCCCAGACCGTCAGCACCCATCCACCTGCTCCATGGCCAGGTGAGAAGCACTGGCAGTGCTGCTGTCTGCTGCAGAGTAAATAACTGTCCTTAAACCACGAATGACTCACGCAGTAAAATCTGACTATCTGTGCATGCTGTTTGCAAGTGCTTCCACTGGAGATAACGCAGAAGGAACATAACAAGCAAAGCAAAGAAATACCAACTTCAGAGTTGCTGCCAAACATAGATTGTATGCATTTTGGTCTCAGTCACATGTGAAACAAGGTGAGACACTTGTACCAGGCATTTTGACTGGTCAATATCTAATTCGTATTTAAGGCCTGTAGGGGCCAGTATCAGAGATGATGAAAAAAGCAGGAAGAAAATGGATTGCCTGTAACTAGACTTTGGCTAAAATCAGAACCTGTGGGCCAATCTCCTTAACTGGAAAATCAGACCAGAACCTTCTGACAAACCCCCTTATTTCTGGGATGCTCAAAACCCATGGTCAGATCCAGGTCGCTGTTTCACAGCTCAGGTGAAGGTGCTTTTGAAGGCAAGAAGCCACGCAGAGCTGATGGCGCTGTCAGAGCATCGCTGCCGGGAGCTGCCCAGCTCCCTGTGGGATCGCACCTTCCAGGCTGCAACATGGGAGCTGCAGATGAAAGAGCTGAGCTTGCAGCTGGGCAGTGAGGTTTCTATAAACATTCGGTGCCCTCTTCAGAGGGGCCACTTCATCCCCCAATTTGACAAAGGTGTAGAAGGAGAACCTGGGATGTTGCTCTCCGGTTGAAAACTCCTTTTTCAAATCCAGGGCTCCTGGGCTGAACTCGTATCAATCACTCGGTAACAGTGGCGTATGCAGGCTAAAAGGATCCAGCAAGGGCAAATTCCTGGTCTGCAGCAGATCTGTGTCCTGAAAACTGATACAATCCTGAATGAAACAAAGGAAAAAGAGGAAAAAGGTTTGGTGAAAGAAGATGAAGGAATCTGAAAAAACTGAGGGCTTGAGGGAACAGGGAAGAAACGTTTAATGCTGTATGCAGAAAAGACAGCATTGAGCAGAGAAATGGCTGATGCGATCCCCTAAGCTTCATGCAAATAATTGTTCTCATCATCTTCTAGCAAGGGACCTGGGTTTGTGGAAGAAAATCAGTGGTGACACCGGGGCTGGTGTGCAGGGATAGCTGAGCTACTTCCACTGTGGGAAGTTTGGCACTCAGTTCTTACAAGTGTAAGAACTTACAAGATTTTACACTGTTTTTATGGGTTCAGAAAAATGGATGAAAATTTTCACAAGCCTAAAAATGAATTGCCCAAGGAGCTCTGCCCAGTACCTCCATGTCCGTGGACATGTCATTTCTGCAGGAAAAAAAAAATTTTAAAAATTAAAAACAAAATCCTGCATTACTGCATCCAGGTCCCTCTTTTGGAGCATTGCCAGGGGCTCACTGCCTTGATTGGGAGAAGCAGCTTCCAGCATTGATTTTTGAAAGCCTGAAAGGTATTTGATACCTTGTCCAATGCTCACACAGACACACACACACTCCTTGAAAGAGAAACATCTGTTCCCTCGGGACTTTCACTCCATGTCATATGGCCACCGCTAAGTGCCTGTCCTCAGGCACAGCGAGGGACCCACCGCTGATAAAAAGGAGAAGGGGGCTGGGAGCCCAGATGGGGGCAGAGAGCCCTCCTGACCACGGGGGACGGGGGCAAGATGAAAAGCGTGTGTATTTTCCCAGGTGATCCCAATAGCATCTCAAAGCCCCAGCTTTCTCACTCTGGCTTTAGCCCCAAAACAAACAAACTGGTGCCAATTTGAATATGCCGAGGGCTGACTGATTTGAGCCTCTTGTTGTGTTTTCACAGTCAGCAGCCGACTGGAATTCAAAGGAGAAGGAAAAAGAAAATAATAATAGCAGATTGATAAGATTCCCCAACCCTTTCTGGGAAACGCAGGGCTTAAGTCCCAGCCAGGCTGTGCAAAAAGCGAGGCCAGAGAAGCTGGGGGTGTTCCAGCACAAGAATATCAAAGCGAAAAATGAGGGCAGTAGTCCCAGCAGGGATCAGCGAGACAGTGGCTTGCTTTCTCTCTGCTCCTGCTTCACCAGATAAGGGCACATTTTGGGGACATTTAAACCTCCGGGGCAGGAGCACCGTCCAGCAACCTACCAAAGCCAGTAGCACAGCTTCCAGGGCTCTACCGGCAAGCCTCAAACGTCTCAGGTCAGGAGGATCTTCCCATCAGAGCACATTGGTCCCTGTGCATCTGTGCTGGTATTTCTTCTGCTTGCTTGGAGGGTGCTGGGTGCTCTCAGGCTTGCAGATACCTTTGGGGAAAAGGGACATGGGGACGCTCGCTCTGCCATTCCCAGCTGCGCAGGTGGAAGACTGTGTCGGTGTGTGATTGCTCCAGGAGCCGCTCCCCACACAGCTCACAGTCCGAACCTTTTCCCATAGCTTGAAGTGAAATCCAGCAGCCTCCCCAGCCTGCTACACAGCTCAGAGATTAGTGTTTCTGTTTCAGACCTAAGGAAAGGCTTATGTGCTCAAAAAACTTCTCTCCCACCACCCCCCATGCAGTTATATGATCTGAGCAAAATAAAGGCTTCTCTGGCAAATCTTTCTTCAATCACAGCCTTCAGGAGTAGGAGCAAAATGGGATTAGAGCAGGAGAGAGCGGTCGCAGGCTGCACGCCAGGTCTGCACGCAGGGCAGGGTGCTCGGAGGCAGCACCACTCTGACACCCGCCGGGTGCCCCCCAGAGAGGAGAGGAAACCTCCGAGGCCACCAGAGATAGACAGACAGGAAAGGGACAAGGAGCTAGGAAGAAAAGAGACAAGCTGTCAGGCAGTTAACAAGGAGGTGAAGACTTGATGAGCAAGAAGCAAAGGATGGAGTCTCCTTGCCAATCGGAAATGCCTGGCAGGCAGGAGGGGAAGGGTGCGGGAGCAAAGGCAGGCTGGCAAGACGAGGCTATAATTAACAGGGTATCAGGTCCCCTAATAAGAGCGTGCTGGGATAGCAGCATGTTGGCTCCTTGCTGACCTGCATAAGCTTCGTGGGCTCTTTGAAGTTGGCTGCCTGCCGGGGCTGGGACACGCACAAACACACCCGCTGCGCGTCCCATCCCGGCGGTGGCACACATCGTGCTGGCGGCAGAGCTGAGGGGATTATGAAGCGTTATGATTAGTCCCTGGAAATCCCTGCGTGTGTTTTGGCTGATGGCAGCCACTCCGATAAAGCGTAAAGAAGGGGGCCCGCTGGGCAAATGCGCTCTTACTGTCTCCTGCCCTGACTGCAAAGTGAATCAGCCTCGGCAACATCTCTGAGGCTGGGAATTTCTGCTTGTGTCCTTGCCAGTCGCTGTCTTGCCTCATCAGACCCGGTTTTGGCAGGGAGAGAGATTCAGTACACATCTTAAATCTCTGAATCTTGGAGTTACATGAGTTGTTAAGAGAAGCACATTGTTGGAAAGAAAATCTGAAAACCTGAACCAAATCTACCTCAGAGGTCTAAAAACAAAGGGGAATAAAAACGTTCCATGTTAACGGTAAGTCTTGTGTGACTCTTAAGCTCAGCTTTGTTTTTGTGGGATGCTGCCAGGCTGCAATCCCACCCGCAGGACTGATGCTGCAGGCATCTACGCACCTGTGCAACCTTTTGCTATTCGGACCATGGCTGCGTCCAGCTCCACTGGGCACAAGCTGATTGCAAATCCGAGCCCTGGAGACCTACAAGCTCTTTACAGGGACGGCTGAGAATCGCCCAGCTCTGCTATAAATAGGAAGGAAAGAAGGACAGTGAAGCTGTGGTCTCACATGTGGTGGCAGGGCTGCTTCAGCCGAGTCCCCCATCCCCTGCCCACCAGCTCTGCCCACTGCAGGGCGTCTGCTCGTGCAGCTCTGCTCGCAGAATGGATGTGGTTTGGGAGGAAAGCCTCATTTAGGAGAAAAAAAAAAAAAAAAAAAAGAGGGGTTTTGTCACCTGGATGATCTCCACAATCCACCAGCTTGACAAAAAAGGCAGAAATGAGTGGCTGGAAAGACTGTCTTTAAAACAGTGTTAATATAGTTGTGAAACCACAGCCTAAGGGGACGTGTCCCTTCATCGTAATTCATTGCCCATCAGGAACAGGGGACATTGCTCCTGCTCAGCACTAGTCAAGGGTGGAGATTTCTGACATGTCCTTACAAGGCAGCCTGTCCCCAGACCGTCCCCCTCATCAGTCTGCAGACACAGTCGGGGACCAGGGACACATGCCACCCACAACAAAGGAGCATGTTTCGGATCATGCCCTATTAAAAGATCAGCAGTACAACACGGAAAACAACTAAAAAATGACAATGATGGATGAGTTCATTCCATCCCGTCTGGAAATGCTGCACGCCCTTCCCAGGGCCAGCCTCTGCCCTAGGGACCCGGCTTCCAGCTTGCAACCTGCTTCCAGGGGGGAAGCCCCCCTCCTGCCGGCAGGATCCTGTTGTGCTCCCTTGTACACCCTACAAACCCTGCTTGGGGTTGTGAGCCTGTGTTTGGGAGAGTCACTGGTCTGGGCTTTCAGCACAGGGCAGACTTGCTCTGACTTTATTCAAAGGGAACGCAAATATGGTCTGCAAATGTAGCCATCTAGGAAAGGATCCACTTTTGTTTCCTAAAAATTAGCATCCTCCAGCATCCAGTCTAATAGCAAGCGTTATTCTGCATTTTGAGCCAGCCCAGATCTAATCATTTACAACAAAATAATTCATCTCCCTTACCCTGCCCAGTAAATACTCCCAATATGTTGTTTCAGTGTCAAACTTCCCAGAGTCATTACCCTCCCCAGCATCAGACTCCACGGCGACGTGCAGGGTAGCCTGAGCCAGAGACTCCTGCCAGTCAGCAAACGAGCGTGTTTTACATTAGGCACATTAAGAGGAACAGTCCTATTGCAAGGAATATTAAATTAAAGGAAAACAGCGAGGAGAAGGATTCCACACTGGTTATCCACAGAACACAAGAGCAGCCCTAGATTTAAAGCATGTGGAAGCACATTGTCTTTTCCTCAGTCTCTTTGAGCTGTCTAAAGTTACAGACACAGTTATGGTTGTGTTTCATAACTCCAGGGACAGATGGCAAATTCACTCCTATGTTATCTCCTCTGCTTCTCGGGGCAGTCATGTTATACCACAAAGTCCTTTACCCCATGACTCTGAAAAGGGAAATCCTCTGTGGTCCTACACTAGAGCTCAAATGAGCAGCACAGCCTTGCTGAAGAAGTGTATCTGTGTGTGCGTGAGCGTGCATTTGTGTGTGTAGGTGTTATCTGATGCATCTGCCAGCACAGCAGGCCAGGGCTGTGAGGTTTCTTGCCCATGGCACAGCACCAGTGTTGCAAACCTCACGTTCAGACCCCAATAAATCAGCAAACCTGTCCTATCTCCTCACCTGGGCAGACTCCAGCTGCATCATGGCCACTCTCCTTCTCCCCCCGCAATTCTTGCAGACCTTTCACAGGGAGGCGCACACATTTTTTCCTTCCCTCCAGGCCTTTCCCACCTCCTGTCAGCCTGTAGTACTTGGAAAAAATATGAGATTCCCCAGCCAGGATTTACTAATACCAGTACAAAATGCAAAACCACCTACACTTCTGCATTGTTGTCTTGCCACATGGGATGGTTCAGCCACAAGCAATGCTCAGGGCTTGTGCAGAGTGTCTCATAGTGTGTGGGGCAGGACCCCTCGCAGCAGCGAAGCAAACCAAAAAGCTGAAGGTAACACCAGGGAAAAAGGGGAGAGAAAGATTTTCAGGGTGTTGCAAAACTGAGCCCATGGAGAGAGTGGAGACACCAGCAGAAAACCTGCGTGAGAAACACTTACCACATCTGGCATGTGGATTTCCAGGTGAAAACTTCCGTGCACTATTCCCAGGGCTCATGGTGCATACAAGCAGCTGGGGATAAAGTGGGCAGCACGTGGATCCTTCAAGGGCACAGTCAGGGTGGGGTCTGCTGGCTCAGCAGGAGCAGCCTCAGAAGATACTGCCCTGCAGCCAAACGCTGGTAGTCATCACGCGCTCTTAGTGTTCCCTGCCTGCAAATGTAAAAAGTAAAATGAATTCGTGACAGCAGCTTAAATATAGGTGTTTCCCTTGTGCGTGAGACAGGTGAAACACGCAGTTACCATCGCTCAGCTGAAGGGCGGTGACTGCTGAAGCCGTAGCAATACAGCAGCATCTGATCAGGTGGCCATTCCCTACACGCAGCATCTCCCAAAGCAGGTGCTAACGTTTCTGGAGCTGTTCTGCTGGCTTATGTCTTTGTATGGATGTTTCGCACCACATCCATTTTGTAAACACAATCCAGGTCTATACCCGAGGCCGCATAGCTCTCTGTTTAATCCAAGGTGGCTCAACACAGCCTACAGAAGCTAAGGTCTAGGAAAGCCCTGCACAACTGCTGTGTTTTGCATATTCACGGAGCAGTGAGAGATCGGAGCTTGGAGCTTGTCCGGAGCCAAGGTGGACCCAGGGCTGCAGCAGCTGGATTGAAATAGTTAGGGAACTATTGAAAGGCTCAGCAACACTGGACAGAGTGGTTTGGCTCCTTGTAAAGATAGAGGCCAGAAGGAAACTTCAGATCCTCCTCCAGATTCAGATTTTTCCAGAACTCAAGCATGCTTAGATCTGAAGGTCTGGCTTGGCCTTTTCTCTGCTGCTAACAGCATTCAGTGTGAAACGTACAGCATGCCGGAGAGTGCTAATGCCTTGCAGACCTGGCTTGTATCATTCCACAGTGTTATTTATACAAAACTATTTAAAAACACAGGGCAAAACTTGTAGAAGTGTCTATATAGAAGATTGATTTTATCTAATTTTATCCACCTACAAGGTGCATGCCTTACACTAGACACTCAACTTAGAGATGACTGAAGTCTTCAAGGCTCCTTTGCAGTCCAAGGGCAAAGACAAGCCTCTGTAGCAGGTAATGTGTCTCTCCTACCCTGGACACTCATCATCGGAAGAGAAACATCACCTTCTGGTCATGTGTCCCTCTCCACCAGCCACACAGGCAGCTCTGAGAAGCTGCTTCAGCTAAACACTTGGCTGTTAGCTGGGTAGATTAGGTAAGATTAATCTTGTTTGTATGACTAAGAAACCTAATTCCCATTTTCAGTAGTGACTTAGGCACCCCCACCAGGTTGTTAGATTCATCAGGGACCTAAAAATACTGATAATGAATTGCAGGCTGTTACAGTAAGGGATGCCAGGCCGTTCAGTAGACTTTAGGCTCATTAGTCACGTAGCTGCCCGCATACTTTTGAAGAAGTTTCTTCCCTCTTTGGAGTCCCATGTCTAAGAAGCCTTGCACGCAAGCCTGCATGCAGCTTCTCTATCCGAGGCAAGATGTAGGCTCTTTGGGGCAGAGCTTTTGCTGAGCAATGCAGGACACATCATCTCCCAGGTCTGGATGTTGAACACCACCATGATACCAAGAACAGAAAAGAAAGAACAAGCCTGGCAGATGCTAATGAAGACCTCAGTGTTGTGCATTTGTGACTTCCTTTTAAGTTACACCTTCCCTTCTCTGTACACATCTGAGGAACTTCAGGCTTGGCTGGGAGCAGGCAGGATCCTGCCTCTAGACCTGTCTCTTGTTCTTCATGTCTGCTCCAGCAGGAGCACAGGAGATACTCCTCTCTCCACCTTGTGTCCTTCTAAGGAGAAGGAATTGGGCTAAAACCAAGCAAATCATGGGGAAAGCTGACAAGAAGCTTTCATGAAGTTCCTCACCCTCCGCAGGACAAACAGCAGTGTCCTTGTCAGAAATGAGCCCAAAATGCATAGAAGGCAGCAAACTGGGCAATTGCCGCAGCGGTGCCTCATGCCGTACAACAGCTCCTAATACCTGGCCTCGTTAGCACCAAAGACCACACGCTCTGAGGCAGATCATCTGCCTTTCGTTAGGTCTGGAATTATGCTGAGAGTGTCTCATTAGATCTCCAGCGCTGCCAGACAAACCCGGTGGGCCCGCTCAGTGCAGCAGCAAAAGTGTCCTCTCCATCTGTATTACTACTGCACAAGCCAGCGTAGCTGTATGAAATCCAAGGTGGCCTGACAGTAGTTTCCTCTGTCAGCAAAATCCCAAGGAAAAAAAAAAAGAAAAAGAAAATAAGCAAAAAGCTGCAGGGGGAGCAAGCATAGCAACAAGCTAGATAATCAGCTGCAATTCAAAGCAGGGAGGATATCTGTTTATTCCCCTGATTTACCCGCTGCATCTCAGAGCTTTCTGCTTTGCAACTTCCATCCTGATGCTCAGCAAGTAAATAAATACTCCCAGAAATGAACTGCAAAAATTAGTCACCGCTAAACGTTCTTGTTTTCTGTGAGCTCTTTTCAATCACCCCAGCAAAGCTGAAATTATCTTTATTAAGATAATTGCCTCACTGTAGACAATTTAGTCTGTCGTCTGCAAAATGAAGAATGACCAAAGGAGCTGAATCTGCTCCATGCCGCATCCCTGCACCAGGGTGGGAGCCCAACGCGCTCGCTGCATGCCGAGAGCGAGCCCTCCCTGCTGCGTAGCTGCCCAAAAAGGCTGACGATGTCCCTTCAGAGGCTGCCTTCAGCACTCCCCCGCTGCTCCCTTTCCACAGCCCTCCAGCCCCGAAGGAAATATTAAGTGTGAAATATTACAAACCAAAGAAAATCTCACTTTAAAGGTGACACATTCAGGAAAAGGAATAAAAATAATAATCGAGGGGCACAGCTAGGAAGATGGCTTTGAAGGGCTGGCGATGCGCTTGTTAATAGCGAACATTTCTACCTCTCCGTCGGAGCAGGGAGGGATGGAGCAGCCGGAAGGACAGCGCTGAGTTGAAGAGTAACAGCCAGAGCACTTTATGCTTGAAACAAGGCTTGGCAAAACTTTGGGAAATCAAGGCTTTTGTCAGAATTTGCTATTTTTGTCACTGTTGTTGCTGGGCATTTGGAGACAAAACAATAGAGGCTGGGGGGAGAGGGACTGCTGTAATTTAGCCCAAGGACCTATGTCCTCTCCGAGGCTCAGAGGAATGGATGACCTGCAGATACTGCTTGTTGGCTTGTACACTGTGTAACATACCGTCCACTGCTTCCCATTTCCTCTCTGCCTTTTGTTTATTTTTTTTTTTTTAGGCAGGCTCCCTAGGCTCTGGTTTTCAAAGATTTTCACTCTGTTGGATCTTTTCTCTCTGCTCTGAAGAGCTGTATTATACTGAGAAGGAGCCAAACATGCACAAGCTGACTGTGGTATCTGGAGCAAACTGGAAATCCTCCCATCCTGACTTGCCACTTTCAGGTGTCTGCTCCTTGGACCTGGTCTGCTCCTTGCACTGGCTTATGCTGCATCCATCATGTAGGCAGAGCAGTTTGCACCATCGTCCCCAAACCCACTGCAGCCACAACAAGGCAGGGTTGTTTAAATAGTTTGAAGATCTGGTGTTTGCCACCCTGATGGCCTAAAACGAGGTGGGTACCAAGTGGCTGCGCTCAGCATGAGCCTAGTGTCTCCTCTGACTGCTTCAGCTGAAGCTGCACAAGGGCTGTGGACAGTGGCATTGCTCAAAAAATCCTAATGTTTCACACTTGCAGATCAACAAGCTCCGATCTGCAAGGATGAGGTGGGAATGGGTTCACCTGGTGACATCGGTCCTTTCTTCTGCCTTAATGCCTAAGGACACTGATTAGGAGCAGGCAGCACTGAACAAGGAGGCACTGAGCTCCTGCAGACCCCGAGTTAAAAATAAGGGGAACCAAGAGATCTCGCTGCAATGTGCATCTACTGCTTCCAGACCGTCTCCTCTGCTGGCTCAGCACTCCCTGCAGGAACTGCTCATCATTAAACAGAAATGAATAACTAGTCCTTTCTTTTTTCTTTCTTTCTTTTTTAATCCATTGCACAAGCACGGTCTGGAGAACATTTTCTGCAGCTGCCTGTGTGTCGCCCATCTATTTTCCTGGGGCCCTGGAAACAATGGAGCCTGGTATTTGCTGTTAGAGGCTGAGGTGCAGCTCTGCCACGCCATCTGTTCGGGGCGGTGGGACAGTCATGCTCTCCTCCTCCCGCCCAGCACTCGAAAACGGAGCCAGACAAGGCAGCCGCGAGCACCCTGCAGTGGACAGGGGGTCAAGGGCTCCTTCCAGACCCCCACGTAAGGGGGAAGGTGACCCACGGGAACCTCCTGTCTCCTGGGAAGCCACGGTAGATGACCGGGTGTTGGCCAGGGCTCAATGACACCCACCAGAGGCTGGTCTCCAAGGCTCAGATGGTCGACACAAATGATTCATCAGGGAGCTAATAAAATAATCGATGCTGGGGAGAACGCCCTCAAGTAATTGATAACTGGGGTCCTCCAAGTAACAGCTGGCTCTGACAAGTAATAATCATCTGGCCAAGAGAAAATTGCCGCAGTGCAGATCACTGTCAAAGATGTCTGCTGCATGTGATAGATATCACCGGTGCGTCTCTCTCCATCTCCTGCTTCACCAACATGGAGTGAATCCACTCTATTGGAAACCCCCTGCCTGCTCCCCAATTACATCTACTGCAACTAGATAATTTTAGAGATTGCTCCCCAGCCACTACCTACCCTAAGCTTTGCAAACAAAAGTAATGATCACTGCTCCTTGTTTTATTACGGGTCTGCTGAGCTCAGAGACCTCAAAATGCCACCTTGCAAATATTAATCATGATGCTTCACGTTTGCCTCTGGTGTCAAGGAAACGTTCGCAACCATTTTCAGCTAATCATAAAAACAGAGGCTGTTCCTCACTATTGTTCTCATAAAAAGTCCTCAGAAAAAGTTGGCTAGGTCATGTGCTACATTCATTGCAAATGTTGTCTTTAATTTATTTTTAAAAAGCATAACCACTCACTCATATTTTTGTACCCACTATAAATCAACTCTGTTTGAAAACTAGACAAAAAACATCACATTGGTTTAGCCTGTGGGCTTTTCTTTTGTTTATCCACAGGTCTAGATAAACCATTGACTGCAACGAAGGTTAAACACAACAAAGCAGAGCAAAGTCATTCACCTGTTTAAATTAATTGCCATGAATTCTGTTTGTGGCTCCCACAGCTGCAGGGCACTCCTGCACAGTAACCTTCAGTCTGTGCACTGCACCTGCCCCTATATCAAACACCCTGGGCAACCCCGACCCCAGCGATTTAACCCAAATTCAGAGGGCAAAGGGGCAATTTCACCTTCAGTTGAAACATCTGGAATGCATCAAGCTGCCAGCAGTCCCCTCGCACTCAGCCCAAAGTGCTATATGTGATCATGTAGTTAGGGCCCAGTTCAACAAAAGCACCTAAACCTGAGCCTGATTTTAAGTTAACTTTGTGCCAAGGATTGTGCTGAGTAGGGGTGGGTGCTCACGTGCCCTGCTAATAGAAACCATGTGAGTGCAGACAGACAGAGAAACCTGTGACTTGCTTATTTTTCTAGCCCCTTGTCAATCATGTGTTTCTCTCTCTGCAAATTCCCCAGTGACAAACCCAGCACCCAAAACACACCTATCCTCCACAGTCATTTATGGTGCTAAGGCTTGAAATTGGTACTTGGTAAATCTCCTTTGCAAGGGAGCTGGGTCAGCACTGCCAATATTATAATACAGCCTAATCATTTATCAGCTCTCCCCTTCACACCATTATTCCTCGTCTAACAGCTCCGGCTTTTGGTGCTGAATACTAATGTCATGGGCTCATCAGTATGCTGGAGGGCTGCATGTGCATCTCAGCCACGCACACTGATAGCATGAAATCCATGGAGGGCATAATGAAAATTCACACGCAGCTCCATAATACCATCAGCATACTTCAGAGCCTCTTACCTATCACTGACATAAAGAGCTGGCCCCAGATGTCCCATGGATTTGGCCCTGCCACACTCATCACCACAGACACAGACAAGTCTCCTTATGAAACACAAGTGAGCTGCCCAGGAAAAAAAAGGTCCTTTCCAGGCTGGCTGTACCTTTCCCATTTTTTGTGCAAAACTTTCATTTACACAGCTTGTCCTGCTATCACACTGAAAGCATGACCTTCAGCAAAAAATGTTTTGTTCTTCTTAAGAAACCTAGCAAGCCCTTGAAAGCACAGAAAACCATGCACGGATCTGCAGGAGATCAGCAGCCCTGTGGGGTGTGGGACAAAGCAAGGCAGGAACCACCTCGTCTGAACCAGTGGGGTCCACCACTCGCTCCTCCAAGAATGGCATTTGTCTGAATTTTGTATTTTTATTACTGTATTTCCATTCCCTGTGGCATCTCCCTGGCCAGGCAAAAGGTCCATGCTGTGGTTGGGGCAGAAGCCCTGCAAGTGTCACCTCCACCCAAGAGCAATGGGGCTGGTGGGCATCTTCCCTCCGCTGCATTTCTGGGTTTGCTCCATAACACTGAGTACTGACACAGCATCTCTGATGCAAATGGCAAGCTGATGTCTGCCAGATCCTGTTAGAGGGGTAGATCCTGACTACATGGAGAAGCTATCAAAATCGAACCCAACCTGCCCATTCTTAACCAGTAAGCGGCGAACCTGGCTTGGTGTGGAAAGACAGCCTCGGGTCTGTAAGGAAGGACACCTACGAATCACGTCCTGTTTCTCTTCAGGCAGATGCACCAGTCTTAACCCCATCCATCCCCCTGATTCATGTGCTTGCATGACTCAGGGCTCTCATCATGATTATATTACAGGAACAATGGAGAGGAGAGCAAAACTCCATGATCTCAGGCACCGAGTAACCACAGAGGGACAGATGATTCCTTCCCCAAAGCACTTACAGTATGGCTGGGCAAGAGAGAAAAGCTAGGATGGAAACAAAGAGGGAAAAGATATATCTAAAATCATCCAGCAAGGTAGCGGCTGAGAGCAGATCCAGCTCCCAACCCTGGGCTCAGCACCCTGCTGACCTGCACGTGCCACCTCTTGTTTCAGGGGCATTCAGAAAAGAAACCAAATGTAACACAGAAATAAAACACATGAGGCTAGTTAGCCATCTCCTTATTATATCTCTCTGTACTAAGTGTCTGCTCCAGCATCGGGGCTCTCTCTTTTCATCCACGCATACAATATACCCACTGTTATCCCCTCTGACTCCGGAGTCGCATGACCCAACCATGAAAAAATGGTTCTGATTCATTTACATTAAAGATGTGGATATTTTAAGAGGCATAGAAGACCTTCTCTCGTGATTGTTAAACGTCCACAGTGAAGCACACAGAGCATAAGCCACTGGGTCATGAAATGTAGCATTTCTTTCATTCTTATCTCCTTTCTCCAGCTTGCCAGAACACTGCAAGCTATCATATTGATATATAAGCAGCAAAATCTCCCTCCCAGAATGGAAAAAAAAAAAAATCACCTTTAAACAACATTGGCTTTTGCCAGTGAAACGCACAGCTACAACTGCAGGAAGCACGACACAGGTTATTACAAATATTAAATACGAGCAACCAAAGGATAACAAGAAAGTGCAGCTGTGAGCATCATCTCGATAATTTGCGGCAAGCTGTGTGGTGCCGTAAGGAAGGGAACATAGCTGGCACATGGATGCACAGATCTGAGTTTTCCAGGCAAGCCGAGTTGAAATCAAATAGGATGGAGAAAACAAGTTATTCTGCAACCAGACTTCAGACTCAGTTCCTCAATTAGCTTTCTGATGAAGCATTGCCTTTACTTTGAACCCACTCCTGGGGGAACCGGCATACAGCTGATGTATCCTATGTGCAGACCACTCTCTCGTGCTGGAAATACTTACTTACAAGCAAGGCAGATCAGTGGAAGAAAATGATGGTCTCAGCCTCCCACTCCCAGCCCTGCCAGCTCACCTCTGCCTCCCGCTCATTGTGCAAAGCCTCTGGCCCCACTTTTCTTGCACTATGCCTGAGCAGCTGGCAAAGGCTTCACTGCCACAAGTGCTGTCTGGGTCAAGGGATTGCTCCCCTCAAACCCACACACACGTCCCACAGACCTTGGAGAAAACAGGCATCTGGTCTTGAAAGTCAACAGCAGGCACTAAAAAGACCTTCAGGAAGGGTGTCCAGCTGACAGCAGAACCGGCGGCTGCGGGAGGCACAACAAATCACACAGTCCCCAGGCTGGGACATAAAGGACCTCAGGGACCCATTATTGAGACCTAATAATATAATATCCATGCATGGAGTGATCAGTCGTGTTCTGCCAGCCATCATGCACTGCAGTCTATCTTTATAAATTAGCCTCTATTTCCCCTTTTGTAAGGGAAGAGGAGGAGGAGGAGAGTCTCTAGCCCATTCCCACATCTTAGAGAAGAAATCCTATATTATTAATATGGTCATCCGTCACGCTGCCTGCTTTGTAAGAAATGCACTCCTTTTAACACAGAAATCAATCCTTTCCTATGGAAAGGAAACAAATGTAATCACTACTAAGTATCGCTAGTTCTTCTTGGCTTTTGTATCTGGGGCCCTGAACATCTTGATATTCTTCATGGATTTTCAGTGCTGACCAAAAGTTGAACTCACTGCAAGTGAAATTTCTGGAGGAAGCTGGGAGTGTCCCATCTGAAAGCTATAAAGAACTCCATGAAAAACAACAGAAAACACTCATACGTCTGTAACAGATTTATTTCTTGGATTAAGGAAGTCTTCCCTAAAGTTGCATTTTATGTCCCAAACTCAGGAAAGCATCCCTAATCAGAATATCACTCAAACACATGATTCATTTTAAAGGAGACATGCCAAATACACGATCTGTTGGCCAGCTCCAACCTGCACAATATATTCACCATGCGCTATGTGTCATATTCTCCAGAACTATATTTTCATTCCATAAACTATTTTTCTTGCATTCCTGACGGCAAAGACCAGCAACCTGGTGCAACCAGCACAGCAGCATCTGTCTGGCTGTCTGGGCAACCAGCAGCAATGATGCTGAGGGGCAAATACCGTGGAACCCCTCCTTTCAGATGGAAGTCAGAAGTCATCCTTCCCATCCCACACAGTGAACATGGGTCAGTACTTCCAGACTTCTGCTTTGTCCCCCCATGGTTCCTCTGGATCTCAAAGGGGGATCTCACTCCTACCAGCCTCTCTGGGCTTGCCAGAGAGTGTTCTGCTCACTGCGAACACCCCAGTCCATGCACTGTGATCGCAGGCGGATTTGGCTGCAAATTCTCTGTCTGCAGCATAGCTCAAATGTCTTTGCTAAACGAAGACCCCCAAAAAAGAGGAGAGGAATTTAACCAGCTGTCTAAAGAAAGAACCCACCAACATCAAAACCCAGGAAGCTGCCTTTTAGCCACTGAGACAATCTCGCTGATAGACTTGATTTTTCTCACCCCAGCCGGGAGTAATGTTTTCTTTCTTTTTTTTTTCTTTTCCATTTGCTGAATGTGTTCATTCTACAGAGGTTTTTTTTTAAAAAAAAAAGAAAGACAACAGACGTTCATAGCTCCCAGCTGTCAAAAGCCACAAAATGCCTGAGGCTGTCTGTCTTCTTGCAAATGCTGAAGCCATTTTCCTGTAGTGTATGTTCTCATTAATCAAGTTGCAGACTCAACTCAGTCTATGTCATTGCCCAGAAGCCAAGAGAGAGACTTTAGGGTCAGTAATGTAATGCAGCATCGCCAAACCTACCATGGCATTGTCGGATGCAAACATGTCAGCTGGGCTCTTCCACTGAAGTCAGTAGGAGGTTTTTATTTTAATGTGGCTCAATTCAAAGTCAGGATCAATGACTCACTCTCTTACAGCTACCTGAAAGGAGGTTGTAGCAAGGTGGGTGTCAGTCTCTTTTCCCAGGCAACAAGTGATAGGACGAGAGGAAACCGCCTCAAGTTGTGCCAGGGGAGTTTTAGATTGGATATTAGGAAAAATTTCTTCACAGAAAGGGTTGTCAAGCATTGGAACAGGCTGCCCAGGGAAGTGGTTGAGTCACCATCCCTGGAGGTATTTAAATGATGTGTAGATGTGGTACTTAGGGCATGGTTTAGTGGTGGACATGGTAGTGTTAGGTTAACGGTTGGACTTGATTTTAAAGGTCTTTTCCAACCTGAACGATTCTATGATTCTATGGTTTTATGCCTGAGGAACAGAGGTAATATCTACAGATAGGAGGACTGTTTCTTTGAACATCATCACTAGAAAAAAGCATAGCCCCAGACCCATCAAAATTAAATAGTTCTGGTGGGTTGACTTAACTCCATCCCAGCAAGACCTAATACAGTAGCATTTAATTTCCGCTGAACCACTAGATGTGGGCCTGGCTGGTGACTGGTGGTGTCCCCCAGGCTCCTGTTGCTGAAGTCCAGAGAGCAAACAGGGTTCTGGGATGTGGATATTTGTGGGGTGCCAAGAGGGGGAACAGCCCACTCACCATTTGCTGCTGGAAAAAAATATCCGTGCCTGGAGTTCTCACTTCAAAAAAAAGGTTTAAAAGCTGCAAATGCTTCAGGGAAGAGCTCTAATAAAGGGGGAGAGCTGGTCTTGAGTGAGAGGTTAGAAAGTCAATCTGCTCAGCTAATGCAACAGAAAGTTCAAAGGTGCCGACATTGAGGCCTGTTAAGTATTGCAAGAAGATACATTTTCCAGTACCGGAGCCTTTCCCGACTGACAGAGGCAGAATGACATCACACGGCTGCAGGTTTGGGCTGAAGACATTCAAAATGGAAATCCAGAGCTACAGAAATTGAACAGTTGCAATCATGAAGAAGTGGAACGGCCTCACTGGGGCTGGGCAGAGGTGGTGCAGCTCTGGCACGTGCCGTGCCCGCAAAACGCTCTCATCTTGCTTGCGGCCATGGGGATTGAACAAGTTAAAACTGAGGCCAGCGAAGGGCAAGCAGTGACATGACCTGCTGTTCACTGCCAGCTCAGCAACATCACCCACGGGCCCAACCCAGCCAATATGGGCTGAAGCAATTGGACGTAATTGCCTGTTCTTGACATTCTTACCTCCAGAGAAGCCACAAAAGGGCCTCCCATGTCTCCAGCAATGGTGGAAGACCTGGCCCTCACATGGGAGCCTGCAGGCTGCTCACAAGGGTCCTCTCAGCCAACATGAAGGATTACCTTTGCTCTGGTAATGAAGTATTTCATGTCTTGCGCTTCTCTCCTTTAAGTCAGGTGGAGGGTCAAGGCAGGATGGCTTCACCATGAAGCATTAGTCACATGTCAATGTTCAATTAACAGCTGTGAAAATGTCCATCAGGAGTCCAGTTGCAGCCAAGCAATGTGAGGGTCACCACAGGAAGACAAGCAACAGCAAAGGGAAGAAGCAAGAAATATGAGCAGAGTCATGCACGTGCCCCTGAGAGAAAAACAAGACCTTTCTCCATCTCATTTCATTCACAAAGATGGTTCTGCTTAGAAGATTTGTATCTTATCTCATCATTCAGGTCATCTTTTAACTGCTAATAATTTTAATTTCAGCAGGCACTTAATGTGCTAATCAAAACTGATAGCTCTCAGCAGGATGGAAAATCCCAAGCATGGATGTGATTATTTGGCTTCTAAAGAAAAACACTGGTATGTAAAGAAAAAAAAAAAAAACCAAACACATTTTTGTATAGGGATTATTACTGCTGTCTTCATTCCACATGCTGTTTTATACCCAGGGTTACCCAGGCACACCTTACTTCATCTGCTGCATCCCAGAGCAGCAGGAGGGACATAGCACAGGGCAAACGGTAATGGGAGCTCCCTGTTTCTTGTGCCATTAACCACAGCTCTTCTGCTTCTCAGAAGTTCATAGGCAGGCCAAAATCCCACATCTGCAACCCCAGTAGGTGCTCACAAGGACTGCACACCTATTCCCTTCAGGAGCAGGGCGTGACAGTGGGTGAGGGTAGAGATGTGGCCCAGAGGTTCAGGACAATGCAGGCACCTCGGGCACAAATTTCCTTTCCTTAGATTCCCATGCCAGCTCTGGGAGGGGGGACTCAGCTGAGGAGGTGCCCTCAGCGTGGGATGCAGTTCCCCTACCCCTGCCTTGCTGCAGGCTCCTGTGGGTGGGCTCACAACTAAGGAGAAGAGAAACTTCTCCTCCCCTTCCCCCGACTCAGGCTTGTAAAATACAGCCCCTTGGAGAGACCAGCATGATAATAAATCCTAACCTGCCTGGGTGACACATGGTTGTGTGATACGATCAGTCCTGGAGGGAGGCAGTCACTACCTGACAAAATTAAATTCACAGACCACAGTGGGTGGGCAGCGTGGGGAATCTCCCAAGCAATGGTTCAAGCTTTCCTCCAGCCCCTTCACACACAGTGGTGCCCCCTGAGCAGGCCAGTGTTTGACAGAGGAGGAGGCTGCAGCAAAGACTGCAACCAACTCGCCCAAAGCAAAGCAGCCTCTTCTCCAGCCAGGAGCAGACTTCAGGATTGATCCCAAGACCAAGGGTGGTATCTTTGCTCCTTTGTAGCCTGGACCTGCAGCATCCCCTGATCAGCAAAGTCTGGACTCCAGGAACTGCTCCATGACCACCCAGGATGGTTCAGATAAGAGAAGCACGGATAAAAGTAGTAAAATTTTTCCCAGATCCCAAGATAGCTCTTGCAGCAATGATGTCTCTGCACTGCTCTCCTCCCCAGTATCACCAGTCTCTGTTGATAGCCAGACCACTGTGCCAAGGCAGCTCACACCTGAAAGCCAAACAGCCTCAAGGTACTCAGGAGAAGGAGCATCCCAAAACCAGACAGCAGAACAAGACACCCTACAGCCAGTTCCACTCCAAACCACCCTGGATCCCAACAAACCCATGCAAACCCCATGCTGGAGGTGGCTCAGAAGATCCACAGGCTCAGTGCAGAGCCCAGGGCGTGCGCCTGTGCAAGGTCGACTGGAGCAGCACAGCTTGAGCAGTCAGGTCTGGTGGTCCAGGATGTGAAAACACCGAGCGGACAGCATTAGCCCAGGCAGGATTGACCTGGATAGTTCTCTGCCAAGCAGCACGTAGTTCAGCAGCACTGACCAGCTCGTTACAATGGTAAACACATAAAGGTATGAATTTGACCCTACAGCCAACCCCTTACACCCAGCGCATGGCTTCCCTTCCTGCTCATACTTGGCCTCAGGTCTGCTATGCAGCCATCCTTGGGAGGGTCCACCAGCACCCTCCGAGAGAGTTTTCATGGAGATATGCAGAGAAAAAATGGCTACTTCTGCAGCGGTTTCTTCTTCTCTGTCTACCTGCCAACAGCAAATTGGGAACTCAGTGCTGAGGCAGCAGTGCAAAAGGGCATCTGTGGTATAAGTGAGTTTTGAGATGCTCAGCTGGCAACCTCTTTGTGGAAATACTACAATTTCTTATCAGCCTGGGTCCTTTTGTGTTTTGTCTTTCAAATGAATCCGATTAACCTGCTTCCCTTTGTACTTAGTGCCTCTAATGCCAAAGAGCATCACCTGGAAGACACAGGCACAATAAATGCCATGGCAACTGCAAAGATATTTCCAAGAAATCCCAGCTGTGGCCCTCAGACTGCAAGTCCAGGAGACATTTCCCACATCATAATTTCTCTCTTTTGGTATCCTCCATTTCTGGGGTATTGACTAAGTGTGAAGCCTCCAGACTGAATTTCTGATTCGACCCCTTGAAAGAGCAAGAACCCGTCATTTCAATTTGTCTGGAAATGCTTGTACAGAAATGCTGATCATTGTGATTAATTGTCACATCTGCAGGAGCGTCCTGTTCAGGGAAAAATTAGACTCAGTTCTACATGGGTTATTTACGACCCAGCTGCTCCAGCCATTAAAATCACCCTGAATATCTGCTTTCCCTGCCACAGTTTGAACAAGCGGATTAGGCCCTGAAATCACAAGCCCCTGTGTTTTCCAACTCAGTACAGCTCATTGCAAAACAAAGGCCTCGCCTCAATAAATAGCGCTGTTAAGGGCACTCCTGCTGGAACAAGCTTTCTCTAGTAATGCTTTGACTCCGGAAAGAGTCTGTTCTGAACACTAAAGAAATCCATCAGAAGTAACCTTGGAATTTGTATGTTTATATCTGCATAGCTGTGGAAACACTGTGGGAGAGGGTTGTGTTTTTGTTTTGCGAGGCAAATAGAAAATCTATATTCTTTGTTATTCCAAGGCTTCCTTCCCCTCCTGTTTCAAGCAAAGGGCTCTCGCCCAGGCTGGTTTTTTTTTTTATAAACGTCTCCCCTGCCCCAGCATAGAGCAATCCAGTATTGAGCACATTCCTTGGCGTCCTCACCCCTAATTGCTCCCAGGCTGTTGCAACACTTCTCGTGTTCCCAGCTGGATGCAGCGACCCAAGGGTTGACTTGGCTTTGGAGGAGGCTGGGCTGACCCCCAGTCTTGCTGAATCCACACTTCTGGTGGGGTGTCTGGGAGACACGCAAGGAGCCTGGTTAAGAGATGAATCACCTGTTGCTTGGGATGAAATAGATTCTCTTCTCTACAGCTTGCAGGAGATATTGCTGAGATGACTGCAGCCTGCAAAGAGGCCGGAGAGCACAGTGCACAGCATCTGCCAAGGCATGTCTCTGGTTGGATCCTCATGCAAACAAGTGCCCCAAAACTATCCACAGGAATAACCTAGCTTAGCTTTTTCATTTTCACTGCTTCCCTCTTTTCTCCTCACTGCTCCTGCTCTTGTCCCCACCTCCTTTGCACCACTGCTGGGAGGGCTCCCTGCTGCCTCCTTCTACCTGATTTCCTTTCACACCTGCAGCCCAGCCTCAAAGGGGTGAAGCCTGAGATGCACTGACCGAGCTGTTCTGCCCAACAAGTCACCACACTGCCCCACCACCAAAAAGATCTCTTCCCAGCAGAACAAGTCTCCTTTGCTTCTGTGCTTTCTCCCTCCTTCCCAGTCCACTGAGGAGAGTCAGGACCCCTGCAACAGCAGCAGACAGAGACTCCGTCCTGCTGCCAACACAAGCATTCGAGTAACCTCCTTCCTGGCACAGAAAAACCTCAGGCCAAACCTCTGCAGGGCAGTGATCAGCTCACAGACACCCATGCCACAAACCCCTCACAAAACCCTATTGCAAACTACCTACTGCTTACATGGCATCAAAATTTCTTTCCCAAGTACCTGCACGGCACCAAGCATGCCAATCCCAGCTGGAGCCTCGAGTGCCACTGTAATGTTAATAACAGGCACAACCTATTAGCACAACCCAGCTATTGCATATTGCCGCACACACGAGCTTGCCTTTAATGATGTCTGCATCCCCACAAGCTGTTATTCCCTGCAGCAACCCCAGTGAACAGAGTAACCTGGGGCAGTACAAAGTGCTAGTCTAAGGTAGGGTTAAGTAGCTGATGATTAACTATCACCACCATAATCGAAACCCACGCACGCAGTGCCAGATGTATTCAGCATCCTGCAAACAAAGGCTCCAGGCCAGCAGTTAGTGACGTGCGAGCCAAAGGGTTTTCCCAGAACTAGGCTGAGCCTGGCATAAGGCTTGGGAAAGGAACTGCTCCTTGTGGCAGGACTACCCTCCAAGCGAGTGCATGGGACACCACCAGAAAAGAGTCATGGGACTGGCGTTGTTCTCTGTCAGTAATGCAGCAGCAGAGGCTCCCTGCTGCAAAAACACCCAAGCAAGTTGTGGGGAGGAGACATTGCTCCATCAAAGGGGATTTTCCAGACCATCTGTCGTAGCCACACTGTCAGCCTCACCTGCAAAGGAGGCAGGCCCCAGGACTGGAGGCTTCCCATTGCTGTTGTGTTCGTTACGAAGAAAAGTGCTGTTAAGTGGTGGTTAGTGATCAGCTGGGATGCGAGGGGCTGCCCAGGGAAATCGGCTTTCCTGTGATGCAGGGGTGAGACCGCACTGGGAACTCTGGATTCCCAGCATTGCCACTTTGCACAAATCCCTTTGTGGTCAGATACCAGACCACGGTGCTCACGAGGAACATTTATAGCCACAAGCTTTGCACATGGCTTCTGCCCCTGGTTGCAGCATGGGTAAGGAAAGGAGTAACCCTGGGAGCAATCTGCAGTTTTCCCTGGGAGCAATCTGCAGTTTTCCCTGGGAGAAATCTGCAGTTTTTCAGGTGCAACAGAGGCAGAGGAGACCCCCATGCCCATGCTGGATGTTATCGTTGGCCTCCTGCTACCGATACAGCACATACTCTGACACTTCTGCATTTAATGGGAATGAGTGTGTGCCAAGATGCAGATGGGTGTTGCTGATTTCATCCATGCAACGTGTAGAGCCGTGGCATTACGCTGCTGGTCTGTAAGGCTGCCGGACACCTCCAAGTCACAAACCCTGTTTTCATGTGCCCTGGATAGTGCTCCCTGCACACATGGCATCTCCTTGGGGCAGGAATGAAAACTGTTGGCTATTGCAGACAATGATTCACCTCCTTCATACCCAGGATTGGAAAAACTGCCTGATTTAACCCGCCCTAAAGCACTCTGATGGCCTTTTCTTTGGCTTTCCCTGCTGCAGGAAGCAAGGGGTGGGAAATGAGTGAGTCTCTGTAGCAGAAATGAGCCTTCTGCCCAAATTTGATGAGGGTTTTTTTGCCCTTTTTAACTCTGCTCAGGAAAGCATAAGCATATGGAGGAAAGGAAAAGCTGGATTTGGGTAGGATGCAATGGCAGGACCAGGCAGGGAAACCGTGACTGGGAGACAGGTCACCCCAGGCAGACCTAGGGGAAAAGCATGGGCAGGAAGAGGAAACTAGGGCTGTCCAAGCAAAGTAACTTCTGGTATTCCCCAACTTTGCAGTGCTTGGCTTGGCAAGCGTGACCTCTTGTGTGCAAGACCCTCCAAAATGGAGGGTACAGGAGTTGTTTTGATGGGAGATGTTTGGAGCAAGGCACCAGGGTGGGGATCAGGAGTCAGCCAAATCACATAAATCAGTGGGACTTCAGAGCCTGATCTCAAGGCTTTTGGGGGTACTTAAGTGTCATTGCAGATCTGGGACCCTCTGCTTCAGACCCCTTGCACAGTTCAAGGCCAGCAGCATTTTCTTGACGCATAATAAATTGATTAATTCTTGCCAGGAGTAGAGATAATATGCTATTGACGTCCTTAGGTATGGGTACCTTCATGGACATTTACCATACACCCTCCTTTCTGCATTAAAAAAAAACAAAACCAAAACACTTATGGAAAAACTCTTGCAGAGCAATAAGACCAGCTCCCTAAACACCGCATCCCTTTGCAATCATGCACTTCCTCCCCCTTCACAGCTTCAGTTTGTAAACTATTTGAATTCTGATGGTTTTTAAATAGCTCCCAATGAGGATTTTACATCCAGGGAATGGCAGAGAAAAAAAAAAAAAAATCTGTGGGCTGGAGATTTATGTAAACATAAATTCCCTGCAACAGCAAGTTCCTCACTGCATGTCGCTCCTTTTACACAAACACACCATCAGATAAAGGGTGGTACGTGATTCATTCACTGCCCTCTGATGTGGTGGAGCTCTTGAATGAGACGTTTAAACTATCCTGCTTTACTATGCTGCTTAAAATCAGATAGGACTTACGGGCTGAGGTGGCGTGGCAAAAGGCAGGCTGAGTTTCTAGCAGACACAGAGTTGTGCAAAATGGATTCTTCTGTGGGTGCTAAAAACTCTCGGGGGTGGGGCTAGAAAAGAGGTTTTGTTTAGCTGCACCGAGCTGTTGGTGTGTGGAAACTAGGAAGTCATATTTATATCTGCTGGCCTGCTCTGGAAGCTGTTACAGGCTCAACATTCCTTGCCAGTGGATGCTTTATCTTTCCTTGCTTGTGCTAGAAATATCATGGGACCACAATGATGGCAGACTGCTAGATAGTACCATCATTATTAGACCAAAATAGACGGGTCCTGTCACTCAATAGTGGTGCTGATGCTGCTAAGTTTTCAGTTGCATTTGCTGCTTCTTTCCAGGAAATGGGCCAAAGCTGGTAAAATTGCTAAGCATTTTGGGAGAGAGCTGTGGGCACACGTGCTTCATGGAGGGCTGGGGTGAGCCCACACAGCTCTCTGAGTCCTGAGATAAAAAGCACTTAGGTGGTGGAGACCCAGGACTCTCTGCAAGAAAGTCTGGTAGCCCCATTCCTCAGAGGGGAAACTAAAGCCCTGGTAGAGTTGCTTCCAGTCCCATAAGAGGCTTACAGTGGGGCTTCAGCCCTGACTGCAGATACCACCCAACTGACCACACTGGCTGTGGAGCACCAAGGATTGCGCTGCTATACCCAGAAGAAGAATTTAACCTCCAAATCCCCAGCCTCTGTCTCCTTGCCACAGTCTGCCTAGCCACGGTGGTTACTCATATATGAAACGGGGGGGGTTTCAAGCTGGAGCCCAGAATCCTGTTTAGTCCCCTAAGCCTGTGTAGGAAACGTGGGCAAATGCCTGGTTCCTCCTTCACACTACTGGCAGCCCCATTACGGGTGCACCAGGGAGCTCTTCTCACATTAAGAGATCTCACTCTCCATTAGTTCTCCAAGTGATAAAACACTAGGGTAGGACTTGTGCAGAGAGAGGAAACCCTGGCCCCTGGTCTGCCCTCAGTAAAATTCCTTCCTCCTCCCCAAAACCCAGCCCAGATCTTCTGGCCACAGATACCGTCTGGCACCAACTCTGGCCCCCCTCTCTGCCTGTATTTCAGAAAAAATTGGGTGAAAGCAACCTCCAAGCACAGGTCTGAGGATTTTTGGTGGGGTTGGTGGGCAGGTTTGCTCTGAAGAGCAGGCTGAGATCAGTGCACAGGGCAGATGAACCTTCCTACCTTCCTCTGAACGTGGAGGATCATCCCCCTTGACAAGAGGCAGCGCATCCTTGGTCAGCACTCCAAGCAATGACGGGGATGAGGTCAGTAGCAGAGCAAAACTGTGCTCTGCAGCAGCCACCAAATGCAGTTGCCAAGGGAGCTGAAAACCAGATATTTCAGAAGAAAAAAAACAGGGTTTAGATGGTCCTGAGTCCTGGCACTGCCTCCGCAGGCCATCCACTGAGAGCTCCCTCTCCTTTGCTATGGAACGTGTTATTCCCAGTTACTCCCCAAGGACCAGACAGGAAATTCCCCTGTTTGAACACAACAGTCCCTGGTTTGCGTAGGGTGTCCTGCAACCTTGGAGTTTCCCTACAGAAGCCTGCCCCGTTTTGCTCCTGCATTTGCTTTGCATTTAGCAGGAACAACCAGTTTAGTGTTTGAATGAATGATCAGTGTTAATTAGTAGCATTCAAAATTAAAATAAAGGTCAAAAGAGGGTAGGCATTATCAAAGAGCCTTGTTTGCTCAAAGGAAACATTAATGACACTTGTTCAGTGCTTCAAGATAAACTCGTTCAGGCACCAAGTTAATGAAGAAATAAATCCTCCTCTCCATGGAACGTCACTACTCCTCAAACACAAACCACATGTCTTTCATCTCAAGGTGTGCCTGCCCTATCTCTCATCTCTCCTCGCTGTTTCATTTCTCCTCACTCTAGAGATGCCAGTTCCCTTCCCTGAGCAGCTGCAAGATGGGCACATCACCAGCTCATTGGGCTTGGGCTGACAGATTCTTGCTGCAGAGACATCTACAAAAGGCTCCCACTGCCTTCTTCCACCTCTTGTTTGCCATGAAGTGAAGGACAAGGGGTTATCGCAGGACTTGCGTGCACAGGGAGTACGAGACGGGTGCTTTCAGGACCTCAGACTTCTCCAGCTGATCCAGACAAGCATGAGCTCCTCTGCCTCTACCCTAAACTGAACTGATGCTCCTGGTTTTGCACCTGATGGGGTAGATGCACCACCAGATCGCAAGCTCCCTTGGGCAGGTCCACTTTCCTGCCCCGTGTCTGTGCAGCCCCTGGTGCAGCGGGGCCCAGCCGAGGCTCCCGGCCACAGAGGACACGTAGGTCCAGACCCTTCCCAGCTGCCTGCACATGATCTGCTGGCACAGAATAAGCCAGAAGCAAATTAACCGAAGCACTCACCTAAGAGCTGGGTCACCTTCTGCAGGTGCTTCACTCCATTGACAACAGAGGGAGCCCGAGGATATCTGTGCTCCAGAGTCAGGCACCTCAGGCAAATTTAGGGTGGGATGAATCCAAATATTAATACATTCAGAAGCCAACAGTAGCAGCATTCAAATATATTTTTATATACACAGAAAGAGGGAGGGAAAGTGCGTGCGCACCCTTTGGCTTCTCCATGACCCCCCAAATGCCATAAATCACTTTCAGCAGGAGAGCAAGATGCAGCAAGATTTGCCTCCTGCCCCGGCTTCCACGCTGCCATAATTACGGCAAACCCTGCCCTGCCATCGGCAGCGCAGCGAAGAGGCTGTGGAACCGGTGGGAGGAAACCAGGGTGCAGGAGCTGGGGGCTTTCAGGCTGCACCGTGGCTCCTGCGCCAAGAATGCAGCGCTCCAGCTCAGCTGCTAAAACCACTGAAGGTCGAGGAAGATGATATTTCCATCTTTTGGAAACTAAATACTGGGAACACGCCTACACAGTCTTTGTCATAATCTCCCGAATTCAGTTAGAAGTAGAGAACAGGCAGAGGTCAAACTTTTCCTGGCTTAATAGAAACGCTATCAAAATTTAACCTCTTCCCTGCTGGCAGTGCACAGATCTCCCATTCCCAACAAAAACAGGGCTGCAGCATTCACGTGCATGATGAACACATGCTTGTCCTTGCAGCAGCGTCATTTTTCTTCTGCCGCTTCCCTGCCTCCACAGGCAATGCAGACAGCAACATTTCCGATACTGGCAAGGATGAGCAGACTCGGTTGCATGACAACCATCTGTGGAGAGATGCAATCTTGCATCCTGCATCCTATTCGGTTGCAGACACCCGGCAGAGCTGCTCGGCTGTGCCACGAGCACACGTGCCAGCCTGACACTGCTTCACCCCATCTCACATGCTAGAGGAGAAGAGGCATGAAAGATGGGCTTCCAGGGGACCAGATGGGCACCTGTCAGCAGCCATACATCAAGAGATCAGTGCTTTGGATTGTGCATTATTATTTAAAAAAAGGGAAAAAAGGGGAAAAAAACCACCTTCTGCAAGATTTTCAAACACATGATTCTCAGATGCTGTGTGAAAAAATAAATTGGCAGCTCTTCCCCTTTTTTCTGAGCAGGAGTGAAACAGCCTGGTATCCCACATTTATCTCAGCAGCCCTCACCATTTTGGAAAAGTAGCAAAGAAGGGTCCATTTCTCTAAGTTATTTCCCTCTGACATTTCAGGGGAGCAGTGGGCAGCTGCATACAGATGGTCGACCTGGAAAGTAGGAGCAGCATATTGGTGAAAAGTTGAACTCTGCAGCTCAGCACCGTCACTTCCTAAAAGGCTGGGAGTTAATTCTGATCTACAGGCTGGTGGCCATAAGGTCCCAAGCCCTAGAAATCAATAGTGGACTCCAAATGTGACACGTTAGACAGAGATGAGGCGAAGATGAGCAAGTAACTTTATCCTGCCTGGCAGACCTCTGTGTCAAGGCTGTTTGCTCCAGCCCAGCTGTCTCCGAGCTCAGGAGCCATACGGCTGGTAGGACTTCAGAGAGGAGGATCAAATTCAGACGCTGCAAAGCATGTGGTTGTTTGCTTTCCACATCCCGGCTCAACTTTTGGCCTCCTGCTTTCGTAATGAATTTCTCGGAGGTTCTCAGCATTGCTTGCTCGTTTGCAGACTGCACTTCCAGCTACAAAAATAGCACAGACACTAAAACGATCTTCAGGAATCAGATAAGAGCTCCTCCCAGGAGGAAGAAAAAGATTTCTTTCTTCCCTTTTCTTTTTTTATTCTCTGTGTTCAAGAAGGCTGATGTGTTACAATTATAGATTGTGATTTCCATCCCAAAGTGCTTCGCAAGAGCTCCGCCAGCACCTCTGCGCAGAGCTGGCGGCAGGCACTGCTGGGATGAGCTGTGAGGCCTCACAGAGAAGCACAGCCCACCCTGGCTGCTCACACAAACTGTATTTACCTGCACAGAATAACTGCAACAGACCTTCTGGGGTAGAAATAGCCAAAGACAATAGACAACACTGTTTTCTGACATTACTTCCTCCTAAAATGCAGCTCAGAGAGAAAAATGCATAGGTGAAAGCTCTGTCACATCACATGTTTCTGTGGTCTTGGGCAAGTCATTTTTGCCACTGAGGTTTGCCATGGAAAGCCTTCAGGAGCTTCCCACATCTCCCCCCGTTTCCAGCTGGCCACCCCACTCCTCTCTCCCCCGGGTTTGGTGCTCACCAGACTCTTTCCCAAGCCACCTCAGCTCATTAACTTTGGCCGAGTGCCTGGCCCTTGTTGGGTTGGTGTCCTCCCACCATCGTGAGCTCTGTCAGCTCTCAGAGGGGTCCCACCAGTCCTGGAGCTGGGGTGAGATAAGCCCTGGGAAAATCAGGAAGGCAGAGGGGAGGGAAGGGAATGTGGGTCTTCTGCCGGTCCTTCTCCCTGCTCACTGCTTTTCACGGAAATGTATTTGAAACTTTTCTCTAAAATGAGAGCTTTATAACTCCCTTATCTGCATATAGTTACTGATAAGCACTCTGATATATATGTCCGGTCACACTGTGCACTGTGTGTGCACAAAACTAGATACCCACAAGCCCCCCCAAAAAAGAGCCTTTAAATGCTACATAAACACAAATAAATAAATACGATACAGCAAATGGGGCCATAAGGGACCTCAAGTGGTCTCCTAGTTCATCCCCCAAGGCAGGGTCAAATTACAGTTTATTGCCCAACCCGGTGCTAAAAATATCCCTTGGCCGAAATTCCAGTCTTCCTGCTGGCAACTGCTTTCCGCGACTCTCTCCTTTTTGCCCGTCAAAGCTTTTCCTGGTCTTAGACGTCCCTCGCTGCAGTTTAAGCCCAGGCACTTCCCTGTCCCCGACAAGACACACGGAACAGTTCGTTCCCATCCCGCTCGCAGCGCACATCTGGAGACACTTACTCCCACTCGGGCTCTGCTACATTTGTGTCTCTTTTCGAGACAAACAGTGGCAGTTTGTTAGGGAAAAAACAAAGAGTCAGTGGTTGGCCATAATGCACAAAGCAGGGCTGGTGACGGTGCTGGAAGGAGCAGATGATAGGGCTCATTTGTTAGTGAACTGGTGGTAGCAAGAAAATAGGGCAGGTCTCAGCAGGGGCACTGGGGCCAGGCACTGTGAGACCCCAGCAATATTTTGCAGCACGACTTGCCTGCTGCTAACAGCCCCAGCATCCCATCCCCACCTCCGGGCTGGCACACATTTGCAAAACTGTGTTTTGCAGCATTTTTTCCATTTTTAATGCTCTTTCCAAGATTTTCCTCGCAGGAGGTCAGAGAGACATAGTTATAAAAACAGACCGGGCACGTACTGGACCAAAACCACATGCTCCAGCATCAGCCTGAAGATATAACTGGTGTGAATACGGCCTTGTGTCGTGGCTTAGCCCCAGCCAGCAACTCAGCACCACGCAGCCGCTCGCTCACTCCCCCTGCCCCGATGGGATGGGGGAGAGAATCGGAGGAGTAAGAGTCAGAAACACTCCTGGGTTGAGATAAGAACAGTTTAATAATTGAAATAAAGTAAAATAGTAATGATAATAATACCAATATAATAATGATGATAATAATAATAATAATAATAATAATATACAAAGCAAGGGATGCACAATGCAATTGCTCACCACCCGCTGACCGATACCCAGACAGCTCCCAAGCAGCGACCGCTGCTCCCCGGCCAACCCCCCCCCAGTTTCTATACTGAGCATGACGTCATATGGTATGGAATAGCCCTTTGGTCAGTTTGGATCAACTATTCTGGCTGTGCCCCCTCCCAGTTTCTTGTGCACCTGGCAGAGCATGGGAAGCTGAAAAGTCCTTGACTGGCATAAGCAGTACTCAGCAACAACTAAAACATCAGTGTGTTATCAACATTCTTCTCATCCTAAATCCAAACCACAGCACTATGCCAGCTACTAGGAAGAAAATTAACTCTATTCCAGCTGAAACCAGGACACCTTGTTTCATCATTTGTCGTGGTCCTCACTCAATGCTCCAATGTGGATCGTGGCCTCTGCATACAGCAGCACCTTGCGACATGACTCACCTCCACCAAGCAAAGCACATTTTCCACCCACGTAGCTGCAGCTCCTCTGCCGGAGGTCACCACCGCGGCCGCGGACAGGAACGCATGTCCGCCCTGCTGCTGCTGCACCTGCTGCACAAATGTGGCCTGGCAGCAGTTTGCACTGACACACCAACGCCATGCACCGGAGTCCCTGATGGGAGGGTTCTTGCTCCCATCCCTCACTGCATCTCCTCTCGCAGAGTCCTTAAAATGCAAGGGAAGAACAAAAGCATGCAAGAAGTCATGTAGCAGGAATGGCAGAAGACAATATACGCTGCATAAATTCCTGGATGTAACACGCTGATACCCTCTTTTGCCCTTTTAACACCAGCAAAAACTCACTGAGCCTTAGCTGTAAAGCTGCAATCACCCCATACATGACTTTTTAGTGTGTTAGTCCTAACTGAAAGGGAAAATACTATTTATCTACTGCAAAACCCACAGTTTAGCTGGTCTGTCCCTTAAAGAAACTCCACATGAGTTTCACCCAGCTCAGAGCTGATGAAATCCCATCTGAAGGTGGCAGGGCCTCGGGTCAGTCTAAACACTCTTCTGGGAGCATCCCAAGTCCTCCTCCCTCCCCCAGCCTCAGAGACACTGCTCCGCATTTTTGCCTTACTGTTTTTCTTGGCAGCTGTTTTCTTTCAAGTCAAGCTATGGCTGTGTTGCTTTTAGGTACTTAAATTCATATTCTTGATTCATTTCTTCCCTAATCACTTGGGATACTGCGTTTTACAAAAGGGAGTATAATTAATCTTCCAGGTTTGTGCACGTGTGATGAAAAAGATGTGATCCATGACAATTTAATGCCCTAGCTAGCTGCTAGACAATGGAAATTTCTGAGTTATACCCAAAAAAGCCACACCCAGGCTCACAAAGACTGCAGCAGCTGACAAGCATCTTTTCCAAACTCTTAAACAGGAACATTTTTGAGGGCTTTTTGTTGTTGTTGTTGTTGTTTTAAACTTGGCCCCAAAAATCAGTTGCAAAAGAGCAAAGCTGGCAACTTATGCAGTGGTTCGATGAGTTCCAGAAGCTGTTGAATTTCTCACAACGTTATCAGCAATCTGGGAGACCCACCGAGGCACATCTTGTACAGTGATTGCTGTTAACGTGCTCCTGCTCCCTTCTAACATGCATTCCTCACAACCCCCATGGCAGTCCACCAGTCAGCATCGCTCGCAGACAGCTCCATCCCATCTCAATCACTCTCTTAGATGTTAACAACCCTGCAATGGCCAACATTGATATTGGCTGCCCATAACAAAGCTATTAGAGTGACATTTTGGTAGGAAATGGTGGGAATGCTGCAGTAATCAGACAGAGTTATAAAAGGTTAATGAAGATGAAAGGACAGAACATACAGAGGAAAAGCCCAGGCAGCCAGAGAGATTTTGGCAAGATTTGCTAAGCTGCCGCCTAGCCACATGCTAATACATTTCCTGCATTTCCCAATCCAGCTGCTCATTTCCAGTAGCCTCAGCAAATCTGCATTGCTGGGAGAAACACTGAGCTACTGTGTGACTGGTAGCATTTGTAGCGACTCTTGCCCATTATTGAGCAAAATGGTCAAGTTTCCAAAAGGAATTTGGGAAGAAAGTTCATTTCATCTAGATACTGTGTCCCTGGGGAGGCTAAAGCCATGTGCTCCAGCTCAGCCTGGACACACATAACTGAAGAATTACCGATATGGCACTCACCTAGAGGAGATCTCTTTCCAAGTCACCCCAGTACTTTTGGAAGGAAAATTTTTCACTCAGTGTTATCAGAGAGCTGCTAAGAACAAGCAATCCTCTGGTATCGCTGGGTAGGACAGGACAGTGCAAGGCACTCCTTCAAAGCAGAGGGAAGGAAATGTCTTCATTTCTTTCCATCCTCATCGTGGGACAATTCCTGACAGTACACTTGCACTGTAGTATCCAGATTTCACACTACGGGACTTCAGTCATTCCTTTTTGAAAGCTATTTAATGCTTTAATAGATGTCCTCGGCACACTTTTCTTTTTTTTTTTTTTTTAATGATACCATTGTTTTCATCATTATCTCTCTCACCACCTAAAATATCCCTTCTTCCTCACCAGCACTTCAGGCTTTCAAATGCCTGCAGGCTCTTGCCTAATCTCTCTCCTACTCCTCATCCGATGTCGAGACTGGTGCTTAGCTAAGCTATGCACATAGCTTGCTGTCAGCATTGCCACATAAATCAGTCTCTCCAGCTCCAGCACGTTGCCGGTACTATTCTCTGAATTCCTACCACTCGTCACCACGTCTTCACGGGTGGGTGCCAAGAAGGGGACATGGACCTGCTGGGTGGGATCAGACGAGCTCAGCAGAGAAGGACTTGCAGCTCATGTTCTTCTCAGCACAAGGCATCTGCACGCACAGCCTAGCCCATCACCCAGCAGTTTTGCTGCCATCTCCTAGAATTCATCCTTTGTATGATCTTCCACCAAAATTTCTCCATGCTTTTTCCAACTTCCCCATCTCATTAAAGAGAAGGTTATTTTTAGCCGTGTTATTTAGCTTATGTACTTCCAAAGCAAGCCTTCATCTCCTCTGTTGCTCATTTCTCTCGGTTCCTCCCAATTCCACAGCGACTGCAGGTTTGACTACGCTGCATTTAGCACTGAGATCATTTATGAAGGCAGCATGTTCGGCCAGATTTACCACTAGCGCTGTCTGTAACCCAAGAGACACTTCCTTCATCCCAGCCACACATCCCCCTGCAATTATGGCTGTCAATACTGACGTTAAGGGTACATGTAGGCAAACTCACTTCTAACTCTTGCCCTTTGGGGAACTGGGGCAATTGCTGCCTCCTTTCCCATTCCCCATGGCAGCACAGGCTTTTATGTTTCGCTGGTGGTGTTTCGCTGGTGGTGTGACTCCAGTCACAGTGCACAACACCGGCCACCCCAGTTGCAATGTTGGCCATCCCAGAGACTGCCCAGCCGGGGCAGCAGAGACCTTGTGCACGGCAATACCCACAATTGACGGCAACGTCAGCCCCTCCAGCCTCAGGATTTTTGTGGCTGTGACAAACTTTGAGCTGTCTTTCAATTTATGCAAGCTGCCGTATCCGTGCCGCTTTGAACTGCCTGCATGAGTAAACCACCCTGACAAACTACAGTTCATGGGGATTGCAGTCAGTCATATTACAGCCCATGACAGATTTAATTGCAGATTAGAAATTCCGTAGCTGAAATATTACAGGAGACTTGAGATCCTAATTGTTTCCTGCGTAAGGTAGGAGCTTAATTTTATTTTTAAACTCCCGAGTGCTGACAGCCAATATTTTGGTGTGAAAAAGCTAAAGAAGCAACTGCTACCTCACTGCGAACAGGTAGCAACTTTCAGAGTTTAATCTTACACCTTAATTTGTTCTTAATATTCGGATTGTGGCAGCAGCCAGGAGGCATTATCAAGCTAAGTGCTCCTTTGTGTCAATTCACAGCAATAGAAAAATTCCCCGCCCAAATGAGCTGTGATTGTTATATCTGCTGGAAGAAAGCCATGCTCTCTCTTGTGCCATACTAATGCACTTTTAGCGACAGAACTGATTAGGATTCCTGCTTTGGATTTGCTCAGATCTAGCTTGGTTGATTTTTTAATCTTTGGGATAAGCTGTCGATAGAGAATTAGACATTTAGATATAAATGCGTCGCTGGGAAAGAGTTTGCCAGCACCCGCCACAAAATTACTTCAGTGTCTGATCTGGCAAGCGGCTGTTAGATAATGAAGTGATATCAGGGGGGGTGGGGGCAGAGGGGGGATTTTTGGCTTTCAAGAAGGACCAGAGATCTTTGCCTGATTCTGTCTCCACTAGCACAGAAATTAGAAGAGCACTGAGGAATGTGTACTAAGGGTGAAAATAAGCACCCTTCACTCTTCTCAGATTTAAAATGATGCTTGATAGGGGAATTACAGAACCATCACTGGCAAGCCAAGGCACAGGGAGCGTTGCTCGGGCTGTTTGAGCCTCACAGCTCTCCTGTGCTGTATTTTGATACAGTGCCTAATGAACTCTGGCAGGCCATGCGTCCTTTCCATTTCAGCGAGGGTGACAAGCAGCATCGCACAGGCAAGAGACACCGGGTCTCGGGTTTAATCTGATGGTGAGCTTCTCCCATCTGAGTCTGCAGTGTCTGACAAGGGGAAACGCTCCCCAACATGCTCTCGTCTTGCAAACAGCAAGGAGGTCGGGTGTGCTTCTTCCAGAAGGCTTCTTTCTCCAAAGCCATTTTTACCCTGTTCTAAAAAAGTCTGACTTAGCCACCTCCCTCCAGTTGCCCATTGCATGGTGGCAAAGCCTCCCAAGGCTGAGCAGGACCTGGGAGTGACACAACATCACGATGGACTCTGCCACAGCAGCCGAGCACTGCAAGCTGCTGGGACCCTGCTCCCACACACTTATCACCCCACTTTCTCTAGGGCTGGCCTCAAATTGGGCAGCAGCACAGACACACAGGCTGCAGCCTAAAGAACTGGGATCCACAAGCATTGGCCACACTCCGCCTGAAATCAATGTCTTTTCTAATTCTCATGGATGTCAGAAAGATTTATCCGGAGAGATCTTATTTTACAGCCTGTGTCTTCTGGTGTATTTGCTCTTTCAGTGCTCTGGGTTCACAAGCTACTGCACCCTCCCCAAACCCTCTCTCACCCATGCCAGAGGGCTATAAATTAGAACAACCTGCAATGCATTCAGCTACAGTCCTGTCCATCGCCTGTGCGTGGAATTAACCCTGCGAAACTCGGTCACCCAGACCTGCATTTCCCAAGCTTTGAATCCTTATCCATTGCTAAAGCCCCTCAGACAACCGAAGAATGAAGCACGTACAGCAGCCGGCATTTCTAAAGAAAACTTGATGGCTTTCTGACACCCGACACATGCAATTCCCAACAGAGTTAATTGAAGCTAATTCCTCAAAGGCTGAGATGAGAATATCCCCATAAATTATGTTCCTGCTTCATTCCAGACAACAACAGCATGAATGCGTTACACGCAATCCCCCAATTTACAGTACAAAAAAACGGCAAGTCAATCAAGGAGACAGCATAAAGTCACTTGAAAGCTGAAATTCATTTTCAGCCTCGCTCCATCTGTACTGTAACCTGAAAGGTGGCATCTTTCATATTTCCACGCACAGCAGGACCCATTCAGCAAGAGAAGAGCCTTCTCCACGGGTGCAACGTGTTTGGTACAGCAGAGCCCCAGCTTGGGGGATTTTGCTGGGGGGCAAGTTTTCAAGGCCATTCTTGAGGCAGCTTTCAAAGGTGTCTCTAGAGACCTTTGAGTTTCCAAGACATAAAGAGAAACAATGTAGGACTGAGGGCACCACGTCTCTGCTGCTGTCGCTGAAAGCCAGGGCTGATTATTGGAGAGGGCACACACACAGAGGCACGCATGCACAAAATCTAACCTATAACACTGCTACTGCCAATCTGCTCTCATTAACAGAGAGCTATTTTTAAATCCTGTGTTTTTTGGACACAGTCCTAATGACAAGCTATTTTTAAATGGCAGTTTAAAGAAATAAGCACATTTCGTGTGCCATTCATGCCGCTCTTTTAGGGACTGAAATATCACTGAATTGTACTGTAGGGATTATGCAAATTAAAGTCAGATTCAATAAAAACTGCCCAGCCTCTGTGTTGCTCAAAATCAGAAGGACTGAAAAGACATTTCTGGGAACACTTACTGCCTTGCAGAAGCTCTGGAGATGTAAAAGTTGGAAATGGTTTGACCTGTGGTCTATACCCAGTTAGTTACCTGTTGTAAGATGCATGAGTGCTTCATGTTGGATACTGGGAAAATAAATAACCACATGAAGCAAAGGTGAAAAGCTTAGCCCAGATCAAATAGAATGCCTGTGACAGAACCAGGATCTTGTGATCCCCACTATGGCTTAACCCCAAAGCCATGCTATAACATAATACGGACTAAAGAGTGAGACTTCAGCATCATACGCCATGCTATAAATGAGCTGTAGGGCAACACTACTATCTTACTTTTTCATTTATAAGGTATCCTAGACATGCAGTATTTGGCAATTAATGTTTGCACCAAGTTCAAGCCCAGCTATTGTGAATCTGCAATAATTCTCACTGGAATCCATAGACTTTAAGGGCCCAGGGAGACCTTAACAACTGTCTCACCTGACCTTCTGCACAACATATAACTCAGTTTCTGCCTCAAGCCCATAACTCCTGACTGAGCTATGACCCATCCTCAGGGAAATATGCAGACTCAACATAAAGACTTAGAAGATAGAAAATCCAACTTGTCCTTGAATCACTGTCCCAAGGTTAGCTGCCTTCCTTGCTCCGAGTCCTCCAGCTCTAATTAAGCCGACTCTCATTTCCATTGTAACCTTTTCTGCTAGAATGAAGCATCACCTCCTATTAGAAATTTCTTCCATACACAGGTACTCCGAGACCACAATCAAGTCATCTCCTAACCTTTGATCAGCTAAACCAGGGGGGGGTTACTGTATAATAACATATTCACCACCGGCTGCATTGTAGGTCTGTAGATGCAGGGATGTTGCTGCTCTCTAATGAGTAGCAGTTGCCACAGGTCAGCTGAGGTTCGGTAAATGTCCACACGAATGCCCTTCACCCAAAGCTAACACAGGATTACTTTTATATCTATAACACAGCTCAAGAACAGCAATAAACTCATATAAATTCTTCTACTTCCCTCTGATTGTTTTGGAGAGAATAATTCATGAATGAAATGCTCAACTCAAGAAGTGTTAAATGCATTGACACCATATCGCAAATATATTTAAATAGAGTAATATTTACCTGTAAGAAAATATAATGGTGATTTAAACACAATTTTTAATGATTAAATGGTAACAATTTTGTTACTAGTTCAAACTCACAGAAAAGAACCCACTTTAGGGAAACCCATTTTGATTTCTGTAAATGAAAGGTTGGAAAAATACTGTTCATCAATGATACATGAGCAATATAATGTTCTGATCCTCCATCCTACCCGAGAGATAAAGTTAATCCTTTTGATTTATTCACAGCTCCTTAACTAATACTGTAATAAATGGTATTGACAATTGAACTCACTTCTGTAAGAAATTCATTGTATTTGCAGCACCTACAGTAACAAATGCCTTCACGCTCCTGACAGGAGATCTAAAAAAAAAATTAAAGAGCTGAGAACAAAGGCTGTAGAAAAATCAGATAGGCATAGCTGATTAGGAAATGTGACTTGCTTATACGGGGGTAATTTTTGTATACATGTAAGGCAGTGTACTGTAGATAAAAATGTTGCTGGAGTTCTTCAGGTTAAACACATGAATCTGCAGTTCTTTGCTTCCCGACTTAGAGGTAGCTGAGCTACTGACCACCATACAGCGCTGGCTTTGAAAAGGCTGGCAAAGACCTGAATCAATTTAATCTTATTAAAATACAGAGCAGTTTAAAGATATTATCCCCAGTGACTTACTGATGGCTCAATTGCTGCTACAATCTATGCAAGGCTTCAAGTGATGAAACTGTATTAGTTCCTGCCTTGTCTCTCCTTTTCAAAACGGTTTCAGAGGTTACTGCTATCACTGGCTCATCAGCGCTCAAAGGAAATACTTTCAGAAGCAGAACTAGAAACGTCTCCTCTTGCATTACCAGTATGTAATTAGGGGAAAGCTGCATTCCTTTCAGCTGTACACACAAAGTCACACAAAGCGTTTTCTAGAAATGGACTTAACTAGGGTCAGACAGGAGTAATCAGCTGTAACTCACTCAAGAGCATTCAAAGGAATTAATACCGATTACAGGTTATGAGCTAATTTAGTCGTTCTTCTAAAAAAAATTTTAAAACCCCCACTCTTGTTAAAAAAAAAAGCACCTGGCACAACAGAGCGCTGCCAGCCTGCCACAAAGAGCCGTCTATTACACCCCTGCGGTGCGCGTGCAGCAAATCTACAGAATCAGCAATAGCTCAGGATGAGGCACCAACCCAGAACCAAATTCGTACCATTGAAATACCGGCCTATGATTATTCTCAGGCAACGGTAGCAAAAAGCAGCCTAAGGTTTGATTACTAAAAGAACATGTTGTTACACAATTGCACAACAATAATTATAATGGTCGTGAACTGCCAGGGCTATGGCAACTTCCCTCTAAGCTACATGCTTTAGGAAGAGAGAAAACATGGGCTATATCTGAAAAAATGAAATCCCCTCCTGCTCGGGGAGTGCGGGAGAGGGAGAGGTGCCTGTGCTACGCGGTACAGCCGCCTTTCGCTTGGGCCAACAACACTAAGCACACACGCACTGGCAGCTCAGCTAGCGCAATCAGCAGGGTAAATTGTCAGCTTTAATGATTTTGAAGTGTCTCCCAGGCAAACTACCTCGTAATGGAACAACGTTCGCTCTCGGCTAAACTCTTAATCCCACACAATGGGACCACCACGAGCTACAGCACAACCGAAACCCATAGCGGAGGCTTGGCTTTTTAAAGGCATTTGTTTGGTTGTCTTTCAACAAGCGCTAAGCAATTTGTGTTTGTATTTATTTATTTATTTATTTATTTTAATATATATAATAAATTATGCTATTTATTAAAGCTGGTTCAGGAAGGAGGAGGATTCAATGCCTGCTTCAAATCATTCTCCCTAGAAATGGTCATTTTTACCCATATGAAAATAGAGGATTCCCAGTGCCGGGAGGGCATAGCTTGAGTCAGAGTAATCCCTCTGAAATCTCCCTGCGAGGTGATGAAAGAACAGGAGTTTTTCTGAGCAAAGCGGGGATTCCCAGCACAGTCATCACTTCTCTGCTCCATGGAAGACTTTTTAGTCTGCAAGGAGAGGAACGGCGCAGCCCAAACAGCAAGACACAGAGATACCCGCTCCCAACACAACATGACATTGTCTGGAAAACTTGCAAAGGGAGGTCCTGTTACAGAAAATGTTAACATTTTAGTGGATGGCAGAAAGAAAATGCAAGCCATAGTGTTTACAAATGAAGAGTTGCCCAAAACATTTCAGTCCTTCAGTTTTATTTTAAAAGGGCTGGGATGCTGAAGAAGGCATGTTGCTCTTTCAAAGGAATGCTGCCCATTCTGCAGAGATGTAAATCAGAATTAAAAAGGGGGGGTGATGCAATATTTTCAGCCACCTATGTGATTTCTCATCATCTCCCATCAACTTTCCTCAGAGCTCAATAGTCAGAGAGGGAACAAACGTGGACAGAGAAATTGGGGACATTTTATCAGGAAAGGTAAGCACGAGAAGCATATGGTGGGGAATTAGATGGTCTGAGGTGTGAAAAATGTCTCTGTGAAGCTAAGGACCTCTGTGCCGGGGTCCAGTGATCAGCCTGGAGGATGTGACACTCGCACGTGAGGGGGAATGGCAGGAAATTAATTGTTTCCTGGCCACGCCACTGTCACCTCCACAGTCAGAGCACGACCAGACCCAGATGTGGGCAGTCACCTTGGGATAACGTCGTGAGTTACCAGTGATACACAATGGCCGGTAAAAGAAAAACCATACCTGTGATTTGTGAGATTAAACAAAGAGGGCTGGGAGGAAATAGAGATTATTGTGCTTCAGGTGGAAATACGCCTTGTGGAACTTCAGGAAAAGGGGTCTTTCTGTATAAGGGCTGCATCTCAAGGCCAGAGCCAGCCTGTTGAAGTCCTCTGTTGCACCGCTCAGCATATAGCCAACAGGCTAACTTTGCAGCCAGCTCTTCTGACTCCTTTACAATCCCTAACAAGATTTCGACCGTTCCCTGCTCTACCTCTGTGACGACGTGGCAGGCTCTGCCAAGAGGAAATCTTCAAAGGACTTTGCATAATGTCATAACAAAATTGCAGCAACCAGCCAGATCTGGACTCTGGATCTCCCTTTGGTGAGCTCTGCTGTGCGAGCAGCCCCTGGTTATTCCTCCCTTCTGCTGCTGCCCGGGGAAGACCTTGCACTCCTCATACTGTTTTTGCTACAGAAGACTGCTTGAGAAAACAAGCTGTAGGGTGTCCCAGACCTCCCAGCTCCTGATCCCATACCTTCCACAAAAATCTGGAATTTCCAGATACATTGTGAAGCTGCTGCAACATTCTTTTGCAAGACGAGCGCACAAACTCAAATCTGAGGCAGATGAAGGAATCACCCTACACAGATGCCTGTTTCCAAATACCTAGTGCTATCGTCCAAGCCTTTTAACTGAGTCCAGCGTCCTCTTGGTGATTACCCAAGGCTTTGTTAGACATGCAAATGAGACACTCATCTAGGATCTTCTTAGATGAGGACTTCGTGATGCGCTGCCTGCCTTACAGTGACAATGTAAGATATTTTTTGCTCATACTGGAGACTTGCTGAGTGCGCATAGGAGAGCAAGTGCTCAGAAACTCAGGTTTTGAGGAGCTGACAGCATTCCCAACTGACAGCACACCAGTTTGCCTGTTCAGCGAAACCACCGTGAACAGTAGTGAGATGTAGGCAGGCAGCCAACGGAGATTGCTGCCTCCTGTGCTCATCTTCACCTTCCTTTCATCCTGCAACCTCACCTACCCTTCTAAACAAAGCTGTAGGCTTTGGGCTTAGGCTGGCTGCCTGTTTATACATTATTACTCTGGCCTCCTAAAAGGGGCTTTGGACACTGGTACAGCGCAGAGTAAGAAAAAAGGTGCAGTCACCATTTCAGAATCAGCATCTAACACACCCAGTAGTATCTGAAACACTGGATTATCTCAACACTCATGCTAAGAACTAGTTTTCCAGCTAACTGCTGAGAAATGTTGACATTTTGAAACACATTCGCTGATGGACTATTGCAATCAAGTTATGGGCATGGCACTATTTATTCGCATTTATTAGGTGCTGCAATTTCAAATAGTTTAAACATTATCAATGAATGGAGCAGGCAGTTATTAGGCAATAACCTGGACCCACTAAATATTCACTCTCTCCCTGTATTATTCATTCCCCTACACCAACATTTTGTGATTCTAAAACATTTTGTTAGGATGAAGGTATTCTGCAACTGTAGGAATGGGAAAAGCAGGGATCAAGAGATGGAAGGGGAATAGCAAGGGAGGAGTAAGACCTCAGAGTAACTCATGGGCAACTGGCAGCTCAAAGGCTGAAACTGCCAGATCCATTCTGGGAGTGAGCTTTTGCAAAATGGCTTCCTGGGACAGGGCCTCCTCAAGGGCAAATAGCACTGGAGAATCCACTGACCTGCCAGCAGCCAAGGAGATGCAGCTCTAGCCCAAGGTGATGAGCGAGCCTGAAATCCCAGTTGCTCTGCATGGGCAGCAAGAGTCACACACCAGGCGTTATGCAGAGCAGCTCATTTCAGCCCCCAAAGTGACACAGCACAGTCAGCATGGTGCTCTACCCACACTAATAAACCTTGCTCAACACAGCTATATTCTGCTCATTCCAGAGCCAACTTCATCTCTCCACTGCACAGCATCAACTTGCTCCAAAAGACCAAGACTTAAATGCCAATACCTAGATTTCTGGAGTCCAGGACGGGCTCCCCCATACTGCAGTTGAGTATTATTTCCACATGCTGCTGTGTTTTGCTAAGCCATTCTGCTCACTTCCAGGAGAATCCCAAGGGGTTAAGGAATTAGCCTGGGGCATGGGAAAGTTGAGCTTCATTCCTTGATCTGCCACAGAAACCCGAAGTGCCACTGGGCATATCACTCAGCGCCTGCTCTTGGGTCTCCTAACTGTAAAATAGGGATAGAAACCCTGTGAGGGTGTTGGCAAGAAGATAAAACGTATTACCATCTGGGAGGTGCTGCGATGCTGTGATAAGAGGGGCCATGCAAGAAACTTAGATAAACAGTTTCAAAACTCTCAGCTTTTTGGTGCTTTCTCTTCTACACTTGACATACTCTGTGATTTCACACAGTCAGCTTCAGTCTTGTTTGCTCACAGCTTCCTAAGCGTTAGAGGTTTCCAGCCCAAATAACAGGTCTTCCCTCAAACTGCAAAAGGTCGTGATCTTTACAACGGCAGTTTGCACCCTATGTTTTAAAGGGAGTAAGCAGATATCTCCATAATGCTTTGAGGCCAGCAGACCTAAGGCTTTACACTTTGAGCATGAGAACATCTGTGTCATTTCCCAATGCTATCTCATTGACCACAACGTTCACCATCGGAGCACACCTCCAAGTGAAGCCTTTTCCAGAAATGCTACATCTCCAATGATTGCAAGCTCTGTTTTGCCCACCAGCACTCCAGCAGACTTTTTAGGAGTAGGAAGGAGAATTATAGATAAGTCATTCCCCAAAAGCCCTAGAAAAAGAAACTCAATCCTGTAAATACTTTCTAGGATCACTGGTTTAAGCTTTCATAGACACTGAAGAAGTACAAGATGACATGAAGTCACTGCAGGAAGATGTAAACAACCCATGAAAAAAACATTGCATTTCAAAAGATAGGGTACTTCTAAGGCCACAGCATTCTAAACAGAATTATCTGATGCCAGCACTGTTTATTTGGTGTCTGAGGTCTCACATGCAGGGCAGCCACAGCTTATCAGAGAAGAGTTGTCACCCATTTAGAGAGAAGCTTTAAGCTAACAAATTCCTGCACTGTGGAGATACGAACCACATGTGAGAATGGAGATGATCGTATTCTTTTTCCACTAGGGAAAGCAGCTGCCAGCACCACTACCTCCTTTCTCAGGATTAACACCAATCAAACAGCACAAGGAACAAATAGGTGAGCGAAGCAGGAGTCCTAACATTAGTATTCCAGTTATCCAATGTGCATATATATACAGCTAAACACTTAATTGATTCAGTAACTTCAAAGAGCCACATTACCTGGCTGAATTAACCCCCACTTCCACTCTGTTAGAGGATGCTTAAGAGAATAAGAAGCTTTCAGTCACGTTCAGCAATACAGTTCTCATGCACACTGGGGTACATTGCACAGAAATCCAGCAAGAAAATGGTGTGAATGATTTTTTTCAGTTTCTGAAATGACTTTGCTGACAGGCCGGTGTCATTCTGCAGGTTCGTATAACATCAAATACCCTTCTGGCCCTTTGAGAACCTGTGAATTACAGTTAAATAAGCCCTAGTAGCTTGTTCCTTGACATTAACTATGGAATTGCGTTGACATATGAAGAGCCGACTCATGTTGTGTTTCTCAGCATATACCCTGTGCCAGCCGGGAGCATGCTTGGATAATTCTGTCTAAGTAGTTACAAAAACAGCAGAACTCAGGAGAAAAGGCTCCTGCAAAATTTGGCACCATTCCAGTTCACCAGTTAAATGCTTCCATCTGATATTCAAAACAGGCAGGTGGAAAATTATCCAGACACACACCATCATGTTCTGCCTGAACAAATGCAAGAGGGACTAAAATACAACTTTGGACAGTAAGTCAATTTAAATCTAAGTGCTTCCCCATCGATCCTCCAGTTTTTCTGGAAGATGCACAGGCTGTTCTGATGTGGAAGAGTCCTGTGTGTCTGAGGGCTTGGAGGGGGAGGTGTGTGTTAATTTATGTTTTCGTTCTCACTCGGTAGGATTCAAAGGGAGTCCAGCTTGTTTCTCCATGCCAGCCTGTCGTTTTATTCCACCAGACCTCCAATGCAAATAAAATCACCCAGTGGGTTTGTAAGGTCTGCTCGCAACAGTGTGATAACTAATTACCCACAAAAGCCATGACGATGCTAAGCAGAGCATGCTCAGGACTTCATCTCACCTGACATCCAAAAAACTTAACACACATTACGGACACTGATACCCAAGGTCAACTCCTCTCGCGGTGAGATGGGTTTTGCTCTCATGTAACAGGAGACGCATGAGATGTAGTTCTTACATGGCATGATCTCCACACTCAATACACTACCAACCTCACCGGTTGCAAAGAGTCAGCAATCATGTCAGTGCTTCTGGCATTGCAATGTCCATTAGAAAGATGTATTAGGCTTTATTATAAACAAACAGGCTTTAGTGCAAGGAACTGTATTTCAATTACTTAAGCCCTAATGCCAAACTTGCTCTGTTTCAGAAGCAAGATAATACAGCACTCACATAGTATGTTATCCTTGCTTTTCAGTAGCCATAGATAAGTATCATTATGTCACTGTGAAAAAATGCACTCAATTATCCTACGTTGTTATTACTTAATCTGCGTTTCAAAAAAAGCTTTAGACTGAAAAGATGTTAGATAAAGACTAAGTATTGCAGATAAAGGCATTGCTTCACTGAATATATGCTGTAAAAGCATGAGCTGTGGTTGCACATATTTAAATGAACCAGGCTCCTCTCAGCGCATTCCCGTATTGGCAGAATCAGGGCTGCAACAGGCTGCTTGCACAAGAAGGTGGTTGGAGCGCTAAAAGCAAAATGCAGAGGTAGGCTGGGGAAGGAACCTGCTTCATGCAGGAGAGAGGCTTTGCAAAGACTTCCGTAACGCTTTGCAGTGAATCTCCTCCCCAGTGCATGGAGACTGGGATCCCACTGAGGTCTGTCCAGGCACCACACATATACCCAAGCTGCGCATGGCACGACGCGGGGGTGATGGTCTAGCCCGAGGCTTTCTCAAACGGGAAAACGAGCTGTATTCAGAAGACCGTGGTCACCAGATTCTCATTCTCTACACAGTCACCAGCAAGAGGTAGCAGGACTCTTACTTTGGATACCCATGTTTGGATTACAGCTGCAACCCTGTGTCAGTGCTGTGTACTTTAATGGTCCCAGAAAATGGGTCTGGCGCTCTGAATTGACGACAAATTGATTGAAACCAGATGTTGTGAAAAATGCCTTTTCCAAGTTCAATGGCACATGAATGGTCTTAGCATGCCCCCGGATAATCTGACTTCTGTGGCCCAGTCTGCTGCAATAAACTAATTGGGAGGATAATATTTTGTCTCTGCATTGTGAACTCCTTGGGGAAAGGAGCTTTTTAATTGCATACACAGCCCATGACCTGGTAGGCTCTAAATCTCACTGGATGATGTGCAAAGTTATAGTGGGACCTCAGCTGAACACCCTGAGCTCATATTACTGTCTGGATTAGCAAAACTTTAGGCTATTAAATCGTCTGTATTCTACAAGCATTGCTGGGAGTTTGGTTTCCCCACTGAGCTAAGCTCTTTTTTGGCATAGTCAAAAGAAGACAAAAAATACAGCATAGGTACAAAAGCACAGAAGTAAAAGCAGCATCAACTGTTGTTTGGCCAAGCCAGCAGATGTACTATGGCAACATTGGCTTTGTAGGAGAGTAGAGATGGACAGAACCTGCATGCTCAGGCCTCATCACTTTGCAGACCTCATCATAACAAATATATTTACACTGGCTCCACCTAATTAACACACCCTGCCAGACCCAGCCTTGCACTCTTCAGCCTGCACGTGCAGAGCAAGACCCCAGTTTGGTCGGCTTGTACTCCCCAAGGCAGATAAAAATGACCTCAAAAGCCAAGCTTGATTCATGGACTGCCATTAGACGGTCCCAGGGAGGATGACTGATTGATCCTGTTTACCTTTGGCACTGCAAGGCATTTAACATCAGGTTGGGAGAAGCGCAGCTTTGTAGTTCTTATTCTAATGGGCTTCAAGACAGAGCTATTTGTTTAGGAGCATGCTAAGACTTTTCAGACCACTGTATCCCTGGGCAAGGCTCTGAAAGTCTATCACAGCACACGCAAAGTCACAGCACTGAATATGCTCTGCAGAGTATTACCAGGAAAACCCATTCCTGTTATATTTCCCTGTCAAAATTACAAAAAGCCCAACAAATCCTACGGCGTTCAGCTCACATCCATCCCAAAAAGCTGGGGGAAGAAGCCTGCAGCTAGGGTACTGAAGAGAAAAGGTTGAGAGCAGACTCTCCTGGTGACTAATGCAGCCAAGATAAACATCTAGATGCTCGCTAAAACATACAGTATCACACGCAGATTAAAGGCTCGTTTGGAGATTTTGCAAGCAGCCAGTGACTCCTACCCAGCCATCTGCCCAGAAAGGGCCTCCAACTTGTCAACCAATCCATTTCCCGCCAGTGCCACAGGCTGGGTGATACTGATCTCTGCTGTGTTTTGTTATGAAAGCTTTGATGTACAAGTCTCCGCCGCAGCGGCAGCCCCCTTTAGGGAACAAAGCCGTGGTCTAGCCAGGCTCTTCACCAGTTGTCCAGGTATTAGGTTCTTTTTCCCAGCTTCGGGGCAACCCTATCACTAACCTTTTCCTGTGACCTTTTGCAGGGAACCTTCTGCTCATGGCCATCTGTGTCCTCTCCCCCTTTTCTTTTAAAGCATTCGCTCACCTGAGCATTTGCAGCAGGCAATTACACACACACTGGTTTGCATCAGTCACAAAAGCTGTAAGCCTCCAATTAACCACCTCATGCCTTTTAATGATACAACGCTAAACAAGGAAGAGGATTAGAGGGAACATCCTCAGAAGTGGTTTGCAGCAGGACAGAGCAGTCTTTATTATTGTTTATATTAGGGTAGCACCTAGGAAACTCAGCTAGAGGCTGTGAAAACAAATAGAGAACTTGGGGAATTAATTTAATATGGAGAATTTATAGTCTATAGGACAAGACAGAGTAGGTGGATGAGGTGTAGTGTAATGAGGAGAACACAATGATTTTCTAAGGATCAGAATAACCTGCCAGCATCCTTCACTTGTCACTGCCAAGTTCCTGTATCCTCCCTCCTCGATACTACTTAAGAGTGTAAATGCTGGCAGAGGGCTCTATAGCAAAGACAAGTGTTTCTTTGACTCCCAGAAGACCCATGTAGCAAAGCGCAGGGGAACACGTTGTCTCCGTCTTCAGAAAATAGCTGAAGATACTGCACCTGCTCGGAAGGTTTCAGGCAAAACAGCATTTCAGAGGAATTCACCAATTCAGCAAAATCTCAACAAGGTGAGTCAATTTTGCCCACGTTCCCATGAAACTCACACAGGGCTCCAAACATCAGAAACCTGCTGAGTTTCCTGCCTGGTCACCCATCTGGTTCCTCCACCGTTCAGGTTTCCAGGGCCCTGGGGCTGCCTGCTGCCAAATAGGCTGCTTCGCAAGAGGGGATTTCATTGCTCCCACACTTCTCATTTTAGGGTGTCCCAGATGTTAGACTGTCTCAGGGAGGAAACACAAAAGCATCCACAGATGGAGAGCCCATGAAAACAAGTTGAGAGGCTCAGCACTCCAGAGATCGGCTCTTGAGACACCCCACAGTGCAAGCTGGTGCACTATTTCCTTTTGCAGAATTTCTACCTGGTTGTGTTTTGCTCCACTTCAGAGGGAATTCAGCTTAATTTCATCAAAACTAAACTTCTTCCCAACACAGAATCGTCTTTTTAAACCCATTCCTAGCAGACACCCTCCCAGGGCAGCTTTCTCATTTTCCTCTCAACAGCAGCCTCTGCACATCAGCCCTGTTTCAGCTGCTCTCAGGTCAGAGGCAGAGAGCTGTATATCCTGTACAGCCCACCAGAAACACTGTGGGAATACAGAAATCAGTCAAATCTAAATTGCCTGGTCTAGAAGGCAGATGATACAAACTATCTTACAGTCCCACGAGCTCCCCAAGGGAGCAGAACGAGGTAAAAACTCTGTAGTTTTTCCAGCAGCTTCTAATGGAAATACTTGATCTGCCTGAGGACTATGCACCTGATATTACGAGTGACTACAGCATGGTGGGCTGACCCCAGGGCTCAGACCAGTTCATCAGACTCACAGACAAAGGAAATGGGGGAAAAGGAAGAGTTTCACTTGGAAAAATCACTGCCTAAATGAAATTTGCTAGAAAATATGAGGGAAAGAGGACAGATTTTGGAAACAAAAGGGACTGAAGGATGCTTAACGTATACGAGAGGTTTCTTGTTCTGCTTCATGTAACACTGGACATTTCTCACTGCTCATGGACCAAGAGATAGCAGCAGCAGCTGCTGTGCACAGACATCTTTGCTTACCCTCTTCAGTCACCCATGGGCTCCACTGGGAGCCTAATTTTGTCTGCATTATAAGAAACTTGTTTCCAGAAGTCTGTGTTGTTCCCAAAGACATACTGGCAACGTGTCGAGCAAGCGCCGAAGCTCCTGCTTGGGATGCAGCTGGGCATGCTGTGAAAGCTGAGAGCTCCCGAGCATGCTGTGGGGAAGTTCTCCTGGGAAACATCTGTGGGAGACACTGACACCAGCTGTAGGGTTATGTGGGGCTTGAGCAACAAACCATTTGTCAAGACCTGCTTATTAGGATGTTTACTCACAAAATCGGCCTTTTCATCAGTGCACCATGAGCGGTTTCTGAAAGCAGCCCTGACCACCAAGAAAACAGTCTCACTGAACCAATCAACAGGAACAAGAGTGGATCCAGCAACCAGAGGAAACAGTTTTTAGCACAAGGAAAGAGTTTCTAGCACAAGGACGAGCTACTTTTTCCCCAGCTTTACAGCTCTCATTTGTCCATTTTCCTAACCCCTCTAATTGTAGATCAGTAAATTAGTTGGGGGTTTAGATTAATATCAATGAGGATCCTTTGGCAGGACAAAGGGCCTTTTGTTTTCTTCCCCCATGCAAAAGCATTGACTGTGCTATACAGTAAGTGTGGTGATTTATTATTTTCACTTCTTTTGCTGTCTTTCCTGTCCATAGCATGATGGTTGTGTTGAGAAGAAGGGAAACACATCAGAAAGAAAACCTAGCTGTACACTCACCTTTTTCGCAGAATATGACATTCATTGCTTATTTCACATTTTTGTAACGGATTCACAAATTCACGTAGACCAAAGACACAAGTGGTCTGCTCTGAAGTCATGAGGAACACCCCCACAGCTGGATGACTTCAGATGAGAGTCAACAGGACAGAGGACAAAAGTTAAACAATCCCATTTTAGGGAAGGGAGGAAGGCTCAGAGCACCCACATTACCATGTACATGAGCCCAAGTGACCTACCCAGGGTGATGGTGGGCATCTGTAACAGGCCCAGGGGAAGACACACACTCTGAATCAAAAGTCAGTGGCTCAGCCATAAAAGCCGCTCTTAGAGCTAAGACCGTCTTTCAAGGGCAGCAAGTGTTACTGTAGATCAACACAGGAAAAAATAGCACTGGGGACTACAGCAAAGATCACTATCTCCGTGGCAGAACTAAAGACAAGGAGGAGGAGGGAAAAGAAAGGGAGCTTATCATTTAACAGTAATAATAAACATTTCTGAGTGTGCTTCCTCCTCTCCCTGCAGGAAGATCTTCATCCTAAGCACTGATGGGCTTCAGGAGGGATGAGTCAGATCCAAACCTCCCAGTCCTGATATCCCTGTCAGAAAAATATCTTGAGGTAGCAGTGGATTCTGCAGATACAGGGTTGGTTTGGGGTGTCCTGCACAGTGTTGAAGCAAGCGGTGTGTTGACTCGATGTGTTGTTCCATACAAGCCTCTCAGAAGACACCTGTAAAAATGGATATGTTGCAGATGAGAAAGAGATAGTTTCCCTTCCTTCCGAGCAACTGAACATCAAGGAAAACACTATCGTGAGGCGTCTGACAGGAGAAACAAGCCAGAACTTCAGTTTCATTCAGCGCTTGTGCTTTAATGCCAAGCCACAATTTATTTCATTAAGAAGAAGAAAAAAGCAGTAAAGGAAACACTTACCAGGATGAACACGCTGTCTGCTGTGGCCTGGAGGCATGAGGGTGGTTTAAGCAATAGCAGAGATCGGGATATCCAGGTCAATAGCCAACCCTGCCCTTGACCTCATTGGCCACCAGGTGCAATGGCTGCCGGCATAACGCAGTCAGGTGCTGCTCCTGCGGTTGGTGCTGTGGCCTTTGCAAGCTGCTCCAACAGGATTTACAGACTGCTCTCTTATCAAACCTGATGGATTTCCTCTCCCACTCCTTTCCCAGCCCTTGCCCTGAGCTGGGAGATACATAGCATGACGCAGCACTGAGGACTGACCTTATGTCTAGAAAGAAAAGGCCATCATCGTGATTTTGCCTTCCAAGGCTCTGGATTTTTAGCAAACTCCTACTCTTTCCTGAGCTCACCTTCCCGAGAGAAGAGCAACTTCAGGAAATCGTGTCAGTCAAGAGTCCAGGAAAGAAAACTGTAATGTGATATAGGTCTAACCCGCAGAAACGCTGGGAACAGTCTCCTTTTACAGTGGGCCCTTCCAAAAGGAAACCAACCCACTGTAAATAATGTGTCTGGGAAGAGAAGACAAACTTTTAACCCTTCCCTTGCCTCTACTGTTTGCTCAGTCAAACTGCAGCTTTACTTGAAGCCAGGCAAAGTCACCCTCTCTATGCTTCCTAGCTCTGTTCTCCAGCTCTGGGTAGCCCAAAGATCCCACTGTTTTGCTAATCCCACTGCCTGAAACTGGGATTCAAGTAAGATTAGTCAGGCACATGAATAGGTGGTGCTCCAGGCCGTACAGGTTTGGTGTTTGTACCTGGCCCTCCCTGCCTGCATCATTTTCCCAGCTCCACCTGGACATCCAAGGGAAGGGAGTGAATGTAGAAAGGGTCATTCTGTCTCTTTCCAAGTGTCATTCCCAGGGCTTACACAAAGTCCTGCTATTGATACAGAGCACAAGCACATTCACTCTTATATATCTCTGGTTTTAGCTCAGTGTCTTCAAATACAATGAGTAACAAATGCATCTCTTCCTTTAAAAGCACTTCTTTCTATTACTGCTTAAAGCACGGACTCAAGATACTGCTTCTCTCAAATTCAGATTAACAGTTTGAATCAAGTTTCACCATAGAGGGTCTGGCTCTCAAGGGAGAGCGGAGAGTCCTTCCAACATTAGTCAAGAGAAGTCACTGGGATGGCTTGTACAAACAGACATAGGACGCTTGCAAAGACAAGCTTAGAGACCTTGATCCACCAGCATTCCTGAGCATGTGCTTAATTCACCCCAACCACGAAGTACCCAAAGCGTGCACTGAAATGCTTCGCTGACTAAGAATGGGCTTAATCACATGCTTAAACACTTACTGCATGAGTACTTCAGAGATTAAGATTGATTAGGTCCTTCTCCTCCCTGTACCTCATGCTTCCCCTCCTCATGATGAAAATCTCATTTCTGAAGACACAAGGCTCACAGAGTGCAAGGAGACATGGGGAACGTATTTTTCAACAGGTCGCAAGTTTTCCAGCTTCCTGCCCTTGACCACAGAAGACTTGAACCTTTTGGGGAAGAAAACACCTAATTTGCTTACATCATGAAGTCAGAGTCCAAATCATATAGATTTTCCTTCAGTATTGTCATGAAAATCTTAGTTCCCAGGGCTTTCAACTCCAACTCCTTTAAAAAGAACAAAAGCCAGATTTTTCAGAGCTTGGCTCAGTGAAACCAAGTTATTAATGTTAATATACTTTATTGATCTTAAAGGAATACAGCATGGAAACAAAGGCCATTAACTGAGAGGCTCTGTTTACATTAACAAGTCATTCAGCACAAAAGGAGCAGATCCAAACTGAGGTCCCCACAAGTACAATATACACAGTTCAAGTGTTTACTTCAGCCTAGATTTAGTCTGGTCCTCAATGGCATTTGGACCAAACTTGTCCACATTTTTTGACTGGAAGCTATTCTAGGAAGGCATCACTGCTTCAGACCCTCACGTCCCTGTCCAGTTAGAAGCACATTTGCTGTGCCCCTGGAGTGGACTGTCTAGGTTAGCATTCCAAAGGTATCTAGCCAGCATGCACCAAAACTGCTCTGCTGTCCAAACCAACATGCAGTAAGTGGAAATGACCACAGGATTCGCTTCCAGACTGCTCTGTTGCTCCGAACAAAAGCACGAACACAGACACAGTCAGAGGGAGAGAAAAACTCTCCAAGGATAGCAAGTCCCAAGGCAGGGTGCAGTAGATGCCCAACACTCTGTCACTAGGACAGTTCATTTTGGTCATCAACTTTTCCTACAGTTTAGAAGCAACTGTAGGATGTAAAATTTCTGCCCAACAGTGACTCCCACAGTAGGCTACTATATGGACTATGTCCATAACAGTGTTTGCATTACAGGGGGACCATGTTCACCATAACAGGACTTCAGCACAGACTGCCCATGTGAAAGGGTGGATAAAATTATTCTGCCATAGGACAAGAATGACTAGAAACACATGTCCATAGTTTGAATAAATGTGTGCCACCATCAGCCAAACATGCAAAGTGAACTTCTTTGCAAACAATGCAAAACTTGTCTTCAGCAGTAGTTGGGAGGACAAAAGGCTAATAAAGAGTGAGGAAATTCAATTGCATAGACAACTCCCATCAGCTACACCAAGATCACAGGAATACAGGAAATGGTCTGCTGCGTCGGCAGGATGGTGCATCTCTTCCAGCTAACGGTGCTTCAGCAGTTGCAGCAAAAGACAATCTTTAGGGAGAGCACGCAAGCCTGGCCACTACTTGCAGTCCATTCACCTCACACTCCTCCTACCATCCACAGTCATTGACTGGGGATTGTAGAGCACAAATCCTTCCCTACCTTCTCTAACCCCTTTGAACTTGCTGATATTATATCTGCTTTGCTATTTCCTGTGGCAGCAAATTCCCTGCTGTGTAAAAAAGCACTTTCTAATATCCTTTTTAAATGGATCTCCCACTTGTTTTCATGTCTCCCCTCACTCCAGCATTGTAGGATTTTTTTAAACCCCAGAACAATTATTTCTCACCACAGTGCTCCATCTATAATGTTTAGTTAGAGAAAGAAACATCATGCCATGCAAGGAGCCTCAACACAATTCCTTGGAGGTTCAGAGAAATTCAGGAGAAAAGCCAGTTTGAAAGATAGACCTGGGGTTTATGAATTGTCTCCATTGGTTTGCAGTCTCTGTATCCTCTCTGCACGGTGCACAGGACATTGCAAAGAGTTGAGAATGGTTCAGGTTTTTGTACTAGCAGCTCAGTTGTATGTATTATTGTTGGCTACTCCAAAGGTACATACTAGATGCTGATTAGCTATTAAATATGGCTTTAGCTGTTTCAGCTTCCTCAAAATGTTCATGTCCTTGTTCCCTCCTGTGAGAAAAATCACATGCTGAGGGAGAGCGGTGCCCAGTGTGGTAAGTCATCTGCTAATAAAGTCATCACAGCTAATAAAAGCCTTTGCTGTCCTTTGTGGCAGAAAGGGATGCAGGTCACTCAGGGATGGCTTTGCTGGCTGCCACCTGAGGAGCTCCTGACCTTTCTCAGAGCCAACAAACAGATAGATTTGGGATTAGTGAAGGTACAGGACTCTGTTGTGGGGATCCTGTTGTCAGTTCTTATCCAGGATGACCCCCAAGCCAGAAGAAAACTAGAAAACTTGTAAGGGATGGACAGATTCCTTCTGAAGCCCTAGGACAGTGAAAGCTGCAAAGAGCTGGCACCTACAGGTTCTCTGCAAGCAGGGGTTGTGCTATGGAAGGCCAAAAACAGACCTGGGGGACTGGAGCTTATCACTTGTCCCAGTAAGGCTCTTGCAGGAGTTGGCCAGATGGTTAAAGCACTTCAGCAACCGGCAGTGCTGACAGTGGCCTTAATCATTTAAAGAATACTGGAAGAAATGAGGCATAGTCCCTCAGACAACTGTTTAGCCGAGTCCAGCTTGCTGAGCTAGGCTGAAACACCTCCTCTTTTAGTCTCTCCTGGAAATAAAGATGATTCAGGATCAGACCACTCCATTTATGGGGCTCTCCATTGTCACCTTCCTTTAGACCCAGCTGTCCAAATCCTTGCACCACATCGAATTTCTTATGACAAAAGTGATATTCACAACAGGGGCCCCACACAGTTGGGACGTCTAGGCACAATGCCAGGGCCTCTCTCCGACCCCGCACGCACCAGACACAGCTTGCTTCATGATCCGCTGACCCACAGCTGGTGGCTGGGGTTAGGGAGCAGAAAGGAGACCCAAAAAGCTTGCTGGAAGGCAGACAGCCCAGCAACACTCTCATTCCCTTTCAAATGACAGCACTTCAGTGTGCACGATGCCGATTCCTGCCCTGGTACTTTACAGATGCGCAGCGACACTTTATAACCTGAATCGCAAGGAATCCAGCTAAAGGGGTCTGCTCTTGTTCTTTATGTTAAACACACACTTCTGTACTTTCCTGCACTCAGTTATATATGGAGCACAGGGGTAGCTAATCCCAAACCTGCCCGCCACAACCTGCCCCCACCTTGAAATAGGCCCCAGTGCAATGAAGAGAAATGTTCCCGCTTCAAACTTCCAAAGACTACCATAAACACTGGGGATAATTAAAATGCGAACATTATGAAAAATACACTGGCAAGGACTCAAGGCTGTGGAGCTGGAAAGCCAGGTAGCTTAAAGAAGTGCCAGATATTCAACTGGTCTCCAAGATTAACAGATGTTTTTCAACCTAACGTTGCAAAAACTTACTAACTTAGATGTGTTTCCTAAATCAGAACCAGAGAAGAGAATGTGCACTGTGTATTGGGACCGTATCAAGTACTTTTCCAGCACTGCAAGATCCTTTACTTAAAAAAAAAAGGGGGGGGAGGAAGGATGTTGAGAGAAAAAAATAGGCTTCTTTAAAGGATTCTGGATGCTTACCTAAATCGTGTAAGAAAAGGAAAATTCCTTCCCCAAACTGAAAAGACTCATATGCAATTAAGATGGAGACGGCATCAGCCCATTTCCCCATCTGGTATTAAGCTGTTCAACAGGAGTACTGCAGAATACAGTGGTTGCAGCTGACACAGTCTTAGTGATATTTAGGTGGTTATATTCTTTTTTTCTAACTCATTATCTCAAAAAAACTATGCGGCAGCTCTCTTTTGAAAACCAGCCGCCCTCACCTGCTACAAGACAATCTGCCATAGTGCTGCAATTAAAAACTCATCATCCCAAAGCCACTGGTCGGTTTGTCTTCCCACCACCAGCTCCTCTACAGCCAGGGAGACAGAGTGCATGTCTACAGATCCTCTCTGCCACTCTGCTACACCTCTGAGGAGATTTACAGGGATTTGCACGTGTTTTTCTCGCTCAAAGAGAGATTATGTGGCATGATTAAGAGATATCCTAGGAAAGAAACTACCGGCTTCGACAAGCTCCTTGACATTCCCTTTGTTTGATATAACACACATCGGTTATTAACAGGTATGTATTAAGCTGTTGCTTAGCCTCAGTAATGCCATGTTTAATAACGAACACTTCTTTTCTCCCCTCTCTGTAGTGGCAGCCATTGTCCAGTAATTTCTGGACACATTATTCTGTATCAATATATAAAATTTTTATACATACATATATATATATATACACACACAGTCTGCCCTTCCATGTGTGAAGCAATGGGAGAGTTGTCACCAGCTAAGGTGAGTTACAGCTTTTCCTGTATCACAGGAGATGGAAATGCAAGGACTTTCTGGGTCACTGAATCCAGAACCTTGCAACTATACTGTGAGACCCCTTACAGAAACTGACATTCCTCTATTAAAAAAGGGAGAAAAAAATAATATGAGAGACATTTTACAGGTAGGGATCCACAACACTGCAGATTAAAAAACAAAAATCTGTCACACAGAAAAAGTGTTACCACTGTCTCAGAAGCTGCTCCCAGAGACATTGAATTCCGGGTAGACCTCTCCTTCCTATGTTTGCAATGCAAGGAAACCTGAGGAAAAAAACCTGCTCTGCATTTCAGGTGGGTGACAGTAGGAAGGACACAGAGGAACCACAAAGGAAGGTGTCTGCTCAGCAGATCTTGCTATGGAATGGACAGGCTGCACACATATCCTTGAAATTCGTACCAGTCACAGCATCCACGCCAGCTGTATGTCCACCACTTCACGGATGCCAGAGCAGAAGATGAACCTGCAGAAACCAGCCCATCCTCTGGGCCTGCTCCATCAGACATGCATGCACCATAAACCTCCAGCCTTCCCACCAGGCAGCTTCAAAGCTGCTGCTGCGAAGGGAAGCAGTGCTGTCTACAGTTAGCTCCTTTCTCCTTTGCTGGCAGAGGCTCACCTCCAGTCCTATGGGAAGAAAGAAACTGAGACAGAGACCTGCAGGTGACACAATTGTCACTTCTTTCCATAACCTTGTCAGGGTTGTGATACAGTCAGCTACCGTACCTAAAGAGGGCACCAGGGAGAGCGAGTCTATGCTCTCCTCCACCCAGCCCAGCTCCCAGGGCACACAGCTCTTGGGGATTCATTCAGCGGACATTTCAGAGGGACACCTGTTGCGTTACACAGATCTATTTGGTTACAGAAACTTACCATCTGCCCCTGTGTTGTACCAACCAAAGTCTGCAAGCACCCTGACAGCGAGGAGGATTAATACTACTTTTCCATCTGCTCTGCAACATGAGCTACCCACAAGCAACAACCTGAAGATGCCTCTGAGCTTCTAAATCCCACCTTGCCTTTAAAAAAAAATGCAAGTTATGGGAAGAACAAGAGGAGCCATGACAATCCAGTTCCCTCAAAGCACAAGTCACATCCACAGCAACATTTAAAACTTGCTCAGTTTCCTGCATGGCTAAATGCAGGGAACATTAACAGGTCACATCAAAGAGCCATCTAAGTGGCAACAATGCCAATATAAAACCATTCACTGGGTCTGCACCAATGTAACAAACTTTAAACAAATATTAAAACAGACTGTTTATTACAGCATATGATGTGTTATATTAATTTACACAATGATATATATATAAAAACAGCCATTGATGATGTACAGTAAATTGGACATCAACAGGAATATTAAAACTACTGATACTCATGCACGTGACATGCATATGGTTTTTTTTCTCTTTCAAAAGCAGTTTTACACAATATACTGAAGTTACTAAGCCTTGGTCAGCTGCTCCAACAGTTTACTCTGAACACCACTGCCGTCTGCAGCGGGACTCCCAGGAGATCAGAGCAGAGTGCACTCCAGAGAAGGCAACTTAACCTTGAAGACAGATTGAACTGGAGCCCTTTCCTGGTGTGGGAAAGCTAGGGGAGGACGGGGGTGAGTTTCAAGAAGAGGATCAACAAGAAAAGAAAAAAAGAAAAAAAAACAGGCCAGACTACCAGGAGGAAGAAGTTCAAGATGTGGCAGCAGGAGCAGCAGAAAGGGACAAGCAAAAACATGAAGACCACCCGCACTCCCTCCCCCTTATCCCCTAAAAACTTATGACCTTAAGCTGTCGATATCCTGTATAAGACCCAGAACTGGAAAAACTAGGCAAGGAAGATCCATTCCCAGAACATTAGCCTTTTTTCAAAGCCTTCTGATACCATGCACTGGAGGCTGTTCACCACTGAAATGGCAGTGTTATGTGGTTTGTTTTTTTTTTTTAAACGAGTATAATGGTCTTTTATTTCCACGTAAAAGGCACTAGTATCCACCCAAGTTCTGAAGACAAGTGACATAATTTACCTTAAGTTTTAAATATTTGTATAAAAAAAAAAAAAAAATCTGTGGAAATATGTACACAAAAGCACCTTGCTTCCGAAAGCAGAAGCAGATACATTCCACCAAGTCACCTCACTAGACAGTTGTCATGAGCTTCAGGGAGCCCGACCGAAAGCGGAGGATTTTCTTCTTGAGGTTATGGGAGGCTTTGATTTTGACAAAGGCCTTCGCCGCATTTTCATGCAGCTCCGGCGCCGTGACCGTTTGGATGGGGAGCGTCTGGACAAACTGAGACCAAATAAGGCCCCCGCTCTCATCAGAGTCGCTGGTGGTCGTGCTCTCCCCTACAAACTCCACCTCGCTCAGGCTCGACTCACTGTCTCCAAAGCAGTTCGTTGTGTAGTTGCTCTGCTCGTCCTCGCTCGTGTCCACCACGGTGGAGTGGAACAAGGACTCGCACTCCGCCGAGTACTCCGAGTCGCTGGCCACGTAGGCGTACGGGCTGACGTAGGGCAGGGGGACTTGCGAGTAGACCCCCACACCTTCCCGCCGGTTCCTCCTCGCCCTCCGCAGGGCCTCCTCGTAGGAAATCTCCGCCGACGACTTCCACCGGCGGTAGTCAGCCCGCTTGTGTTTAGGCTTGGCCACCACAACCTCTCGGCCATGCCCATGGGATCGGATGGTGGATTTGTGCAGGCCAGCCTGCCGACTCTGGAGGCCCGACTCCGGCTGCAAGCCGCTGCCTCTCTTCCCCCGTGAGGAGGGTTTTTTCAGTTTCTTATTTGTATCCAACTCATCAGGAAAGCGGCACTTCTTGCCCACCGGCTTGGTTTTCTCCCGCAAGGTCTGCGAACCATTTTCCAGCCCGTTGGCAAGGTGGGGCCTGTGTTTCAGCGCAGAGCTTTTCAAAATCTTGACATTTCGGGTGCCTTTGTGAAGCTTCACGCTTTGCTGCTGGGCCGGTATGTACTGGGCATTCACCAGCAACCCATCATCCAGGCTCTGGGAGGAAGAGCCCTCGCTTTTGAAATCCAGCGCGGGCCGCTCCTCGACAGCAGGCGACGAGGAGCGAGCCGCCTGCAAGCTGCTCTTCAGCAGGATTTTTTTGGGAGGCTGGCTGACCCTGTTCTCCGGCTGCAGCACCACGGTCTTCCCCGGGCTGTCTTTGGGAGACGCGGCAAAGAGCTGGCCGTTCTCCTTGGGGACGTCCCCTGCCGTGGCCACTGCGTTGCGGTTGAGCTCCGGAGGTGCCGGTTTGACGCCCCGCGGCACGTGCTTGCTCTGAAGTTCGCCCGCCACGGCGGGTGGGAAAGCCGCCGGCAAAGGTGCCTTCCTACTCTCCAGCTGCTCGCCAGCCGGCTCCCTCGGCCTCTGCTTTAACGGGGAAGGTGCCGCATGGTCCAGAGCGGTGGTCCCACTGGAAGGCAAGCACGCTTGCTTGGAGCTCTTCAGGTTTACGACGTTACCGTGAGCCACCACCCCTGCGGGCTGCCTGACGCACATGCTTCCATGCCTCAAGATCCCTTTGGTGGGATCGGCGTTGAGACTCGTCCTCGGTTTGTTAGTCCTTACCGCATGAGTCTTTTTCTGAACCAGGCTTAAGATGTACCCGTCTATCCTCTTGCTGGTGGAAGGGCACGGCGCCGGCCAGGAGCCTTGCGGGAGAAAGGCGTTGGCGGATTTTCCTGAGTCCGTTTCAGATCTGGAGCAAACGTCGCTAATATCACAACCAAGCCTCTCCTCTTCTCGCTGGGGGTTTTCAGTCACGGGGAGAAGAAACATGGGACTCTGCACAGCTACCGCGTGGAGTGGGCTGGGGTACCGGTAGACATCGTTCCCGTTTTTAGACACGAGATCGCACTGGTACTTTGGATGTACATCTGCAACGACATCGAGGGAATTTGAGTGCGGTGTAGACAAAGAGCGACAGACAGAGCCTGCAGTCTGGTCCTCATGCTGGCCTTCCTTATTATAGTCCATCCAGCCTATGAGATCTGAAAGGCATTTTAGAAGAGTTTAGAGAGCCTGCCAGGGACAGTTCTGATACGTTTTTCACGTGCCATCAAGGACTCCGGTCCCATCTACACATATGATGCAATGTTTATACAACAGCAGTGCTGTTCAAACAGTAGAAAACTTGCAACCAGGGATGTCGCTTAAACGATATAAAAGCAGCACTATTCTTCTGCGGGTCTCCTTGTTAACTGCATCTATGTAGGATTTGCCCCAATATGACTACATGGTTAAAAAAATAAAAATCACAGCCCTAATGAGAACATTTACTTTGGTTTCAAACCTGCGGCTAGGTTGCTAAGAGTTTCCTATGTTACTTCCAAGCCACCCAGAAGTCTGTAAGGGTCTCTTCTGTTTATACACTACACAGGCACCTCTAAAACTCAGTGCGGGCCTCAGCACATAGGAGTTTTATAATTTACTTTGCTAAATCCAAAGGGAAACATAAAAAATATAGACAAAAGTGCAATGAATTCTTTTAGCTTTTGACAAATTTCACTTCCAGATTTTTTCACGCGTATCCTGGGTCAAAAAAAATCCAGATTTAATTTCATTGTTGTTATTATTATTATCACTACTATTATTATCATCATAAGAATTTTATAATTATAATAACACTAATAATAATAACAGATGCTCCTTTTGAGCAGTAAAGGGTTAAAGAATGGGAAACAGGCTCATCTTTCCACACAAGTAAAAGGAGTGCAGGTCAATCCAGCTGACATCCTAGCCTTGGCTCTGCAAAGAGAGTTCTGTAAGAGAAATCCAGTGCATTTCAGGATGCATGAGTCAGATTTAATGGCTAAGGCACTTACTTGGGAGGTAAGCGTCCTTAGGAGCAGGGCTTCAATCCAAGCACCTAAGATTATTATTTTCTTAAGCTTACGTTGCCCTTGTCTTCTTGGGTAGGGGTACAATCAAAATGATCCTTCTAGATCACTGTCAGTCCTGTTTTCTACCCTTGGGCTAGAAACTTCAGACAGGGTACTCAAATTTGAATGCTCAGTGCTCATCACTTATCTAAGGCTTATTTCAAAAGAGGTCTCACAGACCTTGATGAAATTAGCTGATAGAGATGACGTTCCTGTGAGCAGGAGAGGAAGGACAGGGAAGTTAGGACCATGAACTTCCTCCAGATCACCTCACGGTTTTGCCGCATTTCCTAAATTCTATGTCTGAGTCAGGAAATGTTGACAAAAATACTTCTTTGTAATGTGCCAGTTTGTGACATTTCATTTCTAAAAGTAAGACGGTATGAATAATGAGATTTTTAGTTTTTCATGATGTATACAGAAAAAACCCAGCAATGCAATCTGCTGGAAATCCTTGTGTATGTTTTTCTTTTTATGTATGGCTGATGAAGATCACATATACCATACATCAGGGAGCATTAAATTACCTCCAGCTGCTCAAAGGATAACTTAGAGGACTTCTCAGCACCTCAGAATGAACGTATCCCCATCTGTATTTTCCCACGTTAGAGTTAGAAGAACTTGAGTTACTTTGTCTTCGATTCACAAAAAAAAAAAAAAAAAAATCACTGTAAGTTAACCGTAAAGAGCAGAATGGAAATTGGAAATACTATGGTTAGGAGCATCCTCCACAACCCAGAATGAACTAAGGCTTTTGAATGAGTATGGCTGCAAGCAATAATGCTTGATCACAAAAGTCCTGCTGAAGTGTCCTTTCTGGACAACAAAGGCCACCCTCCTGTTTAACCATCCCACACATTAAGGCTTGCATCTTCACCCTAGTGTCCAAGAAAGTCAACAGCTCTCTACCAAAGAGACAAAATACTTTTTCCCTGTCCATGATGTCTGTTTGTCTATACTATATAAATGCAGGACACACCTCAGCATGGTCACCTAGGGGTTGAGGACCATCAGAACTGACAAAATGACAGCTACAAAGAGACTGACGCGCACCCTGACCTCCTAAAACCTGTAGGTAGCTCCTTGCTCTGTCACTTTAATGAGGACATGACTGTTGAGGTATCTTTCATTATTGCTATTTAGTAAAAATGCTGTTCTAAAGGAAACCATGAGAAATTAGCCGACTAATGCGTTTCTGTGTATAGGTACCACTGCCCTCTACTGGGTAGAGCAGCTGTCATATTTTCACATGTTCCCTTCATGTGTTTAGAGCGACATATTCACATGTAAGGCTGGACTAGCGGAGGGGAAAGAGTCCTGCCTCGTGACCCATGTACGTGATAGGCACTGGAATCTTTTCAGAGCACAATACATCAAATGAAAGGAAGAAGGGTTAATCCAACCCAGATACTCCTGAGGCAGTATTTCCAAAGCCAAAGCCACCTCCTGGAGTATGATGTATTCGACCTGCTTTTACTATACCTGCAGATTTAGGGCGTCCATCTGAGATATTCAGTGTTGCCTCCAAAGGGCTGCAAAAGCAAGTGCTAGAATGGCAACTGGATAAACACTCACTGAAGACAGAGTTAGATGAATTGGAGAGCGATCCAGAAGCTCCATCACTCAGCTCATAAAACCCTATAAAAATAAGAGTTTGGATTTATATTAGTTATGTCTACACAAAGTTACCATTTGTGTCCCTAGAAAGGCAGTCAAGCTCATGTTTATGTTGGCTTACTCTATTGCAATTAGTTATGGGATTTCATTCAGTCACCCAAAAAACAGTGCACAATTTAGTAATATCCTTATTGCTATGAAGGACTCCGTTTAAAAGTAAAGCACTTAAAAGTAAAAAAGGAGAACTTTACTTAGCATATGAAATTTTGAAATTTTTTTTTAACCTTTACAGGGCTTGGGGTTTTACCCTTTACAGGGGTTTTCAGATTTTAGCAAGAAGGATCCAGGCTGTGTTTGACAGCCCGCTCATTTAATAGTGCATTATACTTCCAAGACAGACTCTCCAACTATTACTTGACTACAAAATTTTCACCAAGTGTTGGGTCCAATGCTATCCATTATTTTCCTCAAAGTTCTGGAGATAAATATAACATTCATGGATGACGGAAAGAAGGAAAATGGTAAATAATGTGCAGACACAGAAAATTTAATTTCCTGGTAAACTGGGACTACTCAAGAAAAATATGACATACCATAATCAAAATCTAAATTGTGCATTTAGGAATAAGGAATCCAGGGCATGTCTACAGAATGGGGATGCATCCTGGAAAACAATAATCCTGAAAAGGACTTAGTCAGCGTGGAAAAGCAGCTCAATCAAGCTTAATGATATGGCAAAAAAAGCTAATGAGACTGTTGGATGTACAAAGAGACTAATGAATAGCAGTAGGGAAATTACTTCAGCAGTCTATACAGCACTGGTAGGAAAGACATTGGAACGGTGTGCCTAGTCCTCGAATCCAGCATGCTTAAAACAAAGCTAAAAAATTGGAAAGGGGCCATAGAGCTATTTAAAGGCTGGGAAAAATGCCTTAAAACAAATGACTTAATGAACTTGACCTGTTTAGCTCATCAAAAAGAGTCAGGAATTACACTGTATAGCACCTCCAAGAGGAGAAAAAGCTGGATACTAGAAAAGACCTTACTCTATGGGAGAAAAGCATATAAAAAAATCAGTGCTGGAACAAGTCAAATTCAGACTAGACATTAGCAATGGTCTTAACAGTTGCAAGTTGGCGGATTCTCCACTTTTTAGTGTCTTCAGAACAAGTCTACATGCCTCTAGGAAAGGTTCCCCATAGTTAAATACCACTTATTGGCTTCAACACAGTTAGAATGGGATGAAATTCAATATATGGGGGATCAAATTGTTTGATTCAAAGATCCCTTCTGGCTGTAAGATCAATTTTTACATCTTCCTCCTGCTGGTGGTGCTTCCTTTCACCATTTTTCCTGCAGCCTCCTTCCTAATATGCAGGAGAATTAGAACTAATTCAAGAATTTTTGAACTAATTTGTGGGTGGCCTTGAAAAAAAAAATGCCTCAAACACTAAAAATCTAACTAAGCTTGAAATGCTCCTCTGAATCTGTTGTCTACAAACAGCAAAACCTTTCCAGTGGTAGGTGAACTTTGCTAGTAGGCATTAATTATCGGAGTGTGAACATCCTATAGATATTTACTGTTGCAGTACTGAAAACTACAGCCAGGTGAATTCCAGGTACCAAGGGAGGCTCCATTCTGCTGAATATTGGCCTTACCTGAACTTGGACGACTGTCTGTCTCAAGGTGTTCATCTGTCGTTTTTTCCACGTCCAGGCGGAGATCACTTATTTGCTTATCTAGCTCTTGTAACTGATTTAGTAGGCCGGCGTCCCTCCTCCTCAAGCAGTTCTGGAAAACAAGGAGACAAACAACATCAGCTCCTTCAGTGGGGCAGACATGAAGGGGGTCCAAAGACAATCAGCCTTCTCCATCCGAGCATCGTGGAAATACCCTGTCGATATTCTTTTATAAAAAAGACAGAACAGAACAAAGCCCTGAAACTCTAGATAGATGCGCTGGATAACTACTTCACTGGAGAATTATGCAGGCACTTCATTCCAGCCTCTTCCAGCCAGTTCCACATAAGGAGCACACGCCACAATTTAGGAAGACCAACACGCCATGTCGGCAAAGCGCTCCTTTGCAGGACCACAGCTGTGACAACAAAGCTGTATGGTACGACATGGTCAAACCAGACCTGTGCGCATGAAGCGGGCTACTTCGGTGAAAGGACAGCTTTGCCAGTGTAATAGGGGACGTTCACCACCACAGTGCTGTTAGTCAAAGATCACATCTGTTCGCACAATGGGACGAAACAGCTCTGCCAACAAGTGCCTGTCGTGTGGGAACCGCCTTGTTCTGCTACACGTTATGAGCTTCGAGTCTACCGTATAGACAGCGAGATTCCCAGGGCTGGGATCACGGCCCTTTTATTAGTTTTGCAGTGCAGCAGGAAGGAAGCGTAATTCTTCCTCTTCTCCCATTATAATTGTATAAAATTGCTGCAAGGTGAATTTTAAGGCTATTTATGAAGGTAATTTGATGGCATAAAATGAGCAATAAGAAACGATTTTGTAAGGCACTCATTAACCCACGGTCAACGCAATCAGTTTCCCTGTGTGCATTATAATGTTGCTTATCCATCATCTGTTCAGCTTCATACCCTTTAATTGTTCTGGCTTTGGGGAAAGTGGGGGAGGCAGGAGGAAGGTTTATCTCTTTTTTTCCAAGTGCATCATTTGATCGGCGCCCAGCAGTGCTCTGATACGCTTAGCGCAAAGAGTTTTGACGCTCAGCGCCGGACTAGTTCTAAACCCATTAAATCCAGGATAACCTTTCCCCTGGGGTGGCCCAGTCCTCGGGCAAAGGGAAAGCAAACGCTGGGAGTATTAGCGAGGCTGTTTGAAGATGTGCTGGCATGTAACGCCATCCTTGGAGAACCAAAGGGGCGATTCCCAAGTCTTCTCCCGCATTTCTGCGGGGAGCGGGGAGCTGGCTGGCAGCCAGGCTGGCAGAGGCGACGGGTTCAAGCGGTAACTCGCCGCGCCACCTACTGCCACCAGTGTCCCCCCTCCCCCAGCGAGCACCCCATCTGCTTCCAATCTGCAATGTCAAGTGCACAAATTAAAGCTCTACCACAAATCCCCGAGGTTTTTGGGGTTTTTTTTTTCCTCTGAGTAATGATTCCCTGGTCCTTCACGACAGCTCTTCGGCTCCCACCCCCTTCTCAGCAGCAAAAATAATTTATTTTGAGCTTTTGAAGAAGGAAATCATCCTAAATTCACTGCGCCAAAAGGCCAACAAGAAAAAAAGGGGGAAAAAAAAAGGGGGGGGGGAGAAGAAATCAGGCAAATAAATCACGCAATCCAACTTCTCCCCGGCTGAAAGCAAATGCTGAGCCGTGCACAAAGACCGCCAGGCACAGCTGTACGCTATTTTCATTGAAAAATGATCTGCCGCTTCATGCCGCCCTCCATCTCTTCCCACACCAGCTACAAAGCGCATCCTTCAACAAAAGCATCCCTTCTTTTAAGGGGCCCGATCCTGCCCGTGCCGGAGCGCTCCGTGCCTGCTCTCGGGGTTGGGACCCAGGAGCTCGCTTCCCAACTTCCATTGAAGGCAACGCCGGCGCCTCTCTTGCCTTGAATGGAAGTCGGGCCGCCGGCCCGGCTCTGCAGACCGAGGGGGAACCCTGCAGCCACCACCAAAACGCCGCTAACACCCGGCCGCCACCCATTTTGCTTCGCCCAACCCCAGCGGGGGACGCGGCCGCCGGCAGCCGCTGCTCCCCGCCGCCTCACCTGCACCCCCCGGGGGGGCGGCCGGGAGGCTGCGGCCGGCGTGACAGCGGCGTGGGCATGCCCCCCCCGGGGGGGCGGCCAGCCCCCTTCCGCGCCGCTCCGCGGGGAGCCGCCCGCGCCTCGCAGGGCCCCGCGGGGACGCCCCCCGGCCCCCCCCGGGCATCCCGCGGCCCCGGCGCCCCGCGGCCGCCGCCGCTCACCAGCTGCCTCCGCAGGAGCAGGATGTTCTCCTCCAGGAACTTCTCCTCCAGGCTGCGCGGCGCCGGCCCCTCGCCCGCCGGCTCCCCCCGGCCGCCCTGCGCCCCGGGCGCCGCGCCCGCCGGCCGCCGCAGCAGGAGGCTCTTGACCAGCAGCTCCTGCCGCTGCCTCAGGTACTCCAGCTCGCCCAGCCCGGCCAGCGTGGCCTCCAGCCGCTCCCGGGTGCGCTGCCGCTCCGCCTCCGCTTCGCCCTTCTCCCGCCAGCGAGCATCGGGCTCCCGCGGGCCCCCCGGCCCCGCCGCCGCGGCGGCCGCTGCCCCGGCGCTCGCCTTCATGGCAGGGGAGGGGGCGGCCGCCGCTGACAGGCCCTGCCCGCGGGGGGCCCAGCGCCGCCGAGCGCTGCTGCCGCCGCCGCCGCCGCCGCCGCCGCCGGTCGCGAATGGGCCGCGGGGCGCCGGGCTCCCTCCCCGGCTGCCGCCGCCCCGCGCCCGCCCACCGCCCGCCTCCCCTCCCTCCATCCCTCCCTCCATCCCTCCCTCCATCCCCCCATCCCTCCCTCTCTCCCCGCCCGGCAGCGGCTCCCCGGCCGCCGTCGCCCTCCTCCTCCTCCTCCTCCGCCGCCGCCTCCATCGTCCCCCCGCGCCGGGCCCGAGGTGGGGTACGCGGGCGTGCTCCCCGCTGAGCTGCCCAAAAAACTCCAGCGATTGACCCCTGCACGGCGTAGGCACCGGAGCACGGGCAGCACGTTGTGGTGCCGCCTTGCTGATACAGCCCCGACGCGTCCGAAAAACAGGAGCGGGAAGGATGCCTCTGGGATAAAACACCCCGGCGTGAAGGCGTGAGGGTGTTAAGGAGCGGGCAGGGAAAGGTGGAAAGCAGAGGAGCACATGGCAGCCCTTGCACCAGCGTGCTGACCGCGGCGTAGGCACGAGGATGGAAGCAGCAGCGAGGCGTTGCTTCGAAGCCCGTTTTGAGTCGAGTAGCCAAAAAAGCCGTAATGAAGTGAACTTTGTAACGGCATGTAGGCCGATGGCAGCGAGGGATCTGCAATTAGGTTCTCAATGGGCGCACAGTGGAAAGGGGCGGGGGGAGTACAGATGCCAAAGACAAAAAGAGAAAAATGTTAGTATCAAAATAGAGCAAAAAACGAGTTCCAGACATATTCGGGGGGGTGGTGGGGTGGTGGAATGGAAGAGGACGAAGAAATGAAGAAAGCACTGAGGGAGCCCTTCACAATATGGGGTTTGTTTGGAAAGATGTGAGCCTGCCATACAGCGGCTCTCACATTATGAGCATAATGAAATGCTCTTTCCTGCTCTGCCTCTGTCCCTCAGAAGATTATGAGTCTTTGTGGTATTGAAAGGTCTTGGATGAAATTCGTCTCCCCACTCCCGTGCTGTTTGCAGTAGACGCGTTGCGGTGGTGTGCCGTACACCTACTGCGGCCATTGGAGGTGTTGGCCCTTGTTCCGAGAGCCTGCGGCTGATACAGATCATTACTTCACAGTCTTTCTAAACCAATGTAAAGTGCTTTCTAAAAAGGAGATCCTTTTTCCTCCTGCGGCTTATAGCCAGCCCTCGGTCCCTCCCAAATACTGGCCCAAATTTGGTGAGGCCACACGCATCAGCTCAGAGGATGGTCGAAGCTAAAGCTAGCTCCGTTTCTTTTTGCTTTTGATCTCACCCCACAGCTGGTTCACCGCGCAGTCGTGTCAGCACAGTGCGTCTATGTTAATATTTCGGTTTGGATTCGAGTGCCTTTTTGAACCGGCTCTCTACATCGTTCGGGTTTACCATGCTGCGATTCACATTGCGGAGGGATTTGAGAACAAATGAACCGAGTTGCTTTGGGGTAAAACAAAAGCAGAAGGAGGGAGCACACCTAAAGCACTCCAACCACTAATGGATGTTCATTAATGGGCATTCGGTCTGCAGGACGGGAACACAACTAGCCCAAGGAAACACCCTTGAAATACGTAGAGCGTGGGTGGCAGGTCCTCAGTACAGCCATCCTGCTCGGCAAATCCACGCCTGTTGCGCTGTCCTAGCTGCTAATGTAGACGTAGTTGTATGTGCCAGCGAAAGGGGGGAACTGAGGCGGCGCAGGCATAAGCAGCCAGAGAAGGCAGGGCCACTTCTTTGGGGAGCAATATCACCCCTGCCAGATTCAAGAGACCATGAAATTGCAGCCACAGAGAGAACTGACAAACACTGAAAGGACAAGGGATGCCCCAAGGGCAAAGGATTGACTGAGGTTGCTAAGCAAAACTGGAAGTGACAAACAAGTCCCATACTGGACCGCTGTCTCTCCGCTCGTTTTGTGTACCTGGGCCCATAAAAGGCCCAGAAGCAGGTTCAGCCTCTGCCCCACAACCTATGGGCCACCACTGCTGACCTAAAAACCTGCTCCATGGCTTTCTCTCCTCCGTGGAGCTTGGCACGCAGCAGCCTCTGAGCATGTTTATGCTGAAAGCTGTGTTGCAATGCAGAGTCACTTTCCCAAGCGCGTACCAGAAGCTGTCCAGATACGGAAGCAGAGAGCTCCCACTTTTTCCTTCACCCTTTTTAGCCAGATTTTGCATGTAGCTCTGTGGCTTGTATGCATTTGTACACCAAGCTTCATGCAATATTCATGCAAAGCTATTTCAACTATTTCTGTGCTGTTGCACACTGTGCAATGTAGATGTTGCTTCAAAAATAAATTACGTTGCTAAATAAAATCTGTCTTAAGGTTCAGATTTATTTATTTTTGCCACTTATCATTTGGTACGTTTCAGTCCGATTCCTGCCTCCCTCCCAAGTCACCTCTTCTACTCCGAAGAGTATAAGATGCTGCTCGTCTCCTGTACTCCCTGCTGACATTTCTGTGTTCATCCTTCGCAGCGCATCAGTTCCAGGAAGGAAAAGAAACACAAGAACTGCCAAAACAGTCAACTGCCTACATCACGTGGAGAGGAGAATGCAGCTTTGACTGAACAAGACTCACTGTGCGGCTAGGATCAGCAAAGAGGAATGGAAGGGGAATCTGAAGAAAAAGGAGCCCAGGTTTCACCCCACAGGTGGAGGAATAATAACTGCCAGAGAAGCAGTGGGAATTAGGAGGCTGGGCAGCATGGGAGAAGGAGATGTGCGAGTGAGCAGCCAGCGAGAAATGTCAAATCATGTGAATAATAGAAGGAAAACAAGACGTGACCTAAGACACCAAGAATGAGGGAAGGTCCACAAAAGAATATTCAAGAACTAGGATGAAGCTCAGCAGAGCATAGGTCATGGAGACAAGGGGAGGGAGAGCCCAGAAAGGCAGGGTTTGAAGGCAGCAAGAAGACCAAAGAGAATGAGCATAAAATACAGTCCCTTTAATTTAGTCAGGAAGACACTGTTCAGAAAACAACAAAATCAAGTGTCTATAAGCAGCAAGACAAAAAGTCCGGCCATAGGTGGTGGAATGCAGATGAAAGACAGAACCAGAAGAGGACAATACGGTGAGAAGATGGAGAAAAGGGTGCCTTTGCTAGGTATCATCCTCAAGTAAAACAGGTATTTTAAGCACAGAAGGAACAAGAGACTAAGACTGGTTTCTCCCCTCTCAGTTACACTGCAGTCGATCATCCCAGTGAAAAACCAGTCTGAGATAAGAGGGAGGCCCCAGTCCCCAGATTAGCTCTGAGTGGACAACCTTCGGAGGCCTCTATCTCAGCAAACCAAACATCTCAAAACTTTTAGCAAGGGCTAAGTAATAGGACTCTCACATGAAAAAAAATCTCCAAGTCCTAAACTGTCTTCCATTCCTCTCCTGGCTTGTGGCAACAGCTGAAGGACTTGCTCTTACACTCCTTTGTAAAGTTGCTATTCCTTCACTGGGATAATCAGCTGGACTTCTCCAGAAACAAATAATCCCAGATTCCCCATCCTAAACTCGAACATAGAAACTGCAAGGAGGGAGGCAGCGAGTTATCTGCAGGGAAGGAGAAGAGACGATGATTGAGGAGCTCTGTTGCTAGGATGTTATGAGAGGTGTAATTCTGTCTGGTACAGAGGCGGTTATGAAATGGCTTATCTCTTATGATTATAATATTAGGGGGTAGAAATGCTGTGTTCCCTTCGCATTTCATATACAAGGAATAAAGAGATGGCCTCTGCCCCACGGAGCTTACAAGAGAAGAAACAGCAGGTGGCTGCCACTGGTAATATAAGAGAGGCCCAGAGAAAGTAGTGTTTGGCATGATGGGCAGCGAATCCAAAACACACCGGCAAGGGGCAAGAGTTTCTGACCCCCATCTCACCATTAATTTCCTTCCCACTGGGAGCGAACCCCTACATCCCCATGCATACCTTTGTCTTTCCCTCTTCCACCCCTGCTGATCATTAAATTCAGTTTAGATTAAACAAGGCCAATTAACACTTGTTACTTTTCCTAGGTTCATTTCTGACCAGTCACACTAAAATGAGTGCAGGAAATTGCAGAAATTAAGATGAACATTCCAATTCCCTGTTTGTAAAATGAAAGCAATTGCTTTCCTTGCTTACTGTAACACAGCCCTTCAGAAGCAGGGCAATGCGTTATCTGGAAATATCCACTTGGGGACTATGCTTAAGAGCCACAGCTGTCACTACGCCTCTGATACTTTATTTTAATCTATTCTAATGTTAAATTTTCTAAGCATTTCTTAATTGCATTGGATAATATAATAGGGTATGAATCTTATCAGCAAATCAGACTGACTTCAGTTTCTGTTATCGTATTACCATGGTTACATTATTATTACATGTGAACCTTGTGCTCGTTACTAACCACAAACAATTCTAGCAAATAACCTCACCTGAAGCAAAATATCCTGGCAATGTTTCCATTTTTTGTCAAACAAAACCAATTTCTCTGGGTGACAGGTAACTGCAGCATACCTATGATGCATTTTGCTCTTCTCAGACTCCTTCAGCCTACATTTCCTTGCGTCTGTACAGCACTGAAACATTTCCACGCTGTCAACAAGACGCAGAGGCCAAATTCCTTAAACCTGGAATAGGATCTTTAACAGAAATTCAGGTTATTCAGATGACAAGCACTACCCCAGACTGTCAAAACATTACTACGTTTGTATTGTTATGGCAAAAACTGCTAGCAACTGCTACATTAGGAACCATTGACAACTTGATTAGGTCCCTCAAGGGTCCGGTTTCTCCTCACTCTAATCTGATCTGACTGTGGTCTCCCATCAAAAGACACGGTCCCACTTTCCCTCACCCCCAGTGCCACTGTCCAGGTGTCAGGTGAAGGGACAGACATTTTCCATGGGGTCACTGCGATGATCTGACTCCCCCAGTCTGATGTACGGGAGGGAAACACGCGCTGGACCCGGGGAGGGCAGCGATGCTGTCCCTTCCCTTGCAGCTGTTAGTTTGGGCATTTCCTACCTTTGGCACTCCTCTGCTGCAGATCATTGTCCCACCAGCTGTGCAGGGACCATGGCTGGAAAACAGATCACGACCCTGATCTGAGTTAAAATAAATAACCTCTTCTTTCCTTTTTGTTAACCCAGATATTTCAGTGATCCACTTTTAAGCGTGAGCAGTTGCACTGGCACGGCTGAGAAGGCAGAGCTGTACAGAAATGGAGAGACATGAGCAGGAAACCCTCCAGCAAAAAGCTCCATCCAGAGGGAATGTGGGAGGAAGGATGGACTGTTTGCAAACCAAGAAGTCACCCAGGAGGCCATGGAAGAGGATGCAGAAGACAGCTGCTTGTGGGGAAGTGACATTAGAGCTTCTCCAGACATTCCTGTCAGACTGCGAGCCACGTGAAGACATTAATTTCCTTTTTGCAGGCAGCAGCCCATCTGTTGAGTCAGGAAGAGGCCTGATTTTGAATCACCCATTGCTGCCTCAAATGGGGTGGTGCTCCCCAAGGCCATGAAAGACACACTTCTGCTTAGGAAAGGAGCCAGAGCAGGGCAGAACCTCCGGAGAGCTGGTGAGCGCCGAGCCCGGTGAGGTACCGCAGTGCTGCTCCAGCAATGCCTCCTGCCTGCAGCAGGTGTCAAACTGGCAAAGAAGATGCAAAACTTGCTTCTAGTCCCTAGATTAGGGAAGACGTGCGAGAGAATTGGATGGAAAGGGTGGAAAGCCAGGCAAGCTCAGCTCATTTTTACCTCTGTTTTAAGGATAGGAGAGGGTCTGATAAGGACAACAGGGGGAGGGGAAACATGGAGTTAAAACAAACCAGTGTCACTCATGATGTTCATAGCTGACAAGAAGCAGAGCTTGAAGCTACCTCCCTCATTGCTCACTATAAAGAAACTTCACCAGCATTTTAGCGAAGCACCTAATGCATCATGTCTTAATGCTAACTGGTGGGGACTGCATTCCCTCCGCAGGCTCATGGATGCTGTTCAAGTGAAGTCAGAGCTGGACTGCTCCAAGAAACACTTTCTTTTGAACTTGGTTTTTTTTTCTCCCTCATCACCAAGCAGACTATGTCAGCTGAGTTCTGCTGCAATTACTTTTGATTCATCCTTACAATATTATGTCTGATGTTCTTGTGCTTTGGCTCCTTTTCTTCTCCTGGCCTGGGTTTCATATTTACATTTAAAAATGCCTAATCTTTGGTGAAACAGACATCTGCTTAGTTTAATGCCTTCTTGCTCCCGTGCTGCCAGTGTTCATCTCAGCACATCAGGCTGAGAACAGGCCTCACCAGCATGGCCTTTGCAGAAGAATATCTACTAAACCATGAATAATCAGCCACCGGGAGTGGAAGAACAGAAATGATGGGCTTAAATTACAGCTTGAGATTTAGACAGCCCAGGAAAAATTCCCAGCAGAAGGCACTGGAACAGCATGAGGAGGAGAAAGCTTCTCCATCATAAGATGTCTTTGACAAAAGGTTAGGCATGGATATGTCAGGATCGATAAAGACTCCAAGGGACAACAATGCACTGAGCACGAGCTCGTGCTCCTCAGGGCCCACATTAACACAGGCTCCAATGGCAGCCAGTCCAGTAAAGCAAGTCCATGCAAAGGCCAGACCCAGCCCTGTCACTGGCTGCCTTCCCTTCTCCCTCTGCCTTTGCACTCAAGCTGCTCTAGAGAAGCACATATCCTTGCTTCCCAGTAAAGGGAGTCCCACCATACCTGTGCTTGACTACACAGAGATCTCTTCCTCCTGCCATCACCAATACCTCTGACCTAGCCTTCAGAGACCTACCCATGGCCGATGCACAGAGGACCACTTGTGCTGCTGAGCCCTTCCTTGCTCCTTCACGTTGCTAAGACCCTCTGCTCCCCCAGCAAAACCCATCTGCATTCCCCTCTCAGCCCCACGTGCCCAGGAGCACTGCTCTGCTCCAGCTCTCTGCCAAGAGGAGGAAGGGCAGAGCGTGGGTCTCACCTCCAGCCCTCCTTTTTCCCTGTGCTGCCCAGGAAAGACGACCACACAGGGGTAGGGAGGAGGGAGGCAAAGCGCAGCAGTGTAAGAGAGGCAACGCTGGGGCCAGCTCTGCTTTGGGGACACTGCAAAACCATGGTAACATTGCTACTATAATTAAGGATAGCAACAGCTCTCTTGTTATGCAGTAGTGTAGCACCATTTCAGCCTGTGCGGACACTTCCCCCATACAGGGCTAACCTAGCCAGCTAACGTATGGTCAGTAGTGAAGGTAAAGCGATAGTGACAGCAGCACGGCCCAAATGTCTTGTCCCAAACAGGCTTATACATGTCGTGCTTTCCCTGCTAGCTGAATCATTGCGCCTACCTCTCCACACGTCCATAAACAGCCACAGCTCAGCATTCAACCCAGGACCAGAGAGGTTCACGCTCAAAGCAGTAAGCCCTTCCCAGAAGAAAGGACAAAATTTGCAGTACAATTTGCATTCAAACTGCCTGGGATGAAGGCAGAGCTGGCTGCAGTTGCGCTCTTTGGATGGCCTTGGGACCCCTCAGCTGAAGCAGGCCACGTGATGGGAGCCTGGAGCTGGGCAGAAATGTTCCCTGGAAGGCTTTCCAATCAAGCCTGCCTGCACGCCATGGGAAGCTGAGCAAGATCAAACTGCACCCACAACACACATTAGTTCATACAAATCTGACAGCAACAGCAAGGACTTTTGCTTTTTTTTTCCTCAGAAAATTGTAACCCTACAGCCTTTAAAGGAGTTCATTCAGTCTCAGCTGATGCTCACTTGGACAAAGACCCTTTACATCAGCTCCAGTGCCAGTGAAAAATGACCCTTGAATATGAATCAGAGGCAACCTGCCTGTATCTTGTTTGCACCAAACAGCACATTTTATGAGCTGGCTTTTAACCTTCTTTTGGAGGTGGGCAAGCTGAGGTGGGCTAAATAACTCAACCAAGGTCATAAGACGTCAGAGGCAGAGAGATTAGGTGTATCATCCCCTGTCATTTGGGCTCTCCCTTTAAACCAGGAGATGCCACATGTGCAAAGGAAGAAGGCTCAAAAGATCTTGTGGTAGTATCGGTCTGCTAGGCGGTCCTCAGTGCATTGCTTCACTCTCACTATCCCACTCTCATGTTCTTTACATCTAAGAACTTAATTTTGCAATTAAGAACTTAACCTAAAATTTTAACTTGCATCTTCACATCTTCACCCACTGTTTCTCTCCTGGTTTTCTATACGCAGAGGGTTAACAGGAGTGAGTCTCGTTTAGTGTATAACAACAACAAGCCAAAGAACCACTAAAAAAAAAAAAAAAAAAGACATAAATCTCTTTGCCTGAAATAGTTCTCTTTCCACTGTGCTAGGGAGAACAAACACAGACCTCTTGCTGTTGCTTAAGGCACGTGCCTGGAGGAAGGGAGGTGTCACTGGCTCCAGGCTTTGCATCAGTGAGTCCCATAAAACTTGGAAGGTCAGGTGTGCAGTCATGGAGCCTGCAACACATAAACAGCAGGATGTGAATCAGAAAACTGACCTGAAACGGTACCTGAATCTCTGGTTTTTAAATTGTTCCACCACTTTTTCAGTATCGAGCCTCTTATCAATGTTGGCTTAAGAGGGAATATCACTTTTTAATCTTCTCTAATGAAGGCTTCGTCCTGGAAGAACACTTTTTCTATCAACCCAGGCATCTGCAAACCTGCAAGAGAAAAGAATGGCATTTCAATTTCCAGAAATTATTGACCCAAAACTTTAATCTGAATCTAACAGCTGAACTGTTCATTCAGGGCACACTGCATCTTTGTGTTACCATTCGCTGTATTAGCATCAGATGTGCAGACAGGAAATTCTTTTAGAAAAATAGCCTGCAACAGCAAGGCAGCACTGGGGAAGTTATTTAATTTCAAAAGATGTTGGCATTGCAAATCAAAGGCTCTCCCTCATATGGCACTGCTAGTCATGGGACAGTGCTGCCAGCCCTGCCCCGGGACCAACTCAGCAACCAGCCCGCCTGTCCCTCCAGGCCTGGAAGAGGGGACAGGGGAGGGAGGGCTGCATCTGGTTTGTCTGGAGAAGGCCACTCCAGTCCTGCGATTTTAACTTTGTCTTTCCTTTAAAAGGAAACCTAGTTTCTGGTAACCATTTTGGTGCCTCTGCAATAGGCTGAAATTGTTGCCCAGAACTGTTCCCGCTTTTCAGATGATTACCTCCAAGTGGCTCTCAGATTCCAACTGTTAGTCTCATGAATAATGTATTTCATTTCAAGCCTTTCATCTGTGCATAAGTTTTCCATCTATTTCCATCCTGGTATCAGACACTCTTTTACCTGTAAAGCAGGAAAAGTTGCTATTTTCCCCACTTCTTTCTGGAGTCTCATTTTCTCTCAAACACTGCTTGCCAGTTCTAGCTCTTGTGCCACCAAAACGCTATTTCAGGGGATGAGGTTCATATCGATCCTCTTGTTGCAGGCTTTTGGGGACACCTCCTTTCCAGCAGCATCTACTCTGGCTGAAAAGTTGCAGCTACTCTCTGTTCCCTGCTGTTGGTGACGGATCAGCCAGCTGTGTTCCTGTGATCACTCCCTGCCCCACGTCACCCACAGGAAGCCAGCTTAGCTCATGCTGACCCACTCCTTTTAACCAAACTGACTTCAGGGGCTCTCACAACAAGGAGAAGCTGGTTACAAGGAGCAGCACAGCAGCCATCAAAAGAGGACATCAGAAGGCCTGCAGTGTGCCTCTTCAGTTGGGCCAGCAAAACAGCATCGCACTTCGACATGCCGGTATTACCGTGCTGCCTTGAGATCACCGATGGAAACTGCAGGACAGCTGAACTTCTCCAGGAGCTGTGCCGGGGCATGTGTGAAATGTCCATAACTCCCCTTGCTCTCTTCATCATCACCTGGTGGCCAGGAAGAAGTCATTTAGATGATTTGGAATAGCTATGAGAGCAGATTTAGAGGAACAAGCCTTCAAAGCAGGAATGCAGAGCTCAGCAGTCAAACATCCAGCAGTATCTGGATGCCACTTCTTTTCCAAATCCTTTCAGATGCAGGCTAAGGGGTTAGTATTGACTTTAAAAGCCAGGGGCCCTGATTCAACAAAAACAGCTAAGCACTTAATAACATTAAGCACATGCTCAAGTCTCTTCCTATTCAACAAAGCACTTAAGCACATACTTCACCCCTCTTAGATGGCCCAGAACCAAAACACTGAGTTCTCAGAATTTCTTCAATCTTTATTTAATTTTGGAGGAGGGACAGGAATTTGAACCTTGATCCATGTTTTGTAAAGGGTCCCTATTTGCAAGTGAGTCAGACTCCAGCTCCAGACCTACACACCCAAATGCTGGCACATCCATGGTTTGGATTGGGATCTGAATTTTTCAGCTTGCGCCTCACTCTGATCTATGGTTACCTTCATTAAAGAGACTGAACTGCGGGCAGGGAGCTGTTAAACCATGTTTCTGTGCAAGGTTTAAACTGATGATGCTTTCCCCAACTCCACCTAACTGGGATGCAAAACTGAGGCGTTACCTCAGTGTATAGAGTGCAGATGCTCAGCCTAGGAGTGTGCAGCATTTGCAGAGCTCCTCCAGTTTGGCTGCTCTTCCAAAAATTTAAACCCACTACAGCCCCAGCTCTGTAGCCCAGCTCCCAGAGTCATGTGAAATCCTCAGCCTTTGGTTATTATTAAAACGCCATATAGCATTCACTTAGCAGCTGCAGAGGGCAAGTGCAAAGGGAGCGAGCCCGGCGTGCCGTGAGCCCGCTGAGGGATGCAGCCAGGGAAGGGGACTGACAGCCAAGAGGGAGAGCCTCGATCTGCCTCCGAGCTGTTGTTCCAAGCTTTTGGCAGACTAAGGCAAACATCACCGCATTGCTTTGCGCACATTTCCAAATGTCACTGCTTCCTCCAACACCTTCTTCCCCCCCCCCCCCCTTTTTTTTTTATTTTGATTTCTTTATAATAAAAGCTGAGATCCTCCAGAGAGAAGCAGCAGGCAGCAAGAAAAGTAGCAAACAAATAAAGAAATCAAAACAAAAATACCTGGGCCACGTGGCCAAATCCCAGCCCAATTCTCGTCTCACACAAGTGCCAGTCGCATCTCAGCGCATGGAGCTCAACTCTTCTCTCTTGCTTTGGCAAGGGAGCTCCAGGGCTGCTGGCAAGGCAGGATAAAGCCACAGAATAAAAGGCCAGACTCATTCCAGGGAGACTGAAAACAAATAGTCTGCCAATTGTCTGGGCGAGCAGGGGAAGTGGTACTCAGACATCTAAGGCAGCAGGAGGATGTGAGAGCCCTCCCATAGGCATTACCAATTGCCTGGAGGAGGAAGAAGATGAACCTGGTTAAAAAGAAAAGGCAGAGTTCAAATAGCTGCATCGTGGACCTGCCGGGAAGAGCATCACTGGAGGGTTTGCTTATTAAATGGTTGCCAGAAGGACAAGAGGAGGAAGGAGCATCCAGCCAAGGGCTATAGGGCCCATAAGGAGGTTGTCACTTTGAGCAACAAAAGGCCCAGGGAACCAGTGGGCCTTTCCTTGCCAGTCACGGCAGTGGGAACACCAGGGAAGTTAGAGCAGCTGGAGGGACCGGTTCATTCGGGCTTCCCTGTGCCACTGCTGGGGACCAACAGACATCCAGAGAAACAGCTCTTGTCCTTCCCAGGCAGCTAGACCCAAGGGGAGTCTGGCACAAAGACTAAACATGAGACCGGTAATGAGGAGAGACAGACGTGACAAGTACCTTGTGGGGAATACCTGCCTTAAACCTGCCCTGTTAATTGGCTTTCCGTTATACCTGCTCTGAACAAAAGCACGTGGGCTGGAGACACCAAGCATCCTTCCTTTGGGTGGCAGATAAAGAGGCCGCAGTAAATGCCCCGTCTTACCGAGCTGGAGGCAGAGACAGGGAGACAAGTCACCTGCCCAAGCTAAGACACAGAGATGAGGACAGAGCTGGCACGTGCACACGACTCTTACTAGTCCCCATCTGGTGCTACTGCCACAAGCTCAGGCTCCTTCACACCACCGGATGACAGAGTTAAACAAGGATTCCTCCTGGGAATGATCAGACTTGGAAAAGTTGAAGGAAAAAAGGAAAAAAATCAACAACAACTTGCAGCCCAGCAGCACTTTGAGAGCCTGTCACGCTCAGCTGGGCTCAGCCGTGTCGCTGGGAAGTGCTGTCAGCTGCCTCTCTGCATTTGCAGTCGCGATGCCGAGGTGCACTGGCACGGCGGGTGATTTCCCAGCCCTTGCAAATGGGTAACATCCTGGTGCAACAAGCTTTCAAAATTACCCCACTGCGTTGCAAGAGACAAACGCAACACCCAACACCATTGTGCTGAGGCAAGAGCTTTATCTTTCATGGACAGGTATATGAAGGCACTAACCGCAGCCTATTTGAGAGGGCCACAGTGTTGGGAAGGACTGGATGGCAAGTGTCGGTACAATAACAAGGGTTTGGCTCCTGGGTGTCACTCATTGCCCTGGAGGCCATTCCCTGTCCACTCCCATCCCACTCTGAAGCAAGAGCAAGATAAAAGGTAGGGAGAGGATGAAGCCAGCCCAAGAACCACATCCAGACCACAGGGTGCTGGCTGGATTGTGCTGGACTGCTCAGACCTTCCCCAGCACTCCCCAGATCACAGGTCATTTCCGAGTGGGTGCACCAACCCTAAATGTGGGCGCAACCCCAGGTTTACCACAGCAGGTGTTTCGCCAGCACTTCCAGCTTAATGCACAAAGGGCCACGCAAAGCCCAGATGATCAACACTGGCTTAGCCAAGAAGCAGGGGAAAAGCTCCAAAGCCTGTTACACTCTCTTGTCTTTCCCAACCACCCCCAGCAGCTTATCCAGGGGAATTTTTAACTAAAGTGACCAAACCCCATCTTTTGTTCCTGTCCCCTAGTACATATACTGGCTTATTTTCTATCCTACAATTGCAGAGACCATCGGAAACCTGCAGCCCTTGGAGAGCACGCAATGGCTGCAGCAGCCGCCCTGGGAGATTTATGAGGGCAGCAAGCTCTTGGTTTCCCTGGTCACCCTCGGAGGATTTACAGCCCCATGCATTGAGAATGAACAAAGACCTGCTGTTCCTCATCAGAGACCTTATGATTCTGTCCATGGGGAGTTGGCTTCAAACATAGATAACCTTTGCAAGGAGAAATAGCCATTCCTGGATGTAACACGAGAGATAGGCAGAAAGAAAAGCATCCGCAGTGCTCTGGGAAATCTCAGAAAATGAAGCTGGGAGTTTGTGTTATTTGTAAGGGTGGAGAAGAACAGTTAGTTGTGGGGCAGCGGGAGGAGGAAAGGAGGTTGGTAGCAGGGTTTATTCATGTAAATTTGGCTACAGGGCCAATGTTCTCTTGGATGTGATACAACTAAAAGTTGCTTCTGCACCGGACTCAAGTTCCAGCTGCTTCTACCTACAGAGCACACAGTGCCTTGCGTTCTGCACTGGTAGTCTTGGGCTCCCATTTCGAGTGGGCTATGCTCTTTGACATACAGATACAAGGCACCTAGGGGCATTTTTTGGAGTACAAGGGCTGATAAACTTTCAAAGCCTTTGCTGGAGCCTATGCACTTTCCCCTCCATCTGTGCTGGGGCTCTGATCTCCCTGTAATCAAGAAGAGCACTACCAGCAATACTTTCTAAAAGACTTTGCTACAGAGCCGTGACCTGTGTGGTTTTCCTCTCTGCTTGTTATCCAGTCTTAAACGACTGGCATGAGACTTGCACTCAGCCAAAATGCTTCATTCTGCTAATGGATCTGACCATGAATCCCACACAGCTGTTTACCGTACCCTTTGTATTGGAGTCATCAATGAAGGAGGAAGGACGGTAAACAGTAATTACTATGCAGATTTCAAAGAGAAGTGCATCTGTGCCTTTGGTTTCTGCTTTGTTTGTTTGGTGACATCTTCACAGGACAAAGTGGAGTTTTTTTCCTTAACCCTTAAATTAGCAGGGGAAGTATGAATTTGTTGTGATACTAATCATCATATGCATTTAAAAAAAAAAAAAACCCAAAACAAAACAGTAATGCCCTTCCCTGGGACTGAAGATGCTGCATCTCAGTAAGTGGCTTCCTGGAGGAATGTATCCATGAAGGAGCAAATTCCCATTCTAATTAAAAGGAAATCTCTGAGACAAGCTTTTCCATGAAGGAAACAAAAAGGCAGAGCTGACACGTCTATTGCATATATTAACACTAAAGACATGGAAATTAATTGGATTTATTACTAGTCACAGCTGCAAAGATGGCTCATTTCTGAGTTTATATTACAGAAAGTGGCGGGAGGAGTGGGATTTAATAGTCATCTCGGTTAAGCTAATGAGCCAAAACTAATGGTCTCTTCTTGTTTAGAGAGGCCCCAGTTCAGTGGAGCACCTAAGCATGTGCGCAGCTCTCACCGTGGCTTCCAAGGGGTGCTTTGCATCTGTTGGAGTGTTTGTTGATGAGTAGGATGCTTACAGATGCTTACGCTCTGGGAGGGAGAGGACACGTTTTTCTGAATGGCAGTCAAAATCATTGGAATGATCAGTTAGGATCATCCCACATCATCCTTTCTCTCCAGAAGAGAGGAAATTACTTCCCAGAGAAAAGACAATGAGAAACTCAGTGTCATGAGGAGTTCCCTGCTGTCTTTAAGTCCTTAGCGTGAAAACAACAAAATCTCCCCTGCACTTGCATGTGATGAAGTGCAACGGAGGGTCCAGCAGGATTCACACACAGGGCACAGCTGGCACAGAGGTGACAACACAAATACAGTGAAATTAATTGCATTTCAATTACAAATCAAAACTAAGTAAATCCAGCCTGCCCACAAAGAGGATTTTTGGCTGTCCCAGAAAGACGGATGGATCCTGCAAGAAGACGAGTCGCTGGAAGGGCTGGGGCTGGGCTTGCTGCGGTGACTGAGCTGCAGAAGGACATCCTTCCTTTTTTTCCTCTCTCCTTCTCCTGACTGCAGAGTCTTATCCCCTCCCTAGCCCAGCAGAGCACAATCTTTTTCTCTTTTTTTTTCCCCCAGGTTGGTTTTCTGCTATTTTAACAAGCCAAAACAGCTTTCCAAGGGGTTGGATCCATTTCAAAAGAAAGCCATAGCTACCTTGTGGTGGGTCCAGCAGGTACACCACTGAGACGGGAAGCCAGGAGCTCAGCTGCAGCTCAACCAGCACCAAGGTCCCTAAATCACAGAATCGCAGCCCCTCTCTTGTTTTCTGGCTGCATCACTTTAAAGAACGCTGAAAAGGTGCCCAAAGGAGCTTTCAGAGATCCCTCCTCTCCTGTAGATGAAGAAAAACAGAAGGTGTTCAATCGGAAAGCTGACCATGGAAGTGGCAAGATTGGTGTCATTTACAAAGCACTTATCTAGCCTCTCCACGAGAGGGTTTGGAGGATTTTGGTAGCTTCCTTCCCAAATTGGAAACCAATTTTCTGAGGCAAAGACAGGCTGCCTTAGGCAGGGAGGTGTTAGACTAACAACAAAAGGGAAGGGTGCAAAGAGAGAACAAATGGAAACTCATTTAGCACATAATGAAGGTGCTGAGAACAAAATTAATCAAAGCACCGAAGGAAGTGGAAAGACATTTTTTCATCACCTATGCACCAAAGGTAGGTCCTGGCTAATAAACAAGAATCACTGCTGCACAGGCAAAAATTTGGCCTAGCTGGAAAGGTGGAAACATGGTGGGAAGCTGACTGGAATGTTAACATCATGGCTTTTAGGAAGGCTGAAGTGGGGACAAGATGGAGAACTGTTAGAAACAGGATCATGAGCACCCAAGTCATTGGACTCAGTAGTAAATTAATTCGAAAATTGATGGCTCAATTGTCTAAAATAGAAAGCACAAAATAGACCAACCAGTATCTGCAGTGGAGCACAAAATCAAACCTGCGAACCATCTGAATGTCTCCCTGAGCAGCTGCCAAAGGCAAGGAGGGGAAAAGGGACAGATTGTCATGGGGAAACTTCAAATGGAACAAATTCTGCAGGAAAGCTGCCTCTAGCGCTGAACCAGCCTCCGTATTCGTAAAGATGATGGTGATTATTTCCCATCTCAAAAGAACTCACACATCCAACAGGGGAGAATTGTATATTAGACCTTTTTTCTTGGCAGATACAGAGAGTTTGATCACAGGACTAAAACTGCACAGTAGCTTACGTAGGAAGTGATTGCCACTTGAAAACATTTGTTATGTGCAGACAGAATAAAATCAAACCCAGTAAGATATTGCCTTGCTGCTCTCCCAGGCTGCTGTTACAAACCTGAAAACAATCATGAGACAAATCAGTACAGAGAAATAATTTAAATAGAAAAAAACCCCAAGAATTGTAATTGGGGAATACTGAAGAACATTCCTCTATACTGACCAAAAGCCACAATCCAACAACCAAGAGACTATTACAGTGGTTAAAACAACAACTCCCTCTTCACCAAGAGGAGAATACAAATATCCTTTATGAAACAAATGGGGAAAAGGGAAGCTGATGGCAGCGAACACAAATTGGAAGGTAGGATCTATAGATCATCCATGTGGGAAACAAAAGGGCACAAGAGGCAGGAGACAGCCAAGACAATTAGGGCAATCACAGCATTTTTTTTTTAAGTAGAGGGAAACTTCTTGTTTTCCATGCAGCGGGCAATAAGCCTGCAGAAAAGGCAGCAACATAAAAGCAACATTTTCAGTGTGTGTCTTTTGAGAACGGCCAGATGGTAAGGTTACATCATATGGGGCTGATGACATACTTCTCACTCCAGTGGTAACTAGGGTGATCGTTAGTCAGAGGCTAGATGTTTTTAAATAAACGGGTTTGTACAACCTGCAGCTAGGCAGAACTGTCTATGCTCGGCTTTTACCTTGAAATTTCCCATTGCTGCTTTGTTGACACGAGCAACACTGGGAATTTTTGTGCAAAGGCATGGCCAAAAAGTATGTTAGGTAAGAATGGGTAATGCAACATCTAAAACACTGGGAGTAGCCTTACAGTAAATCTCTTCCATATCTCTACTGGTAGATACGAGCCAGTTATACCATTGGCAAACAGATATTTCCTGTCCTCATAAAAAGCAGTGGGGTTTGCCTCCTGGATCCTGGAGATTAAATCTGACAAGGAGCCCGTGGTGTTGTTGCTGGACACTGCTCTCAGAGCAGCAAGAAGGACCAGGGCAGTGGGTGGGACAGGATCTTGCTGACACTCCCCTACAGCTCCTGGGCTTGGGACTCAAGGTGGGATCAAGTGTTTGCCATTCCAGCTGGACACTCCCAAACCCACTTCATCTGGGTTTGTTAACAGAGACTGTTTATTGCAAAGCTGATTTAGAAACTCCATATAAATAATCCTCAGCCTCTTCCCTGCTATTTAGCAGAGCTGCAGCCATCCAGGGAGCTCCCAAAACATCCTCAGAGTTGCTGAAAAGGCAGAATTAGTCACTGAAACCTTTTACTGATGGAGGCAGATCCAGAGGAAGGGTGAGCCCAGGACAGCTCGATGAGCACGTGGCCAGGCTCACTTCCAGGACAAGGCACTGCTCTCCACCCCCCTGACTGAACCCATGCTGGCCACCTTCCCACCACGGGTAAGCAGATCCTCTTTGGGACCCTCAGACGGAGGGACTGATGGTTCATGGTACTGCTGTGTGATGGTGGCCATCCTGCTATTGACCCACAAAGCTGTCCCCACTTCCACTGGCAGCTACGTGGAAATCAGCCCATGGAAACGTATCCCACGCACTGCTGTTGGCTCAACAGTCAATAGCTGAGCCACCCTACTCATGGTACATGTGCAGAGGTGTGTACCAGTTGGTATCTTCAACTTCCAGTGTCTTAAGAAAGAAGAAAATCTACAGAGAGTGGCATAGATCTGCTGTGTTTGTGCAGCCGTGGTGAGACAAGTCTCTAAACGATGTCCATACACACCCACCTCCACTTTCCCAGAAAACGCCTGTTACACCACTACAAAAAAAAACCCCTTGGTTATTAAGTATTAATGAAAGCATTCTCCCGAGAGGTGGGAAGGAACAGGAAAGCCAATGAGCCCAACCCAGCTTACCAGAGCCAGAGATGTGGGGCGTGCAGTGCCAAGCAGCGATTGATGCAATGTGAGCAGTCCTCAGCCAGTAAACAGACGAGACCCGGTGAAAGAGGAGCTGAAATCCCATCGGTGTACAGCTAGGGCCTGGCCGAAAACTTTAGGACAAAAAGCAAAGAGCAAAGTTATGTACCTTGAGTCCGCCATGAACCCTGCCATGCTCCTGGGTGCTGCTGGCAACAGTATATCAGCTCTTATTAATATGGACTGTTATTTAGCAAGGGAACAAGTCGATGGAATAATATACTCCAGATTCATTACTGTCAGCTTGCTCAGAATTATGTGTATTAATGACCAGATTATATCTGTTTATATAATACAAATTACCATAGAGTGACTGCAGGCATTGAAACGCTCCTTGTCTGTTTGACACACATAAATAATGGAGGAGCTCACGCTGCATTTGGTACACATGACTAACCTTTTATCCCTGGCACCCCGGTGCAGGCTGGAGAAATGACTCGGGTTTCAAATTCCTCGCTCCAGCTGTCATTAGCCTCGCAAAGCGTTAGCGAATCGGCGGCTAATTGATGTCCTTGTTGGACATTATTTTGTTAGTCAGGCCTGGTGAGCATCAAGTGGAATTTTAACGCCCTGCTATCCTTGGGTCCGCATGGCTGTAAGTGTTAAGGCTTGTAAACAATTAACTGCACTCTAAGAGCAATTTTAGGAATAAGCAAATAAGTTGTCCTGTGGGTTTGGGCTGCTCCAGCTGGCCCTGGTGTTGCAACCAACGTAGGGTCCTGGCAGAGATGAGCTGAGTTCTCCATGGGGTGGACGGAACAGCCCAGACCTCGGTCCCCCAGAGATGGTGGTTCATAGGGTGGTTTGTCGACCAAGTCTGGGGTTCACATCATCCTTGGGCGTGGGTGGTCCTCAGGGAAGCTGCCACGGGGAAAAGGGAGAAGCAGGAGTTTGCAAATAGCCTTGAGAGAAGGTTCAAAGGAAGGCTCAAGGGATAAAGCCGTGCCACGCTGCCCGGTGCTCGTTGCTGCATCAAAAATACGTCGTTGCATCAAGCTGTCCCTAACACGTGGTGAGGAATAAAGGATTTTCACAACCCGCTGTGAGCTTCTGGCTTGTCTGAAAACCCACGTGCCGGGTCACGGAGGGGTTGGGGCTTAATGGCTGTGTCGCTCATCGGCCGGGGCACCGAGCGGAGACCCCGTGCTGGTTCTGAGCGCCTTTCGGCAGCAAGACCGCAGCTGGGGGATGCAGGGAGAAATCAAACCCCTCTGTGAGTGTGGGGAGGAAGGTTTTGCTTTGACAGTCTGCATGCAGAGCATGTTGCTTTGAAAACACTAGCCCTTTTGCTTCTACTTTTTGCTTTAGAACTGGCTAAATAACCTGAAAATGAGCATGGATTTATAAATCAAGGGCAAAAAATATTTTTGCTTGGGTTGAAATGAAATTTTGGGAATGTTTTCCTTTTTAAAATTTCATCTTTTTGTTTTTTTTTTTTTTTTTTCCTTTTTGTTTTTTAACAGCACCAGGAAGTCCACCATAAACCCACACCTCCCGAGCTCACAGCCAGCGGATGCCCTCAGTACCATCCCCTGCTGATGTCTTGGGACTTCTCCCCTTCCTTTCCCTCCTCTACCTGTCTCTCTCTGCAGCCTCTCTGGGGCAGGAATCATCTCTTCCTACATGAGTATTCTGCATTCATTCTCAAACAGAGCTTCTGAGGCGATAGCGCAATGCAAAAAATAAATAGTTTAAAAGAAAACCTTCATCAGTCTCATGAGATCCTTACTCCAGCCCTGCTTATGTATTGTATGGGCTTTCCAGGAGCCGAGTAAAAATGAACAGAGAACTTGGGCACACCAGGCTATTCATACATTAGGCAATAATTATAATGTATATTAACTGCCTGGGTGTTGAAAGAGTCCCAGCATGAGATTGCTTCTCTAATAGGAGACAGAAGTGATAAAAGACAGTAATAGATTGCCTTTCAGATGTGGAATTAAAAGCAGCAACTCATTAGATTATTTTTTTTTCACAGCCTCTAATCGCAAGTAGCTTCTTTTCAAGTCAGATTTCCATTTCCAAGGCTAAGCTCGGCAACACAAACAGAAATTAAAGGTGCAGGGATTGGGGCGGGGGGAGGGGGGGTCCTATTCTGACCTCTCCAGCATCACAGGAATGGGGAGTAACTGCGCTCGGCTCAGCAGTGCTGCCCAGCCAGAGCAGGAGCCCAGGAGCCAGCCCACCTAGGCAGCCTTCTGAAGAGACTATCATCAAAAGATCAGGATTTGGCAGCTTTTTTTTCTTTTTTTTTTTATGTTAGCTGCAGCCACTACATTTCCTTTTTTAGGAGATAGCCTAGAAGATAAAGCTTTTGAATTGGAGCAATCAAACAAAAAAATGAAGTTACTTCAAAGCAGTGGCGGAGATTCTTAAAAACTGACATTTCCACTTACTGATCCAGTTTGTCTCTAGCAAGGAATGCTTCCCAGACAATTTTGGCTGCTGTTTTTAAAAGAAAAGTATAGAAAGCAGGAGAAGAAAAAGCTGGACTTTAGCTGAGCTGGGAAGCACAGTAAATAACATTCATTAAGTTCTCCCGGACAGTTTTAATGACTCAAGAGTTCTAAATCGTTCATTCAACATCTTTATGGGCCAAAATATAGTATGGTTTCAAACTCAAACCCTTTGGCAGGAGCTGCACAATCCATAAAACATTTGTAAGGGGGGAGTGCAGTGGGGGGAGAGGAAAGGAGGTATAAAATCAGCCCGGGAATGGTGTTGCTGGTCCAATTTCATCTAAATCAGCCGCAAAGTCTGGTTTTATCTGTATCGATGGCACCTAAAAATACAGGAGTCCAGAGCATCTCCGTCTTCCCACCCCCTGAGCCAGAAGCAGCACAACCACGTGCACATTTTGGCTGCCAGGGCTCCCAGAGCCCCCAAGCATGGGTTAACCAGGTTCCACCGCCCGCGTTTATAGCAGCCGAGCTCTGAAACACAGATGGCGATTTGGATCCGGCTGCACAAAAGCTGCGTTTTCCACTGTGCTGTCCACCTACCTTGGATGGGAAACAAGCTCTTCAGCAGATGAGGGTTTCCACAAGATTCATGCACAAAGCCAGGCCTGGGGTTTAGGGCTAGTTTAAGTCTCCCAAAGCAGCACAGCCCATGTCCCTCGGGAGCAACCCCGCTGTGTCCTCCCAAGAGGGGTGCAAACGCTGCTAGTCCTGGCAAGCTGGGGGCTCAGGCAGCCAGGACTTGTCTGTGCCCTGATGCTGCTCCTGGGGAGCTGGGTGAATTGAAGGCAAAGCCCCGCAGTTTGGTCACGACTCTTCTTGAGGAGCGTGGAGGCGCAGGGAGCGCCCGGGAGCTTTTCTGGAGCCCAGGGGCTGGTTTTGGGTGCACCCCCATGGGGTGTAGTCACAGCCACCTACTGGGAAGTCTATCCCCTTACATTGGGAAGTCTATCCCCTTGCCCAGCTCCACTAGGTCAAGGCTGGTTATGGTGGTTTATCCCACCCGTAGCATGCTCTGATGCCAGCTAAAGGGAGTTTTCAAGGCAGTTTAGCGCCCAGAGGGGTAGAAACGTGAAGCCCATACCCACAGCCCAGCACAGCCATCATCTGCAGGAGCCCTTCGGGCTGATGGGAGACATGAGCTCACATGGCCCAGACCTCACGGCAGCACCAAGGGGTGACAGGGACCAAGTGACACTGGCTCTGCCACAAGCCAGAGCCCCCCAGGCTGAGCTACAGCGGCACAGCTGACCCACGGCAAGCCCCGGACCCCAGCTGTGCGGGCGCAGGGGAGCGAAGGGTCGGTGTCCTGGGGGAGAGAGGGACCTGCTGCAACAGGGCTGCGCTGTTCCCCAAAAAGGATTGCTCCCACAAACCCCATTGCACCACCTGGCAGGGAGGGAGCAGGGAGAGGGCGGCATCTGGCAGCTGCGAAGGATGGAGAAATCGTGGCGGAGCATTCAAGGCAGCGCCCGCTGGCCCGGGGGCTCTTTACAGGCATCTCGCTGCCTGCCCTGTCCCCAGGGACACACACCTGGGCAGGGCTCCTTGGGGAAAAGACCCCATGGAAGAGATTTTAAGGCAAATCTTCAGCACTTTGGGAACCGGAGCAGGCCGGGGGTGCTGCAGAGGCACCAGCTCAGCCCGGGGTGGGAGCCTGGAGCTGAGATGACTTTTGTCATTTTGGTATGAAAGCGCTTGGGGTAAGCGTGGTCGGGGCCCAGATCTCACTTCCAGCAGCGTAAATCAGGAGTGCGGCCACTGCCGTCCGCGGGGGCGTGGGAGCAGAGCCAGGCTGTGCCGTTTGTCCAGAGGTGATGAGAAGCAGGGAAGATGTTTTTCTGTACATCGGTTTGACGAACATGGTGGTGTGGTTAAGAGATGTCTAGGCGAGCCCTGCGAGGGGAAGGAAGAGAACATGCAGGATTTCCCGCTTATCAGCTGTAACCACCTCCTCCATCTCTGCTGTCAGACAAGAAAGAGTTTGCAGGAAGGCGCTGTGGTCTGGGCAGGAAAGGGATTTCGTCCCTATCACACCACACTACGGCACATCAGGCCCCGCTGATGGTTTGCCTGGATCAGACGTGCTTCGCCCGGATCAGCCTTGCAGCCGTGCGCGTTTGATTGCAGCGGCATCGCAGCCGTGCAGATTACCCAACACGTTCGCCAGCTGGATATCGAACTTGCAGTCAAAAGTCCACAAATACAGAGCCTCTCGCCACGCTCCAGCTTGGCTCTGCTCCCCAACTTGGTTCATTCCTCCGGAGACAAAAGGCTCAAGCCCTGTGGCTGTTTACTTCACAGAAATAGGATCAGGACCTAAAAGTAGCCATTAACCCCCCTCCAAAAAGTCCCCATGGATTAATTTTTGTTGCTAAAGGCTCTCCCCCTGCTCCCCCTTCCTCCCAGTATCCTGTTGCATGGAGTGCTCTAGCTGAAAAAAAAATGCACAGCTGAAAATGAAGCATCCTCCAGAGAAAACAAGGAAACCAACCCAGTAGTGAGCCTTTCCCTTTGCTGTCCCATGTGCTAAATCCATTGGAGATGAGCAGTGCAGACCGAGAAACCCCCGGACTTCCCACCCCCTCGCTCTTTTATGATTACACGTCCCTGCTACAAGAAGGTAATAAAATCCTGCAGCCGCATCAACAAAATTAGATCAATTCCGTGACTACACATCCGCATTTAAACCTGATCAAATAACTCCTCATCCTAAGGAACCTGGGGAATAGCTCTTTAGAGGGAGAGCATGAAAGGAGACAGAATCGAATTAAAGATTCATTCAAATTAAAAGGTTCAATTTTAAAAGGGGCAGGGCCAAGCGAGAAGGAGCTGGGGAACATATTTCTTAATGAGCTCGGTAGCGGGAGTATCTTTAATAATAGATCTGATGGGGGAACCATGTAACCCAGCAGCGCACGAGGCATTTCCCTCCACACCGCAATAAAACGAACGGCATGTGTCCCCCGCGCACAGGTGGTTGTTAATGCTCCGTCTGAGCCCGAGATTAAATTTCAGTGACCAGAACAAAAATGTGGCGTTGGTATTACGGACAGGCCTGATGACGCTGAGCCAATAGCACAAGGGAGAGAGTGCCCCCAAAAAAAAAAAAAAAAAAAAAAAGAGGGAAGATAATGAATAGTTGTGAAAGAAAATGAATAATTCTACAGTAGGATGAGGTCCCCAGCAACTCGGCTGTGCTCCTGCCTGGTCCTGATTTGAAAACAAACTCAGCAAGCAGGAGAAATGCTGCCTTCTTTGAGGTACAGATGAGGATTAAGCAAAGGGAAGGTTTTTTTCCCCAGGCTCTGGCCTTAGCTGCTGGGGCAACCTCAAGGCAGCCACATACACCATGGGCAGCACTTCTTATAAACAGACCAGGATGCATAAGGTGCGTGTTGTGATGAACCCTCAGAGTGTTAAAAACACGTGCGTATCGTTTAGACACATCATTTTCCCACAATTTCATTTTCAAAATGGGATTTCTCTAACTTTTTCTAGGTGGGGGAGCAGAAAATAAAAGGACATTTACAGCTATTATCCTTTTTTTTTTTTTTTTAAGCAAAAATGCTTCCATTGCAAGGAAAACACAAGTTTTGTATAAAAAAATTCAGTTTAAGCCCCTGGTGAGGGGGCTCTGAGCTGACAGCCTGGGTTGGGGGGGGTGATACCTCTCCCTGCCCCATTTCGGGAGCAGGTGCCCCAGCAGCGGCTGCGAGCCCTCGCCCTCATCAATGCCGCTCCTTGTCCGGCTGCCGAGAGCAGGCGACGCCGTGTCACGCAGCGAGGCAAGGCAGGGAAATAGCCCGCGAGAAAAGAAAAAGACCGAACCGCTTGTTTGTAACCCATGCAGGAAGCAGGGGCCAGCTTTAAAGAGCTTCGGAGGATTTCTCCGTGGCCCCAAGCCTGCGCAGCGGACGCTTCCCAGCACCCAGCACCTCTGCTGGGACCCTTTGCCACAGGCAAGCCCTGCTGGGGACAGGGCGGGGGGGCTGTGGATGCTCACAGCTTTATTATAGTTATTATTACAGGCAACTTCACCTCCGTCATTGCAGCTCAGCTCTGCAGCTCTCCAGGATTTTTTCAGGCAATTGCATCAAAACTGACTGTCCGATACTGCATCCCGAAACAGCGAGAGCTGCAGCCCGGCTGATTGCTGTCTCCCTTTCCAGGCTGGTGGGGGAGCGTGGAAGGGGGCAGCGAGAGGAGACAGGCGCTCTCTGTGAGCAGGAGGTGAGATTTATGTGAACAGTTGTGGGAGGGAGGAAAGGGAGGGCTTTGGGGCTCAAGAAAATCTGCAACTGTTTTTTTTCCACGGCCGGCTCCCTCGCCGGCAGCGCTGCTCCGCGGGCAGCCGGCTGCCAGCGGCACCACCAAATTCAACACTCTCCTGCCAGGCCACGCAGAGGCTTTGCAGGAAGTTCCCGGGCACCGGAGAAGGGCAGCAGGCTGTGGGAAAGCAAGTTGGCAGCAAGAATGGGCAAGAGCTTGGCCAGGCAGACAGGCAGGTGGGGAAACAGGAGAAAAACAAAGAGAAAAACACTTTGTGCCCCAACATCTCCAGCTGCAGATCAGTCCTTTTTTTTTATTTTTTTCCCCTTAATTTTCTTAGTTGACTTCAGTATCCTTCTCTCTTTTCTCAGCAGAGTCTGGCTTATTTTTCCCTCCCAGGGGAAAGATGGACTGCCCGTGTCGGCAGCAGCCTGCAGGCAGACTGATTGCAATATATAACACATATGTATATATGCATTTATATGTAAATCTATATATAGGTGGTGCCCTGAAACTCCCTAAGACATGGGTATCCAAGGGCATGGTCCCACATCACCCCCTACCTCAAACTTCTCCCTCTCTTGCCCTGAATTGGAAGGCATTTCAAGGTCATGTTTAAGGTCTTAAATTGCTCCACTGCCTTGGAAGACTTTCCTGCTTGCTGGAGGTGGGGTCTCTGCTGTGGCACCACAGCCCTGGCATTCGCAAGCCCCGATGCAGGATTTTGGTACAAACATTTTACAGTGAACGATGTGGCAACCCATCTATGAACGGGCAGGTTTTGGGAAGAGGCCCGACCTGGAGCACCAGGGTTTTGACATTACTTTATAAATAGCAGCAGAATTAGAGCCCAGCATCTCTGACCTGGGAATGGGGAAATTCTGCCATAGGTGTGGATGGATGAATTAAGCTAAGAAAAAGCTTAGAGAGACACTGCACCATGCTAAGACCTGATATTTTAAAACGTTAGAACCTGGGATGGCATTGGAGTAAAGGGCTCAGGACATTCACCAAACCCTTCATAACTAAATGGCTTAGGTGCCACCATGCCCTAATGAAGTGCCCCGACCCAGCACCGTATTGTTACTGCGTCCCACCAGCTGCTGGCCACAAAAAACATCCTGAGTCACTTGGTGCCTTCAAAAATGTCACGGTACTTAGTCACTGTATTTAGCACAGCTCTAAAGCATCGCCTGCCCGTCTCGGATCACATCACAGCAGCTCCCATTAACAAAACAGAGGAAGTCTTTGGCGCTCATGATTGTGGGGTGAAAACCACTGGAAACACATTGGCCCCTAGACCTGCAATGCCAGAAACAATTAAGAAGCATGAGCAATCCTGTCCTTACATAGGGACTTTCTTATCCCGGCCTTCCACATTTTTTCAGTTGTTGTTCCTGGGGTCTTGCTTGTTCTACGATATATGAGACCTGGAAGGTCACCAAGGAGTAAGTGTTGTAATGTCTTTAGGATCTGCCAGGATGGGGACTAAGCACATGGGATGAATCCCGCAGGAAAGCTGGGTCTCCAAAATTTCGACGTCCAACTAACGCATCAAGGACCAACTTTCCCCACTGATGCTTCACTTTCCCAGCATGACCATCCACTGAGTCCTTGAGCTCAAGGGGATTTTTGTACTTGTTTAAGACTTTTTTGTCCTCAGCAAAGCACCGTTCAGAGCTCCCCAGTGGGGAATAGCCAATTCCCGTGAGCTGGAACAGCCCATTCCCATGTGCTGAGATTGCTGCACTCTAAACATTTTTAAAAGTTTTGGCTGCTGTACGGCAAATGCCCTCAATCCCCACTTGGAGTAGGTCCCCTGGAAAGCAATTTCTGATGAGTTTTGTTTTTTAATTAGAATGTGGCTGCATAAAAAAATTATAAAGAGGCTGCTGTTAAACTATACTTTTTACAGCTGCACCATGGGGAAAAAGTCCATGCTTTAAAGCACTGGGAGGAATCAAGTAGGTAAGAAAGGTGATAGCTTCCCTGGCACCCTTCTGGTGAACTTGGAGCAGCTGAGCCTGGGGGAAATGCCAAAACAAGCAGCTCAGCTCCGTTGCTTTTGCCTTCACCTGCCCAAAACCACCACCGTGCCCCTGCCATGGCCACGCAGCCCCCACCTTCCCTCTTTGCAAAGGAGCTGCTGTACGGTGACTGCCACTCAAGGATGGCTTCGATCAACCGTGCCATCACCTCCAGTTGTGCACCCAATGGTTTCGCTTTCTCTTGCCGGCCTGCATTTGCCAAGAGCAAATTGAAGACTTACAAAGGAAAGTAATGGAAATTGTTTATTCCCATTCTGCAAAGGACCCAGGGGGGTTCAGGAGCCTCCGGGCAGGTACGACTGCACTGATGCCGATAGCAGCCTGACTGAAGGTAGGCTTTGCCAGAAGTTAACCACTGCTGAAAGCTTCAGAAGAGCAGCCCAAGTGCTTTTTTTTCATCGCTGGTCGCAGATGGATCATCGGAGGTTCTGCAACATTTCTCCCAGTGTTTTCCTTTTCTTTCCTTATAGCCTCACAACCACTTAAAAATACTTATTTTGGAGGAGCAGGGATCTCTTTCTTTGTTCAGAAGCGAGGAGTGGATTGGCAGAGGACAAGGCGAGGACAATCCCTTTCAAATGACCCCCCATGAACCAAGCAAAGCACCTGGATCTGCAGCATGATGGAGGCAGAAGTCTTTCTTTGCTGGCTCTCTTTGGAGAAATGAACACAATAAATACGATTTATACAGCAGCTCACATGCTTAACAAAAGGCCAGCAACAGTGCAGCAGTTTCCCTGCTCCTGAAGGCGGGAATCTGTCTGGTTACACTCGCCCCCTTCCTGAGTTGTTGGCATATCCCAAGGAAAGCGTGTTATTCCCATGGTTCATGGGAGCAGCATAATATGACTGAGAAACCTAGAAATCAAGGACTAGCACAAAAGCAATAAATACAAACCACAGCGCTGAGCCAATTAGGAAAACAAAAGAAAACCAATTCAGCCTTGGGTTTTCACTTAAAGGTAGCAACACCTCTGCTGCAGCCTGGGAAGTTTGCAGGCGTTGGCAGCTCTCTAAATTCACCGCGTGTAAACTCAGCAGAAAGGTGAAAAATACGTTCCTGCTCCAGGCAAAGCTGCTGAGAAGCTGCAAAGTGGCTGAAAGCGGAGTCTGCAGGCAGATTAATGTGGGGATCGACAAAATAGTCAGAGCAGCCAAACGAACTCAGCTAGACATGTGAGCGGATCGATCGGGATACGTGAGCAGCCTCCAGCCCAGCCAGTTAGCGAGCGCTTTGGAAACGACAGACCGCCTGGGTCAAAAGTAGCACTTGGAAAACGCAGACAGAAAACGGGGCTGGAATCAAAGCTGATTGTATCTCCTCGCTGTGTGAGAGGGAACCCAACACAAAAATCAAAGCACCCAAATCACCGGGGTACTTGGAGGGCGCGTGCATGGTGGAGAGTGGAGAGAACACTGCGACATCCTACAAAAGACGTACATGAAAGCACAAACAGAGGTTTTTGTGCCTCTCACCCCTGATGGAGGGATGTCTTCCAAGTCGGGACTTTAGTTCAGTTCCTGAGCTTCTACATAGGGAAGTCAACATCTGATGCTCCAAGCAGCAGCTCTGTTTTGCCTTGATGAACCCATAACCAAATAAAAGGTTTTAAATCAGCTTTTACACAAAGCTCCTGTGTCACTCTTTTTTCGCTGCAGGAGCCACGGCTTTTCTGAAATCCTCTTCATAAAAAGGCAGCACCAGGAACAGGCTCTGCTGCTGCATGAAGCTCCCCTACTCCACAAGCTCATGAGAAGCCTCTCCTCTCAGTGGGATCATCAAGCCCAGCTAGAAAAAAATAAATTATTTTAATTCATATAGACATTTTGGCATTGCAGCCAGTCTTAATCAGTAAAAGCAAACATAATACTGGTGACTTCAATGCACCTTGCTGAAGAACGGGCTTCAAAACTCCTCCTGATGCCGCTGTCCGTGCACCCATCACCCTCGAAAACAGGGATATTTGAGATTTAAAGGAGGCTGTGCAGCACCAGGTAACTGCAGCCCCAGCCTGCGGAGGACGGAGCAGCCCAACCCGACCCGAGGGGATGCACGAGCATGAAACCCCAAGCCAGCGTGGAGGAAGGCTCGGGCCGGTCTGAGCACGCCAGCGCTGGGCAAAGGGCCCGGGGAGCACCAGCACGGGAGGGCAGAGGCGATGGCGAGCGGCAGGAAAACAGGCTGAGCTGGTCACCTAAGCACAGCCTTGCGACAGCCAGTATTTATTGCTCCACAGGTATCCGGGCCGGCTGGTAATGGCGACACAGCACTGGCTTCAGCACTCGATAAAGCCCAGTCTGCAGGAGATCCCTAATTCTCTGGCTGGTGGGGAAGTTTTCACGTCTGGGGTCCTGCCCTGTTTAAAGCTCTCCTAATGGTCCCCTCGGACTGTTTTCACAGCCGGTTGCCCTCTCATCTGCAGCAGGGAAAGGAGCAGGGCCTCGTGGCTGCCTCGCCTTTCCCACGCTGGCTCTGCCAGGCTGCGAGCATCGGCAGCCGCCTGCCTGTCCTTGGCCTCTCCCGGCCAAAATCAATGGGGCGGCTTTGCTTTTCAACCCCCCCACCTCTCACTTTCGGAAACTCCGGGCCACACCCCAGCCAAGAGCTGGCGGCATCCCCAAATAGCCATCAGCTCCCAGAGCCACGGTACGGCACGCCGGCTGCTCATCCGGGAGCTGTTCTGCTGGCCTGATCCATCGCATCTCCGGTATCTTTGATGGGAAGCTCTGAAATTTAAAACGCTACTTTAAATTTTCAAACGGAGGAGGATATTCCCGCTGTGGCGCAGAGCCAGGCTGGCCGCCGGCTCTGCCGCGCAGGGCGATATGTGGCAGCACGAACCCGCGCGGTGCTGGTCCAGGGGCAACAGGGGAGCCGCGGGCGCGCTGGGCAGGAAATGAGATGGTTTGCTCCATCCTCTGACAAACCACAAACGCAGGGATTTTCAACCATTCCCCGTTACCTCTGCTAATGCCTGGAGGATGCAGGGAAGGACCAGACGATGCCGGCAGGGAGACGGGAGCAGGAGGTCCCTCTGCAGCCATTTCTGAGCTCGGCTGGAGCAGACGGTGGCGGGGCTTTGGCACGTTCATCCTCCGGACATCGCCCGTGAGGGGTGCACGGGGGACGAAGCACACCTCCCTCCTCATCCCCCAGCACAGAGCGCTCCCACCTGCCGCTGCCATCTGGAACAATCCCTCAGCCGGGACAACAGCAGAGGATGGGGAGCGACAGGAGAAATTATTTCATCTCCCCTGCGAGCATCGGGAATCCATGTAAACTGGCTTTGCAGCAACAGCACCTCCAAAGCAGCATTGCCTGGCTGAGTGAGAAAGCTTTCTGTTAAATAATAGACTTAACAAAAGACAGCTTAAAAACTGTCTATTTCTAATGGAACAACCCAAATTCCTAATTTCTGCATACGCTCGCTGCCCTGAGACACAGCACGTAATACATCTACGCATACCGGCATGCAACTCGAGAGCTGAAATACTATACCCATCAGTTTGTCTCAGGGAGGAAGAGTTATCAGATTAAAGACCAGCAAGATTTAAGAACTGGTAGAGGATTTATCACAGTGGTTTTTGCACTCATCTGCTTTATGTACTCAACCGGGATTTACTCGGAGTTGTTACTGTTTGGGCTCTGAGGAGGAAGTACACGGATTCCTCCCACATTTCTCATTCAGTGAGACATCTGAGCCTATGCCTAAATTTACCCAAGAGAAGGGTCCCATTGAAGCCAGTACAAGTATTCATAAGCTTAAATGTAGGCATGTGTTTTAAATATCTTGTGAAATTGAGGCTCGGGCGCAGTAATCCAAAATACTTCCATGTTTCTAAGCTTGTCCACAGCCCTGCTCCTTTCAGAGCTTCCGTCAAGTTGCTCAAAACCTTTGCACATTAATATTTTCCATTTTGTGTGGATACTGTGTCAGTTTTACTAGCAGCAGCCCAAACAATTCAAATATTCCCAGGGACAAAGTCAAGGTAAAATATCGTTCAATCAGGTACTTGGGCTGCATCAGAAATGTATGCATTACCTCTATTCTTATTTATTCGTTGTCGCAAGAGTTCAGCTTTGCACCCCTTAAACTATCCAATTTCTGAGCACTGTTTTCTTCAGGTGTTTCATTCGTCATGCAGAAGTTAAGTATCAGAGCTAAAAATTCCCATTACACCAAACACTTTTTGAAAAAAACAACCCCAAAACAACCTTTTCCCTTACAAAGATACCTCGCAAGATGCAGAAATAGCTGTAAAAATAACGGGTGAAGCATAATGGCTGTACTGCATTCGTCTAATTTTGTGCTGTGTTTCTGGTGGTGGCCACCAGCAGATGCCCACAGTGCAGGAAAAATAAAATCTGTGACAACTGTCTCACATTTCCTGAAAACGATCTGAATTTCCAGCTAATTACCTCATGTCAGAACTGGCCTTCTAAGCCATCTCGCAGCCTACGAAATGCTCTTGCAGACAGGAACTGGGAAGGAACATTTTAACACCAGTACAGGCTTTGCAAGGGGACCGTGCTTCCCTGCGACGCAGCACCCTGCCTAGAAACCCAGACCCGTTTTTCTCCGCTTCTGTTTAAGAGCGGCATTCCCAGGCTGCATTTCCAAGAAGTTTTTGGTTTTACAGCTGTCATGACAGTAATTTTCTCAGCTTTGCGAGGTTCCCTCGTATCCTGTTCGAACCGGCTTATCTCTGTTTAGAAGTGATGTTCCTACACAGCGTTCCTCAGGAACAGATGTTCCAGCCGATCCCCCATCGCAGCGCTCAACGTACTACACGGCCCCATTTTGAAACAATTAGCCTGTCACCGTTGAAAGAAACCTAATGGTTGGCTACTTGTTCACTTTTGAAACAACAAAAAAAGAAACCAGCAGTAACCTATGATTTATGCTTTTTCCAAGTGTGCTAAGATGCTCTAAATTTACAGTTCATTAAAATGGCAGCATGTCCTGGTTCAGCTGCTGGTCCCAAGATTTGTTACCTGGAGAAACAAATCTCTGGGCAAAGCTGCTGGCCAAGAGCTTCCCCAGCCCCACAAGTGACCAAAAAAAAATTAAAAAAAAAGTATCGAGAATCTTTTCTTACACAAATTAAAAGCTAATCAATTCGTGAGGAGTGTTTAGAGCAGTGGCATCCGTAGCTTTTGGCACACAGACGGCTGTCAACACACCAAATTTATTGTGGAATACAAGGCAGTCTAATTACTGAGTCTTTAATGGAAGATGCTCTGGAGAAGATTGCAAACACCCAACTGAGGACCACGTGCCCGTGGTTGTGTCTCCAGTGGTCTGCAGACAAGAGCTTGGGAACCGTCCGTGCAGGGCGCTAACGCAGACCCAGTAAATCGCAAGATGCAGTAAATGGCTGCAGTGCCATAAAAGTCAATGGAGCTACATGCAGATTTCTATCAGCTAAGAATTTGATCCCCTACATTAAGCAGCAATAATACTCACAAAAAAAGGAACTTGCAGGCCGCTGTAATAAAATTATCTCCCTTTGATCTCATCGAGATCCCTCCAGACTAGTTCCACTCGGAGAAATTGATCTCAGGGTCATACAGATCCAGACCAAAACGAGCGAGCACCCGGCACAGAGCCCATCTGCTGCCAACGCACATCCCCTACTTGTCCCTATCCGCTTTGCACCTTCCTCGGCAGGTTTTGTAACCCCGCTTCTTGTCTTTTTCCCTCTTTCTCCCTTTCTCTTCAGGGTGCACACCTACAGCCATGCGGGCGGTTGAGCAAAGCGCGAGCTGGCGGCCCCGTGGCTGACGTCTCCTGGCCAGCACAGGGTGCAGTAACAAGAAGACGGCAACAACCGAGTTTCCAGCATGGAGCAGCTGCCAGGCCACGTGTCCCTGCTGACACGCAGCCTGGCAAGGACAGGTCCGGTCTGCCAGGGCCAGGCTGAGCCGGAACAGCATCTCCAGGAGCAGGCTGAGAGCCCAGGCAGGAGCAGCATCTCCGGGAACAGCTCAATAGCGGCAGACGGGGATAGGAGACGAGCTGAGGGTCAGGAGCGGGCTTGCAACAACCATGAGCTTCAATTAACTGAAAACAGCAGAGGCTGCCTGAAATAAAGCTCCTTTTCATATCAGCCGACACTCAAGGCAACTGCATTTTTGTCCATCAAAGCAAAACCAAAAAGCTTTGCTCTCTGCAATTGCTCACAGACCTTAGCTGGGAAGTAATCCTGCACTCAAAATTTCAGCGAGAGAAATGCTTTCTCAGGCTCCTGGAAGGACCACACAGCACAGACATGCCAGAGACACTCCCAGGTATTATACATGCCTATCAGACACGAAACTCTTTTCATAAGTACATTTTACTCTCAAGCAGACAGCCCTTAAAGCAGGAGCGGCTGAACCGAAGGGCCAGAGTGGAGCAGTGAGCCGTTTGCAGGGACCCATCCGGGTCAGTGCCAACTCCAACTACACGTTTAGCAGCCCACACTCCTCAGAGAAAGGTTAGAAGATGAAGCCCGCTCACTTGGAGGCTCTCAGGCCAACGGGGCTATTGGAAAATGTCCCTTGGGGTGGGTTCATCTCTGCCACCCCTGATCCCTGCCATCCGGGGACGCTGAAGGGGAAGACCCGCCTCACCCCAAAGGAGGTGTCTCCAGGAGCAGAGATGACTCGCATCCTAGAGGGCCTGTTCCAAAAACCATAAGGAGGTGCAGAGGGCTAGCAGAGATGTGGACATCTTCATTGCCCAGCAAGCTGAATCCCACCCTCAGCAGAGGCACGGCAGTGGGACCTCTGTATAGGCTTATCTTTTGCAGACACAGAGACAGTTGTTTTGTAATGAAAGGCAAGTCATGGACCCAGCACTTATTCCCCCTGCAACATCCCTACAAGGTTCATCACTGGTTAAAGTGATTTTGGCTTCCCACCACCCCCCAGCCTGGCCTTTCTGCCTCTGGGTTCTTGCACATACCCGGGAGCGCAGCACTCGGGGACTGAATTACCAGGGTTATAATTCTTGGCTGTGCACTTTCAACTACAGTGAGGCGGTGCCAGAGCTCAGCGCACTAATTCACCCCCATGTAAACATGATTATTTTAAATGAACTCCAGACGAGGTTTAACTGTAAAAACATCTCCAGTTTTTGTAGCGTTTTTAAGTGTTCAGCTCGGAGTTGTTTTCGTTACGGCAAGAACTTACCCTTTCTTCAGTTTACAAAGAATATTTTCAGAATTAATGATGTCCCAACATCCCCCCCAACTATAACATGATGCTTGAATGAAAGCCACAAGTCTGAAAATTAAGCTGCAGTGGGATTTCACGGTCAGGATTTTCCCTTTCTTAGCCGGCCGTTCCTTTCCTTACAAGCAGGAATGCTTTCCGGTTTCAAAGTCAAGTTGAAGAAGAGAGGTGAAAAGAGTAAGAGGTATTCACTTGGCTGCATTTCTTTCAATGCTTCTGGCGTAGGGCTCCCATTATAGCTTGCAAGGAGAAGTGGCAGAAGAACATTGTGTATACATTGTAATGGTTGTACTTCCTCTGAACAGACACGCTTCCAGGAGGCGGCAGATTAAAGAACTGGTGTTACTTCAGACAGAGGAAAATAACGTCTTGCCGGTCGTGTTTATTTGTAGGGACCCATGATTTATGCTTTCCCATTTGTAGAGGGGTTGAGAGAAGTGGATCATGTGGGCTCTGTTTAGATAATCCCTGAGGAAATTCAGACTACATCAGGTGGGGAGAGATAGGGTTTGTTCTTGTAGATGAGAGTGGCTGGGAAATGGTAGGGAGACGCAAGATTTCCTCAAGATCCTGGAATGAAGTTCAAGGCTCCAATTTTCTGAAAAGATTGAGTGTGGGTTGTGAGAATGAAGCAATTAAGATAACAACAAAAATAGTCCAGGTAGGCAGGGATGAGCAGTTCTTTGCTGTTATTTATTGGCCCGGTGCAGAGAAAAAAATGTTCCTGCCTAAAGGATCTTTACCTGTCAAACAGTACAAGAAGATGCAAAACTCTTCCTACAAGCACGACAGCCGGATCTGTCACCCTCCGACCCACCCTCCCGCTCTTTGTTTTCCATAAGGATGCTTCTTTGTGGTGTGGTCCCCATCTCATCCCTCTGCACCCTCCTGGTTTTAGCAGGACTTGCAGAAACCAGCCGCTATTGTCCCGATAAAGGTCTGTAAGAACCTAAACAAAACCACTGGCATCCCCTGCCCTGAACAACGTCCTTATCGAAATTAGAGGAGGCAAGAGTGCGACTGCTTTCAAAAAGAAAATACTTACTGCAGAGATGGGTTTAGTTAATTGATCCGGGTAAACAAAACAAAGCAAAACAAAGCAGAGGCGGGCAACGAAGCTGGTGAAGGGTCTGGAGAACAAGTCTTATGAGGAGCGGCTGAGGGAACTGGGGTTGTTTAGTCTGGAGAAGAGGAGGCTGAGGGGAGACCTTATCGCTCTCTACAACTACCTGAAAGGAGGTTGTAGTGAGGTGGGTGTTGGTCTCTTCTCCCAAGTAGCTAGCGATAGGACAAGAGGAAATGGGCTTAAGCTGCGCCAGGGGAGGTTTAGACTGGAAATTAGGAAAAATTTCTTTACGGAAAGGGTGGTCAGGCATTGGAACAGGCTGCCCAGAGAGGTGGTGGAGTCACCATCCCTGGAGGCGTTTAAAAAACGGGTAGATGTGGCACTTCGGGATATGGTTTAGTCTGGCCTACCCTTGATTAGTCTAGAGTGGGCTTGGTAGTGTAGGTTAATGGTTGGACTGGATGATCTTAAAGGTCTTTTCCAACCTAGATGATTCTATGATTCTATGATTCTATGAAAATCAGCTGTGGAAAGTTTGGCCTTGAAAGAGGCAATGGCAGAGCAGCCCGAGCACAGAAGGGGAAATCCTCCTCAGTCTTGAGCTGCAAAGCTTATCGGCCAGAGGAATCTCTTACTCTGCAGCACCTGGCACCGTACTGCCTAGAAAGCCGCATTAAACAATCGGCGTTAACAGATGTAAGTGCTATTTAAGAAAATGCTGGGTTTCACAGCAAGTACCAGGTTTGATCCATGGCTCGGTGCCCGCTCCTTTGCCATAGGTGCTGATTAAGGAAACACAGCAGGGAAGGAGCCGCGACTCTGCAGCATGGAAGGGAAGATGGTATTTATGTGACAGATTCAGGATGCTGAACGCCCTTCTCCAAGGGCACATCACGCAGGAAGAACACAATTTCCAAGACTGTCAGAATAAAAAGAAGGGAGGAAAAAATGACAGGATGCCAATCACCCAGCAAAATCCCCAGTCATTGCAAGAAGCGTCTCCCAGAACCCATTAAAAATAAGCTCTAAGTCATCATTTCAGCAGCAAGATTTTTACATGGTGATCAAACAGTTGGCTATCCAGGTGATAACAGGCTGCAGGGTAAGTACAACTGTACATATATTAAGGAACAGGCACCAAGTGGGGAGATTTTTTTCAGCTGACAGTAAGAAATCGGTGTGCTGAGACAGTAGAGCAGGGAACGACCCCAGCGACACAACCGCATGTCCCTGCACAGGGGACTTTGCCGGCAGCCAGTTCAAGGCAAAATGAAATGTTAGCAACCCCAATTTGCAGGGTTGGGCACTCCTGCCAGGAAAAGACGGAGCCGAGAGAAGGCCTGAAAAGTCAGAGCTGCTGCCTTGCTTGCCCGGGGCAGGCAGGATGAAGACCGGCACTGCTGGGATTGCCTTCCCCCAAACCTCCCTCCCGGCAGCTGCCTGGGCTTCCAGCTCATCAGCAATGTAGACAGCAGTAGCAGGATTGCTACTTTCCAGTTGGTTTTAGTTTTTTGAGTTTTAGTAAAGTTCTTTGCTCAGCACCTGCTCAACTCTTCAGATAACTGATTTTTGAATCTCTCTTTTCCCCAACTATTTTTCTGAGAACTGCCCTAGACCTGCAATGGCAACCACACGGGCAAGAACCCCACTGGCTTTGAGTTCAAGCCATTTCAGGGGCTTCACGTGCCCCTTCAAGGTACTCAACAGCTTCAGTGCAGGACCCATCAGCCTGGAAGACCTACCGTCCTTGGGGGTGAAATCTGATCAGAACGATGATGCTTCTCTGCCCCAAGCAAGTTCTACAGAGGGGTGAAAAAGTACCTCTTCCCAAAACAGCCCTTTCTTGGACTGGAAATACTGGGGAATGACCTCCTCCATGAACAAGGTGCCTTACAGGCTCCTGATTACACTTCTGATTTGACTTTTTTCATACCTTCTGGTTTCTAATCTAAATATGAAGCGATGTATAAGGAAGAAAAAATAACCCTTGAACTGTAAGAGTCCACTCCCCGCACTCACCTCTCAAGACAAAGGATGAGAGCAAAAGGCAAAAATGGGTTTCACCCTCTACCCAGAATATAACAAAAGCTCTAGACACGGACACAGGATTGTGGGTTTGTATTATTGCCATCACAGGAGCAGGGCCCAGGGCCACATCACCTTGGTGAGATTTCGGGGGTTTTTTGGTGAGATTTCTGGAAAAAGCTTCTGTTGCAGTTCCCTCACCTGGCTCAAGGACACCACAACATCAAGATTTGGATAAATGATCTGGCTACATTTGCAGGATCAAAGAAACAAAATCACATCCAAGCCCTGGAAGGTTGGGGGAGGCATCAACACACAATCACAATAATGAATATTTTAGAGACAACTTTTAAAGACGTGTCTAAATCAGGAGTGCAGCAGAAGAAGGGGAGGAAAGAAAGAGAGCTCTGCCTGCCAACCAGTACAAATATCACAGTGCTTATACAATAGCTTTCAGTCCCACACGCAAAACACTGTTGGACACCTATAGAAAGGATGAACTTCTCATGTCGTATCAATTCCATAGGATGCAATCCTCTTGCCTTCCTGCCTTAAACTCTTGTGCGGAGTGTTAACAGCGAGCTGTTAAATAGCTGCAGGGTTCCAGCTCTTAAATGGCTACATTTCAGACTGGGATCCAGCAAATTTTTGCACATGTGTGATTTTAAACATCTGAGTACTCAGTTCATAGGGAGGAGGTTGGCGCATGCATCTTTACCCAGTCAGGATAGAAACATTATCCTGTAGCGATTTGTAAAGCACCTTGGAAGGTTAGCGTATGTTTTTAGCAGCTAATTTTGACAACTTCCATCTCTGAGTTATGAAGGTGAACAGGAATAACAAAAAGAACTCACTTTATCCAATTTCCCACAATTCAGATAAGATTAAGCGTGCACGTGGAATTTTCCACTTCCTTTACTGAAAACCAAGATAACTCAGCTGAACGGGGGAAGGCTGACACTGGCATCAGACAAATCACTGCCAGCTCATGGCTGGAATCCTGTCCCAAGAGCCTGTGCTGGCCTGGGAGCGAGCATCCCTGCCTGTGCCAGGAACTGCATGACGTCCCCGCAGATCCACCCAGTCTCTTTATTGCTACCACCCTCACTATACAGCATCCCTCTTTTTTCTTCAGGGAGGGGGAAGAGAAGGGAAAAAAACAAACCACCTGGATTTTGAGCACCTCATTTCCAAATGGCCAGATTTTACTTACCAAAGTCAGAAAAAGAGGCTCTGCAAATATAAACACTTCTGACATTTCAGTTTTGCACTTTCGTATACTGCAAGTCCAATCCATGAACAAATACCCTCGTTCTAGCGCTTTCCTAATGTAAGACACGACCAAGCTTCACCAGGAATTCAGATGAACCAAAACATAAAGCCAGGGTTTTGGTTTCCACGCTACAATCCTGAAATCCAATAACAACCACCTCCCCCCCACCTCTCTGCTGCTGAGAATTAACTGAAAAATATAGCTGTATAGAGGTGTTTTTTTAATACTTTTCCTAGATGGAATTCTATTTGATGCTGTTAAGCTTTGATGACATACCCCAATGACTTGCTTGGAAGAAATCCATTTAGCAAGCTTGCAAATCATGCTGTTTCAGTTCTGTGAGTGCCCATGAGAAATGTGCATTTTCAATCATAAAAGCTATAGAAACAAAATGGAACTTGGAGATGCAGACAGACGAATTCCTTATCACGGCTTGGCTGTGTTCACAGAACATGTGCTTACCATTTCAAACTCCGGAAAACTATTTACAGAAATCTGAAATACAAGACTGCATCCAAAAGTAAGAAACAGATAAATTTCTAGAAGATACTTTCCTCCCCACACCCCTTTCAAAGGAAAAATGGAGACTCTGACTAAAACCAAAGCAAAAAGAACCACCCCCCCCCATGCAGCCTTTAGCTTTTCCTAGGAATATAAACACGCGTAATATGATCTGCGCACAGGGTGCCAGATATACAGAGGTCCACTTCTGTTTATGTGGCAGGACACTGTGTTTTGGAGAAGGACAAGCAAATAGGTTGCACTTTTGAATGGGAACAGCGGAGGTTGCAGCGGGGATGAACATTAGCACATCCCACTGCCACGGCGTAATCCCCCCCAGCAGCAGATCTTTGAAACGCAGTGCCAGGCACCCCGAAGCTTCCAAAAAGATCAGTCAGTCGCGTCAAGTTGGGAGAGAACATAACTCTACGGGGAATTTTCAGAATAGCCTTCACTGGGCATTTGCTGATATATTTTCCTAAAAACACAGCTCGTTTCTACAGGATTCAGTCAATGACAATGACACCGCCTTTGATTTAAATGCATCTGTTCCCCATAAGAGAAAAGTAAGAGAATTCAAGCAAAATGTGTGATGCTCAGCACTGCAAATAGTAAAACCCGACACAGTTATTTTCCTGGTATGATGAGGCCGGGGCTGCCTCATCCTTGCCGGTGCACTCCCCGGGCTGCGCCCCCAGCTGCCGTCGCCTGCCCCATCCTTTGCCAGCTGCCTGCATGTGCTCGCGTCAATCACTGCACCTCGTTCAGCAAAGCGCAGTCCTGATCCAGGCATACAGCTCTGGGCACGAGAACGGTACAGCTCATTTGCTTTTTACACTGCAACAAAGAGGACCTAAATTATATATTAGCATCCTTAAAAACCCAGCAGTTTGACAGAGGACTTGGAACGTAGTTTCACGAAGGTTTTCTCTTGCAGGAAAGCTGCTTTAAGAAGCTCTTGCCCTCTCCACTGCATTACCCTGCTCTCAGTTGTTGTAGTGCAACCGCTTGATGCCCTGCTGTAGCAAGCTGCTGCAGGGTAAAAGAACATCTCCACCTTCCCAAAACAGGCTGCTGTTTTTTTAAAGCATTGATCGTGTCAATAGTCTGATTTGTAGCAGAGTTCCACAGGCAGCAGCATCAGCACAACCTCATAGCCAGCCTCCTCTGCTCCGGGTGGTTTGTCACAGCGTAAGAACGTCTAGAAGCAGCTTTACCACTGGAGATAATGTTCGTGGCATCATATGCTGGAAACCAGCTCCCAGTAATGCTGTCTCATTGGTACCTTTTTTTAAAGGGATGTTGCACTTTGCATGAAACCTGCCACGCTCTTACCCCTCACCCAAATCCACTATTTATGTGTCTGTCAAGACAGACAAGAAATCAACTCTATAACATGCTAGAGAGACTCCCTTTAAAGTTGAATCCTCTGGATAGTACCAACCTTGAACAGCTGAAGCTCGCTCTTTTTGCATTTACCCTTGCAGGTTCTGCAGCTGAACCTTGTGGTCAGTGAGATCAAAATAAAGCCAAGAGGAACTTCTAATCTTTCTCTGTTACAGAGAGATGAAATCAGTGCAGGCTCCATAGGAGTAATGGGAACTGTTCATGGTTATGAGTATCTGCAATAACGAAGTGCCTCTCATTAAGCGATGCAGTGAAGCTGTGCAGATGAAGTTCTATGCTCCAGTGTCACAACAAGGTACAAGCCAACCCAAAAGGAGTATTTTTTTCCTAGCTTTTGAGAAATGCCTTCATGCCCCATGTCTTTAAAAGTGCCACAGTATCTCCTCTTTTCTACCGATATCCCATGAAAAGCTCAAACTGAATGAGGAACAGAGCAAAAACTGTGTTTGCCCTGCTTGGAGAAGAGAGATTCTTTCCTAATTTTCCTACTGGAACATGTCTGAATTCCTCTTTTTTATTCTGCTTGGCGCAGATGATCCTACCTTCCTCCCCCGTCACCGCTGGATTGACCACGTTGTCCTGACTGAGGTAATAAAAAAATGGAGCAGTCCCTAGGAGGGTGGCAATACGTTTGTGCACTCTTGCTGTTAATTGTTACTGTGGTATTTCTGACTAGAGATTATCGGGCTTCTGAAGGGCTGAGACTGCAGCAGCTTGCTCAGTCTCATGAGAAGGAGAAATTTACATTAAAAAATGTAAACAAATTACCTTACCCACAGAATCTCTCATTCAGACATGTTTCAAGATGGGAAAAAAAATCTTTAGGGAAACAAACATCAGAATGCTGAAAAGTTCTTGTAATTCTAAAAAAAGAAATTCCCCACAATAACAACACAAACTCTAACGGTCTCTCTTACATACAATTTTGAATCACTGTCTTGTGATAGCAGTTTTCTAAGGATGAACAAGCTCTGAAGATACCTAGGAACACAATTTTCTTGCAAGCTTTGGTTGCAAATATATTTTCCTCTGGCTCCACATTTCGACAGCAGTGACATTATATTGAGCCAAGCATTTTTTTTTTCCATCAGCGCGGCAGACTTCTGCCATGGATTTTAATACCAATCACTTCCATGTTCATCTGTACATACAAGAAATAGTTAAATGGCCTTCACCTTTATTGACTTAAACTCACAACGATTCTGGAAGAATTGCTTTTTATTTGCTTTAAAATATTTGATATATTCACAAACAGAATCATTGCCTAAATTTACAATCATAACAAAATTGTAAGAAAAATAGTAGAAAAGAAACAGTACTGAAAGACCGGTATTTTGATGAAAAATCCAGACTATCACACTAGGCAGACAAATGCACCGATGACAAAATCTTCAGACAGCGACTGTCATAAAAAGCCGTAAGCTTTAAAACGTATCTGTCCCTGAAGAATCTGAATCACCACGTATACTACTCATACTTTGTGTTTGGTTGTCTGTGTTCATGGAAGGCAGCTTCACTGACACCTTTGCTGGAGACACATGGGAATTTAAATGTGGGGCAGCATCCTCTCCTAAAAGAATTAAAAAAGCAGAACAAAACACATTATTTGCTGTCTATGATAAACAACAAAACTGTACTGAAGGCATCTGCATATTGCATCACTCCATGGAAACACAAAGACACGGACAGCCTTACTGCCCACAGTTCTGAGGCATTTCAAAGCGTGCTGCTTTAGCCATCAGAGTTCTCCTTATCAGCTAACAAAGGGATGAATTTCTGTGCATATATAGACTGGGCTGTATTTACGTACAGATACACCATATATACACGCACACACGTACATACATAATCTCTACTAGGCCCAGAACAATTTCAAATATGTATACTGGTGTTTTCCACAGAAATGAATTGAGATCTGCAGACACACTGTTTCTAAACTCCATCTATACGTGTTTGCATCAAACCCTTAGAAAACACTCAGGTTGTTCAACAGCACGTATATATATATACCATCATAAAAAGCAAAGCGATCCAAGTTGAAGCCATTGGCTACAAGTCCTACGGAGAAAAACACCCCGTCAATGCTTCAGCTGCCTTAAACACAAGTGAGAATTTGTTTTAGCTCTTCCCTATCACCAACCCATTTCCCTGGCTCATGAAGGGTCCTTCTTGCTACTCCTTTGTGCTTTATCTCCCTTCTTTCATCTCTGACCGACTCCGGAGAAAATGTACACAGCCTCCCCCCTAGAGATGTGGCTTGCAGGACTTTACAAGCCACGTTCATCTTCCAGCAAGCCTGAGATGGCACCTTGCCACTTCCCATTCTTGCCATCTGACCCTGCCAAACGTGGGACACCCTGGGAGAGGGACAAGCCCCGGCACAGCCCAGCCACCGCCACGCCAGCAGCCGCGGCAAGGGACGGGGACGCGTCCCACGGAGTTTCCAGCAGCACTGGCTGCTGAGCAGCTGTGAAAGATCACCGCAGCGCTGAGAAGTCCCCCTGTCTGGGAACTGCTGGAGGGGTAGAAAACAACCTGTGGCCAGATACGAGAGATGGGAAGGGAGAAGTCATGGGCAAGAGTCACTCTGTCTAGCCAGAGGAAGGAGACAAGATGAATCAATTCATGGAGCAGAGGGAGCAAGACGTGAATCAGGCTACAGACGCAGAACGATGGAGGACAGGAGAAATGGCATTGGGTGAATGGTACAACATTCACAAAACTACTGAAAGAGCATTTTCAGATTTCAGTTGTCCTTGGGAGATTTATTTTAAGTGCACCAGTGACAAGCAAAACAAACATAATATGCGTCTGTGTACAGCAGCAAAGGCTCTCTCAGAGTTTGTTCTTATTCCAATAAGCTATAACAATTCTCCCCTCCTCTGTGATAGACTAGGTAATTAAAACACTATTTTCCCAATAAAACCAAGAAGTTAGGCTTTCTTTCACCCCAGTTAATTATCTACTATGTCACTGTAGTAATAATCTGCTTTCATCTGACTTGTAGCAAAGCACGCTTCAAACGGCTAATTAAAACAACAAAAGCCCACTGCTAAAATAAAATTTCATACGGTGGTTTTCATGCTGGAACAGCAGCCAACAGCCTAGGAAGTCAAAGACAAACGAGGCCAAAGACAGTAAAGCCAGTACATGGAGCAACCTGTGCCAGCCAAGCCTCCTGCCCCTCAGGAAGGCAGAGCTCTGGAGAGGTAGCAAGAGCACAAGAGCATTTTTTGTGTCCTCAGGGAATCAACACGTCACCTGCCCGCCACAGCCGCTTACGCACTTTGCAAGAAGCAATGTCCACAGTTTCACTAGACTGTCCTCACTAGTTGGACAGCCCGCGTCACCCCCAGCCCAAATCCCTCCACAAAGCGCAGCTGCCAAAGCTTGGGCTGGCATGGGCCTGAGCAAACCTAACACACGAGCAGTGAGGAGACATGAGAACTTCTACATCTTCTGAACGTCATTCAAAAGCACATTTATGGTAACACCACAAAGGTGTGCAAAGAACGTAGGTGTTCTCTTTTTCCAGAAGTACTTCCACGAGCTTAGTCCATAGCCATGTTTGCATGACAAAAATAGGTTATTCAGAAGGGAACTGAAGCAAAGCAAAGCGTTTATGTGGTTAGATGTGAAGCTGACACACAGTAAAGATGTGAATGTGTAATGCCTGAGGAAACTTTGTAAATTACCCTAGACACTAAAGCAACTCTCCAACACTGTATGTAGATTGATGCCTTCAAAGCTTGACTTTGTTAATAATTTCCACAGTCATGTCACCTGCCATGATGTCATTGTTTCAACAGCTGTTTTCAGGTTTGTAAAAAAAAAAAAAAAAAAAAAAGGTGGGGGAAAAAAAAAAAAGAAAAAAAAAAAGAATATTCCCTTCTCCCAAGACTCTGTAGTAACTTCCCAAGTATCTGATTCTGGGGTGCTGAAAGAAAGTATCGTATTAGTCTACATTCTTCCTAACACATATTCTGATAAATTTCACAGACATGCTATAGTTCAATTTTATGAATTTTATGATAGATATAAAACGCTAAAAGGACAGAAAAACTAGAAGAATAATTCCATTTACTTGCTCAACAGAAAAGTTACCAGGTCCTGAGTTATCTAAATATCGTTAAAGATCAGCTTAAAAATACCTGAAGTAAAAATTTCCCTTTTTTTAAAGGCAGAAAGCTGAAGTCTTTGACTTTGTTAGATGCATGCAGAAAATACAGAACCTGGATTTTCAACATTTTAACTGTAAAAAACCTATGGATCACCTATCTCAGCTACATGGAAGATTCTGCTTCATGACTGTAACTTTCCAGGATAGAAAGCTGCTAGTCCTGAAATTCTACGTTGGCCCAAAGATACAACTACTAAGTTATTCTCACATGTGCTTTATCATTATTAACTTTTGCTTAATGGAACCTTGTGCATGCACAGTGCATAAGACACATTCATATATACATATAGGGATGGGTGTGTGAATAAATACACAAATACAAGCATGCAGGTTTAAATGTTTGTATTCCTGCTCACATATATGTTATTTACTGAGGTCTGTATCTGCCTTTTGCTGTACACCGGTCATAGCACATGTGTAGTCCCTGGCCAGCTCCCTCTTTAACAATGTGATATTCCATTTTATTTCCCCGTTTCTTCCCCCCATCAGAGAACAGCTCATAACCAACGCTAAGATCGTTTCCTCTTAAACACTGAGATCTTCACCACCACCAATATGCAAATTGCAACGGTGCTTATAATCTGCTATGCCGTAAAAACGGAATGGAAAATTCCTCCGTTTACAAAGCAGTGCAGGGCAGGAAAGCAGGTAATCTTCACAGCTTTTTTCCCCTCTTTAGAGGCTCTGGAAGTACTCAGTACAATTTTGTAATCATGTACTTAGATGTATTTATAAAAATTTTCCTTGTTAAAATCCAATAAATGGAACGTGTGCCCTGAGGTGACCTCCAGTTCTCCAAATTAATTGTCACTATCTAATAGAATACATTCATATAAACTGTGAAAACTGACACTCTTAGTAAGTGTGTAAGGGTCCTTAACTGGTAGAAACTCAACAGTGACTGAAAACATCTTGGTGACCCACCGATGGAAAAGGTCAGATTTCATATTAGAGATTTTTCCTGTTCTTGGCAATCTATAACAAATTCATGTACGGTACTAAATTTCCAGATCTTTGTTTAACAGAAACATAAAAATTAATGGTGTGTCAACCATCCGGTGACCTGTGAAGGGAGTTTTTCTCTAAGAGGTACTGTCACACACCGAGTATGGTATATACAAGTGTATCGTGAATGTATGCCAAATGGAAAAGGAATTAAACACACAGAAGGGAGGTTTGGTTACTAATACCATATGGCAACAATAAGAACAAAGAAAAATCTTTAAATCTTTCTTTTTAAATTTTTCTATTTGGCAAAATAAAAAGACTAAACAAGTCTGACTTTCAAGCCAAATAAAAACCACGTGTTTTAACTCCTTCAAGTCGGTGTCCATACATTAAATAAAACTTCTATTTTTAATCTATCCAGAGGTAAGCCAGACCCTTATCTTGTAAGTGAAAAGAGCTATCTTCAAGACACTAAATAGGGAGGGATTTGAAGGATCAGGACCCAGGTTATTGTTTCAGTATAAAACTAGAACCATAATTACTTTAATTACCTACATATTACTTCCTAAAATTTAAAACCAACTATCACCCCCCAGCAACCCTACCTCTACTCTCTAACGTAACAACTGAAGCAGCTAACTTCTAGAGCAAGTATAACCTTCCAAGCATATGTAAAAACAACTCCAGTGCAGTGCTCTCATTCCTTTAATAGCACGGGTTGATATGAATGGCTTGTTTCTTCTTCTGCCAGATTCCAGCTGCTTCACTTTGTTTATTACTGACTTCAAAGTTTAAAACACTGTCCTGTCCCAACAAATAACTTCCTCCAGATGGCATTATCTCAAGTGTTCAGAGCACTGGGGACAGCACAGCACCTGCAAATCTGTAACTCAGCATCTTAAAATCTTCAATGAAAGTACCTTTTTTTTCTTTTTTTGCCTCAGGTTTTTTTTGCTTTTTCCCTACAAAAAAGATTTAAATCTGGGATATAGTTACACAGACTGTTAGCAGGGAAACAGAGTTGTCAGAAATTCTTTACAGTAATGACTGTAAAGTAGAAGAATACCTACAAGCCCAAAGGTAACAGAACCACTATCAGTAGAAACACTTTATCCGCTCATCTTACCTGTAAGTAAAGATGTGAGATACATATTTGTGCCAACGCGTGTCCGATCCATGTCTCCATGGATATCTGTAGGGTACCAACGAAAAATTCACTCATTTTCGTATGTGGATGTACAGGCAAGTTACCAAGAAGCAGCATTTTTGGCAAAATCAAAATTATTCCAGACTTGCTGGGCTAACACATACTGACAAGAAACATCCGTGTTTTGATGTAAGCAATTCTGAAGGGTACACTGAAAGGAGAAAATACACTGCAATGTCAGTCATGTTACTAATTATAATTATATACAGTAGTTCCAGTTCAGACTCATGTCTAGCGATACCATGCATATTGGCTACATAATTCAATGCTTCTGGAATTTAATGGCTTATACATTTGAAAGTGGGTATGGTAAGGAACTAGCCACATGGCCTCCAGATAGCAAAGAATACAACATTCTCAGGAATAACCAAGATCATCAACAGTTTCTCAAATAATCCAATCATTCAGACAAAATTATCCTCCATTCATTAGAAATGATAGCTCCTCCACTTTTCTAGCCCTGGCCGCCTTGAATCCATATATGCATATTTATGTTATTGTGGAAAAGGTGTCCTTTCTCAGCTCTGCCAGAAATGAAGCAAAAATGCTCAAGCATTTTAGGGCAGGGACTCTCTTCCCGTTGCGTAAATGCTTTGCTAAGCACGGGGCCCCTGGCTGCAGGTCAGACGGCTGCCTCCCACTAGGACAGAAAGACAGAAATCAAGACCAAGGTGCTCTGCAATGCATGCGGTTGTGTTGTCGTAACTCAGAAACAGGCTGCCCCTAACTTAGCCAGTTCCATGACAAACAGAAAAGACTCTAGGCAAACTTAGGCCAAATTTCTAGGGCTGAGTTACATGAAAGGGATAGATTTACAATTAAAACACTTCAGTTGTTTTACAGAAATGGACTGACATCGGTAGGACTTGAGCCAAAAATGTCTGGATTTAAAAGCATGAGTCTACTGCTTGAGCTGAAAAAACACGGTTTCATTCTCAAAGGCTTCAGCCAACTCATAAACCTCCATAAGTAGGCCACAGACACCAGCGGAGACAGAAAACTATATAGTATGAGTTCAGTTCAAGTTTTGACCTAAACTTGGCAAATTCCACCTTCCCATGGTGTAATGTACTTACAGAAACTCTGCATAAAGCACACAGAAAATAAACATGCATACACACATGCGCTTTTCTTTTTTTGTTTGTTTGTTTAAACCCTAATGTATATCCTAGCTATAAATATTTCTGAAAAGAAAATAAATTCAGATCCTGAGTCAGTAAAGGAGGGTGGGACACAGGCTAAGCAGCTAACAAATTTTTCAAAGCAGAATATTTGAAAATGATTTTTCTTCCTCTCAAGTCTGAGTTCAAGGTTCAGTGGTTTTCCAAAACATGCTATATTCCCACCAACAGCAACACTAAACAGAACAAAAACTAGAAATACGTAAAATAAACTAGAACCAGATTTTTCAAAATCCTAACACAGAGACCGGTAGGGAAGGGCAGACAGAAAGCAGCTCCAAAAACATCTAGGAATGAGATTGCAGAGTTTACTAAATAAATATTTCCTTTTGGTGCCTAAAATCTACTCTGCTCCTTTAGATCTGGCATATTTTGCTCTGTAGAATATCTCAATGCTTAACAAGTTTGCTCCCTGGCCACAACTCTTGCTGTTGTTTCCCAGCAAATCACTTCCAAAAGATGCGTAATGATCTTTCCAAATAACTACAATAATTATTAATACTAAGAAGAAATATTAAAAGTCAGTTTGATATTTCTGTACAGATGCCTGTGATTTTTGGATGTGCAATTGGCTAGAAACAAAAAGGCTTTCAACTTTCAAGCACTGCTGTTTCTTGACTGCAACCATTTTCTTGAGGAGAACTGAGATGAGGGGTCTGCGGTAAACCTTGAAGCAGCGGCTTTTATTCGAAAGTAAAAAAGGAGGAGTTGGTTCGTTACTGGTCCAGACTCTTTGAAAAACAGCAGGAAAATGTGGATTTTGCGCAAGGGCTGGGGGGAGGAGTAATCTCCAAATCCACAAGAGACAACCTAGGTAAACAGCTGGTGGAATCAGGAGAACCTGACAAGTGATAATTAAAAACCTGCATATCTAATTGTGTAATTAATATTTTATTTGTTCAGTAGAACTAAGTATCACCTACATACCAATCTTTTTCTCATTTTCTGCAAAATCTAACAGGCAAGTGGACAGGAAGGTAATTTTAAAAGTATGCTTGTATAAGATATTCAGCTCTGTTATTCACACCTTCATGTTTGGGGATCCAAAAGACATTTTAATGCCAGCATCTGAAGCAAAATAAAGAAGCTCAAAAAGAAAATGGACTCGAATGATCAATAGCGGGAATTCACACTAAATTCTAAGATAATGTTATGCAGACTTCCCTCAGGATGCAGAATCATTCACTGCAATCCTAGCAGTAGAACTGGCTCCACTGAGACCTCATATCTTAACAATATTAATTGCAGCAATACTGCCTCCAGCTTATCTACATCGTACCACAGCGCTAGACATAATAGCATTCATAGCCTACATGGGGAGTGGCAAGTGTAAAAAAAAAAAAAAATTCTTAATTCTTAGAAGTTACATGGTCTGTTTTTATTTAAAAATAATTAAAAAATAATTTACACAAGTAATTAAAATGGAATGAACAAATTCAATGATGTTTCATCCTAAATTAGGGTTGTGGTGGGTTTGAAAATGAAGATCTTTCCAGTTCATTTCAATGAAGATGGGTGTCCCAGTGAGGGGATCCCCTAAGCAAATGATGTTCTTTTGGAAGCCAGCCTACTAGCCAGGATACATACTGGGTTGCTCTAGAGTCCCTTAGCGCCTCACAATTTTTGTTCAGATCAGTTTGGCCCGCACAGTTAACTTACCAACAATTACTGCAGCACGCTGCTCTTATGCAGTCTTTGATGTGTGCTTGTCCGTATCACTTGGGATGCACATAATTCGGGGCAAATGACAATCTCTATTTATCAGACAGGTTCAGTACGTCGCAGGTCAAGACGGAGCATGTTATCTGCAGCGATGCTTGTGCTGCCTATGCTTACTAAGCACTGCACGCTACCCAGCCCTATTAACTCCTCAGCTACGTGACTGTTAAAAAAAATTGTTAGGAATGTAAGAGGACAACTTTTAGTGAATTGGTGTGAGAAGTCACAAGCTACTTTCTATGACTAAAAAGTGCGATGGGAGACCTTGATGTGCTCTCCCTCAAACAGCCATGAGAATTTCCTGGGCAAGAAGGTTCCATCCCCTCCAGCCATGGCAGCAATCGGCACCCAGATTTGAATGAAGGCTAGGGGACGGGCATCATCAGGAAGAAAACAGAAACCTTTTTGTACTGCACAGCTCTTCAGGCAGTGCTGCAGGGCATAAGTTTCTCATTGCAAGTCACTCTTCACATATAATGGAGTCACTAAATGCATTCTTATAATAAAAAATTATGTAAGATATACTAAAAATAAAAAAAATGTTCAAATAACAAGTGTTTTTCTAAATTACCACAAAAAAGTGCTCTATTTCTCTGTTCTGAATACTTCTAATTTCTAAATATTCATATGACCCTATGCAGTTGTTTTGATGATTTTCACTTACAAAGTCAAGGGATTCTCCATATGGAAACAGTTTGCCAAGACTCCTATTACTGTACTACCATTACAAAGATCTGGCATATTAAAATGCTTCTATCTACAGCACAATTACTCAATTTTTCTAATTACACCTTTTAAAAAGGAGATTGTGAATATTTTCCCCAGGACAAAACAAAACAAGACAGAACAAAACCAGCCCTATACAGTTAGCATTTTCCAGCGATACGTTCTAATAAACACTAGGACGTTTCTACACACATTTCTAGCATACACGCCGACAAACTTCGTAAAAAGACCTCCTTTCAAGCCATTGGTTTAACAGCAGAAGACGGCCACTAAAGGTCTTACCATTTGTTCATGTCAATTAACTTTGAAAAATGCATTAGGAATAAGCAATTCTTGGAAGTTTAGAGAGGCAAGCAATTTTTCTATTAGCTCAGAAAGAATACTGTCGTAATCTACATAAGTAAGTGTATGTTAAAATAAGGAAAACATTAAATGTCTTTACTGGAAGATCTGCTGGGAGACAGCCATTCCGTAAGTGTCCAGACCCTATTCTGCCAAAGACCGTCTAAACCTTATCTTGAAATGAGTACCCAGCGTGATGACAAGTAACACTGCCTCTACAAGTTAATGCCCAGGACCAGAGACTTGGAAAGGTCTGAGAGTAAATATATGTTTTTATCCTGTGCTATTTTAAAGTTTGTTAAAATCTAAAATGTTTAAACTTTGTGAAATAGAGATAAGCATTCCTCCTTGTTTAAAAAAAAAAAAAAATCCAAGAACCTTGGCCTGTTACATGGGAAAGAGTGAAAACAAAATTCCTTTGCAATACTCGGGTGAATCTGAGCTCTAAATCAGCAGAATAAATGAACTGCAGAAATGTATTGCTCTACATCTATGCTACATACTCAGCGCAATATACCACCTTCTTAACTCTCTCTTATGCACATTGCTACTGATTTTAATACAACACACACCTCCATCGCTGCTAATTGCTATTAAAAGCAGGGAAAACACTGCAGACTGCTCCCAGCAACACTCTTGAAGATTGTGCTACCGACCAACGGTTCCCCAGCAGCAACAGTGAAACCAACAACTGTTGTTAGCAACCCAGGAGCTGCTCTGCACAACTCTTCGAGCACCAGTCAAGCAATGCCTTCTAAGACACTGAACATACTCGTTTACATTAGGTTCTCATTTGGGCAGGCGTTCTTTACCTCTGAAGCTGCACATACACACGCAAGTTGAAACTTTGAAGATGCTGGCCGCATTAATTGATGGTAACAACTCCTTCTGGTATCTAGTGCCAACTTATTTTAGAAAGCATTGCGCCACTTTGACATTGACTCGTCCCAGTTCAAACTTGTTGGTGCCAAACCTGGTTGCACTCAGTTCATCAATAGCTTTCTTCATTGCTCTGGGCCACAAGCATGATTAATATAGCTTGTAAGCAGCCTGAATGAAATTAATTTATCAGTTGTCTGGGTTTAAATATTCCTGGCCACAGTACACGGAAATCTGCACTGGAAAGAGCGTGTACAGAAATCCAATCGGCATGCGTGGGAGCAGCTTCCTTGCAGAGGTGTGGGCTACTGGGTGCTGATGGGACATGACTTGGGCAGGTGAACGGCGCAGATGCCTGGGTCCGTTCACGGCTCTAGAGCACACACTGCAACTCCTGAATTTCTATAGGGTTCATAGGAAGAGCAATTACGGAAAGCTCCTTAAGAAAGCAGCTTTTGCAAACCCTCCATATACCTGACAATGACATAAACCCAATTATTTAGTACAATCCTAATCTGCCACAATGACACCCAGTGTGTACTAGTATGAAAAGCACAAAGGCAAAAAAAAAAAACCACCCTTATCTCATGCGTCTCACGGAATTTAATGGCTCCCCAGTATTTTACTTAAAGCAAATTCATTCACATGATATACACAAACACACACTCCCAAGTTCAGAAACACTTACTCTGCAAGTATTAGATAAATCAATCTGCTTTCTAGCAGTTTCTTGCACACACAGTCACAGTAAGACCAGAAATATTAAATGCATTATCCATTTTTTCTTTCTCTCCCTCTCTTAAATATCATGGAAGAACTGAGTCCAGAATATACTTAAAATTCAATACATATACAAGTTGGGGAATATGTTTCCCCTTATCATTACTCTGTCACCGAGTTACACAGGCACGGCCTACACAAGAGCAGAAGAGAGCAAATGCTTAGAGATCATCTTTCTTTATACAAGACAACATTTGAATGTCACTGTTATTTGATGCAATGTTGGGTTTTTTTTTTTTAAATCTTGGAGAGAGAGAACGCACATGTTGCAAGGTCTCTCGGAACAGGACTGTCTCCTGGAAGCCTGGCAGAAAGGGGTCTAGATCATGCCTGGGACCTCTCAGTGATTCTGCAATGCAAACCGTAATAATAGTTTTACTGCCCAGGTTACAGAGTTATCCAATCCTTCCCTATTCCTTCAGAGGAGAAATAAACAGGTTAATGCAGACTCATTGTTCATTGCTCTGTATTTTTAGATAGCTACTTGGAAAGCGAGTAGCACAGTAGCCAAGGCGTAGCATTATTCGCACAACCTGCACTTATCATGCACAGAAAGTTTCCTGGAAAAGTATTCTCAATCTGATAAGAAAAATCCTCATTAAGAATAATTTGCTTGTTTAGTTTTCTCTTATTGAGCTTTAATGTACCATAAAAGTAAGTAATAACAACAGTGCCTTAAATAAATATTGCTTGTCTTGTACTCATTAATGTTTTAGAAGAACACAAAACTGCCTCTAGATACAGGAAGCTGCTGGAAAATAAAAACTAAACCAATCATATAAACTAAAATGAGAGCTTTAAAGAATTTTTTGTTGAACACGGAGTTCAACAAAAATGTATTCTGTTCACTGTACACACGACACCAATGGGAATAAGAGCCAGTTCAAGTTCTAAGTTACCATTACTTGGGTAATAGTTTCAAGCTGCAAGGCACAGCTGTATGGGCCCAGCCAGACAGGCTATCACAGCAATGCTTTGATAGCATGGGGCCCTTAAGTGTCAGGATATAGAAAAGGCAGCAGTTGTTGGCTGTGAAAACAGTCTGATACAAACCAGATGGGGACTTACTTGATGGGCAACACAAAGGAAAACAATTGGCTCATTCAACAAAGTCAGGCCACTGCCCCAGAGAATTAACAGAAGACAATAACAGTCAACCGGAGTTGATGCAAACAAGAAACAGCCATGTGGTTACGGTTTAAGGAATTGTTTCTCCTCAGACTAAACATAAAGTTTTGATTTCTAATTCTTATATTCATTAATTGCAGTCTCGTTTACAAGCCCCCTCTTCCTCCAAAGTCTTCCGTATAATTCATTTATGTAGCACCAGCCTTCACACACCTACTTAAACAAGAAAAAAATCCTATGACAAAGGCAGCTATATTAATCTAATATTTCCTGAAGAATGCCAAGACCATAGACAACTTTCTGAACTGTGTCAGAATAACATTACAGATACACAGCACACAGTGTGTTATTAGACACATTTGCATGCATATGGCAGTATATTTACTGATTCTTTTTGATTTGAAATGCATAAAGCCCAGTAGGTCACATGCTGGATTACCGGAGTACAGATGTCTTCCAGTTTTGTGAAGAGTTCTTCTGGTTTCTTACTTAACTTTCTTCAGAAGTAAACTTCAGATCAATTATGTTACCACATAACAGTTTCATTTGTCAGGCTACAGTTAAAAATCTATTAAAATGGCTATTACTGAGCTTTTTTTGAAGCAATCAAAAATGTAAAAATTGGCTATTTCAGCCATAACTCAGAAAATCCCCCAACCCATTCATTTTTAGAAGCTTGTAGAAGATTATGGTCCAAAATCTTAATTGGTCTTGCTGTTTTATTACAGGAAATATAAAAGTGACATGTGCAAAGGTATTTTGATTACAAATTGCTTACAGAGATTGCACAATAAGTCAGACCTCTAAGGGCCTTCTGCAGTTTCACTCTCAGACTAAAACCATCTGAACTTTCTTTTCATATACTTCAAAATATTCCCTCTGGCAGGCTCTGCACTGCAGTGCTCTACACGAGTGTGAACGGCTGGATGGCACATTCTGAAAGACAGTCACATACTTGGATACCCAAGCAAGTATGTCTACAAAATGCAGTGACACACAGATGTCCTGGATGCCTTATAAAATCACATCATCCTGGGACCCATCAGCTTCAGCACACCACCACACATGCCCTGAGCTTCACTGCTGGTGGAGACTGCTTGATGGCCAGTTCACGGATTTCCAAGCTAGCCGTGTTGCATGGTTTAAACATCTCCTAAACACATCACTTGGGCCTACGATGGGTACACATGAAGTCTACTCTTCTTTCTAAGTGCTTGACTTTCCATGCAGACTTCCAAAAAGCAGTTGGCTTAAAGAACTGAATGTATGGTTCTCATTTAACAGCCCACACTGGACAGAGACAGCAAGGGAGTTTGTCCTTAAAGAAAGTAAAAAAAACACCTACTGAATTAATGAAGTATAGAGTCAGGCCCTAATTGTCATCTTAAGTGGTTCTAGCTTTTTAGCTGCAGTGGTTCTCAAGCCTGTGAGAGCATGGTTTTACTTAAAAAAAAAAAAAAAAAAAAAAAAAAAAAAAAAAAGACTAAACTGCAGCCTTGGCTGCATTCAAAACAACCGCCACACATTGTAGGTAGAAAAGTAAAGTTTTTACTGCAGTTTCCTACCATAAGCACAGAGCCAACACTCCAACAAAGCCGTTGTGTGCTGCGCTCTGTCTGAGCTAAAACATCTCTCCGGCAGAATCGTAAGGCTTATTTCCAAAAGCGTAGCCAAATTCTTGAAACCTCCAATGAAGGAGTGGGTTGTCACATTGTAGAAGAGAAGATTTTGCCTGCAGTGCTGCTATTATTCATTTTTCACATCATATATGTTGAGGTCAGAACACATTTTTTACATACAGCTGAAATTTGGGCTTGAGTCTCTTCATTAGGCTGTTTCTAGAAGGTTACGAATCTTAGGAACAAAACAGCCTTTATCAAGCCTTAACCTCAGAGATACTGGCTGTCGTAGCCTTGCATTTAAAAGCAGATGAGAGAGGAGCAAAAATCTCTTTGAATCCCAGGTCTGCCTGTAGAGGCAAACCCCAAATGCTCTTGTACAAATGGTTTTGGACATCGTTTGTCAGGGAACGCCTCCGCAAAGGACAGCATGTAAAGGCCAGCTGGAGCAGGGGAAGGCACGACTGCCCGGCCACCGCTGAAGTGAGGACTCCGACAGGAAACTGCTCCCCTCTTTCTTTTCTCTCTTTTTTTATTTTTTTTAATCAGGAAGGAAGCTTCATCTTCAGAAACAAGCATTCCCTGTGTAATCTCCCTGCTTGCCTGTCTCTAGGAGCGGGTCCAATTACTGAAATAAGCAACAGTCACTTTTAAGAAGTTAATCGTGTATTTACACTGTAACTCAAACTAGTAAATACTTCCCATTTATAATTTTGATTTACGTAACAGGGCACAATGGCAGCTGTTAAGTAAATAACAGAATTTTCTCAAGTTCTGTGATTATGGTTTTAGGATTATAAAAACAAACTAAAAAAACCCCAGAAATTAAGCAACTGCCAGCAAATTCCATGCTTTTACTCCTAGTGAAGATACAATGGCCTGACAAGGACAGAAACTGCAGCTGTTAGACTGTCTTTAAACAAACATAGCTCTGCCCAAGTCTTGCAATATGTACAGTGCATAAAACAAGGCCACGATATGGAACCCCGAGATTATTACTTTACTGTAACAACGTGAGTTAGGACAGAGGTCTGCAGGTCAACCCATATTAAGTCTAACCTGCTTTGATTGCATAGTTTTGAGCCAAAACATAAATGTAATTCTACCAGACCCAGAAAATGTGAGATACACATTTTCATTGTTCGCATATGGTTGATGATTTACTATTTTGTATTAAAACTACATGCCTATCTGACATTAAAAAAGAAAGAGTTAATGAAAGTCAAAGTTGTGCCATACACTAAAAGAAACAGTTACTTCCCTGCAGCCAAAGCATTAGGGAAAAAAAATGCATTTTACAGAACGGCTGCATATTTTGTGTCACACTCAACAACTTTCACTCAGGTTGTTTAGAACTGTGCTTAAAAACTGTTCTTCCTTCTTTAGAAGCAAGACATAAGTTTTAGATTAGAGAAGAATGACAGCACAGATACAAAGGTTCTAAATCTAAATTAAGTTTTTCTAGGTGTAGGGTTTTTTTTCTGAATGACAGCATTCATGATAAAAACCAGAACACAGTAGTCCACAGACAAAATTTAACCCATCTCCATCATTCACTATTGTTCCTTGCAAATGCAGTCACCAAAAGCACACTTGCAACTGGTATTTCAGAGATAAGGATTTGTTTTATTTTACTTTCAAAATTAGTTTTATGGAAGATGAAAAGTGTTTTAACCAAGTTTTACATTTGCATGTGTTATTCAACACTATTACAAAATGCAGTCCCATATGCAATCTCAGCAGTGAGCAACAGGTCACGCATGACAACTTTAATCTTCACTCACCAGTCCTTACCTTACTTTTAAGAAGAAAGCTACTTTGGCAGCCTGCATTTCTCAAAATCAGCATGTTATCACAGAGTAGCATTACCATTATTTATATAGTATTCTTCATTTGGAAGACGTCCTAGATAACATTTACTCCATGCTGTTGCCTTATTTGAAAGTTTCCTGGGCTCTAATCTTAAGAAATTAATCACATGGGCACTGGAAACATGTATTTATATTTAATTATAGGCAGTCTTTGTATCACTGTATTGAGAAGCTGGTGCTGGAAAAAACCTGGCCTCTCTTCAGTGCATAAAGTAGAAGGTCCGTTTTCTCCTAAAGTATCTAAAAAAATACGTAAAGTACTTAGGTAGTGACACTGTTCAAGAGCATGAAAATTGCTGGTAAGTCAAGCCCTCTCATAATAAGCAGTAAAATTTAAAAAATTACATTACAGTTTGACTGTGGACACCAATCATCTAAATATCTGTCTTTACTGGCTAGTTAGGTTCTATTAATAACTTTACAGCTATGCCTTGCCTCTGCTAGCAGTGCAAAAATCTACAAAGCATTAAAAAAGAAAAAAAGTTTAATGGCTGAGAATGACAGCTTTTGTAAATCCCCCATCTCCTTTATAAAAAGGGATTTGGAGGCAGACGGGTAGAATCCATGGGGTATTCATCACTCACATTAAGCTACCTCCACTCGGCATCTACACTCTTGTCCTAGTAATTTCTCTTCTACCCAGTCACTCCCCACACAAACAGCTGGCTCCTTCCAGTTTTTACGTAGTGCTTTAAAAAGCTGAATTGAGAACTCTTTAACAACAGGTAAAGCTGAAGGGTGTCCAGCTGCCTCTGCCCAAGGATCACCAAAACCAACAGAGTGGGGAAAGCAGAAGCTGTTCCTTCTGTTGCGTTGCTCTCAGAGATACACAAGCCACTGAATTATAAAGGGCAACATCTGCCTTCCCTGCCAACCAGAAAAATAAAACAAACGCAGCACATACTGAAGACAGAAAGCCTACACTTCTCCTATCGCAGTGCTATAAATGTTTCTCCAAGTTGAAATATGTGTTTGTAATACTCCTTGTCTTCACCTGTCACCACACAGTATCCGTGCAATGTGTTGCCAGCACCCAAAGGCATCAAGACTTCCTGGTCTGAAGCTGATGCCTTTTATAAAAGAAATGCAACTTTCACACTAAAAAAGAAATGTGAGATAAAGAGGTCTGCTTAAATGACTGTTAATCCAAGAAAGCTTGATCATCCTAAAAGATCCTATAGTGCATCTGCCAACTGAACTAACGCAGAGTCAGCAGCAGGTCTACCTAAGACAGCTGGAACGGTTCCTGACTCCAGCTTAGCTGGCATTGATGTACCAGGCTGAGAACGATAGGGACCGAGTTGTGGAAATACATCTTATTCAGGAAATTGTCTCTGCAGGCTGTAATCTTTGGTAGAGGCTGTAGTATACTCCTGGAGGTATTAACTCCAAGCAAATACTCTGCTGAATAAGACAATGCTATTTCTTACAATACATCTTGTTAATAGTGACATGCTGAGGCACATCATTTAGAACAACTAGGAATCTCAATTTAAATTAATTTGCCATCACTGCTAACAAATAGGCATGTGAATTAAAGTAGTACAAGACCATAAAAATCAAATGCCTTTTTACAATGTTATGACAGAAGATGATGTGTAAAGGGACTTCAGACTCAATTATACGTATATAAATGAGGACCAGGTTCAGGAGAGACTATTCTGATCATTTTCCATGACCTACCACAACACACAGGCACCGGAACAGCTAAGCGTGCTTACTTTCTAGATGCACATCAGTTCTTTCTTATTAAGCCATGGGATCAGAGCTGTGGAACCACTAATTTGTGAGAAACTTCTCCCTCCAGAGAAGAGCTAACTGGAAACAGCCCTCGGGCTGATGTAAGCATTAAGTACATGGGGAGTCTCTGTCCTTAGGTGGCTTGCCCAAGCCCATTAATTTTTTGTGCGCATCCCCCATTTATATAAGCGATGTGTGCGTGAAAGGGGAAAGCAGGTCAGCCTAGTCAGCTTGCTACCATCTGCTTTTATTCAGAGTTACTCAAGATCAGTGCCAGTGGGATCAGTGCCCATTTAAGGGGGTTTATTGTGTGTGTTTATTTTTTGCTTTTTACAATGAAGGCAACAGCAATTACTGTAAGTTTGTACAAGTGCATACAAATCATAATACACAATACAAAGCTGCTTCACTCAGGTCCTAGCGTGTTTACGAATCCTACACAGGCTGTGAGAAAGACTGCTTTGGCACAACAATTTGGATAGATGGGTGAGGAGTGTGTTAGTGTCCAGGAGATCTGAGACTGTATTAAATACTTGCTGTCAAGACCATACCCTGCTTGCAATGCATAGCTACTCCAGCTGATTCACCACCACACGAGAACCTTACACAAAAGAAAAAGCATCACATTCTAGCTTGGCCCCCAGACAGGCAGACAATAGGTGGATTTATACAACTGGAAACTGGAACTGGTGAAAGATCAAAGGTAGACTGCCAAGTGGAAATAGCAATTTAGGGCTCTCAGCTTGTACATTCCAACTCTTAAGAGGGGATATGCAGCAGCAAGAGGTACTCTCCTCTTAATGAGAATTCTGCTTAGAATATGCCTGGCCAGTAGAGACACAAGCTACAAAAAAACGCACACCAACACCAACCAACTCCCCTCTCCCCCAAACCTGCAAAAAAGGAAAAAATGGAAAAAATAAGGAGAAATATGGAGGGTAGAAAGGGTCTACAGAGGTATCTCAACAGGCTGGATCAATGGGCTGAGGCCAACTGTCTGCAGTTCAGCAAGGCTCAGTGCAGGGTCCTTCACTTGGGTCACAACAACCCCGTGCAACACTACAGCCTTGGGGAAGAGTGGCTGGGAAGCTGCCCGGCTGAAAAGGACCTGGGGGTGTTGGTCAACAGCCGGCTGAACATGAGCCAGCAGTGTGCCCAGGTGGCCAAGAAGGCCAACAGCATCCTGGCTTGTGTCAGGAATAGTGTGGCCAGCAGGAGCAGGGAGGTGATTGTCCCCCTGTAGTGGGCACTGGTGAGGCCACACCTGGAATGCTGTGTCCAGGTTTGGGCCCCTCAGCACAAGAAGGACATTGGGGTGCTGGGGCGTGTTCAGAGAAGGGCAACAAAGCTGGTGAAGGGTCTGGAGCACAGGGCTGATGAGGAGCGGCTGAGGGAACTGGGGGTGTTCAGCCTGGAGAAGAGGAGGCTGAGGGGAGACCTTATGGCTCTCTACAACTACCTGAAAGGAGGTTGTAGTGAGGTGGGTGTTGGTCTCTTTTCCCAGGTAACAAGTGATAGGACGAGAAGAAATGGCCTCAAGTTGCATCAGGGGAGGTTTAGATTGGGTATTAGGAAAAATTGCCGATTACAACCCCCAGGTATGAGTGAAATACCACGCTTAATTTTGTCATTACCCTGAACCTTCGTTTATGATATATAAAATGCACTTGGAGGGATGCCACAGGTCACTGGATAAGATCACCAGCAATCCTTTAAAATCTATGCTTGAGGAGGGAATCAGATGAGATTTCTGGATATTTACATTGAGCCCCAGTAAATCTGAAAAAAGGCAAGTAAAAATCCAAGTATTTGACAGTCTCCATAGGAAGTAATCCTTTAAGTAGTCATCATGTCAGTTTGAGTAGGTTTTTCTTTCCCTTTCCACATAGAAAACTCATCTGGTGCTGGAATTTCAGTGAAAACCTCTGCTGCTTTGTACAGACCAGAGGAGGGACTTGGTACAAGAATACACCCTGAACACACAAAATAAGTGTACTTTAAACACAAAGATCCGATCAAAAGGGAGAAAGGAGCAACTGTAACTGCTTTCACCTGCTTAAGTACTGGGGCAGTAGATGCCAGCCTCACCTCCTGAACTTAAAACTTCTGAGCAGAAACACTCCCTAAGCCCACACTGGAAGGTTTCCTGCTTTCTTCTTTTTACTGTATCAAAAGTGCAAAATACCTTCCCTCCAAAGATTAACCATACCCACATCCAGCACAGAGCAGTAGTTGATTCTCATGAGGACTGTACAAGGGAAACCTGAAGATATACAAAACTGTGCAGATTTCGTGACGGGTGTAAAGCATGATCTGTACAGGCACCAAGGGAAGACTAAAAGGAGAAGTTTTCTGCCTTTGCGCATACCTCCCACAGCAAAAGCGTCAGCGCAAGGTCAGAGAGATGTCTTGACAATACTGCAGCAGTGAGAGGGCACTGTATCCCTCTGTGCCATTTAAGGAGGCGTGCAGTAAGAGAACCAACTCTCAGCCTCTTAGAAGTTGAAGAAAATTGCCAAGTGAACAAAAACCTAATGCATGTAGATCCGTAAGAAAAGGGCCAGATGATACATGGTGCGGAACTGGACTCCAGAGAATGACTTCTACCTGAGCATGCCAGTCAGTAGGAAATCCTCAGACTGCAAGGGAATATAGAATCATAGAATCATAGAATTGTCTAGGTTGGAAAAGACCTTTAAGATCATCCAGTCCAACCATTAACCTACACTACCAAGCCCACCTAAACCAATCAAGGGTAGACTAGACTAAACCATGTCCCAAAGTGCCACATCTACCCGTTTTTTGAACACTTCCAGGGTTGGTGACTCCACCACCTCTCTGGGCAGCCTGTTCCAATGCTTGACCACCCTTTCCGTAAAGAAATTTTTCCTAATTTCCAGTCTAAACCTCCCCTGGCGCAGCTTGAGCTGGCTTGGTACAGTTTTAAGTATAAACTGGGGGTTTTTTTGTTTTTCATTTCTCTGATCACTTGAATTTCAATTAATTTAGATGCCTCAAAAAAAAAAAAAAATCAAATGACATTCTCAAAAACATACCAAGGAGATTCATGCTTCATCTGCTAGAAGTTCCTGTTGTTCACGCCTTTTGCACAAGTGAAGGGAAGAAATGACAGGTCTAGGAGACCAGAGGATCATTTTCCAGAAAGAGATCTTTTGGGAACGGGTGCAAGGATGTGCACAGTCACATGAAATCCACAGCAGTTCCTGCTGCTTGGTTTCCCAGGACCCTAACTTGAAGCAGCAGAACACACCCACAGCAGAAGGACATCATTGTCTACAATAACAATTCTACACAAGACTTCGCCTTAAGCTACGAAAAAATCAAACTTCTGTTTTAACATTTTGCCTGAAAAATAACTGAAGAAACTCAGTGGGAAAAGAAGTAACCATAGATATAAATGGCACTTCTTAACAGATAAATATTTGCAAAAGCCAAGAAATTAAAAACTCCTGTTCCAGACGCACTGCAACGCAGCTAAATGTTGACTTACAGTAATTCAAACTAGAAACTCTCAAGCGTGGCTACTGAGGATTTTATGCGGGGGTCATACAGAAAATGCATTATTACTCAGATGCATGTTTTCTAATGCATGGGCTATCACGGAACTGCTATGGTCACATGTGCAGAAAAAGCAATGAAAACTCTTCAAGAACTGGTGTTCTAAACCACTTGGAGCACCTAAAAGCTAATGACTATTTATAGAAAAGACACAGTTTCTGTGGGAAACGCAACTTTGCATTTCCCAACTTGCCTGAATCTAAAACATATTAACTGAATTATGTCAATAAGCCATCTGATAGCACAGGGAGGTAAGTGTATAGGAAAACCAGAGTCAGAATAGACCAGAAATAAGAGTTCTGAAGAAGTGCTGAAAAAACTTACATAAAACTCTAACAGGACATTCGCTTGAAAAATGCCATAATTGTAGCTAATTTATTTCATGACTTCAATTTCCAAGATCTTCTCTCAGAAATTAGTCAAATTCAAGGAGCAAACTATTCCTACCTCTCACGTGGTGGTGGTACTGTCTACAGCGTGAAAGAATAGCTCTGTTTTGTTTCACTAGCTGCTATTTTCAGGGTGGTATGGACGGTCTTTAGCAAAAGCCTTTAGTGAAATTCAGTCCAAAAAAAGAAACAGCAGGATATTAAGGAGAACGTAAACTTTCAGTAGAATAGTTGTTAAGAGTTTGACCAAAACAGTTCCAGTTCCAAGAAAAAAAATAAAGACCTTTAGCCTTATCCTAATCTTCTTCCTTCCTTGCAGCATCTGTTAGAGATTTGCCTCATTCCACAATAGCTTTAAGAAAAAATAACCCAAAACCTAACTCAGAGCAATGTCTGGCTGAAGAAGAGAGGCAAAGAAGTATTTAGTTATATCTGTATTTTCAATATTACAGTTTTCAATACAGCATAATGTCAATGTTAACACAGAACTAGCCCATTTTCGATACTGAACAGGGACTCTGGAAGCTTTATTTTTATACAGATTGTTTTAAGGGCTTCTTGCCCTCTTATTCATTTATTGCACAGATCATCTCCTCCCACAAGCAATTGTGCAATCTCTCTGTGGCAACAAAGCCAATTGCTTAGTGTTCCAATATTACTTTCCCATGTACTTACGGCTGCCTGAATATAATTCACTAGCTGGAGATAAAAAGGAATTACTATCATGAAGCTGTCCTCTCTAGGTTACATTTTGAGAGTCTGTGCTGCAGAAAAATAATTAAGTGAAGATACATCTACCTCTTGGTTCTGAGCTGCTCATATTAAAGTTTAAAAATGCTCTGCAGTCAAGCATTGCCACCTGTTCTTTCATTTTAATTTAAAAATTCTGAATCATGTTAATGTAAGCCTGAAAATGCTTGTATTCTGCAAATACGTGTGTTCACCAACCACAACAATTATTATCACATTAAATTTGTGAAGATATATGAAAGAATGGTACAAAAATTAAAGGGTATTATAAAGCCAAAAATATATATGCATGTATATTATATACTACAAATATATGTTTTCAAACCACTGTCTCCACTATGTCTAGAGAAGGCACACATTTCAATTAATAATACATTCAGGCTTTATTTTCAGTTGTAACTTTCAGGAGACATTACCCCTTTCGGTCATGATATTGTAACAGTCCTACTGAACTTCAACTTTCATTAGAAGACATCAATCAACTTACTTTCAGTAAAAACACATGTTCATTGTAGACCACAAAGATTTTTTTTTTTTAAACAACAAAAGAAAGCTCTATCGTATATATATTTACGACCATAGACAAAAGATGATTCAAATCTTGTCATGTATTTATCAATTAAATAAAAAAATGCTTTTTTTACATCCAACTCTAAGTCCAAAACAATTTCCCTTTTCTCCCAACATCCTGAATTCACACTTCATTTCAGGGATCCAGATTCTTCTAAGCTCTAGTACCAATACAAACACTTACCCTTCAAACTCTGAAAAAAATACCTAAATGGTCCTGTCTCTGAAACGGTTCTCCATTTTCAGGCAAGTACTCATTGTCCCTTGCTATCTCAGTAAAGGCAACCATTTGACATGAAGTTTTTATAAACAGGGTGCTTTGAAATTACAGTAACAGATGTGCTTAATTTTGAAATGTTGTATTTACTTAAACCCATGTATACTTACCATGTTGCAAGTTTTCATTTTTTCTTTCAAATGATTCTTATTAATTTTTACCCTCAACTTTTTGACTGATTAAGTTGCTGTGGTGAAGCTTATAGAGACAAGACCTTCTGGTTAAAACTGACAGACAGTTGTTTCCATTTGCAAAGCCTCTAGATTTTTATTGGCTCATTAAATATGTATACTTTGAATGAGATTTAAATTATCCTGGTATATAAATCATCTTTTTTTTTTTTTTTGTTCCTCTCAAAGAAAATTGACTACTGCCATCTTGTGGTCAACACATAGTGGGACTGTGCCCAAATACCTTGTATTACAGTATATGTTTTTTTTTTTTAAAAAAATACAAATATTCCAGAAAACAAGAGATTTGATATATTTTATTATATCAAATATATTATATATTTTATATATTTATATTTTTAATATATTTTATATTATAAAAAATATTTTACTCCATTTCCAGCCCTCTCTAACACCCTACTCAATGATATAGGCTGGAAGTGCTGTCTTGTTAACACTTTGAGACAAAGTTGAGGTGTAAAAGCATGAAGTACAGTGTTAAGAAGACTATCCCACCTTTCCTCCTTCTCTCTGGTGCTTAATAGCAAGTGTTGGGAAGAAAAAGAAAAGGAAGATTCCTATAACCGCTATTAAGGAAAACCGCTTTTAAAGTTGGGAACGAGTCAATCCTGCAAGGCAGACCTGCCACGTAATTTCCTTTTTGGTGATTTAGAGGTCATACTCAACTCAACTTACTGGAAATTCACTTCCCTTAGGCAATCTGGATTTTCTGAACACCAGAGGAAAAATAAAGTTCTTCCTATTAGAAAAAGTCATTGCAATATTTTCCACCAATATTAAATAAAACAGTTGACCCCCATTTTTTAATAAATTCTATACTTACCCACTTTGAAACACGTGTTGATAAATGTCCCCACAACAAAACATACACATGCACTACAGTGTGCCACTTCAGTTCCGTAAGCTTTTCCACTAATTGTCCATAGAAGCTACGTTTTACATTATTCATAACTTTCTTCACATGTAAACCAGGATTTTGAAAGTAGGTTCCAAGTCCCGTGACCAATAACATTGGCCTAGGGCTTTTCTTACCACTTATAAATATTTGAGGCTAAATAATTCCATCAGAATTATAATTCAATTAGATGTTTTAAAAAAGTTAAATGGAAGAAGTTCAAAGAATTATTTTAAAAAGGGGTTGAAAGAAAAATTTGCCTATTCTAGGGTCAAGCAATTATAATTGCATATATTGTAGACATGCAAGTTTATAGATTCCGGTTCTTTGCACGTAAGATTAAAACTGCTACATATCTCTGTACCACCTCCACAAACTTATTATCTCCTAAAACAATTAAATATGGCAGTAATATGCAGTTTATGTTATTCAAACACTGACTTGAACTACATAAACAAAAAATATTCTCTCCCTCTCCTGCAACATCCTTAACACTTTGAACAAACACTGTTAAGTAATCTCCAAAAATAGCATGGTTATGCATAGATAATACATAGTGTCCTTCAGAAAAGAAAATCACTATGTTACACACTAGCTTGAAGCCCATCTCAAACCAGGCCATTTTAACCTTGAAAATCTCTTTTCTTTTCCCCACATTTGCATGATCTTAACTGTGTATTATCTTTCAGTTCTCCTCTAGTACCCCTGCATTGTCTCATGTGTATGAGCCACTGCCATCTATCACATTATGACTATTTTGTTTGCTGAACAGCATTCTATAAAGCAATTAAGATTCAGCTGACTACATAATATGCACATTGTAATGCTCTAGGCAAATAAAAATTTAAATACATACTTAATTGCAAGGATTCTGATGACTTACATACAGATACATTTCCAATCCTTTCATTGCACCCCAACAATACCATAACTATGTACACAGATTTATACACACTATATATAAATGTTTGGAAATTTTGGGAATCTGGTAGTAATGAAAACCACATTTAAAAAAATCAGAACTTTAATATACATCAGTATACAACAACATTTTAAAACGATGTGCTTAACTGAAAGAACTATGTTTGCTTATTGGCATTGATTTACCTTCTTGTTGCATCTCCTCAGACTTCCTTCTGACATGAATAACTCGGGGTCTCACAGTCTCAACTTGTGCAGCTCCTTGGCTTTCCTCCTATATATCATACATTAAAATCATATTACAAATCTGACTTTTGATGTAAAAGCACAGTAAAATTATATGGAGCTTCAAGAAACATTCAGAGAGGTTTTTAAAGATTCATTAAAGGATATGCACTTGTTCTCTTTCCTTTTGACTTCAAAAGAATTCAGATCTGAATTAGCCTACTGTAATGCTATTTCCTCTAGACGAACATCCTGGGAGCAGTAAGTATGGCAAAGTGCCATTTAGACCTGAAGACACAGGAGACCCTCAATACTCAAAATGCTCAAAGTATGTGGCAGAAAGAACATAAGGTTTCTCTGGCTTTCTTCAATACCCAGGACTTCTCCCTAGGTATTATCTTCCTGAGTAAAAACAGAAAGTTGAAAGGGAAAAGAAAAATAAAGATTTCAGCACGCAGGTTGGAAAACCCACGCCAAGAATAAAATTCATTTCCTTTACCATGTTTTTAAAACCATTTTCTGCCCTTACTGAAATGCTCTTCAGGACCTAGGTCTGCAACAATGCCTATAGGAAAACAGTTTCTTAGAAGCAACAAACACTCTGCGTGTTAAAAAGGGAGACATGATGTTTGTCAAGTACACTTGTTATCTTATGTGTTAACTGGAACAGGAATTGTGGCCCAAGGACATTCCACTACACGTAGACAGGAAGCATGAGAAGTGCAAAACATAGACTCATGGAGTCCTAGAAGACTTAAGCATTCTCTAACACAGAGACAATTTTGATTTCATCAGTTATTCTGTTGACTCCATAAGTGAATATAAGTTTTTTAATGAAGATTCTTAAAGGAGGAGGAACACAAGAAAGATCATAAATGTTTGCATATCACACAGCATTTGGAGCCTACAGGCAGAATTGCTGTATGACTTTGAGGAAAATTATATGCCCTGAGAAGCAAGGGCACGGGTATTCTCTTGAAGACCTGATGACAAAGTACTAATCGTATTTTGCTCCCCAAAAGCTAAAGAGGAAGAAAAGGAAAGTATGCTTCAGTTCTGTAAGAGAAACCCTCCACTATTGTGGAGGCCACAAGTGAAACAGCCAGCCAAAAATATAGATGAAAAGAAGAAAATTTTTATGTCTGGCAAACAATAAGCATGGTGCCAACTACGCAATCAGGGCTTCCCATTTCTTTCAGCTAACAACTGTCTCCTATGGTTACAGGAATCTCAACAGTAATGATATTGCTTCTCATGTACTTAATGATCATTTAAGCCAGTGTTGCAAAAATGAGGAGGAACAAACAGTTAAGCCATTCAGTCACTGTCTTTTCCTTAAATGGCTGCATGGACTTGTTTACACTCCCCAGTAAACAAAGCGTAGAGGGCTACACTAGTAGATAGCATGTCATCTCTAACAAGCACCAACATAACCTCACCAAGCACAGCGATGAGCGTAAGCTGACAGAAGTGAATATACATGCGCCTGAATCAAGCTAGCATCTCCACAAGGCACTATGCGTACGGATAGACCAGTTAGTGCCAATCCTAACTTGGGCACCTCCACACACCACGATGTTGACCAACTCTGCTCATCATTTAAAGCTGACAGGATAAGAAAGAGTTGAGATGGTTTTCTGAAAGCAGGAAGGTCTCATGGAAATGTGATCGCAGGCCACCAATGTTACAGAACATTAAATGTAGGCAGCATAACAGTATACTCATGAGTCCATTTGAAGTGGGTTTTTTGTTTTGTTTTGGATCTTTAATAACACAAACCAAAAAACAGTTTAAAGTGAACTGAGGTGCAAACAGAAGTTGAGAGTTAATACATAGATTCATAACCTACAATTATGCATTCCTGAAGATTAAAAAAAAAGTCTTTTGAAATACTAAAAATGAAAGCTAATGAGAATACCAAAGTGACAATCCCACCTAAAAAATGTTGATTGTATAAAAACATTCATGCTTATATAAGAACAGTATGAACATATTTTGCAACTAACTGATTTTCTAAGATTTTAACAATGCATTTGGGACTTCAAATGCTTTAGATTTACCGTCTTTGAAATGTTTAGCCACACAAATATGACTTCAACGTTCATGTCCCTCCCATGATCAAAATTATTTATTAGAATCAGAAGAGCCCAGCTTCCTCCTAGTCATTCTCTTGCTTCTTAAGAGCACAGAGTACAGGGGCAAGGTGGCCACAAATAACAGTCAATTCCTGTATCGTTGCACAAGAATGGACAGAAGGGGTCAAACCGAAGTTGCATTTAGTCTGGCATTCTGTCTAACAGTGGCTAAAAGCATATATAAATCTCCAAAAAAGCCAATGCCAGAAATGGAGGAGCAGCCAAGGAATTTGGGTAGATAAGAAAATTCCTGTATGACTTCAGCCATTTGTTTTGGAGTGAGTGACCACACATACTTCACTCTTCATGACTAAAAGGCATTTGCTCCTGCCCTATATGAAACGACAACGCTCTTCCTGTTGGTCAAAATCTGGTCTACACACCAGTGCCAGGGAGCAAACAAGTGGTATGTATAAGGCAGCTCCACATCTCATGGAAACAAGGATCCTGTTCAGACCAGATTACAGAAACCACACAAGCTCTGCCATAACAAACCCTAACATCCAGGAGGATTGTTCCCAGTTAAATCAGAACAAAGCTCTACCAAACCCAAGGCCCAGCTGGACACCATCTGAAATACAGTGTATTTTCTCAGGTCTCTCAGCAAACACCATGAAAAGCCTAGTTTTGCTCGTAAATAGATTCGCCTTCTTGCTTTATACGTAGCTGATAGAGTTTCATTTCAATGAAGGCAAACACTGCCTAGAGATGAAAAGCAAGATGTGAAACAACTGATGGGAGAGTCAGTGACTAACTTGGGAGGAAATCTTTTAAGAAGTTTAAAGTGATTATCGCCTTAAACATTGCATAGAATGAATCACTCTGAAAGCCTGAGTATCTCCTGCTCTCTTAGCTGATATTATGTTACCAGAAAATCTGTCACAGGCAGGTGACAAAGCAGATCTAGCCGTAGATCTGAATACAGATGCCATCCCTAATTGAAACTAAGGGAAAGGTTCATCATTGTTACATGGTAGATAGATACTGTCAAAACAAGCTTTCAAATCATCTGGTACATGGATTTTTTTTTTTTTTTTTTTTTTCCTTTGGAGAAGGATGTATGGATCTAGTAGAGGATCTTATGGAGCGTGGCTTTGCGACATCCTGGACAGACATTTACAGTGGTTATTGCTTATAGGCACGGTCACATCATAGAAAATAAAAATAATTTAGTCCATGAGAAACAGTGATTTAGAGTCTTATGTCAGGAACACCCACGTACAGGAAGAGATCATCTTGTTTGGGGGAAAAAAAACAAATCAAACAAAACCACACACACAAAGTTCAGGGGGTTGTTTGGTTGGTTTGGAGGGAGGCTGAGTTTTATATGACAGCAGGCAAAAAACCCCACACTAAGAGTTCAGATGCAATAAGAAGTTTCTAGAGATAACATAATGCATAAATATCTGTATATTTTCTATGAAAGACACTATGTCAGATCACCTTACATTTCTTGCATAGGTAAGACTATGTACATGGGTAATCTCACACATGGTACATTATCATTTGCCTGTACTCAGGCAAACAAAAAATCAATCCTAACCCCATCAGCTAATTCTCCAGAGCATGAAATGCAGGTATCACTGAGTTCTTTATCACAGCTAATGGTGCTAAAAGGAGGAAACATGTTTTACCCTCTCTGTCCCTTTTACTTTTGGCTGGTGAAACAATAACAAGGACATGAGCTTCACCCCAACAGACACAGCGGTTTAACAGAATCTAGTCTTGCCTGTGAATAAACGTTCCAAGAAATAGTAAGTTCCGGTGATCTCAAAGTGAAAGAGGTATAACATTTAAAATCCTCTTTGAAGATGCAACACATCACTTCAGATGACACGTTTAAGAACTGCTCAGACACCAATGGCATGATACACATCAAGGCTCAAAAACATAAAACCAAAGACAGGTCAATATAAGATACTTCAGGCTATCTTTAATATAGAACATCAGAATGCATCCAGGAACATAGCAACCATGGTAAGTATATTATTACTTTCAAACACACTGTGAGGCTTAACATATTAAGGAGCAATCTGTGACCCCGTTTTTAGCTTTTGCCACTCGATATTTGAATTTATCTTTAGTTAGTGAGTAAACCATCATCTCTAGGTAACAGCACATACTAATAAAGTAGCAATGGATTAACTCTATAGGTTTCAAGCAGAGATCAATAGGCTCTTCCTCTACCTTCAAATATTCCAAGGCACATCATGATTACTGCCTTTCCAACTCTGCCCCTGCAAGGACAACTGAAGCTCCTGAAATGATGAATCAGTGGGTTACAACTGCTGAGGCCAAACCTCTACTGTTGCTTCCTCTCCCATATATCCATCATGTTATTCTTCTGTATTTGAAGCACTGTGCCCCTAAAACATTGGAATTCCCCATCTGAACTGAGTATTACATCCTGTGAGACCAGTGAAGTTGTGAGAAAGTGCAGAAAAGGTAAAAGAGAAGGTATGAGCCTAACAGAAAGCATACTGTAAGGATTCCATCACAGTAAATACAATCATTTTTATTACACACATGTACTTTTGACTTCAGTTTCTCAGCTGAATGTGTCACTTCAAATGCACCAGTTCTGTGATGTCAGTCACCACAGCAAAACAAGAAAACTTATTTACCTAAGTTTCATTTTGCACTTTCTGACTAGCCATAGAAAAGATCCTTTGAGTTTACCTGGGACAGATCCTCTGAGAGAGATGTCAGTCTGCAGCTTGGTTGGGCTGCTTGCTGAACAGGATTTGAAACTGGTTGCGATTCCAGTTCAGCCATAAGCATCGGACCACGACTTGTATCTGCGTCTCCAAGGATTTCTGCTGAGAGAGAAAAATAAAGAGAAAAAAATTCCTTGATGAGCTGGAGCAATAATCTCCCGGTCAACTCATGTGGCACAATGTAGAGCCTTTCAAGATTCAACAATGGGACATGCAACATTAAAGAGAATTATTTCCTCTTTACATGGCTCATTGTATAACCCTTAAATTGTTCTTGTGGGGGAAAAAAGAAATAAGAAATACAAGTCTGTAGAAATTGAAAAACATAAATCAGTTTTATCATCTGTAGATTTCTAACAAAGCAAGCGTTTGTGATAGCTTCAAAGCTTTATAGTTCATCATACCATTATATGCTTAATGAGCTTTATCACACATATTGGGAAGAGATTGAGAAGGCTTCTTCATGAAAACGTTTCACTGTTGTGTGAATGAAAAGAAACCTGTATATAGTCTTTCTAAAGGGATAACCTGCTATATAATCCAGCATTTATCATGCTTTTGCAGCCTGCAAGTGTGTAAAGCATCTTTATGAAAAATGTACTGACAGCTCACGAACTAACTTTAGCCTTCTGCTATCATACAGAGCCAAAGAATGAATTTTAAGCCTAATTAACTATAATCATTGCTTAATTAACTGTAATTATTGTTCACTTTAAGACTGTATGTGCCACATTTCATTTGCATGTTGGTTTTTATATCCATGACTTTAAGCACTGAAAACAAGGATTTATTAATGAAAGACTGATCATCAGGATGCTGTTATATACCTACATAAGCAACACCTGCTCCATCCTACAAATAGACATCATGTTTCCATAATACAATTAAAAACTGGTCACAAAACTGAAGATACCCATAGACACACAATCCACCAAATTCTTACAGATGCATCTGCGAGTGACTCAGTCTGACAGAGAAACTGATGTATCCACTGCAAGGTTATATGTACAGAGATACACACCATGAAATATATGAACTTTCACACCCATTGGTGTAACAATTATTTAATTTTACCCCTAAAAATATCAAACGAAATGATGGACCTGCATTGTAATTGTTGTGGCTATCAGGAAATACTTCTTAGTCCTGACCTGCAATAGACTGAAGAACAAGCAATTTCACATACCAGTGGATGGATACAAAAGATTTGGAAGAAAAGTGGAAGCGATCACAGATCATTCCTTCCGCGCTCCAATCCCCACCCTGTGCAACCCAGAACAGATTGTTTCCTATTCAGTGTTGACTTTGCTATCAAAGGGACTTGGAAACAAGATTTTCTGTTCCTCCCTGATAGGAAAAAACCCTTGTCTTGAAAGTAGATCCTAGCTTTTATACAATGTTGTTTCCTTAGCAATATTAATGAATACTGTGCTGTGTCTTCAGAGGTGTGGAGGGAGGGAAGCTAAATTAAACATCATTAGAATGCAACAAAACTCAGTCTGGGGATTATTGCAGATTGTGTAAAAGCACAGCGCATTCCCCTATGGTAGTTAATCCAGGGCACTTGCCTCTTCTAAAAAAAACCTACTACAACAGAAACAATATTACAAGATTTAGAGAGATAAGCATAAAAAATTACTAGAGAAACACTGCTTCTAGGTTATTATCACATGCAAGAGCTGGTTTTCAAAAGTGCTAGATATTTACAGGACAAAGGGAATCCTAAATTAAATTAAATAAATTTAAAAAATAGATATAGAGGAGATACAAACATGTTATGCCATATACAGCTATGGACAGTCTGGGTAAGAAGGAAATATCCCTAGTAGACAGGTCCTCCCATTAACTTGCATCTTCCAACTCTATGGTCCTGAGCACTATCAGAGACTTAGAGCAGATTGATCTAGGTCACTAATTTTTTCCTACATCAGTGTTCTTAATGTTGACTATACTCTAACAACACAGTGTTAAACAAGTGACTTGGAGAAAGGGATAGCAGCATCACCTAGTCCCTTGCCAGGAAGCCTAACGTAACAAATCTCCAAACAACATTTATAGAATCATAGAATCGTCCAGGTTGGAAAAGACCTTGAAGACCATTGAGTCCAACCACAAACCTAACACTGCCAACTCCACCACTAAACCGTGTCCCTAAGTGCCACGTCTACACATAGTTTAAATACCTCCAGGGATGGCAACTCAACCACTTCCCTCAGCAGCCTGTTCCAATGCTTGATAACCCTTTCCGTGAAGAAATCTTTCCTAATATCCAATCTAAACCTCCCCTGATGCAACTTGAGGCAGTTTCCTCTCATCCTATCGCTAGTTACTTGGGAGAAGAGACCAACACCCACCTCACTACAACCTCCTTTCAGGTAGTTGTAGAGAGCCATAAGGTCTCCCCTCAGCCTCCTCTTCTCCAGGCTGAACACCCCCAGTTCCCTCAGCCGCTCCCCACCAGCCCTGTGCTCCAGACCCTTCACCAGCTTCGTTTCCCTTCTCTGAACATGCTCCAGCACCCCAATGTCTTTCCCATAGTGAGGGGCCCAAACCTGAACACAGCATTCCAGGTGCGGCCTCACCAGCGCCGAGTACAGGGGCACAGTCACCTCCCTGCTCCTGCTGGCCACACTGTCCCTGACACAAGCCAGGATGCTGTTGGCTGCCTTGGCCACCTGGGCACACTGCTGGCTCATGTTCAGCCGGCTGTCAACCAACACCCCCAGGTCCTTTTCAGCCGGGCAGCTTCCCAACCACTCTTCCCCAAAGCTGTAGCGTTGCACAGGGTTGTTGTGACCCAAGTGAAGGACCCGGCACTGAGCCTTGTTGAACCACTGCTTTCAAGTAAAAGTTTGATATATATATAATGCATGTAATACATTTATATATATAAATAATACAGAAATACCAGAATGTATTTTCAAGGCTGACAGTGGTGTAGCTGGTCCAAAACGTTAGGTAACAGCTACCTTAAAAGCTTACTCTCAGTATAACCAGTTCAAAACTAAACAAATACCCTTATTTCTCCAAGATAATTTTTGCCACATTTTGAACACATTCAATTTCATTCCACTTCTTACTGGTCAAGGACTGATAATGTGAGATATGCTTCTCTTGTCAAATTCATAAATGTGAAAACTAAAACAACAGAAAAACACCTGTTTGATCCCTTTAGTTTACACAACTTAGATGAACCAGTGCAACCACATTTGTGTTGTAACAGCTTACTAATTATTTCAGTTTAGTTTAATCATATTTAAAACCACACAACAAAACTAAGTTTCTACAAGCTTGCAGCAGTTTAATTAAGCAAGTAGAGACGTACATTTTCAGATAACAATAGAGGAACTGGGATAAAAAAATACGAGAGAAGAAGGATGGGCCAATAGTTACAGCACTAGTTTCAACTGAAAATAAATAAATTTATTACCCTGCTTTACCACAGCAACATATTCCAGCACTACTTTGTACAAGCCATTATGTGTGCGCCTCAGCTACCCATGGGAAAAGAAGAGTTTCCATATTGTTATGGGAACATATGAAGCTAAAATATATTACCAATTATGAGACACGGCAGCATCACCTTGATGGAGTGATAAACACAATGAGGAGGAGTGCTGTGTAAGGGGAGAGAGAGAAGTAGCTTGAACTGCTGGTCTTAATACCTGTCCTATGGAAACCAACTTCAAGAATGATCAAACTAAGTGTTTTTGAGAACTGAATTTCACTTAAAAGAATAAAATACATACTTGACAATCAATTTTGCTATAGGCAAGTGGGTACTTGGCACGATTTTTGTTCAAACTGTAGAATATTACACACAAAGGAGAGTGAAGACACAGCTTGAATTAAACCCAGCTCTCAGAATAGGAATGCTAATCATTTCATTGCAGCAATTGCCTGTAGATTTTTAACATTGGATTTTGAACACACTCTCTGAAATTATTTTAGATACTGTTATAGAAAAAACTCAGTATCCACATAAATATCACAGAGAAGAAGTAACAGTCTAATTGTACCTCCAATTTGGGCAAGCTGCCCTGGCGAAGGAGAACGGAAACCCTGGTGAGGTCTGTTCTCAGAAGCCCGAGCAGTTGGGTGGTCCATATAAATTGAATGTCCCATTAGGATTCTCTCTGCTGCTCTGGTCAGCCTTGGTCTTTGACCTTCACTGAGCTCCCCAAGACTGTCATCAGAATCCTACATAGAACAGCAACAGCAGAACAGCAAGTATAAAAAACTGCAATGCATTTCATCCAAAATGAGGCATTGTTATCTAATTACATTAACCCTTAGAGCATACATAAACTTCAGTCTATACTATTAGCATTGAATAAAGAAAACTGAAACTGAAGAGATATCATCTAACGGGGTTTGAAAGCAAGATCTACATTTATCAGTACTGGACAGAAAAGAATCACTTACAGCCAAAGAACATCACTTATTTTCTTAGTGGTATCCTGACACAATCAGAACCTAAGTTACATTTTTAGCACACGAAGTCTTTAATAGCCACACATATAGCCATTGCTGACTGCCTGACCTTGTGGCATTGGAAGCATCTAAAAGCTATTGACTCTCTGTGGTATAAAATGTCAGATAAAAAGTTCAACTTTTAAGTAGGTTTGGATGGCATTTAAAACTAGGGATGTTTCTCTGGATTCTGACTTTCAAAGCTGCAGAGAAAAAACAGCTTGCTTCTAGGCAGGAAAACAGATTGAATACACAAACACATGTGCACAGTATCATCCTAAGGTGATACTAGCAACACCTAGGAGAATATTCTTTCTCTTATAAACGAGAAGGTACGCTTGCACACACCTTGCCAGAATCTGGGCTGGGGTGGGGGGTGGCGTTTATTAGTGTCTTGTATGGACAGACTGAATGGTCTGTGACTATGGGAAGGAAAAGCAAATTAGAGATCCATTTGTAATTGGCAGTGCTGATGAGAAAATGTCACTGCAATTAGTCAGACTCAGAGCTGACACTGTAGAAAGCTTTTCACTAAGTCCATCCACCAGAGCTCATTAAGCAAAATAAAGACAGACAAAGGCACAGTTAAGGAGGTGAGTGAAGTCAGTAATTATTTAGACTAAACTGACCAAGACAGAAGGAAGAAACTGCATATGCATCAACAAAATCACAAAAAGCAAGATCTGCCATAAATAAAGGTGTTCATGAACCATATTGCAGTATTCACAGTTCACTTCCTTTAAACATTCCTCCAGCTATGTCAGTTAGAACAGATGCCCAGTCCAAACTATTTTCCACATAGAAAATACTTAAATGTGTGACAAAAAATTACTGTTGTCCTTTGTGATGCAGATAGTTATATTTTTCTGTTAGTCTGGTTTTTCTACCAACTGAATATAAGTATTTTGAGGTTTTCTTCCAAGATCAGTATCAACAGCATGTGCAAAAGTGCATGTAAACATTTGCTGGGTTACTCTTCATACCTCTCTAAAACACCCATATGGCTGTCAAGTGCAGTGAACTTGTACTGCTAAACATACCACCTATATTGCTGAAGTGACAGAAAAATTTCCTGGTGCTCAAAATGACAGGACAAATCTGGTACACTGGAACAGTCCCATACACACCTTGAAAACTAGGTACATGTGATATTATGTACAGCTAACTTGTTCATAACAACACTTAACCATCAGTGTTTTTAAAACGTTTTACATGAGAACATAGCCAACAGAAGTAGAATCACTTCCAGCGGGGAATGAAGTGTATGAACCTGTTCTATAGCCCACAGGAAGGATAAGCTTGAAATACTTTATCTACGTTTGAGTAAGAAAGTATCACTTCAAAACTACTATATTGGAAGGAAAAGGACTGTAAGTTACCTCCAAATGATACATTCCTTCTTGTGCAGCAACAGGTGCTTGATTTAATTTGGCTAAAAGAGTCAGAACAGGGTCCCTGCGATAGCCTTTATCCAGTCTTCTCACCACTTGCCCTTCACTGGGAGGATCATAATCCTAAAATAAAGAAACAAAAACCACATAATATATGATCCAAAACCTGGTTTTTGTAGGAACTTGACTCATTCTTACTTTAGTTCACAATTAAGCTTTTTTCTTTTATAAAGGAAGTTGTTACAGTTTCCACATTGAGAACTTGTGTCATAAAGATCTAGGCATTTAAAAATAAGCAAACTGATGCACTGTTTTCTCCTTTTACCCACAGACATGCACAATCTTTATCTGATACATAAGACCGCAATACTTAGAGAAGAACAAGGTCCTTTAGGCCTTCACAGTTCAGCAAACAGTTAAATCCTCACACATACTGGTTGCTAGCAACGATCTGGCTGCAAAGCTGCTCTCACCAGCAAGGATTTCACTTCCTCAGCCAGAGAGCCTAGGTTGAGGATGGAGGACTATTGGAAGGAGTTACGATCAAGCTGACAAAAAGAGGGAAGAACATCTTAGCAAGCCAGCTTTCTAACCTGATGAAGAGAACTTTTACAATCTTGATCAAGAGGGAGGGCATTCTCCTCAAGTGCCTATACACTCAGATGGCAAAGTCTGGACAACAGACAGAAAGATCTGCAAGTTCAGGGCACAGTCTCACAACTATGACATGAATGAAATCATGGATATTAGACGGGAAAGTATGCACAGGTGACGTATGGCCATGTATGGGCAGAAATGTTTGTGAAGGATATGCAGGGAGAAGAAAAGAGGACTCCTACTCTAGGACATTTAAACTTTGCATTATTGAGGTTGGAAGGGACCTCTGGAGATTGTCTAGTCCAACCCGACTGCACAAGGCAGCACCTCTTCCAGTGTTTGCCCACACCCACAGTAAAAACATTTCTTATGTTTAAATGGAATTTCCTGAATTTCAAGCTGTGTCCACTACTTCCTGTCTTTTCACTGGGCACCACTCAGAAGAGTCTGGCTCTGTCTTCCTTACTTCTTCCCACCAAGTATTTACGCACATTGGTAAGATCCACCCCTGAGCCTTCTCTTCTCCAGGCTAAACGATCCAAGTTCTCTCAGTCTTTCCTCATATGACAGATGCACCAATCCCTTAATAATTTTTGTAGCCAGTAAATCCTCACTCCAGTAAATCCTTACCTATCTTGTACTGGAGAGCCCGTAACTGGGCACAATACTCCAAATGTTATCTCAACCATTACTGATTAAAGGGGAAGGACCACTTCCCTTGACCTGCTGGCAATGTTCTTCCCAATGCAGCAAAGGATGATGGTGGCCTTCTTTGCCACAAGGGCATATTGCTCGTGCACATTCAGCTTGTCCACCAGGATCCCCAGGTTCTTCTCTGCAATGCTGCTTTCCAGCTGGTCAGCCCCCAGCATGTACTGGTGCATGGAGTTGCTCCTCCTTGGGTGCAGGACATGGCATTTCCCCTTGTTGAACTTACTAAGATTCCTGTCAGCCCATTTCTCCAGCCCAGTGAGGTCCCTCTGAATGATGGCACAACCCTCTGGTGTATCAACCAGTTTTGCATCATCTGCAAACTTGCTGATGATGCAGTCTGTCCCATCACCTAGGTCATTACTGAATACATTAAACAGCACTGGTGCTAGTATTGACCCCTGGCATACACCACTAGTGACTGGTCTCCACGTGGACTTTGTGCCACTGACCACAATCCTTTTAGCCCAGTAGTTCAGCCAATTTTCAATCCCAGGTCAAATCATTCCTTGAATTCACAGACTTCCATGTGCCTACTGATGGTCTGAGTCAGGATGAGAGGGGAAAGGAACACTGGGGAGGTTGTGGGCAGGGTCTACTTCAGAGCACCTGACCAACAGAAAGTAAGAGAAGGCTTTCTACAAAACATTAACAGGGCTCTGATGATTGCAGATCTTCATCCTCATAGCAGATTTCAACCATCTGGATATCTTCCAGAAGAGCCATACAGCACTGTGGAGGCAGTCCAGGAAGATTTTAGAAATCCCTCTAGAGGTCCCAGCCAACCAATACTATTACAATTTCACTATCGATATTTTTATTCTTTCATAAAGAAAACAGTTTGGTTTAAGCATAGTATTACTCTACCTGATACTATCATTTATGTGACAGCTATGTCCTACCAAGAGGCACTACACAAAGTCAGAGAGGGAAAGTTCAGGCATTTGAGAAAAAGTGTTAAAAGAGAAAGGGAATGGAGAATACCTTGACTTGGGAGGCTTTCAGGACAATGGACCAAAGCAGACTTCAGACAAGAAACTATACTGAAGTTTTAAGCAGCTTTTACTAACTCCAGCCTCAGCTAACCTACTTTAATAATTTAAGCACACAAGCAATTAAAAGATGGCTCAAAGCTGAAACAGCTCAGAGCATAACAATGTTCTATTCTGTTTGAGATGTCTTAAAAATAAAACTAATGAAGAAATTAAAATGTATATTAGCTATCTGTCACCTACAGAAGTATAAAAATCATTCAACTTTTTTTTTTTAATATAAATTAGTTTGTATAATGTGTTTTATTTCTTTGGAGCTCTGAAATTCTAGCATTCTTTGTAAGTATACAGTTTAAAAGCGTAAATTTAAAAAGTTTATAAGTGAAAATGCTTAAAGCACATCCAATTTTCAACATGCTCAGGGTAGAATACCACACTAACGCCGTTTCCTTACCATTTCATTGGCATCTCGTAAAGTACTCGTTAAGCTCTCGGCGAGGTTTGGAAGAGACAGTCCTCCTTCTGCTAATGCTGAAAAATATTTCAAGTTACAAATACTAAAAACCATGTAAGTTATATGAAAGAAAGCCAAGGCCACATTCTTTAATAATTGCAACACAGTGCTTTAGTAAAGTTGGAAATTCCTACTACCGGATGTGTATTATAAAGACATATTTTCAGCTTCCAAGAAAATCACTCATATTTTGCTTTCAACAAAAACTTAGTACTTCATACCACATGGTACTTGTGCAAGACAGTCCCAATGATTTTATGACAAAAGAGCAAATTTAATCTTTTTTCATTAGTAAGCAGAAGCATTTTGTTCAGAAACAAGAAAAAGAGCAATGAGGTTTCTTAAATCCAAAACCATAAACTGGAAGTTAAAGAGCAGGTTAATGCTTGCAATTTTATCAGAAAATGTATGAAATGTAACTTCAGTAGACTGAAAGAGAATTTTAGAAAGAAGAAAAAAAAAAAAAAAAACCCACAACCCACCCAAATTCTAATTTCCACACATTTGTCTAGTTAGTTACCTCTTGCAGCCAGCATCTGTCCATAGCTGAAGAGTACCTCTCCTTCTGAGATGGGTCTGTCTGCAGTTTCTGTTTCTGTTTCTGTGAGGGTAAGGCTGCTTTCCTGTGTGGACTGCCCAGAACTAACTGTAGGCACAGGGGATGGAACCCGTGGATTGCAAGGAAGCAACTCCAAGGGCCTTGCTAACGACTGCTGAGATGGTAAAATCAAGGCCTCTGGTTCCTCATCATTAGCCACTGACATCTCACTGAAATATAAGAATATGCATTGTGAATACAACAAAAGGCATTGAACAATATAGACTAAAGTCTTAAATCAATACTGAAAAGAAATTAAGTTGCAAGTATTTTTTCAAATGAGAGAGCACAGCATTTTACAGAACAGTCCAAGATTCAACATGGTTAAATAACATTATTAATGAATTTCTGGTTATAACTAAAAACTACCATGTGTATTCCCATTGAGGTAACAGAAAAAATAAAATGCTAATACTACAATATTTCATTGTCGCTACATTTATTACTGGCAGGTGTAACAGTACCAGTTTACTAAGTACAATGTTCAGCAGGACAATGAATAAGGACCAATAAACTCTGAGAAAGGTCCCGATTTCACATTTTTCTCCAAAATATAAGTCAAGCAATTCAGAAAAAGAATACTGGCTTATCTCAATGCCTCCTGATACACACATTAATAATTCCTCTACTGACTTTGAGGATATATGTAGAAATAATACATTCATTTTTTTAAGAAATAAGAAAACTGTGCAGGCTGTTCAACTCACACAGCCTTGGGACGGAATGATTCTTCAGTTAAAGGACTGGGTTTCTCTTCTTCCAGAGGAAGTTCTGCATCATCCCATGGGTTTGGAGGCTTTGGACTTTCCATTTTTGCAGCTTCAGAGAGCCATTCTGAGGCAGGAGGGCTTGGTGTGGTTGTTCTAGGAGGCGTATTGACAGGGGTAACCACAGGTGTGCCAACATGACTAGTGGCAGCTGGAATCTCAACTCCTGCACGTGTGAAGCCAAATTTCAGATCAGAAAGGAAAGCAGGAAGTAAATCTCAGACAGCAAGCCAGTCAGTTGCACTAAGCCCTTGTAATGTTTGTCACACTTTTTGATAGTTATGGAGACAAGACTAGATTAAGACTAGTTTCTTTTAAGTACAGTGTTGGCATCTGAAGGAGCTAGAATAAAACCTCAATTGCTTATTCCTTTAATAAGGGAGATTGCTCTGCTTTTTAAAAACTAAGCTGCTTTACTTGGAGAATGTAAATTCAGCTTAATTAACATTAGAAACACAGGAAGGAGCAGAAGACGGCTATTTTTCTGATGTGAAAAAGTGTGGAGGGGCTGGGAGGGGTAGAAATCACACAGACCTTAAAAATGTGCATTAAGTTTGAAAATAGAACTGTTAACAGAGTATGTTTGCTTTTTATATGAATTAGCCCATCATTTTTGTACTACATGAGTTCCCACTTGAATTATAGCCTCAAGGATATTTACCCTAAGAGATAACGTGTCTTTGAAGAATAAAATTAAAGGCAGTAGATTAAAGCATATTTGCTACTTCTAAACTTCAATTATTATTTTCACTACCTGTTTCTTTAATTTTTTCATGTTCACGAACATCCCCACTCATTTCTGTAAGAGATAGAGAAGACTCTGGAGTTTTGACTGGAGGCAATTCTTTTTCTGAAGGTGGTGTTTGTGGTGGAGTGGCCTGGGGTGTTGGCAATGGAGTAGGCACAAGAGACTCCTGAGGGAGGGGGGGAAAAAAAAAATCGTAACCACAGTTGTTACCTCAATGCAAAATTCCTATCTTCCAAGTCTCCCCAGAGTTAGCAGAGGAAGAGAGAGAAAGGCAGGTTATCACAGAACAGGTACAGTTGTTGCTTAGATACATGCTTCATGGATCTAACTCCTCCATCTAAACATAAAGTTGCACCAGGCTAAACGGTATGCCTGAACAAAATAAATTAAGAAACAGTAATTTATGCATTAGAATGATTTGGAAATCATTATGTATAGAGTAGACTATTTCAGCTGGAAGGGACGCAACGATCACCTAACCCAACTGCCTGACCAGTTCAGGGCTGACCAAAAGTGAAAGCCTGTTGTTAAGGGCGTTGTCCAAATGCCTCTTAAACACTGACAGGCTTGGGGCATCAACCAGCTCTCTAGGAAGCCTGTTCCAGTGTTTGACCACCCTCTTGGTAAGGAAATGCTTCCTAATGACCAGTCTAAATATGAATTATATGATTATATGAATTTTAATAAAGCATTCGATACAATGTTAAGCAAGACAATATTTCATGACATGGATAAAATTGAGTCAGTACGATAATTTTATGGTAAGAGAATCAGCTAAAGAGAAGATTACAAACAAAGCAATAGCCACGACAAGTAAAGCACTAAAATAAGCACACACTTGTGTTCCTCAAAAAATGACAGCAATGGAGATAAATCTGACAAGCAAGTGTGATGGTTCTCATTCAGCCTGCTATGGAGGAATATGATGGACCCTTCCAAGTGTTTTCCAGCCCTGTTCTCTGACATTTATAAAGAAAACAAGATAATGGGGCTAAAGGAAGGCTTCCAGGCTAGTTTCTGAAGAATAAATCCTCAGACTGATGATTTTTATTAACAGCTCTTAGGGGAAGTGGAACACGCTAACACATTTGGCAGTTCACACATAACTGTGCGACATGAACATCGAAGAGCGCAGTAACTGGGCAGCTGAAGTTCTAGATAGGAAACTTCACAGTAAGAAGGGGTAGATCAAGAACGCATAAACTACATGTTCAAGAACTTCTGCTATCAGAGAGCAGAAAAGGAAAAAGGAGAAGAAAAAAAAAACTTATGAATGTACAAGTTATCCAAAGGATAACTATTAGCCACAAATGTGGAAAGACTTTTAAAAAAAAAAAAACACCTGCCTACCTGACATTCCAATAAAGGCTGAAGAGTGTCACTACTGTAGTGCAAGGCACTGAGGAAACTCCATTTACATAGTACATTATTGTTAAAAATGTGTATTAGCATATTAGTGTTACCTGTGGCCAAGACCAATCTAAATTGGAAAACATAAAAGCACTGCCCATCAGTAAGAGTCGAAAAATGGTACATGTACAGATGATTGCTTTATTTAGCCTAATCAAACAAAGGCTGAAAAGGACAAAACTAACCTCTAGAAGTGCACAAATGAATGTATTTAGTAAGGAGAAAATAACCATTTCAGCCTAAGGACATTTCAGTTTAAGTTGGCACAGAAACAAGAAGGCTTAAGAGGGCCGTTAGTAAATGTGGAATGGTTATTAGAAGAGGTTTCTAAGTATCAGAAGAACAAGCTACGAAGAACATCTCTTTAACATCATACCCTCCTTAATCTGTAATGGAGTAGGGAAGAGCTCTTTAGATGCAGGATGGCTGTATTTAAGCCTACAGCAGTGAAATGATTACTTCTGACTGTAGAATAATCTGTTGGTCACTTACAGCAGGCACTAGCTGGGATTTCAGTCTATATGCACTGCAGCAAAATGGAATAATTGATCTCACTTTCCACAAAGCTTTGTATAGTTAGATTTTAAGCGCAGCCGTTTCCACATTCATCCCAAAGACATTATACAACACCAGATTGTAGCACAGCCTCGTTGCTATCAAAATAAGAGCCAGCTGTCATTTAATTATCACGGGGAACAGAGAAAATTATCCTGTATTACAGGAAGCTCTACTAATCATTTAAGCATTTACTGAAAACTACTGAACTCAAAACTTAGAAAGAATTAATACTCGTTTTTACAGATATTAAAGAACGGCTGCAGGCCCATAAGACCAAAAATAATATCGTGCTCAGTTTCTATTTCTTCTTATATGAAGAAATTAGTTTCTTCAAATTTCATTTCTTCACAAGTAGCATAGCTATTTTTGTTGAAAATAACACAAGCTATCTTTTGACAACATGAAATTTAAGTACCTAGTCTTTCCCTTAGAAATCAGTTTTGTGCTCAGCCTTAAAGTAAATAAATAAATAAATATAGCATGTTGCATGCAGCACAAAGAAATTGGTTTTTTTTTTAATTTTCTTTCTTTTTTTTTTTTTTTTTTTTTTTTAAGTGAAATAGGTTTAATCTTGTTGCTTGCTGGGGTATAATAAGGAATAGTCAAAAAATGCAAATCATGCACATTCAGTTCACCAGTTTTTTCTGTCATCTTTGTGTTGCATGTAGGTGAACCATCATGCCATGAAGAAATTATCCCTTAGAACTTCAGTAGGAAAGCTTAAATAAAACAGACTCTTACCATCATAGCCATTGTACTTGGAAGAACGTTTGTAGCAGGAACTGCTTTCTGAGCCTGTTTGTTACCCAGCATGGTTGCAATTGTCTCACTGAGAGCTTCAGTTACAAAATGACTTATCATTTCTGAGTCCACAGGCACACCAGCATTGACAAAGAGTTGAAATCCTCCACCACCGGCAACTTCAACTGCAAATGAAGAAACATAAAGCACACATCCAGGTTTCACTTCTTAAAATGCATGTACTGTACTGCAGCCACTCATTTTATTCTCCATGAACTTGTAAACATTTGTTTGCAAAAAGTGATTTTTTTTATTTTACTGTTGTTTCTTTATCTGTAGAGAAGCAATTCAGAATCATAAAAGAAGGCAGCAGCAAAGGGCAGTGACATCACAGGAGAAACACATTTGTCTCCCATTCTCACGCATTTATAAGGGACATAGTTTTTGACATATCTATTAACAAAAGAAAGGCAAACATTACAGGCTTAGCCAAATGCCAAATCTGATTTAGATGGCCAATAACAGAAGTTGATTTGCACAGTGGTGTGTTTTATGTGTTCTTTTTCTTTTTTTAGATAATTTATTTCAATGGCCTTATAATGCTTGCTTTGTCTCAACATAAATTAAAGCACGCACTTTTGCATTTTAGAATTTCCCTGGTTCAGCATTATCCACTCTTAGGCTCAGGCAACGGCTACCTACATAGCTTGTTAAAATTAGCCAAAAATTGAGATAATCTATCTGCTGAGCACAATAACTCCTACTTACCAATGTCAGAAGTTACAGTCTCACTGTCTTCACTCCCTGAGGTGCTAACGCTGGGCACTGTTTCCTTCTGAACTGGGTACATCCCACTGATAACTTTTGCCATTATTTCTTGTTCCACCCTAGCAGAATAAAACCCATTTAACTATCAGCAAATACCAAGACACCTAAAAGCGTATGAAAGAGTAAATGCAAGGCAGCTCAAAGCAAAGAGGAGAAGGGAGGGGAGGAGAAGAAAGGGAAGGTATTCTTATGGAGTCATCCCTTCTTCCATATATATTCTCTTGCCACTTTGTTATATTGCAACTCACCAATTTATCAACCTGTTTTCTATAGTTTCTCTCCTTTGAATCAGTTCATCCAAAACATCAGAAGACTGCTGAGGAGCAGAAGCCACTGGAGGAAACAAAGGACCATTGTATTTTGGCGAGGCAACCTTAAACTGTCCATTAAGCTCCAGGAGAGGCTCAAAGAATTCTGGAATTTCATCCCTCTCCTCTTCCTGATCCTAATAAATAAGCAGGAAATTAAGTTATGGTGTGTTTCTGGAAGGCAATGTCATCGAGGTAACCGTCAGATTTTTTTCTTTGAGAAACATTTGTAGATGTGTCACAGCACACAAACCACATTCTCCCTTCTTAGTATTGCTGTAGTTAATTGATACAATTCTAAACTTAGCAAATCATAAATCTGTATAAGTATAAGGCTATAGGAACTGCTAAGTAAAACACGATTTGGCTCATATTTCCTGCCTGTGCTGCACAGGGCAGGGAGCCAATGGTAATGCTAATCCTTGAGAAATTTATTTGCGACATAAGTCAGGTTTCTTTAACATATACTCCAGAAATGCTCCTCCTCTAAACAAAAAAGTTTAGGAAACTTTCTACAGTCACTTGTTGGGTTTTGTTTGTTTGTTGGTTTGTTTTTTAAGAAATTAAACTTTTACTTTAAAGTCTCTGGTCTGAAAAGATGCGTTCCCAAAAGTTAATGAGCACAGAGTCAGTCAAAACTCTAATAAAGTTGCCAGCACTGAAGACTAGACATTAATAGCTTACACATATGTTACACGTATGCTTACACTTTCACTAACTTCAGCTGCTGGAGGTTAAAAGGTATTTCTGGGTAATCAATTCACAAGATCCTCACAGGCACTTTGAATTTAACCCTAATGTGCTATTTCTAAAGGTTATGAAAGTTACTCAGTGCGCATTATGTTTGACTGTTTCCAAAGATGCCATCCTCCTCTTCCCCCCTGAGCACACACACAGCATTAAGTCCCAAAAAGCAGTCATATCGTAATGTAAAAAAAATGTATCATAATGTAAAAAAACCCCATCATCTCGTAATGTAACACTTCAGAAATGTCTCCTGATGGATGAGAACCTGCATCCTTCACTCATAATATTAAAACCAAATGCCTCTAATAGTAATATGATTCTCTACGAAGAAAATTTGGCATTCCAGAAAGAGATGAAGAGCTGAGCCCTAAATTACCAGTGAGAAGTATGTGATGTTGCATAAGAGAGCTCACTGTAAATCTACATTTACTAAGATTAATCTCCAACACACTGAAAGGAGAAAAAAGTCTTCCCTTATATAAATTGAATTTATTTTTAAGCCATGAAATTAAAAAAAAAAAGCTACATATTTTCTATGAATAAAAGAACAAATCACTAAGAACAGAGAAAGGCGGGGGGGGGGGGTGGGTGGGAAGAAAGATAGTAACATTTTCCTGTCTCCTTCCCCAACCCAGCATTAATACTTCTCTCCTACCTTAATACACTTTAAAACTGAAAAGTCAGATAGGCCCATGATGGGTATTACAACAAATAGCTATTGGGGAGTGGAATCTTTCTGGATCTTTAAACAGTAATACTTCTTCAAAGAAAAGCTGTAACTTACAAAGCAGGCAAAACAGAATATGTGTGTTTGGGTGACAAACAAAAATGTCTAAACCGTTCTAGGCATAGAAGTAAGACAGTAAAGTTAAACTCAGAATGGCACTGGACGCCTTGCAAGCTGATAAGCAGTTCATTCTGTTAGGATAGATGTATTCATAACTGTAATTCATTCTGACAGCAAATGTAAAGATGTCTTTGTCCAGTGCTTCATTATGCATTTTCTTCTGACTGCATTAGTCCATAAATTTTCTTTGATGTTGCCTATTTAATATAATCTTTTCTGAAAGTATGCAAAATACAAACATCTGGATTAAATAAACCAAGTACATACAATAAATCTTACATATATTTAGTAACTTCTGACAAACTTCTGCAGTTCTCCTGCATTTCTAAACTATGTGCAAAAATATTTTATATTTAATAGTGCACAAATCCAAAAGAAAACTATATTCATTTTGGGGTGATATATTATCTCTGCTGGAATAAAAAAAATAATATCATAGTCAGTATTTAATTACACAGATTGAACTTGCACATATATCACCTTGCAGACCAATCCTGAATAATCTGCACTCAATACTGCATTTTACCTCCCTGGAGACTGTTGAAAATATCTATCATGACTCCCAATCAAAATACAGCATAAATTAGAAAGTCTTTCAGATATGATTGGAATATTAATCACTGTACTTTATAAGAAAGTATCAAGCCAAAATTCTATTTCACAAATTACATTCAGATAATTAAAAAAATGTTTGAAATGATTAGGTGGTATAGATTAATTTTGTTCCATTACCAAACATGTATATGCATAGTCTTTTATTAAAGCCATCTAAAACTCAGTCATGGATTTCTTCTTGACAGATTTCTAAAGCAATTTGCACAAGCAAGGTCGAGCTGCATTGCAGGTGCCACCTGTGATCGTCTGTCTGAAGAGTTATACATGTAAAAAAAAAAATCACTGCCCCAAAAAGCATCTACGGGAAACCAGGGTTGAGGAAAATACGTTTACTCTGATCTCTGCAGGTTATATATTTTGCAGTGGTATTCAAAATGGAAGCAAAAATTCTGAGAAACAAGTCCTCACCTTGCAATTAGGCCACGTTCAGAGAGAGCAGAAAGCATCTCTAATCTTAAATCCTAGTAAGTTTGCTAAAGGTACTGCAGGATGTAGCTGCTCATAAGAGTTGGAGAGCAGACTCAATAAATCTAAGAGTCCATTTTGGGCTCATGTTAGCTGAGCAAGTTTCTCACTCTGGAATAAGGCAGCGTCCATGCAAGGGCTGGCCTTACGAAACCTCTGCTGTGCAGAAAGTCTCAACCTACTTTGTTGTAGGTGCAACCATTGATCAAAAATAAAGAAGTGGGCAAATCAAAGCTGTAACAGCTTTTTCTGCTTTATTCCACATGTGAGTCTTCTTATTGTGAAATAAGAGCACCTAATTCAACTACTTGGGAAGATGGAGCTCTGGATCTTTACATACTAGAGAGCAAGGCTGCAATGGGAGAGCAAGGCACATCACCTCTTCCTATGGCGGGGCTTGCATTTTACAAGTTGGGGTGCGTTGCATTAGTCCGCAAAACTGTTAAAACAAATCACTGTTACGTAATACAAGGTTTGTCTCCACTCACACAAAGGTGCACAGAGGAGCGACGACACATGGGAGAACCCCAATAACCTAGTATGACAACCGAGCACCCCGAGATGGCTACTGCCAGGGCTACCACAGGAGAGGGCTCAGCCCCGTGTCCAGGAGTGAAACCCAGCAAGACGAGCCCACGGAAAGACTCTCCACAGCAGCTTTCTTAAGGTCAGGCAGGTGCATGTGGAAGAGGTGATGACACAATGACTCATTAGGTGATGCAGGGAAGAGTATTTTGGGATGGTACAACACTTTTGATGTGGTGATTATGGGGAGGAACCAGAGGCGTAGAAAGAGAAGGACCAAGGTGGTTTGGAGAGGTACAGGTAGAATCATAGAATGGTTTAGGTTGGAAAAGACCTTTAAGATCATCCAGTCCAACCAGTAACCTAACATTACCAAGTCCACCACTAAACCAATTAAGAGGAGAGTAATCATTTCATGTTTCCTGGCTTGGTGGCTGGGTTATTTTTTAATGAAAGTAAAAACTAGGAATCATTAAGGTTGGAAAGGACCTCTAAGATCATCAGTCCAACCATCAACCCAACACCCCCATGCCCGCTAAACCATGTCCCAAAGTGCCACGTCTGCCCGTTTTTTGAACCCCTCCAGGGATGGGGACTCCAGCACCTCTCTGGGTGTGGGAAAAGAGAGGGATAAGGGGACAGAAGTGGCTGGTTGCATGTAACCAAGTGGCTGGTCAGCATGCTTGCCCTATGCGTGATCAGCGCAGTCTGTCCTGTCTCCTCACTAAATGCCATTTCCGACTATTTTCCTGACCAAGGGGCTTTCAGGGGATTGTACGTCCAGGTGCCAGAGCTGGGGAGGGCAAGGACCCAGGGCCAGCTACCGGGCAGACTGAGTGCCTAACGGCAGGTACGGGAGAGATCCATACTGCGTGTGTGTATGCCTGTATATGTACACACGTATATGCACATACACACAAGCACACATATACCTCACGCCTCCACCCTGAACTGCCAGAGGGGAACAGGATCAGCACGTTGGTGCTGTTTGAGCGCTGATCTGTGCACCTGCTCGTGTACACGTGTGTATGTGCGTATTTCACATGCGTGTTTGTGTGTGTGCCTATCGGCAATGCACGCTCAGCCTCACTACTGGCTGGACCTGGGAGCAGGCAGCCGCGGCAGCCGTGCCTCTATTGCGCCACCAACGCTAACAACCAGCTTTTCAACATCTAAGTATCTCTTAAATAAGTATCTTCCAGTATAAAACGTAAAATAAACCCTAGGAAAAGGAAATGCCTGGGCCAGGGTCCTGCAGCCTTTTTGCAATATCCATCAGGGAAGAAAAAAAAAACAGAAAAAAAGGAAAAAAAAAAAAAAAAAAAAAGGTATTTCACACAAATACTTATCCTCTTCAGTTCTAACAGAATTAAGTTTTCATAATACAAAGGGTGTGGGGGGAAGACAGCAATAAGCTATTTTCCTGTATAGCATTTCATGCACATTTTTTCATGAATCTGAAGCCTCTTTTATAACAATAACTTTGCTTTCTTTTGATGCCTTAAATACCCCTGTCACTCCAGAGGTTGATTTTATGCTTCCACTTTGTGTTTGCCTTGCACATTTTTACGAACATTGTCTGTGTGGTCATAGGCCAAACATATGTTTCACTTAGAACATTTTTTGGTATTGTGGTTAAAATATATCCCATTGCCAAAAATAAAAGATAAAAGCAATCCAGGAGAAAAATGAAAAAAGAAAAGATGAATAACTATTATTCACATAGAAACAATTTAACATTGCAGCATTTTAATAATCCGATTTCTTAAAGAGCTTTCCTATTTATTTTTATAAAATAAAGCTTTTTTTGTGCAAACAGAAGAAAGTTGTCCAAATAGATTTAACTCCTCCTCTCTAATAACATAAGGTAATTTTGAAACTAAAAATGAATAAAGCATTTCCCCACTTTTGATAGGTAAACCACACCTTTAGGACTGTTTTAACTACCTGATAATATTAAATGATGAATTAATTTTAAAAATAAATCTACCATACTGACCTGTAGGCTATGGAGTTAATATTTGATGTATACTCTAATCCTGGGATCAGAAGCACATAGGACAGGTAAAAAGTATACATTTTGGGGTAGATTTTGGTATGCACACAGCACGTCTAGCTCACTGGAAAGAAGCTTGAGGAAAAAAGCACTTCAAGGTAAATGCTAGCCAGCAACAGCAATTTCAAGCTCCTGGTATTTACGGAGTCCTAAATGGAGCAGGAGGTGGAAGCTGCCATCTTCCACAGAGGCAAGATACTCCACAACAGCTGGGTGGCAGCATCTTGCTTCCTTCAGAAGCTGCCTTTCCCAGGTAGCATTGAGTTTCTGCTTCTGCTCGTAATCTGGAGAAGTGAAATACATGCTGGCTCACCAACCTTGAGCGTTTGTCAGCCCTGACTCTGACTGACAAGAGGTCAGCTAACTAAAAAAAGGACTTGCTACCTAAAAAAAAAATAAACTGTGAAAGAGTATTTCAAATACACCCATGTTATCATAATCCAGAAACAATCTTGTTAAACATCCACAGACACACGAACAAGGCACCCAGCAACACAAAAATTTTGTAAATTCTTAATGGGATCCATGAGATGAGTAGTACATCTTGTACGTGTATACTCACATACACTGCTTGTCTTTTTTTTTTTTTTTGTTTTTAAGTTACATAATGTTGGACTGGAATGAGTTATTATGCTAAAGCATTTTAGGACCTCAAAAGCATACACAAATTGCTCTACACCAAAATTTTCTAAAAGGGAACCCTCAGAAAATACTCTCATATTTAAAAATATAGGTCACCTTACTTGAAATCTGTAAGAGCATCTCATATATGCATTGCATTTAGTTTGAAATTGTGAAATCTAAGTGCTATAATCACCGCTGATTTTAGAGGACTACTTTTATTTCAAGTGGATTCTAACACATCCAAATAAAAAGCTAATTTTAGTTTTTTATTGTAATTCTTCAAAGGTCCTTTACTTAGTAACACACAGTAATTTCTAATATTGTTTATAGCACCATAAACAGTTCAGTATTGCTCACAATGTGTATTTTTAAAGTTTCTAGTAAAGCAAAATAATTTTCTACATTGTGTTTTCAGTTATGACAGCGTAATATAAAACAAATATAAAAACGTTTAAAAGGAAAGGACACCTTTGCAATATCATTACCTGCATGACATCAGTGACATCAATGAAATTAGTTCCTGGAAACTTTATGTCTTCCTCCTCGCTATGTATATCTTCTGGAGTCTTATAAAGACAGATTGAAATTGTTAGGGATTTCATATTGGAGGGAAAAATGCATTAGCAGAAAAACTTCATGACAAGAATGCAATTAAATCACCACTCACTGTCAATAGCCTGAATCCAGAAAAAGTGCTTTACCCATCTTAAAAGTTAGGAGGAATTTCTTAGCATAGCATAAAGAGCTATTATTAGAACTTTTTCTTGTACACTGACAACTACAACCTGTTGTTACCAAATCTAATGGAATACCTCAACATCAAAAGTTCTAGGGCAATACCCGTAACTCTTATTAAAAAAAGGTAAGACAAAATATTGTAAAACATGGCACACAAGAGACTAGAAGTGTCTTAAGCAACTTACTTATGTGTGATTTCTACAGTGTTATTTAATAATGTAATTTTTAAATAATAATCACTATTTTAGTCCACGGTCTTTGTCTTATTCAGTGAATACATTGACCATAGGAGTCTGGAAGACCTAACTCCTTCAGTCAGAATAGCAGCTAACACACAGGGAAATCAGAAGGTACGATAACTATACAAAAATAATGACTGCATCACTGCGCCTTCACGCTGTCCAGTCTGTGTAATGCACAAGACAGGAGTCCACCAGAAGAAATAATATGCTATCCTGTGAACATGTGCCCTAGTTTACAACCTTATCATTCAGCACGCAGCAGTTAACCTTCTGGTTGCACAAAAACCTTCATTACTGCTTAGATTAGATTAAAAACACTTCTGAAAAGTTATGTAGAAAGAGAATAGAGTAGACTGGCCAGCTCCACACACAAGAGGCTACCAGTGAACAGGCCACGCATACATGCCACTAACCACTCGAGTACAGCCAAGGAGCAGACGGAGGAATGAAGAACATCCTCAGTCTTCATGCCAGAACACTGAAGCCAGTATAAATAAGACAGACATGAGCCAATAAGGGATTACAACTCTTAACAGGACAGAGAAACACTGTTTTTCTTAGAGTTTTGCTATGGTGACTATTTAATCTTGGAAGAACAGCGTCTTGCTGCAATTTTTCATTTTCTTAAACAAATACCTCACATGATAAATTCTTCAGAATAATTACTTCATTTTTCCTGGAACTGCCTAATTTCTCTAACTCTAACAAGATAATGAGATAACTTTGTAGTAATTTAACATATTTTCTTTTTTAACAAATCTGAATTCACAGACATTTAGACCAATCAATACCTGTATTACAGCATCGCCAGGAGGAAGTACAGGTGTGGAGCCTGGAAGAACGTGATTTACACTCACACTGTCACTTGAAATACTGTCAATATCTACATTTGGTAACACCTAGGGCAGAAAAAAGCACCAATCTGAAAATCTATGTATTAGCTCGTCTACTATCATTGAACTTTTTAGATTCTTTCTTCCACTTGTTACTGAGCCACTAAACTTCAGTGACCCCCTTTTCTCATACCCGTATCTGATGATAACTCAGTTCCGAAAAAAAAAAATACTGTAATGTACAAAAACTAACCCCAGAAACATTCACCTCTTTTCTTGCAGTACCTGATTTTTCCTGTTCTCTAATTCCCCAATACTTTGTCTTGCATGTGACAAAAGGTGAATATACCCATAACTATCCATATGGCAGACGTGTGTTTGACTTGCAATTCATTTACACTAAGTTGGCCTACAAGCTACCATGTAGGTTGGTTATTGGCTTCACGTTGTCATACATCTGGTATGGTAAAATAAAGGGACAATTGTATTACAATATAGTTTGTAATAAAGGCATGTCCATTACAGTATCAAAACGTTTTTGGTTTTGGGATTTTTTTATACAAACAAATATTTAAATGCTTGCTTAATTCTTTGGTGGAAAAAAATAATTTAAAAAATCACCTTAAACATTTAAAAACTGGGTGAAATACAGCAAAATGCATGTGGGTGGAAAACAGTGAAACAGCAAGGGAACAAGCCACATACTCTACTTCTATTTAACTTTGAGTTCCATGAATCATTTGTATCTGAAAGGTGTGTGTAGGAGTGTGTATATTCTCAACAATTTGAATCCAAAATAATGAACATGTAAGAAACATTAACTTCCTTGACAACAGACTCATGTAAAAAATAAAATTAAAAAAAAACCCAACCCAACCCACTAGGTAAGGACTGCAATGGTTGATTAATCAGGAGTGAAATTCTTGGGTTGACTGCCATGCTTGAAACAGAAATCTTAAAGGCTAAAGCATCCATCCAAGAAAACTGACATTTATTTTAATACATTTTTTAATTCAAAGTTTGTTCTGGCTCAAAAATCTCACCTAAAAAAAAAGAAAACGTGACATAGAACTATTTTACAAACACCCTGCGTAGGTGACTTATGGAAGAAATAGTTTTCTATTTTAGTTAAAAAAATAAGGATAATTGTTAAAATATGAACAAAAATACTAGCATAGGCATGACAACTTTTTGGTCCCTTCATTCTATATGTTTCTAATGCTTACTGAAAACCACCTACTGATGTCAAAGTAAGTTACTGATGGATGAGACAGTCTCTAGTTAGCATTTATTAAAATAAACAAATAATCATCACTCTTGACATGTACCTGCACAGACAGCTGAGGTGGATCTTTCTTCTCTGATCTCATCTCTATTACAGCTATGTTTGGTTTTTTTATCTCAACCGGTGGTTTTGGTGGCACTTGAGGAAGAGAGGTTGTAACTGTAACAGGGTGTGGTTTACCTATAACGACTCCAGCAGGTTGCAGTGAGATGTCACTAATTTGGGTTTGACCTAAGGACAGTTTAAAAATAATTAAAGATATATTTAGATCTCCAAAGTCAGTAAATTAATAAATTAATTAAAATTAAATTCTGGGTGTCTGTGTTTCACAAGATAGACTGAGATCTTGTGTGCAATTACAGACCAACTAAAAAAGTCCCCTATTAACCCTAGCTAAAGTATAATGTGTCACCTGGTAATTTTAAGGTTTTCCCAGCAGAAACTGTAAATTCAACACTGCCATTTTTTAAAATTATTCACTTTTCTTGGCTACAGTGACACCTACTGCTGAAAACAATAACTACATTGTGTTTGCCGGTCAAAAATTACATACCATGCTTCCCCCACCTCACGTTTTCTTAATCATATTCAAAATACTATTACACAGTATAGCATCCCTCAAATTTTTGTTTGAGATGCCCTTTTTTTTAATAATTATCTTCTTTAAATGCCAATATAATACTAACCCTTCCCAAAACAAGGCCTATATAAAGGTTCTATTGAAGGTCCAAAAATACAGAAGCCATGACAATGTATTGAGTGTGTTTGGCACAATTCTACTGGAATCGTTGGGCTGAAGTCATCGTAAATGTTGAATCCAAGGGACAATGATTCAGTTCCTGCTTACATGGATACCAAACTTAAAGCCAGAACAAGAACCCTGGAAATGTAAAGTGTACCAAAGAAGGTATGTACAGCTAAGCAAACACTTGCCCTGTCAAGGTGTCGCCAGACATCCAGCGTGAAGAACGAGGAGAACCAGAGCATTTTAAACTGTTCGCCCATGTAGATTTCCCACGAGAAGAGCAGCTGCAAATCTCATGGGCCAGGGCAAATCACTAGCTTAAGAAAATGTCATGAAGTAGCAGTAATTAACCTTCATGCATCCCTTCTACAGGCTATTTGCTCCTACCTAGTGGAATAGCCATAGGAATTAGGTGACCTTCAAGCGGACCGCAGACTGCAGGTACATCTCGATTTGGACTAAAGACATACTGATTTTCTTGGGTAAGTGCATATAAAGGATGCTGTTTCCCAGGGCTGGTTACTACCGTCTGTGTGCGAGAAGTCTGTGTTCTTGCTGACTTTACCTTTGTACCTGAAACAAGAGCAGATAAACCACGAGTCATCAATGCACGTACAAACAGAATAACATCACACGCTACTCATTTAAGCCCTTCAGCTGAAACACACATTTTTGCTGTGGGACGGAGGGAGCAAGGCAGGGAGGGTGGAATCTAAAAGTGCTAAGTTAGATGTCACAGTATTGACAGTAACGAAGGAATTAAAATTACAATTTCTGAACATCTGAGTCTAGCAAATAAAGGCACAGAAATGTGAAGAAAAGGACACAAGGATGGTAGCAGGTTGGAATGAAACGTGCAATTTAGCAAGTAAGAAGAAACCCATGATTTAGGTTTGAAATACAGCCTTAGAACAGCATGCAAGTGTGGCATAAAAAATAGACAGGATATAGAATATAGCGAAACTGATCTCTTGTTCATCTGATTAACTGCCTCAATTTCATAAACATGCAGTTTGGCTCCAGCCACAACATTGACAGGTACAATCCACAAATTCCTGGTTTAACAACTCACTGCTAGTGGAAAATAAAGCCATAACTAATACCCCTAAGTCTTGACTTGCAGCATTGAGGAAGCACTGATTTTTTGGTCCAATTTTGAAAATGTGTTGTTAAATAGCCACCCAGAAATAACTATGTAACAACTCCTAAGCATATAGCAGAGGAGAAGATTTATTGTAATGTTGCATTTCTCACTATACAGTGATGCAAGGTCTTATTCAACCTGTATGCTTTGCAAACAATGGATCTTATAAAGGAAATGATTAACTTTAATCAAAATGGGTAAAAACTGCCTGAAGCATCCCCCAAAAAGGACTCAACAATCATGAATCAAACAGAAGTGCTTCTACTGATATTTTGTAGGCGTTAGGAAAATGAACCTGCAAAGAACCACATTAGTAACCAACTCCGTATCTTCACTACAGCCAAAAAATGTCATCTTACTCCTCTGTTGTTTCTAATTATCACCCTTCCTGTATTAATGGCCAGCTAACACATGGCAACAAGCACTTTTTTAGCTCTGTTCACATTTAATAGCTTCCTAATTAATTGAAGAATAAGAGTCAATGATTATAAAATTTAGGGATAATAAAGATTGATAATGTGACTTCTAGCAAATGCAGACAAAAAAGTAAGGCAATCCACTCAAGTGGTATTTTTATACACACAAATTACGGGTTATAAGCCTAGAAACAAGAATGGCAAGTCGTAACTCTTCAGTCAGAAAATACTGGTGTCGTGGTTTAGCCCCAGCCAGCAACTAAGCACCATGCAGCCGCTCGCTCACTCCCCCTACCCCGATGGGATGGGGGAGAGAATCAGAGGACTAAGGGTGAGAAAAACTCCTGGGTTGAGATAAGAACAGTTTAATAACTGAAATAAAGTAAAACAGTAATGATAATAATAACAATATACAAAGCAAGTGATGCACAATGCAATTGCTCACCACCCACTGACTGATACCCAGCCAGTCCCCGAGCAGCGATCGCTGCTCCCCGGCCAACCCCCCCCAGTTTCTATACTGGGCATGATGCCATATGGTATGGAATAGCCCTTTGGGCAGTTTGGATCAACTGTCCTGGCTGTGCCCCCTCCCAGTTTCTTGCGCACCTGGCAGAGCATGGGAAGCTGAAAAGTCCTTGACTAGCATAATCAGCAACAACTAAAACATCAGCGTGTTATCAACATTCTTCTCATCCTAAATCCAAACCACAGCACTATGCCTGTACTAGGAAGAAAATGAACTCTATCCCAGCCGAAACCAGGACAACTGGTCAGAAGAAAGTGTCTCTGAAAAAGGCTTTAAGGTCATGTTGGATAAGCAAAGCAATGAGAAATCACAACACAGTGCTGTGGTCAAAGGGATAAATGTAATCCTCTGATGTCTGAACAGGGTATCAGTGAGGCGGAGCAGGAGAAGACTTCCATACGTGACAATACAGCATTCAGTTCTAATTCTGTATCTCTGTCAATATTTAAAAAATTGGACATTAAAAGACCTTTTTCATTTTTTAAGGAAAATCACCTGGAAACTGAATTAGCTGTAAACTGATGCCAAAAACTCACTATAAATCAGATACTAAATTTGAGGTGTCCATTTACTTCTGAACCATGAGGTATCTAGCCATGGGAAGAAGTAATTAAGGGCAGAATTTCTGATGTCTTTAAATGATGAGCATGTGCTTTTCTGCAAAGGATAGGTTAGCCAGAAAAATTGTTCTTCAGTCAAAAGACAAATTACCCGACTCAGTAACAAACAGATACAGTTCAGTGGCTTGTGATTTAGAAGAGGTCATACCACATGATCTAACAGCCCCCCCTAGCCTTGAACTTTTGAGTAAAAGCAGAAATTGGCAACATATCTGTCATACCGCCAACTTGTAAAAACAAGGTTCTCACAGTAAGAATGATTAAGCACTGTATACACACAGCACCTCATTTTAATTGCTTTCAACTTTTCATTTCCCCCTGAAAAGTTTATTTGCACTGGGCAGAAACTAGACATTTAATTAAACTTAGCTTTAAAAACCTAGTGTTTTACATATATTTATCAGTTCAAATTATGCAAGAAAACAACTCCAACTTTTTTTAGAAATGCTCTCTTACTCATAAAAGTGTTAGCTGGATTTTTTCCCCTAACTTCCCATAAGAAACCCAGCATTAGTCACTACAGTTTATTTGCAAAGAAAATGGTTGAGAGTTATAAAATGACTGAAAGGAGACTCTCCAGATGGCCATTTCAGTCTTAAATAAACATCCTTATTCTAACACTAATTTAAAACAAGCTCAGTGGACTGCTCTAACAAAATAGAGTCATTTAATAAGTCTGGATTTTCCAGCCAATCAAACCCAAGGCCAACGACTTCCAATAATTTTTAAGCCTTTATCACCTGGTACATCAAGGCCAGGAAGGGAATCTGTGGGTGCAGATCTGTGAAGGAAAGAACTAACCATGCCTAATGCAAGCAAGATTTCTTTCTTTCTTTTTTTAAGAACCTGGTGCTTTAAAGTGCTCATTCAACTTTGTTTCATTTTATTTACACTCCTACTATAGAGGAGTACAGATCTGTTTCTAATTTTATTATTTATACTTTCCTGCCATAACAGTATCTTTCAGAATAGCAGCCCTCAAAAGCATTTAACTATTTTGTCTTCATGAGACCCATGTGAAACACAGAAGTATTACTTTTGCATTTTATTGGCAAGATGTAGGAAAGCACAAAAATTAAGCAGCTTGACCGACTGTCTCATACGAAGAGTCAAAGACAAGTAATGCCAGTATCAAACAAAGGCTGACCTCAGTCTAAAGCCATTAAAATCAGAAAACTTGGAAATAGGACACACATTAACTGGAGTGCTATTCTTGTAAGTGACATGCAAAAAATTCTGTATTCTTCTTTTCTTCCCTTAGATAAGAGTACAAGGGGGTGTCTTTATTTACTGACAAGATAGAGACAAAAACATAACTTTGTGTAACTGCAGTCTGATGTGAAATAGAGAAAGGATTTTTACGGAGTCTTTACTATTACAAACACACATGTTGCTGTACGGCTGTAGCATGACTTGGAAGAGAATCACTTTGGGTAAAGGCTATCCAGAGTTCATTCCGTTTTCAAGCAAATAGCTTTTAAACTGTATCTGTCACATGCAGGAGTTCTGGCAGATTGAATGCCGCATGGACCCAGTATACAGTTTTCTCTTTCATTTCTAATCTCCTCCAACAGAAAACAAGTTAAAGCACAGGAGCAGCTTATTATAACTGCATGCAACCTGTACCTTTACATTTCACTGACACTACTGAATTAAACACGTTAACAGTAGAAAACAGTTAGTATCAAATGATCAAATGACCTACTTCTTATAATTGAATTGCAGGGTGCACTTTTTCTGCCTCTTTAAACAGCACTGTTTCTGGAATGATGAAATTGGCCTCCCTGGAAAGGTTGTGACCTTCTATAAAGGACAAGAGCCCAATAAATATAGAAGAAAAATGTCATTTAGGACTCAGCAAAAGCAGAGCTGCCGATTAACTATTTTTAAAGAAGTGTCTGTTCTCAATCCAAATCATAGAGGACACTGTATTATTGTTATTGCCACCGTAAGTGCTTACTAGCACACATTTTATTCAAACAAATCCATACAGAATAAACTAAATGACAGGTGTGCAGCATAGCCAGTAGTCTAAAAGAGTGATGTATCATGCTGGTCCTTCCAATGAGTATACCAGCATTCTTCACGAAAAGAGAAGTGTCTCAAGAAGGGTCAAATAAAATATATAAGCAACAAGACTAGCAATTTTCATATACCAAGTTCTCACCTTTTAAAAAATAAACTAAGTTTTGAAAAGTCTTCTAGATTTTTGCCAGGACTATAAACCACATTTTCCAGGAGGGTTATGAGAATTGCAAATACTGTCTACCAAAACCAGTTTTTCTTCACGGATCACAACTGGGCTCCAGAGCACGGGTAAGAAAAGTGCCAGGAAATGGCATAAAGACTACGCTAACCTTAACAATAGATCCTTGTACTATTTTTGAAGATTTGTGGAGGTACATCATAATGTCAAAAAAACCCCCGCAAACCCAAAAACCAGCAGTTTGTCTTCAAAGACATATGTATGTTTCATACCATACATTTTAATGGCCTAAACACATGGTCTCACCAAGCGACTGCCTTCTCATGTTAATCTCTTATATTTCATACAGAATATAATATTTTGACAGTTATAATAAAAACTCAGGACACCGTTTTTTAAACATGACTGTTAAGATTGCATCAAGTGTATTTTCCCTCCATGGGTAACAACAGCGTAAGTGCAAGAAGCGTAGATGGAAGCCAACCAATATTTTTCCATTGATGCTCATCCTATTAACTTGATTATGCACACTATCACTTCAACTGCCTCTTACACTTAACACGCTCTTTCTCTCCATCATTATCTTTTATCATGTAATTTGCTCACTCTCTCTCGCAGTGAGAAGATGATACATATTAGTTTTTCTGACATATCAACTAAAGATTAATCTTAGTTTCTGTATTAAGAATCAGTTAAGTTTTGAAAAGATAACTAGGAAATAAACCAGATCCAATTAAGACATTACTTTCTACTAACTCAAGACAGAAGTTTATCTACACTTACCTATGTCAGATATCACATAGTTTCACTTTTTTATTATTTTTACACATTTTAATAGGTTTGAAAATTAGAATCTTCTGATCCTAACACTTTGCCTACAAAACTAATGAATGGAATTCATTATTAATCAACTAATAACCTGTATCAATTAAATAACCTTAACAAGCTAGTACGAAAGAGTTATACTCCACTTTTAACCCTGACTTGACTAACAAGTTACTTGCATTTAATGAACTTAACCAATGCTTCTGATTAACATGTCTTTCAACATTTTCAAGTTAATAGATGTCATCTCCATACCCATAAATTTAAATGTTCGTATTTCAGTTCATGTATTAGAAGTGGGAAATGGAATACCAGGCTTCCTTAATTTTTCAACTCCCAGTAGATTTCTTAACTCTGAATAAATCCATCATTTAAATGACATGGCTGGATAAACCTGACACGAAGAATACATCTCTCAGTAATCTTTATCAAAAGTTGAGTTAGTTTTTCCAACACACTCAGCTTTCAGGTGCTTATGTCATTACTTGTAGCAATTCAGCTGTTTAAGACTTGGGCAACAATGAAGATATATTACTATGGTTTATAAATTTAGAAATAAGTATTAATTTGACAATCTAAAATAAGTGAGATACACACTAAGCAAATCTGAAAACCTACTGGGTTTTTTTAGTCTTAGAGTATTTCAGTTGGAAGGGACCTACAACAATCACCTAGCCCAACTGCCTGACCACTTCAGGGCTGACCAAAAGTTAAAGCATTAAGGGCATTTTCCAAATTCCTCTTAAACACTGGCAAAGCATGGGACATCAACCATCTCTCTAGGAAGCCTACTGCAGTTGCTTAAGCTTTAAATTGAAGAGCAGGCAAACTACGATTAAATAGTTTCATTTATACAAGGAATTCCTAATAGAAAAACTGGGAAGGAACACCTTGTTCACATCAAAGAATTACTTACCTCTAACACACTCTATCACCTTGGGCCTTTGCTGTTTAGATTTGGGAGAGGGAGAGTTGAATCTCAGATATGGCGCTTTTTTAAGTGTGCTACGATGGCCCTGGTAAATTGGTTTCCCATAAACTTGACACAGATAATCTTCATTTTGTACCACTGCACTTCCATTCACAGGTCCCTGACACACACAATAAAAAAAAAAATAAAAAAAAGTCATTTACAATTCCTCATGTATGAAAATTTGAACATGTCAGTAATGTGGCAAAAAGGAAAAAAGAAGTTCTACAACAAACAGTATAAATTGCAAGCACACATGAAAACTTACGCATACAGAATACACACAAGAAGCTTACTAACAGCTGAACAAAATAGCAGGTGCTGACAAATTGATGATACAACAATGAATTCTGTATTGTTATACATACTCAGCTTAGGCTTCTACAGCACATGAAAACAAGGACAATTCTGACAACAGAAATCCACAGAACAGGGCTATCACTTTCATTTAAAATTATTACAGTTATACATACAAACAATTTTTCACACGAATACTACAATCTAAAGCATAGCAGTCATTACCAAAAAAGAAACCAACTACTTGGGAACTCACAGCTGCCCTTTTTTCTTTCCTCTGCAAACTTTCAGAAGAAAAGTAAGCTCTAAACCTCTGTTTGCTTATGTCGTCTTCTGCTTGCTCCTGCAATGGCTTAGCTGCAGATAAAGGCTTCTTTGTCGAGCATCCCTGGATTTTTTGAGTTTTTCCTTTAATTTCTTTATTGGTCTTCATAGCCTTGATGTTTTGGGCTCTCTTGATCCATGGGACCTTTTGATCATATTTCACTTGTTCCAAATCATTTCTTGCCATTTCTGCCTAAAGATAAAACAGAAATGTAATAAAAGGAGATTTTATCTTCAAGGCTATCAGAAGAGTCTGTGGATAACTTTGAAGTTCTGAGAAATGGCCTGTTTTTCATGTTAGCCAGCAACTGTGACCAGTGACTTTCATTAAGCAATGAAAGTTTAAAAACAGAGGTGTTTTATTATAGCATAATAAAGCATATAATATAGCATAAGCAGTTTTTTCATGTTTTCAAGTTGTGAGTGAAGCATGTTTGACTACTGATGTGAAAGAACAACGTAAGGTGGAAAAATATAATGCAAAACTCATTTTTTCCAGCCATACCTGGATTTCTACACTGATTGCCTTAATCCACTCATCCACAGTCTTTCTGATACGAATCTCTTCCAATACATCTCTGAAATAGAAGAAAGAACTATTTTAGGTCAGTGCATCCTAGATTGCACAGATTTGTTCCTGGGAAAGTAGTGACCTATAAACACTATAAAAAGAGAAACCCAGAACACAGAGACAGTAAGGTTATATATCCCTACAGTCTCCAAAAGGCACTAAGCATACCCTATCCGAGTTTCCCAAACCTAAATCTGTCTTATAATGCCACCTGCAAACCCCACCCCCTGCTTGTATATACTGTCATTATTACAAACATCTATGAGTAAGTGGCAGCCATGTGTCAGTTCCTATTTTGATCCAAAACTGAAAAAACAAGGCAAGAAAACCATTCCAACTCAAAAGACAAAAAGCAGATGACAAAAAGTACTACTTCCTCTAAAAGATAATGATAGCAGGTATCATGCCTGAAAAAACCAAGAGAATAGTTACCCTCTTCAGGAAAACATAAGATTAAGGAGCATTTTAATAGGAAAACTTTCATTATGATTCAAGCAGGAGCATTTAACACAACTAAGCAAAAGTTCAAAAGCCAAAGATCTGCTGTAGGATGACTAATAACATATAAAGGTTAATGAAGCCTCTTCTGTTTAGAATTATGAAATTACTGCTTAACTTTCCTATTAATGCAAGTTTGTCTATAAAAAGCTATATGCCCCCTTGTCATGACAGGAGAGCAGTTTGTCCAGATGCTGGAGTCTCAGAATTTAGATTTAAGTTCTAGAGCATAGATCATACCAAGAAGTAAGAGGTATCCCTCCAAAAATTCAATTCACATCAGGAGGGTCGAAATTTGACATTCAAGAGAATCATCTCATGATCGCAAAGAAGAATCAATAAATACTTTTTTCAGGGAACTGCACTAGTTCTTCAATGCACAGAATTAAAAAAATTGAAAGAGTTCATAAGAGGTGAGCACATACAATGAGTAGTCACACAAAGCACTGACTAATAGGGTCTAACCTGTTTGTAGTCAAGGCGTTAATAAAAGTATACATGGCATCCCCGTCTTTTGCGCGAATAACAGCTTCCAAATTTTCTTCAAGAACTTTTTTATTGTTTTGAACTCCTCTCAAAATCCTTTCAGCATCCCTCAGCATAGATTTTGGCACTTTAACATTTTGAAGGATGGATGGTTTATTGAGCTGATGATGTTCAGGAAGATCAGATGCAACAGTAGGTTTTTTTGACTAAAATTGAAACAGAAATGCTAGCTTTTAATCAGAGATTGTAATTTCAATTTTCTACACACTGATCAGAATTCCTATTAATCAATGATCAAATCAGTACACATCATATGAAATATCTTCCACGTGTACTATCACCAACTTCAATTACTCAAGAACATTCAGTATGTTGCGAATATATTTAAAAGTTAAGCAAATGGAAATGCACCCAAAAGCTCTCAAAATGTGAAATAACATAATGTATGAGAAGCAATGCTAATGAAGCAAATAAGCGTGTGAAAAGATGACAATCAGACACATAAAGTATTGCATGCAAATCTCTCCATGTAACAGTATTTCAGTATAAGTAAAAGCATAATAAAAACCAAAAGTCCTCTAAATACACTCATTTGGCATCAGTCTATCCCAGGAAACGCCAAGCAATATATGTACATTTTAACAACTGTCCTGGTTTCAGCTGGGATAGAGTTAATTTTCTTCCTAGTAGCTGGCATAGTGCTGTGTTTTGGATTTAGTATAAGAATAATGCTGATAACACACTGTTTACTTGCTCTTCTTTGGACATGCTCCAGCAAAATTTATTAGGAAAAATTTCTTCACTGAAAGGGTTATCAAGCATTGGAACAGGCTTCCCAGGGAAGTGGTTGAGTCACCATTCCTTGAGGTATTTTTAAAAGACATGTAGATGTGGCACTTAGGGACACGGTTTAGGGTGGACTTGGCAGTGCTAGGCTAACAGTTGGACTTGATGATCTTAAAGGTCTTTTCCAACCTAAATGATTCTATGATGTTTCAGTTGTTGCTAAGTACTGCTTACACTAGCCAAGGACTTTTTCAGCTTCCCATGCTCTGCCAGGCGCCCAAGAAACTGGGAGGGGGCACAGCCAAGCCAGCTGACCCAAACTGCCCAAAGGGCTATTCCATACCATACGGCGTCATGCTCAGTATAGAAACTGGGGGGAGTTGGCTGGGGGGCAGCGATCGCTGCTCGGGGACTGTCTGGGTATTGGTCGGCGGGTGGTGAGCAATTGCATTGTGCATCACTTGTTTTGTATATTATTATTATTTTCCCTTCCCTTTCTGTCCTATTAAACTGTCTTTATTTCAACTATGAATTTTACTTTTTTTTTTTCCCAATTCTCTTCCCCATCCCACGGGGGAGGGGGAGAGTGAGCGAACGGCTGTGTGGTGTTTAGCTGCCTACCAGGTTAAGCCACAACAACAAAACAAACCCCTCAACAGCACCATGATCCTCTTCCCCTTTCCCTGATTTTTACTTTCTATAAGAAACAATGAAGCAACTATTAGGCTTTTACTTTGCAGAACCCTTTCACAGAGATAAAAATCGAGCATATATTAGCTGCTAAATAGAAAAGGAAGGGACACAGGTACACAGGAAACAAGGAGCCACACAGCTATAGTTCTCACATTCATTCTCACACTCTTGATGAAACCCAGAGGGCCCCAAACAGAGTGCTTCATTTTCCAGAAAGGAAGAAAAAAAAATTTTAAAGTGATAAGGAAAAGAAACCCCAAAACAAAACCAAAATACCCGAACTTGAGTAGACTCTGAAAGCATTAACTGAATGAACAGAAAAAAATCTCACAGATCAAAAACCAGTTTTGGCTTTTATCAAATCAGAATTAAACAAAAGTTTTATGTTCCAACAGGTGTACTGCCAAAGCACAATGAACATAAAACAGAAATCAACACACTGATCCCAGGACTTTGGTTTTGTCTAGTGAAAAAAGGACAATACACCAAATTATTTACCAATTTTATATACGTTCTCATTTTTAAATGAAACTGTTTGACAAACACTAGTTCAATAAGACAGGTGAAATTTGTGAAAAAATCTAAGATATAGATACATGTTCAATCGTAAAATGATGCAGACTTGCCAGTTAGATCATGAAACAGTAACAGTATTAGCAGTCCACACCATGCCCATTTTGAGGCGGCAGCTTTCTGCCAGACATTTGTATTATTCACTCAAGATAGCTCCCTAAGATTGAATAAGACAAGTCAAAGAACAAGTTAAATCTTAATTTAAGTAGTGTAACCTGTACATAATAGCAACTTTTTCAAAAAAATACAGGTATGCAATAGTTACTCTAGTGTTATCGCATTGCCAGCATATTCAAAGCTGTTTCAGGGTTACAGTATTAAAAAAAAACCACAACAAAAACATAAGAATTCAAGGTATACCTTAATAAGATCATTCATGTCTGATTTCCATGAATTTGCCTCCTAAAAAGACAGAAGAAGAGCTGTTGAAACTTATCTAAAGACAGATCGTCCAAGTAAAATCTAGGTATTTGATCAATTGAAGTGAGCACAATGAATACCTTGTGAACTACTAAATCACACGACACGCTTCTTTTGGATTAGAGCACCACCTTCTGTTCCATCTCAACCTATCTCAGCTAATTCAGGCCTTTCACTGGCTTGTATGACAAAGCTGGCAGTCATTTATCCCAAGCATTTGTTTTCTCACTCTATCTCTCAAAGATGAGAAGTCAATAGCTAAGTACGTAATTGACCCAACTCCACATTTGCTTAAGTCATCATCTCTGTCTTCCTATTGACCTTTTTCATAAGAAAGAAGATATTTGAATCTATTTATGTCAACTGTGCCTTTCTCACCTGCCATTCCTTCTCCCATCTTGTCCTGTTCTGCCTATACTAAGGTATGTTACTCAGTGTAAGCTGAATAGTGGGAATAGTGGTAAGCAAATACTTGCAACATAAATGGGGCACAGGGCATCGGTTCTCTTTACTAGTAAGAACAGTTAAATGTGCAATCCACTAATATCTCACAAAATCTATGAAATAATGCATCAGCTATACTATAAGATATGATAGATGAAGCCATGTTTTCTAAAGATACAGTAACAAATAACTGGCACGTCATACACAGTATTTTTAGGGAAATATGCCAGCTGAAACCTTCAACCACAGAAACAAACTAATCAGATCAAATCTATTATGTTCCAAGCCAATTCACAAACCTGTGGATACTCAAGTCTGTCTTCTTTCCCACTGCTTACATTTACAAGAACAGAGAGGACCACAGCAGATCAGGTATACCTTGCTTCCACATGCAAGTTTACAGTTTAACAAACAGATAAAAGCTTCAATTTTCAAAAGCCAGATACAAGTTACAGGTTGCCAGCACACAACTGTTCTAGCACCAAAGGTACAAAATCATTAACGTGAGAACCAATACAATGATGTATGGCAGGCAATTCTTTGGAAACAGCACTCTTTACAAAAAGAAATGGCAAAATAAGAAAGGAAGTAGCTTAAGTCATCCCTGAAGTTGACTGCAGATAAATAGAACATTGTTCTTTCCCAAATGGGAATGTTACATCAGCTCTGTACCTCTGGTATCACGGGAAGAGAGCAAGCAGAAAACAGGCACTGAAAATATCTGAAACCTTAAAACAAACCAATAAATACAACTTTTTTTTTTTTTTTTAACCTGTTTTATGTTCGGTAGAATGGCAGTAAGAGCCTCTACAGTCTAGTCCATTGCATAGTCCTTGAGACATTACTCAGGCTCAAAGCCACATACAAAGACTGCAATATTTCAAGTAATTGTAAACAAATGTCAGTCTTTTTACTGAGGTAGAAGCAAAGGTAACTCTTTTACTGATACCAGACCTCTTAAGTTTTTCTCCACATTTTTTATTCCCCTTATTCAAACTCTTGGTCATTCTGATAACACGGACTTTACCTGTAGCATGTCGTGCATTTCTCTTCTCAACTGGCCAAGATCTTGAAGTAAATCATCTGCCTTTTTCACCGTTTTCTCAATTGAACTGCAATTTTGGAAGGAGCTTTCAAAAGCGGGGAACGAGTCTGTACGCAAAGCAGTCTGCCTGATGGGAGAAACACTCCTGATTAAGTCTCATGGCTCCTCATGTGGCCCAAGAAAGTAGCCAGCTTTGAAACTGAGCATGAATTTAAAGCACAAGAATACCAAACCTTTATATAAAATGGAATTTGTTTTTTCACCTGAGGTTAAAGACAGGTTATTGGCTTTTCTCTGTTTACCACTTAACACCTTGAGCTGTATCCTTGTATTTTGAACAGTGAAATTACATCTAAAATTCAGATCTAACAGAGGAGCATTTAAACTTTGGATACCTTTCCATTTGAAGCAATTAATATTTTTGTCTAGACTATCATAAGACAGTATCCATGTAGCTGTTTCTCATTATGTTAGTGCAATTATGACATCAAACTATTGCCTGGGGAAAATATGTTTCAGGCTAAAAAAATTTCCTAACTCACTCTAAAGCTTAGAAACCGGTAGGCTGATGCTGCTCCTTCCCACAGTTTTCTCATATAGCTCCCATAAGCAGGCAGCTTGGAGTCGCACTGACAAGGGCAATTCTCCTTTAACACAACGCCTGTATAGCTGGCTCCCTAACACTACTCCACAAGCTGCTGCAATAGAAGAAATATCCTCAGAGGACAGGAAAGCACGCCAAGTGACACCCACCCACTGACCTCTGAGAAAGGCGTTAGGAACTATCCTTAGCAACGAGCTTTCACCTACCTTCAGTATAACAAAAATGCAAAAAGCAGCACAGAAATACCAGGGCTCCAGTGTTTCACTTCAAGCACACCTTTGTCAGTCTCAAGGACCATGCCAGTGACTCTATTACACCATCAATATCTAATACACTTTTCTCAATTTCATTAAAACAAACAAAAAAATCTTCCTTGATTTGAGATTGTTACGTTTATTTACCTGTCTCTCTCAGAATGCCGGCTCATTTTATTACTGTTTAATGTTGCCTTCTCAGAAAACTCAGTTTGCCTCAGTGGCATTTCTTGAGAATTCAGAATATGCTCAAGAAGTCTCCCCTCACCTAACGCAGAAAAAAAGAAGGTTACATTTACTGTTAAGTTTGTTCAATATATTTAATACTTCTTTTTCCTTTCCAGATATTTCACCATTATATAATAATCACCAAGGATAGTAAAAATAATTTTTCACATTTTAAAATACAGATTTACTTCAGACAAGTCACAGAAAACCACTCACGCTAATCTATCGTACTATGAGTGCTTTACATTAGCAAAGTCAGAAAACAGATGAATGAAACTGACGGCAATTAACTGAGTCACAGAGAAACATTCTGTCCATAATGTCACGGATTTGTTCCTTCCTTTGTCTCGTTTCATTTATTCTTGGACCCACGGAACAATAGGAATACGTGACAGCTTTGTAAAAAAAGAGATAGAAGCAGCAGTCTGAGAAGGATCTGATGAAGACACAAACAGGCATTCTGTCCTTGACAGAGTACAATGGCTGGATCTTTTAAATGTTCTTCCTCAGTCTTAGATCCTCAAGCAATTCTAGACACAACCAGCTAAAAAAAGATGCTTTATTTTTTGATGAAATCTTCAAAATGGATTTTCATGCCACTAAACTCATCAAAAGCAGTAAAAGAAAATTAAATCCTTTGCTTTACAGATACTATTTTCATTACGATGGCCTAGAGGCCCTATGAATGCATGGGTTTTTTTTTTTTTTGGGGGGGGGGGGGGGGGGGCACGGAAATCAATTCAACCAATGATAATGACTAAGTTATTGAGTAGATCCCAAGTTTTTCATTATTGTATATGATCTCCTTAAACCTCACAATGAATGGTCATTCAATTTTCCACCTGAGAAAACATTTCAGTGAGCAATCATGTCCAGACACTATAGGTTAGATCAGTACTGTCATTAAGTGTTTAGTTAGTTGAGAGTAAAGTGACTTATCCACAAAATTAACTCTTCCCAAATGTACTTTCAAATATTCTGAATATACGTATTTACATGCCAGCAACCCAACAGCTGCGATTAGGTGAGGACCACACAAAGTAAACCTATGGCCATACTATTCATGCCAGTGGAGGACAGGAGAGTCTTTTTCACAGTACCTTCACCACATGTGGATTTGGGAACATTTTCCTTTTCTGTTACAAGGTTTTCTTTCTTTGAGATTTTCACATTTTTTGATACAGGTTCTGGAGCGTATCTCCGAGGAACTGGTGTCTTTAGAGGAGATTTTTGTGTATGAATGCCATGACTTTGATATTGGCTTGAATATGCTTTAGGGGGAAAAAAAATTAACGTTATTTAGATGTTAACAATTTTCTTTATAGGAAAACAAATCTAGAAAAAAGATATGCCAACATTATGAATTTTTCACAAAAATGCAAAACATTACAGAACTAGTTAAAAAGTAGACAGGAAGAAAGTTTCATACTTACAAGCGCTATTATAAAGGGATCAAAAAAACCCCAGCCATAGTATAAGGTAGCTCATTACAAGCTTCCACGTAGATTACTTCTCAATAAGATGACTTTAGGATAAGTCTAGGACCCTCTTGGTGCAGACTAAGCAGTTAGTAAATACCCAACTCTCACTTTAATTTAAACTGAAACATTTTCAGAGTAAGTGGTATATGTTATATAGTATGTTAGGCAATAAAATCAATTATACAGAAGAAATGTTTACGAGTCATTACTGATGTGAGGTACAATCCAATATTAATGGAAACAAAATTTATGCAAAACTAACACTGGAAGTAAGATATTAAGAATTTGTCTTCACCTTGGGCAGGTGGACCACTGGAAGGAAACAAACCCCTCTGACATGAAGACACTCTGTTAGGAAGCAATCGCTGTTCTGGCTTCTCGGACTGTTTTGTCATGAGACTGGAGGAAGGTACGGGAACTTGCCATAAGCCACCCGCATTGACTGCAGAGCTAATGAGATGAGACTAAGAGACAAGATATGCTTTACTTTCCCCAGGTAAAACCTTAAGCATGAACACTTGCCATGTAATCATATTAATCAGATTTTGACATGCTATTGGGGGAAAAACTCATTTACAACCACCTCGGAACACAGACACGCTTGGATATTATTCTGTCTTGCAAAAAGCATGCAGGACTCTCCAAAGAAACAATTTATAACTGTTCTTAGATTTTTAATCTGAATGGCTACTTATTAAATAAAAGTTTCTTCAGTTAACAAAGTTCTAAACAATTTCTTAGTGGGAATGAGAACACTTCACAATTTCTGCATTTACTTTCCACAGACACAAAAATTATGGGGGGGAGGGGAGCGGATATCTGGGACAGAACCAGAAGTAAAACTTTTCCCAAAAAGCTCTAAGCTCATGTGCTGGCTACTAGATCTTGTACTACGATATAATCCAAATTATTATGACATTAACACTGAGACACAGAAGAAATTATTAAGCTAAAGCTTCTACATTGCTACTTAGATACCTGAATATTCATTTGTTGCTCCTGTAACTTTTCCAAATGCTGAATCCGTTGCACCATGAAAGCATTCATTTGTTTTTCAAGCTCACTGACCCTTTCATGACAGGGGGGCTTCTCATGTTGAGTCTTTGTATTTGTTTGCCATTCAGCAACACGCTGCAGCTGTCTGTCTGTCTCCTGCAGTTTATGAAGTAATGCTGAAACTGAGTTAACTTTTGCCTCCAATTCACTTTGAACCTGGAGAAAAAAAAAAAAAAAAAAAAGGGAAAAAAACCCCTTACTGCAAAAGAGGTGCAAGCATGAAGAGATCAAAACATCCTTCCCATCATCATGGAATTATTTACTTCCCAAAAGAAACAAAGAAAATCCTAGTTAGCCTTAACGTTTGGTGGTTTAGCAACACTGTGAAATTCTTCTAAAAGATAAATCAGATGGTCTCTGTCCATTTGCCTATTTAGCCAAAACCAAATTAGTTCTCTCTGGTACATTGGTCAGTAAGTCTCAGATTACTAACACATAGAAAACAATAAGCAGACACAGTCAGTCTCTCTGGCTCAACTACCAACAATTTCAACTTCTACTATTTTAAGCGGACAAAGAACTAATATCACCACAAGCTACTTACTTTAAGAAGTGGAGCTGTAGTAGCAATGGCAGCAGCAGTTGCTGCTGCGATGGTTGTTGCAGAATCACCTTCCCTCTGTGTTGACCTGCTGTCTTGACCAACACTTTCCTTTTTCTCTGTGAAGGCATTTCCTAAGAGCTGTACCTTCACCTCCTTAAGTACAGGAGTATTTTGAGTTCTACAAAAATAAACAAGTACCTGTAAATAGCATTGTTTTCTCCATATCCCCTCCAAGCAAATGATTTCCCACATGCAGCATTGGTATCAACACTGATACAAGCATTTCTCCTTGAAGCTCTTGATGCCCGAGAACTAATTTTATTCTCATCTTTTAGCATGACATGGGAAATTTCTCAGGATTGTTACAGATTCTAAGATAAAAGGCATTTCCCTGTGATGACTGCAACCGCAACAAAGAATATGTTTACAGGTTGTATTTTGCAAAGTTCAGTGTACTAGTAGCAGTTCAACTCAATTTCCCATCTTCAAGATTTCCAGCCTACGGATAAACAGCATGTGTCCTTATCTGTCTTTACAAAATATCATAGAGTTTTCACACAAAATGAATTATCTATCAGAGCAGATCTTGCCTGATTCTTGTATCATGAAATCATTAATTCAAATAGTCTAAAGGCATTACCAAAAATATGTAAAAGAAACAAGATACCCCAGTGAGCTCTGAATGATAAAATAAACTGAAAGCACCTTCACATACAGAAAAAGAATACTAACAGAGAACAATAAAGAATACTTTTTCCTTACCAGCTATGCATTTTGGCAGAAACTGAAGAAGTAGCATAGTAGTGTATCTGTACAGAAACAGAACAGCTCGGATACTAACAACAACGTATACTTACTTTTGCTTTAACACCGCTCTCAAAGCCTCTTTCTGGCCAGTAGCATATTGAGAAATAAAAACATCATCTGCGGCGAAGGACATAAAATATACTTTGTCAGGTTAACTGACACAAAATGTCTATTTTAGCGGTAGACACAAAGCATTATTTCAAGAACATGCACAATTTTGCTGGGAAAAATCTGTTGCCTGCACAAACCACATTATCTACTGCAATAACAAATTGTTTCCCTTCACTAAGTAGCAGACTTAAATCATGATGAGAGTAAGGGTAGGCTTCATTTAACACACTTTTATCTGGTATTGAATGTTGGTATCAATAAAATGTATTCTGGTATGCTGTGAAAATGACAATATCTTACCTTCATAAAATTTGGAGAAAAATGCCATATCACAGAATCACAGAACTGTTTAGGTTGGAGAAGACCTTTAAGATCATCCGGTCCAACCAGTAACCTAACACTACCAACTCCACCACTAAACCAATTAAGGGGAGAGTAGCAATTTCACGTTTCCTGGCTTGGTGGCTGGATTATTTATAATGAAAGTAAAAACTAGGAATCATTAAGATTTGAAAGGACCTCTAGGATCATCAGTCCAACCATCAACCCAACACCCCCATGCCCACTAAACCATGTCCCAGAGTGCCACGTCTGCCCGTTTTTTGAACACTTCCAGGGATGGGGACTCCACCACCTCTCTGGGCAGCCTGTTCCAATGCTTGACTACCCTTTCCATGAAGAAATTTTTCCTAATATCCAATCTAAACCTCCCCTGGCATGGCTTGAGCCCATAAATATATAAACAGTAACTTGAGCTCAAACAACCTGTTCAATAAAACCCTGAAAATTCTAACTTGAAAAAAACTTAATTAAAAAACCCCATAACTGTGATATGAATATTTCCCCGCAGTCATCATAAATTACAACAAATTTTCTTAATAGCTTTAAATTTTGCTAAAAGGATTGCAGGCTCTCCTTCATCTACTGTTTGCTGGGCAGAGGTAACAACCTGAGATGTGGCAGGTTCGGTGTTTCTCTGCTGCTGACTACACACAGCTAGTACACACATGCTGATAAGCCAGCTAGCTGCTGCCTCTGTGAGTGTAAAAGAGGAAACTAAAGTATGGATTTTTGGCCTTAGATGGGGGTATTGATTTGTGTTTCTTTCCTCTACACAGCCACAGATATCCAAGAAACCTGCAGAAGTGTATTTTCTTTAAAAAGTCTCCACTTCGCCAAATCTGACTGAAACTGACTGGCAGATTCAGAAGTTAAAGGAAAAGGCATCAACAATGTGATTTCTTAGATTCTCAAGGATTAAAAACATACTTTTTATGGTGTAGGTTGCTTGCAGAAAAATATGCATTTGTAGTACAACTACTCACAACAGGTAAATGCATCCAAACAAGCTGTGTCCCCCCCAGAATTCTCTATTCAGAGACATGAATAGTTCGATTAGCAAAAGGAATCTCATCATTCTGGTGCACTGGTAGAAGTCCCTCTCAGTTAATCACAAGAGCTACATAAGCTAGTATAATGCTAGCAAGACTGAAGTGAAATTTGCAAGATTTAAGAATGTAAATTACAATTATTGTTTTTTTATCAAAGAAACCTTTGAATATTTGCACTCAAAAGCTTCTATATTAAAGAAAAATACCTAAGATAAAATTAAAGCTCCCTTTTCCTCCAACTAATCAGTTTTCTTACAAAAAAGGGGCTGTAGCAGTACATCGATGTGTCTCACCTGCAGGCCTTCTGCTATCTTCCAGTAGCAGTGAAGGATCTTCTTGTACTGCAGCTTCTCTAGGATAATCCTTCAGAACAGGAAGAGCAGAAAAGCATATATCAAAGCCTCTGGTATCAGGGGCCAAAATTTTAGAAGCGGATAGAATCGCTGAAAACACAAATGTAAGCATCTCCACACACTACCACAAGGTCTTGGAAGAAAACATGTTAAGATCTCTACCGCAGAATCATCTGGACTTTGCAGTCAAGAACTCACATGCCATTTTAGGGACAAAAACCCTAGAAACACAATTCAAATTAGAAGTACATATTCTAAGTGCTGATTAAGCATATTGTCCTCATTTATGGCCAAAGAAGTAGTAGTGAAACTACATGTTTTTAAGTTTATACAAGTTGCTAATCCCAAACAATTCAGGATTACCCATACACACAGAATTAAGCACTCATAACACTGACTGTGGAACTGAAGGGACAGAGCTGAATTTTCTTGAAGTGGAATCCATGAAGAGTCAAAGTCTATGAGGAGTCATAAAGGCAGGTTAGGAAGGTAAAAATTTCTTACTTAACCTTATTTGATGGTGGAGTACTCCACCATACTTTTGAGGCTTTTGTTCGGCTCACTAGGTCTACTTTGAGCCATGCAGAGACGTTGCTGCAATCCTTCCACAGCATAGATTAATTTTATCCTCATGCATGCTTAGCACCATGTGGATGCCCTATGTTTCCACTCTATGTAAGGCACAACAAACAAATCAAAGGGAAATAAGCCTTTTAATTGTAAGCATTAAAGAGTTCCATATAAACTAATGTCCATTTCACTATCTATGATATGAAGAGAAAAAAAAAGAAAATCTACTAAAAGTTTCAGGGTTTTTACCAAATATTGTGCCATGTGTAACCGCCTTTTCAAAGGAAGAGTTACACTAAAATTTAAAAACAAGCCTTGGTATTAATTATGCAACAGGTAGCAGTACAGAAAACAAAGCTCCTCCAAACACTGCAGCATTAATAGCATATTAGCAGCAACTCGAAGAGGAAAGCAGCTGCACAGTTACTGTGCAGAAGCTGAGCCAAAGATTTGCCATGCTTTTGCAAGAGCTGCAACTTTTTGAGAAAAATGCCATTCTCTTAGTTCAGGATTGCAGGAAGCAACAGTAACTTCTCTTACCATTTGTGATAAAGACACGGGCTCTGTAGAATTTTCTACTGAAAGCAGATGTTCTGGATGTCCTTTAGCACTCAGGACTCCTAAAATAAAAGCAGTTTTACTGTGGTCATAATAATTTGTCATGCATTTTCAGTATACCTTGACTAACCCAAATCTCAACATTTCCTCTACCTGTATTTTTGAATATCTAAGCAAAATGACTTTCACAACACAAATGACCACAGCTGTCAAGCTGAAGCTTGCAAACATTAATGAATTCCATGAGCCTGGATTATAGACTTGTTTTACAATATATGAAAAAGTCTTTGAAAAACAGAGCATTAAAAAAAAATTGGCAATGACTAGCTCAAACGCAAGTCTAAAGATCGTAGGAACACAGAAAGTTACTTGTCTAGAGAGACAATTAGAATTCTATGATAACATATCTTGCAGAAGAAGGACACTGAGGACAGTACACATTTTAGCTATGTCAGAGACTGATATGTCTTCCCAAAGCTATAATAACGTCTTTTGAAGCTGTTTGAACCTTGACCCCAAAAAGACCAAAATCCCTTCCCCAAAGACTGTAATTTATACATATTTTACGGAAATAAAATGAATATTCTATCTGACTAGGTAAGCACTCCAGAGTGTTTCGGTTTTGAATTTGAAGAGTACACAGTACATCACTACAGTCTCATTCTATTAAAAAAAAGACTTAAAATTATTTACTTAATACTACTACAAATAATTTTTTAAAAAATTACAGAAAATAATGCAATTTATTTTTTTCATTTTGTTTCCTCATCCATGTGAGCTTCACTGGTACAGGCAGCTGACCAGTATATGTTGTTTGTGTCCAGCAGGTGGGGTTTAGGAGGGATAGGGTTGGTTGGTTGGTTTGTTTTTTCAAGACTACAAGGGAAGAAAAATCACTTTAACAAGTAGAATTTAAAGTTATGGTAGACAGTAGGGAAATTTGTTTTTTTTTCCTAGGAGTTTTTTTAATAGTTGTTTAACTGACCAGCTCTGAAACTCGTGTTGTTCCAGAAAGCCTCCAAAACTCTGCAAATTAAAAAAGACTAGAACTGAATGACTTTCTCAGAACACTGCTTTAAAAAGGCAAGACTGTACAGCTATAGCTTGAACATCTACTGGCTCAAGCTCTCCAGAAAAGTATCATCTTTAAAGAAGCAGAGAAGGAAGAGAAGTGTTTAAAAGACTTTTGATCTCTCTTCCAGTATAAAACCACAAAATAATTCACAAAATTCCATGAAAACACAAAGAAGGCTCAAATATTGGGACTACTCAAGAGTTGTCTATTGGCAGGAACAATATTCTGTTACACACAGATTTGCTTGCTGACTGTACTCTGGGCATAAAATTGAAGAGATACATATGGTGTCTAAAAAGATGAGCTACAAACTGCATTAAAAACTGTGACACACTGGAAAGGCATCCATCTTCTTAACTTTCTTCTTTAGGCCCCTGCCCATGTAGGCTGTTTCATCCTCTGATGCTGCCTAAAACCTTCCTGCCTCGTATATTTGTGAAATGTCATGATGATGGTCATAATTTTTCTGATAAAGACGATGACTGCCTAATTTAATTGGACTAGGAATCTGGAGTTCTGTGAACGGAGCTCTGACTGACCAGCTCACCCTGCACAAGCCTCTTTTTGCGTGCAAAACAAAGTCTGGGAAAACAATAAACAAACGCAACTTTTGAAAAGGCTGCTGCTATTTGCCGTACCAGAGTACAAAAAAAATCCTTAATTATAAAACCATTCCATGGCTGAAGAACACTACACGGCGATTTTACCTCAAGCCTAAGCTGGACACCCCCGGTAATCACGCACCTGGTGCCGCGCTGCGGGGGGTGCCCCGGCTCGCTGCCCCGCACGGAGCCCCGCTGGCTACCAAGGCCGGAGGAAGGCCGGGTGTTCCCTCTTCAGCCAAAGCCGCGTCAGCCGCCTGGCAGGGAGAAAGCACTTCACGCAGCTTCTTGACAGCGATCGTCACCTTCTTCATAGGGCCACCAGCTCCCGCCACAGCCTCACCGGCCTTCTCCCTGCGGACGCCTGTGGAGTGAATGAGCACGTCGCCCGCCCTGAGACTCGCCAGGGAGTCCTGGCTCAGGCTGGAGCTGCTTTCCGCTTCCATGGCGAATCTCATCACGCAGCTCCGGCAAGGAGTCCCAACGGCAGCACTCTGGCAGAGGCCGTCCCTGCGGCCCGGGCGCTACGGCGGCAGCCGCCTGCCCCCACGCAGGGAGAGCGGCCTGAAGGCTGCGGGGAACGGTGCCCCGCCGCGCCCCCGGCACGCCTGCCTGCCCTCCCCGGCAGCCTGACAGACAGACGGAGGAACGGACGGACGGACAGATAACCCCGCCGCGGCCCGCGTCGCTCCCCACCGGAAGCGCCCGCTACCATGGCAACGGCGCCCGCCCGCCCCTCCTGGCGCCTGCGCGCGGTCCGCTCCCCAATAGCGTCCGGAAGGAAACGCTGCGCCCCGGCCCCGCCCGCTTCCGGTAGCGTTGGCCCAGAGCGGGGTCGCCCGGCCGGTGCGTGCTGGGCCGGCACACGCGGAGCGGAGGTATGTGCGGTCTGGGGCCTCAGGGCGAGAAGGGCATTGGGGTGCTGGGGCGTGTCCAGAGAAGGGCAGTGAAGCTGGGGAAGGGTCTGGAGCACAGGGCTGGTGGGGAGCGGCTGAGGGAGCTGGGGGTGTTCAGCCTGGAGAAGAGGAGGCTGAGGGGAGACCTCATCGCTCTCTGCAGCTCCTGACAGGAGGGGGCAGGGAGGGGGGTGTTCTCCCAAGTAGCTAGTGATAGGACGAGAGGAAATGGCCTCAAGCTGCGCCAGGGGAGGTTTAGATTGGATATTAGGAAAAATTCTTCACGGAAAGAGTGGTCAAGCATTGGACCAGGCTGTCCAGAGAGGTGCTGGAGTCCCCATCCCTGGAGGGGTTCAAAAAACGGGCAGACGTGGCACTTTGGGACATGGTTTAGTGGGCATGGCGGTGTTGGGTTGATGGTTGGACTGATGATCTTAGAGGTCCTTTCCAACCTTAGTGATTCTATTCTTATTCTATTATATGATTCTGTATTTGTTGTTTTTGAGATCTCTTGGCCGTCTGCTCCTCATTGTGGATATCCTGGTGCCTGTTATCTTTAGTACATTCCTTCAACAATCAGTCATTGGGGGGGCAAGTCCTTTTGGTCTCAAATTGAGTCGGTGGTCTCGATCTCCCCCTACCGCTTTCACCTTTCCCCCAGATACCACGCTTTGGCAATTGCCCGGCTTTTCGGCACCTTCTGGGGCAGCATCATAGAATGGTTTAGGTTGGAAAAGACCTTTAAGATCATTAAGTCCAACCATTAAGCTAACACTGCCAAGTCCACCACTAAACCAATTAAGGGGAGAGTAATCATTTCATGTTTCTTGGCTTGGTGGCTGGGTTATTTTTTTAATGAAAGTAAAAACTAGGGTTTTTCCTAGTTTTTCCTAGTTCCAACCAACTAAGGTTGGAAAGGCCCTCTAAGATCATCAGTCCAACCATCAACCCAACACCCCCATGCCCACTAAACCATGTCCCAAAGTGCCACGTCTGCCCGTTTTTTGAACCCCTCCAGGGATGGGGACCCCACCACCTCTCTGGGCAGCCTGTTCCAATGCTTGACCACTCTTTCCATGAAGAAATCTTTCCTAATCTCCAATCTAAACCTCCCCTGACGCAACCTGAGGCCATTTCTTCTCCTCCTGAAGAGATGTTCCCTTTTATCAGTTTCCATGTTCCCCGTCAAGGCTATAGCCGCCAGCTCTTTTCATAATTCATAGAGTAAATACTTAGAATCGTTTAGGTTGAAGAGACCTTTGAGATCACCCACTCCACTTGTCATCTCTCAGCTCCTGCCGCGGGGTTCGCTGTTTCTCCCCGCAGAAGACGCCGGTTCTTGCAGCGGGGGGGAGGGGGGGGGGGGCGGCGCTGAGGCCGCGCTCGCCGATTCGCGCCGTGGCGAATCTGCGGGGCCGGTGGGGGCCCGCTGCGGGGCCGGGGCCTGCTTCGGGGTCGGTGGGGGCCCGCTGCGGGGCCGGGGCCTGCTTCGGGGTCGGTGGGGGCCCGCTGCGGGGCCGGGGCCTGCTCCGGGGTCGGTGGGGGCCCGCTGCGGGGCCGGGACCTGCTCCGGGGTCGGTGAGGGCCCGCTGCGGGGCCGGGGCCTGCTTCGGGGTCGGTGGGGGCCCGCTGCGGGGCCGGGGCCTGCTCCGGGGTCGGTGGGGGCCCGCTGCGGGGCCGGGGCCTGCTCCGGGGTCGGTGGGGGCCCGCTGCGGGGCCGGGACCTGCTCCGGGGTCGGTGGGGGCCCGCTGCGGGGCCGGGACCTGCTCCGGGGTCGGTGGGGGCCCGCTGCGGGGCCGGGGCCTGCTCCGGGGTCGGTGGGGGCCCGCTGCGGGGCCGGGGCCTGCTCCGGGGTCGGTGGGGGCCCGCTGCGGGGCCGGGGCCTGCTCCGGGGTCGGTGGGGGCCCGCTGCGGGGCCGGGGCCTGCTTCGGGGTCGGTGGGGGCCCGCTGCGGGGCCGGGGCCTGCTCCGGGGTCGGTGGGGGCCCGCTGCGGGGCCGGGGCCTGCTCCGGGGTCGGTGGGGGCCCGCTGCGGGGCCGGGGCCTGCTCCGGGGTCGGTGGGGGCCCGCTGCGGGGCCGGGGCCTGCTCCGGGGCCGGGGCCTGCTCCGGGGTCGGTGGGGGCCTGCTCCGGGGCCGGGGCCTGCTCCGCGGCCGTGAGGCGGCGGCGCGGCGGGAGGCGGCCGCCGGGGTCAGCCCCTTCAGGCGCGGTGCTCGACGCGGAGGCAGGGCCGGGGGGATGAGAGGGGGCTCCCGGGTGAAGAAAAAACCCTCCGTTTTCGGGGGTTTTCCTCGGCTGGGGAGAAAGGGGAGCGCTCCTGCACCCGCACTGGCCGGGCCCGCGGGGCTGGGGCTCGCCTGAGCGGGTATCTCCCCGGGGAGGGGAACTCAAGGTGCCCTTGAAAGCCAGAACTGAAGCACGTAGTTCAACCAAACCAACCAAAAAAAAAAAAAAAAAATAAAAACCAAATCAAGGTGAAATTGTTTTGTCTCCAGCTTAGGTTTTGACCTTACTGGGTCACAAGCATCAGCCAGGCCTAATCTAACTTAAATAGGAGACCGCTTACGGAAAAGTAGGTATTTTCCCTCAGGACAGAACCCCTTGTACCTCTTCAGTCTGTTCCAAGAGGCTCTCGGGGTGTCTGGTTTCAGACTTACTACGTTAACTCGTCTTTGGCATCAGGAGACCTTTTCTACCATTGAGCTTTTTTTCTTCAGAGCAGGGTCTAGCCCACGGCCACGAGATTGCGAATTACAATAACCTGTGCATCAGGTACATCTTATTATCCAGCCACCTTCTGACCGGTCCCTTTTTCATCTCCCCGTGTGCCTCTGAAGGCTCACCGTAGCTTGCGGAGTGAGAAGAAAACCTCTGTGTAACCGCATTGCAAGCACCAGGCTGAAGGAGAGCGGCTGGACCCGCTCCGGGCACAGGGGAGGCCACCGCTGCTGCCTTGCTGGGCTCATGCAGGACGGTGGGTTGGTTGCCCAGGCACACAGCACCGGCAGTTTGCTGTTAAATTGCCTCTTGCCCTGAATTTTATGTGATTAGTTTAGCGGCCTGCTGGTTTCATAGGTATTTGTAGTTTAATTAGACTCAGTAAAAGAGCTCTTTAAATCAATGAGGGTTTTTTTAATCTGATGTCAATCAAGTTCTTGCCTAGTAATTCCCAACTATAAAAAAAAAAACAAAACCCCACACCCAAACTTTTCTCTACAAGCTGTGGGTGCTTTATCTTGACACATTTCTTTGACTTGATATTTTTATTCTTCTTTGTCCCTTTTACACACCTGCAGAAACACTTGCATGGTGTTCTGTGTGTACAATTGGAAGTGAAGGTTTAAAAAACATCGCAGCCTTGTGTGTATAGAACAGGCTGTACCTGAACCTAATGCAGATTCTTAATCAGGATAACAAGTGCGATGGACTTCTGGTGTCTCCCCACAGACCCCTCCCCCAATAAAATGTAGCTCCTTGCAAAAAGGTTGAAAAAAAAACCCTCAAAACACAAGGCTTGTTTAGTTTCCATGGGAAAGGATACTGTTGGCTCAAGATTAGGTCATAGACACTAATGTTGATTGCATCAGTGGAAAAAAAACCTTCCTCACTGGAGTTTACAGTGCATGTTTCACCTGTAAGAACTCCAGGCTGTTAAATGGAGGCAGGCTTTTCAGCCACCCAGCAGTACAGTAATAATAATCTAAAGCTCTGTTCCAGTTATTAGTGCTTAGGAGTTATGTTTGTGAGGCCTCTGCTTCCGAAGGTCTGTAGATACAGCTAGGGAAGCTGTATTCCCACACATAAAAAGTTTTAGAAGAGTTCTGACCTCTGTAGTTCTGGCTCCTGTTCCTCCTGCCATGGAAACAGATAGATGACTAACCCAGGTTAGCTAGGAAACCTTAAGCTAATCACTGTTATTTATTTAATAAACAAGCTTTAGCTTTCTAAAAAAAGCTGTCACTCTGTAGTGATTCCATGTTTCCATGGTAATGGGAGTGGCAGCTGCAGCAGAAGGAAATTTTAAAAGCATTTTCCAGATTCTAAAACAGGGCTGGGAGCTGGGAAGGATCTTGCAGGGAGAATGGGTTTGACTAGGCTAAAGCCTTTATTGTCTTTGGAAAGAGGATGGAAAACCCATTATGCCTAACTGAAAAATCAAAACCTCAAGTTATCCTTAACTGCTAATTTTGTTCAGAGAGGCTTATCTTAAAATAATGTCTCTTTAGAACATCGAAACTTATTTGGAAGAGCTCCAGGGCCCTTCAAGAAGGGAGAGACTTCCCGGCTGTTGCTGCTTTCCTGGGGAACCAGCACATCCAGACCATGTGGCCCTTGTTGCAGAGGTTTATTCAGAGATACCTGCTTCCTTCAGTGTGACATGTTTAAAAGTGCAATGCTGAATTTCCAAATCCCATTTAGCCCAGAGGAAAGTAATCCAGGCTCCATAGGCTTAAACCTGAGGCATGCTGGAGTTGTGTGAGCAGCTCTGTAAGAAGCTGTGCGGTGTGTTAGTCGAGGTGCCAAGCCCCGTAATGGGTTCTTTCATCCTTTTTTTTTTTTCCCTTGCTTGTTTTACAGGCTGGAAGGAGAGGGGACAAACAACGAGAAAACTTGAAATGATACACTTAACATACTTTAGGAATAAACCAGAAATGCACATTTCTGGGAACGTTCAGGTGGTGCATTTTTAGATGTTAAGGCAACTGCCGGTAGTTTGTAGCTACTGAAGAGGTGCAGTAGAGCTGTGTAATTTCACTGCCCGCTGTGTCCAAAGTGTAAAATACCTGTGGAGGGACAAGTGCTTCAGACACTTAAAATCAGATCATGCCATTGTGCTGATGTAAATCAGAGCTGTTTCCCAAGTGCAAGTGTAAAAGCTTTGTGGAACTGCAGTTCAGTAAAAATGTAATTTTAAGCTTGCCAAACCAGTCACAGAAGAACAGAAGATCGTGTTTGTTATAAACAAGGATAATGAAGCAATGCCGAGTGTGAGAAAGCGGCACTGACAGTTGAAGCTTTTAGCTTTCTGTGCTTGGGAGAGGACAAAAGTCTTTCCTGTTCTCTGTGGGTTTTAGCTCTCTGTTTAATAATCTGCTTAAACTGACTTTATAGACTTGTCACTGATTTCTCTGCTAACAGGCTGAGAAATGAGAGCGTGGAGTTGCTATCCAATTTCACTAGTTGTTGTCCCAGATGACAGTCCTGTCCACCTCTCCTAAAACAAGTTAGAGGTTAACCTGAGTAATGCCTTGTTTCTTCTGAGCAACCATATCCTATAGGTTCTCCTTAAGAGTAACCTGTGTGACCTATCTACCCACGAGGAATTCTTAGTGGCAGGGGTACGCGTCTTTAAATCCAAGAATCGTAATGTGCTCTTTACCTCCAGTCCCTGAATTGACTTCCTGTGTGGTGATAAGTGTAATGTTACGAGGCAGATGTTAAAATTGCTCTGCTACTGGGAGGGGGTGCAGGGAGAGTGCATGCTTGTGAGAGCTCCATAGTGCTATTTTTAGTTGCTTAAGTTTTCTTTCTGTTGTAGAAATAATTATGAATGTCTTTTTGTTCTTGTTCAGAAGGCGTGCTTACCCTCTCCCTCCTCCCTGCTGAGAGACTGGAATACTTTAAGCTTTCTAAAACATGCATGTCTTGCTCAAAACTTGGCAAAGCATAATACAAGATTAATTATAAGTAGCCCTTGTTGAAAGGCTAAATGAACTTTTTTCACAAAGTGATTACACTTCAGTGCTAATTTTTCTTCCACAAGTTGATGTGAATTAAACTGAAGGATCTTGCTCTCGGCAGTGTGTAATATTAGCTTGCATTATCATCTGTGATAGGTCTTGGATAATGTGTAAATTAAGGGAAAAGGAGGACTAGCTTTCAGTATTCTTCTAGGAACTCTGCAGGGATGCTTTCAAGCCTTAACTTGTTGACCGTGTTGGATTAGGAATGTGAGTCTTCCTCGAGGATGCTTGCTCAAATTCTTGGATCCAGGGCTGTTCATTCTTCCCTCTTTCTTTGTCTGTTTCACTTCCTTTAAGGCCATTCTCATTCTTCTGTGTTTTCTTGCATTTAATTCACTATATTCAATGACCAGAACATTTGCTCTAGTTTAAGCGTTTGGTGAGAATGCAGCTACACAGAAACCAGGCGTCTGCCTCTCTGAGGCAAGCTGGCTTATGCTGCATCTATTCAGAGTGGCTACCATTTCATGCTTGCCTTTATTCCTTACTGTTTTTACATATGACATCTAAAGTCACTGAAACTGTAAGGCTAGAAAATGTTATAAATGCTTCTCCCCCGACTCCTGCCCTAGTTTTACTTTATGAGTTTGAAAGCATTTAGAAAATACCTTTTTTTTTTTTAAAGTCACTTTAACTGTTTGAAATGCTTAAGAAGTGTTTAAAGGACAGCAGTTAACAGGTGAATCTGGGAAGGTTTCATACCTGGCATTATCTTGGATGTTCTTTTAACTGAATACATTTCAAATAGATAACCTTCCTTCAAGTGGGTGGCTTGAAAGTTTGCTAGCAAAGTTGCACTTCACACTTCAAGGACGCATAAAATTCCATTCTGTTGTAAAACGTTGCAGTTTATATGCATGCTTTTTGTGTGAAACTTGACTTTTATCTTCAGAATAGGTGTGTGAATCACAGGCGGTAGAATATGGCTGGACAAATATCGGAATCTGATCAGATCAAGCAGGTAAGATGCTGTATTCATGAGTGGTGGCTTTGAAGATCTTGTATTACTTTGTCACGTAGAGTAAAAGGTGTAGGGCATGGAGAAGGATAAAAAGTTTAAGTTATCATCTGAGTTAAGACTAGTTCTTTAGCAACCCAAATTTAAGCATTTGACCATTGACAGACACAGTATAGTATCTGATTTGAGTACTAGCAGCATTTGGTGCTGAAATCTTCTGACTGATAGTAAATTTTTCTAGCGGCTTGTCCTTTAAATGTTAGTGTCACCAGATGGCCCATGCAGTTGTGTGTAAGAAATTAATGTAGATTTTTTTTTTTTTTTAAATACTCATTGTCTGTTCAATTTTTATTTATAGTTCAAGGAGTTTCTTGGAACATACAATAAACTTACAGAAAACTGCTTCCTGGATTGCATAAAGGATTTCACTAGCAGAGAGGTTAAACCGGAAGAGGTTGGTAAACATTTCCTATGCTTTTCCTGACCCTTTGGTAGAACTGCTGTGTAGCATTCAAATTTCAGAAGCAACTTAAAGTTTTGATCTTTCAAGTGGCTAAAAAGCTAGTTAGCAGTCTTTAGTGCAGTATAGGTGTCTGGCATGTGGCTTCCAAGTGAGAAAAGAAGCGAGTTAGTGGAAGGAAGGGGAATAGCTTGTCTGTAGTTTTGCTTCTCCAAGTATGTCCAAAGGTGATGAAAAATACTTCTTTGCACCCTAACAGTCTGTCGTGGTTTAGCCCCAGCCAGCAACTAAGCACCACGCAGCCGCTCACTCACTCCCCCTACCCTGAGGGGATGGGGGAGAGAATTGGAGGAAAAAAAGTAAAACCTGTGGGTCGAGATAAGAACAGTTTAATAGTTGAAATAAAGTAAAATAGCAGTAGTAGTAGTATTAATAATAACTATTATAATAATAGTAATAATAATATACAAAGCCATTGATGCACAATGCAATTGCTCACCACCCACTGACTGATACCCACCCAGTCCCTGAGCAGCGCTCGCTGCCCCCCGGCCAACCCCCCCCAGTTTCTATACTGCCCATGACACCGTATGGTATGGAATAGCCCTTGGGCCAGTTTGGATCAACTATTCTGGCCGTGCCCCCTCCCAGTTTCTTGTGCACCTGGCAGAGCATGGGAAGCTGAAAAGTCCTTGACTGGCATAAGCAGTACTTAGCAACAACTAAAAACATCAGCGTGTTATCAACATTCTTCTCCTACTAAATCCAAAACACTGCACTATGCCTGCTGCTAGGAAGAAAATTAACTCTATCCCAGCCAAAACCAAGGCACAGTCTCTTTACAAAAAGAAACCAAACGACGAACCAAAGCCAAGTACTTTTGATGGGTTAGATCATCAGCTACAGACAAACTATGGGCTTTTGAATTTTTGTCATTGTCTTTTCATTATGTACACACAGAGGGAATCTTCCCAATCTCGCTGTGAGTACTGGCTTCTTATTGCAGTTCTGCGTATTTTATTCGCTGAGCTATCAGTGGAGGTTCTTGTCCCCCAACTTCTGATGGGTGGTATCTTTATGGACACGGAAGTTGACAACCTACAGCCTGCATCTCATTCTTTGGAGGTAGAATCCTACTGAAATACTTGTTTACTTACCTACATTCCCTGCATTGTAATGAGTCACAGAAACATAGGCCTCCAAAGCTCTGGCTGTTAAATCCACTTCTCTGCATTGCAGGGAGCTCCATCACAAAGTCATCTGCAAAAAAGATGAAGCTCTCAAGATTAGTTGCATGGTTTTTGCCTCTCCTCCCCTGTTGAAAGGCCATTTCAGACTATCATCATTCTGTTGGTTAAAAGTCTAATAACGTTTGCTCGACTCTGCTGGCAGGGAAAAACGAAACCTGAAGTTTTAAACTAACCATTGGTTTTGAGCATTTTCTGCCTCCTTGGAGTTTTAACTCCTCAGCGCAGGCAAAAATCATGTCTCCTTTCAGCTTCTGTTTTGCTGCGCTAAACAAAGCTCTCTTAGCTTCCCAAGGCAGATTCCTTGTTTCCCTGATCTTCTCTGCATCTGCTTTAGTGGGATTTTTATTGACTACAGGAGGGCAGAATTATTCTGGATAAGGTTTTGTTACTGTCTTTTACCAACTCATTTTGAATTGCTTGAACAATACAAGCAGCATCAGTTAACAGAACTGACAGAAGTGTCAGCAGCACAACCTCTTTACCTTTCTGGGATGGTATTTGATTTCCAGTAGAGGATTATACTTCTTTCTTCTGCTACCCAAAGTGTTACTAGAATTTCTTTAAAAATAACGGTTCATGTAGTCTTTCATTAAAGACCTGGGATCCAAAACCAAAGAATGCTTATTGGAGGGGAATTAAGATTATTTAGATACAAAACATATTCTTAGATTCTGATCTTTTTTTTTTTTTTTTTTTTTTTTTTTTCTTCTTCTGTCATCTGCAAAGAGGCCATGTCCAGCAGTACAAGAGCCATCTGTAACAATGGAAGCTAGGAAGAGACTTTCTTATGGAAGTTTCGTCCATAATTATCCATTACGGGGTTTCTTGCAGAGCATCTGGCTCTCACCCCTGCTGGAAACAGGACACTGGTCTAGATGGACCACTGGTCTGATCTGGTACGGAAATTCCTATGTTCCTATTGAAAGCTGTATTTTTTTATTAAATAATTAAGATAAATACCTCCATGAATCTCCTTTGAGAGTCCACATTTGAAAAAACGGCTTCTGACCTCTATCCCTACAGCAAGTCTGCACTGCAAGTCCAGACTTCCCCGGGCATCGCATCACAAATACCACACCCTCTGGGAGAAGTGGCTTGGGGTAGTTCCAAAATTTGTGTCCTACTCAGACTTAACTCCTGCTTAACAGGTTTTGCTGTAGCTGATGCCAGGTCAGGGAGAGAGAAGGGCCAGTGGTGGGTGGTGTGCAGAGCTGCATGGGGTTTTCGTCTTGTTCATTTTCAGCCCCTCTGCTTTTCACATCCCTTTATACTGAGCAGAATCAAAGCAATTTCTGGTTTTTCTAGTAATCGTGCAAAGTGGTCGTCTTTCCTTTCTATCTAAATTTGTTACCTTTTACAGTGATAGCAAGGTTTAGAATCATGATACGGAATATCCAGCTGGCAGAACTGTTGCTCAGAAGTAATCTCATAACTCTTTCTCTATGCTTAAATAAAGAACAAAAAATACCCTCTAAATTTAAAAAATAATACTGTGGGTGGAATAGGCCCTGGTATTTATTTCCCTGCCCAGCTGACTGATGGAACTTCAGAGGGTAGTCTGGTTGCTTTTGGGAAGGTTAACCAAGCCAAGTGTAAGAAGACTGATAAGAGCTAATAGGAACAAGGTCAAAAAAAGGTTAAACTGAGCTAGCACACAGTAGACCATATTTGACTGTCAAACATAGTATGTGTTTGTAAACAGAATTGAAAGGAGATACTAATTTTAATAGATGTAGTATTTATTGCAAAATAAAATGCTTTATATACTTCAGTTTCACAAGAGGAGCCCAAGGATGAGATGCTAATATCTCCTAGATCTGAAATATTTTCCATGAAGACTTCCATATGAGATGAATATTAAAAGATGTTTCAGACATCCCTCAAACTAAACTTCACGTTTTCTGCTGCACAGAGGGGCTGTGCACGATTAGGCCCTCATCTTGAGGCTTAACACCGGATAGAAGATGTAGTCACCTCATCATTATATGTTGGGACCTGTGTGGGGAAGTGTTTTAAGTACTGTTTGAAGCCTTCTGTTTCCCTCTCCTGTAGATGACTTGCTCAGACCACTGCCTACAGAAGTATTTAAAAATGACCCAAAGGATCTCCATGAGATTTCAGGAGTACCACATTCAGCAGAACGAAGCTCTGGCAGCTAAAGCAGGACTGCTTGGCCAACCTCGTTAGACAAGAGCACTCTCTTCAGACTTTACAAGCAGTGCCAGTGTTCACTGGGCAAGAACACATTTTGGATTTTCTACTGTCAGGATGTATGTCCAGTAACTCAGAAGAGAGTTCTAGATGCTGTTCAGACAGTGGAAACCATGAAAGGTTAATCAAGAAGTTAGTCATGGTGGACTGGCAATGGAGTCTGTTTCTGAAGCCCTTTTCACTCTACAAGGGAGTAGTATTGACACAAACTTTTCCAGGGCCGGCAGACTGGTATGTTTAAATTTCAAGGGGGTGGGAGGGTTATACTTCCTTTCTGCTAGGACTGGTTCAGATGAAAAGAAAAAGTGTAATATGGGAAATACACTTTTTTATTTAATTCAAGTAAAATAAATGGGAACTGTACACTTGTACGTATGTATATTCTTTCAAAAGATATATTTTTAGGATACTGCTTGAGAGCAGTGTTTCGTTTGCCGTGTTCTCCTTCCTCCTCAGCTACCAGAGAGTTCTGTTCATTCATTGTTGCTTTAAGTTGCTGATGGATAACAGAATTAGTGACTTTGTTTCAGCAGCTGGGGATTTTTGAATGTGTTACTTCTCTTAATTTGGGAAGAACTTCTGCTGAGCCACCCTGAGAGAGCCTCGTGATCATCCTGACTCTCCTGGAGCGCTGGATGGTGATGATGAGAGCAGCAAGCCAAGGGTGGTTGCAAATGGCAGACAACTGCTGTAACTAATGAGCTCAGGTAGGCAGGGATGCTCTGCCAGCTTATCCCTCGGCTATGTTGGCCTCGTGCTTCCCCAGGTCACTTACAAGGGACAATTGGCAGCGCCTGTGCCCAAGGCAACTTCTGTGCACCCCTTGCTTCCTTCGGGGATCCCCAGGGGTCCTCCACACCCAGCTTCCTTGCCTGCTGCAAGCACGACGCACCCCAAGCACTGAGCTTGCTGGCAGTTCTCTCCTTTAATTGTGTGAATGCCAAGAGAAAGTACCAACGTATGCACAAAACGGTGTCTTTTTTTGCTGCTGGATGAGTACAGAGAGAAGTTTGTGGAAGCCAGCTGTTCTGATATTGTGGGTTTGGTTTAGAAAAAAACACCAGTCCTCTGAAAGGATCTTGATAGCTGAAATCCTGCAGTCAGATTGTTAGTACAGTAGAATGATAGCTAACAGGCACATTTTACTTTCGTTCTAACTAATAAAATGTAGTAACAAAAGGAACTGAACATCGGGATTACCGTATCGATTTTGAGATTTCAAGCGATGAAGACTGAAACAAAGCTATTTCGCGTCAGCTGCCAGGTTCTGTCGTTGGGGAGAAAGGCGACAATAAGGGACAGAAATGGCAGGAAGCCTGGCCCACATGCTTTTCTGTTTTTACCTTCTCTGTAGCTTTTTATTTCCAGCAGCAGTCTGAAAGAATGATTTCCTGCCTGGTGGTTTGTTTTGTTTTTTTTTTTTTTTTTGCTTTACTACTCAAACTCTCAGCTATCCAGGCTGTGGATGACTAGGCCCCGAGTGCAGCACAGTACACCTGCCACGTGCGCTGGATGCTGCTCTGCTTGCTGCTGTTTAAAGCTGCCCCAGCTCTCCACAGAAATCTCTTCTGTGCCTTTCAAAGGCGGAAGAAACAAGTATGTTCCTACAGTCTCATTTACATGTGTTTTGTACTAGCTGTATTGCAGCTCTTTCCTACGTAGCCCGTGCCTTGTTACCTTGGAGATGGCTAAGAGCTAACTCTAAAATAGTAAAGGCTAAGAAAGGGCCCAACTAAGGCAGCAAGTCTCCGATGTCCTGTTTTTTCAAAGGAATAACAGGCTAATAATGTCTAGATTATGTGCTACAATTAGGCCACAAATGTTACGGCCAATTAGAAATAACACATCCATAGTAAAGATTTAAGGCTTTCTTCAAAGCAGTCTTTTTGTTAAACATTTGAAAGTAATGACTGATTAAAATGATCCCATTTTCCATTGTATCTTGGTGTGCAAAGAGAAGAGTTGCTCAGAGAAGTGACTGAAGAGTTCAGGTGATGGGATTGGAGGATGTTCATGTCTTCTGGGCAAAGCTCCTTGGGGCTGAAGGGGGGGGTAAAAAAGAAAAATAATCACGGTTTTCCTTCATGTTTCAGTGTTTGGGGATTTGGGGGTAGGAAGATACTTAAATATTTGTTGAGACAGATTTACTGTACAAAAGGTTAAGCAAGTTTTAGAGGGACTTAGTTAATAAATCACTCACTTCCAGGTTCCCCAGTTCCCTTTTACTCCAGTTTTAAAGCTGCCTGTTATCCAGGGAAAACATGTATTCTTAAAATCCAATTCGGTGTCACATTCCCCGTGCTCACTCAACAAACAGGTGGGATGAAAAGTGTCACTGGAAGTACGAGCACTGGGTTGATAGCGGCTACCCTGAAACGAAGCTGGCCAGACAAAAACTCGTGGCTTCCACAGGAGCCATGTGCTGATAGCGAATGTAGGTTGTTTAGGGATGTGCCTGTTAATTATGACTACAGCAAATCTAACTAGAGTGGAAAATCAGTCGCAATGCTACTGCACAAAGATGCAGATAAGGATAGAGTCACTGGCTTGCTCTTTTGGATAACCGGTTTTGTCCTAGCTCTATTTCACTCCAAAAAAACGTTGTGATCTTTCCACATCTTTCAATCCAGGTGATTGATTGAAAAAAAAGAGGATAGAAATACATTTTAGCTTGAAAGTAAAGTGCATCCAGGTGGTGCAGAAAGCAACAGTGAAAACTTTCTTAAAAGGTTAACTTGCTTTGCTGAGCTTTGACTTCCCTTTGCTTCCTTGATGAGTTAGCACGCCCTGATGGACGGCTCAAATCACGTTATTCAGAAAAGAGCACCCCGTAAGATTTCGTTAACAGGACCTGTGGCTTGAGGATGATTCGCCACACGAAGCGTTTCAGTGCCTCTCATGCATGTTGTGTGATACATGCTGATAACAGCATGTATTGCCAAAGTCTTGCAGCTGGTCTTTACTCCTTGGAGCAAGATCTCCCAGCACCCAATTCTCAAAAATATTTAACTGCAAATGCAGGAATTGGTATTTCTACAGTGCCTGGATGGGTGTCCACTGTGAAGGCTGGGGATGTCTACAAAGGCAGGCCAGGCCGCCTGTTTTCTCTCCCAGCAGGGTATTGTAATCTCTGTGACATAGCTTAATCTGGAGTGTTCTCATCTCTCCTCTTGAACAGCTTAAAGTTTGCATGGCATAATGAAACACACAGCCAAAATCAGAATAAAAACGACAATACAGCTTAGTCTCTGGATCCTAACTGAAAGGCAGCAGTATTTAAGGTAAGGTGTGTGGAGAGTAGGTGAATCACCTTGATGAGGCATATTAGGTTGGGTGCAGGAATGGAAGCGATTCTGGTGGAAGGAGGAGCAAAGGGTGAAAAATGGAGTGCTGCTGAGGGAGGAGTACTGAGAGACCTGCGGAAAAAGTGAGCCGGAGTGGAGGTCAGAGGGGAGAGAGGGCAACAGCAGCACAGCCTGCCAAAAACTGGCTTGATGAGATGGGGCTCGTGAGCAGACGCTCATCTGGAGGTGACATTCATTGCAGCGGAGACTGGAATGCAGATCCTCCCTGCTGAAATGAGTGTCTGAACCAAAAGGCTAGAAAAGCACGCAATTACTAGCTGGCCCACAGAAAATAGAACAATTTCAACAGGAAGGGTCAAATGAGAGCCTTGCTCCAGATTTTCCTGTCCATCAGTGGTACTGGCAGAGTGATCAGCTCAATCATCTGGAAGATTATAAATAGAGGTTCCTTGAATTCTCTCAAGGATAGGAGTGAAGTCCTCATTTCTGTAACCTCTGAGAGCTCTCATCTGGAAGGCCAGGTAAGGATGCGAGTGCAGTGTTCTGTAAGGAAAGTGTGGGTTAAATACCTAATGCCCAGAGACAGGCTGTGGCTGTGACTTCAGTGCAAGGAAGCATTCTTCTGTGCTCTTACCTGAGACCTGGAGTTTAAGCAACAGCTCTTTTTTCAGTATTTACTGTTAGCTAGGTGACGGAGTCAGCACACAGCACTTGAGGAATGTAGTTCAAATCTTGGGAAGTCCGTGAAGCTCAGCCCCAAAATTTCTTGATGAGTCCGACCCAAACTCTAAAACCTGTAAAAGCAGTTAGAGCTTGTGACACCTAAACTTGCATCACACTTGCACCTTCAGTTTCAAGAAGACAGCATTAAAAGAACTCTAAATAAAGTTACAATTCTGCTAAACAGAAAAATTCTTTTAAATTATGTTTTACTTCAACTTCATGCTCCTTAGCATTTTGGTGTTAGGTTCTTTCTGTAAACACAACAAGGAGCATTCAACATGGAAGCTTGTAGGACTGCAAAATGATGGTCAAGTCTGTTTTCCCAGGATTTCTCACATACAGAAACATGTAACTGAAAGACATATGAAAGACCCTAAATCACTCTTAAAAAAGAAAAAAAGCCTATACTTACACAATGCTTGAACAGACCACGGTGGGTTAACATTTTTGATTCTGTAACTCTCTTCTAATGTGAGGGAAAGCAAGAGGACTGCTGAGGGAGCTGGGCTTGCTGCGTAAATATTTAAGGTAGTGTACTTGACACATCACTGTTTGTTTATGTAACGCAAGGGGGTACTTATCTAAATTTCAAATAAAGTAGAACCCCAGTTGGTGGCTATTTCTGTATTTCACAGATCCTGCCCTTACTAGGACATGGAATTGGGGACCCTCTTCCCTTCTCTTTCTGCCCAAGCCGAATTTCTGTGTGTGCTGCCGCCCCAGGGACCTGCCAGGGACTCTGTTTTGAGTCGTGGCTGAGAGAAGAGGGAGGAAAGGGGTGCTGGTCGCCCCCCCTGCCGTGTTTCTGTGGTGGGGCCTGCTTAGATCTCTGCGAGAAAGTGCCCCTGCCCCACGGAGGACATGGATCCCCCGGGGACGGCGGCGCGGCCCGAGGAGAAGAGCTGCGGGACTCCAGTCATAGAATCACAGAATCATAGAATGCTTTGGGTTGGAAGGGACCTTTAGAGGTCATCCAGCCCAACCCCCTGCAGCGAGCAGGGACATCTCCAACCAGCCCAGGGTGCTCAGAGCCCCGTCCAACCTGGCCGGGAATGTTTCCAGGGATGGGGCATCGACCACCACCCTCAGTGTAAAAAATTTCTTTATGTCTAGTCTAAATCTATTCTTCTTGAGTTTAAATCCATTATTCCTTGTTCTGTCACAACAGGCCTTGTTAAAAAGATTCTCCCCATCTTTCCCGTAGGCCTGCTTTAAGTACTGGAAGGCTGCACTAAGGTCTCACAGCCTTGCCTTCTCGCTTCTCTTCTCTTCTCTTCTCTTCTCTTCTCTTCTCTTCTCTTCTCTTCTCTTCTCTTCTCTTCTCTTCTCTTCTCTTCTCTTCTCTTCTCTTCTCTTCTCTTCTCTTCTCTCTTCTCCTCTCCTCTTTTTCCTCTCCTCTCGTCTCCTCTTTTTCCTCTCCTCTCCTCTTTCCTCTCCTCTTTTCTCCTCTCCTCTTTTTCTTCTCCTCTCCTCTCCTCTTTTTCTTCTCCTCTCCTCTCCTCTCCTCTCCTCTCCTCTCCTCTCCTCTCCTCTCCTCTCCTCTCCTCTCCTCTCCTCTCCTCTCCTCTCCTCTCCTCTCCTCTTTCCTCTCCTCTTTCCTCTCCTCTTTTCTCCTCTCCTCTTTTCTCCTCTCCTCTTTTTCCTCTCCTCTCCTCTCCTCTCCTCTCCTCTCCTCTCCTCTCCTCTCCTCTCCTCTTTCCTCTCCTCTTTTCTCCTCTCCTCTTTTTCTTCTCCTCTCCTCTCCTCTCCTCTCCTCTCCTCTCCTCTCCTCTCCTCTCCTCTCCTCTCCTCTCCTCTCCTCTCCTCTCCTCTCCTCTCTTTTCTCCTCTCCTCTTTTTCCTCTCCTCTCCTCTCCTCTTTCCTCTCCTCTCCTCTCCTCTTTTTCTTCTCCTCTCCTCTCCTCTCCTCTTTTTCTTCTCCTCTCCTCTCCTCTTTTTCTTCTCCTCTCCTCTCCTCTCCTCTCCTCTCCTCTCCTCTCCTCTCCTCTCCTCTCCTCTCCTCTTTCCTCTCCTCTTTTCTCCTCTCCTCTTTTTCCTCTCCTCTCCTCTCCTCTTTCCTCTCCTCTTTTCTCCTCTCCTCTCCTCTCCTCTCCTCTCCTCTCCTCTCCTCTCCTCTCCTCTCTCCTCTTTTCTCCTCTCCTCTTTTTCTTCTTCTCTCCTCTCCTCTTTCCTCTCCTCTCCTCTCTCCTCTCTCCTCTCCTCTCCCTAGTCCTGCCGCCTCCCCCCCGGGCCCTCCGGCCCTTCCCCCCCTCGGCGGGGACCCCGGCCGCCCGGGCAGGGCCCCTTCCCCTCAGCGGGGGCCGCGGCGGCCTGGCCCGGGGCAGCCGCCGGAGCGGGAGCTCGCAGCCCGCCGGAGCGGGAAGGCCCGGCGCGATGGCGGCGGCGGCTCCTCCCGCCCGCCTCAGGGCAGCGCGGCCCGGGCGGCCGCCGCCCCCCTCAGCCGCCGCCTCCCAGCTCCCGCCCCGCCATTTGGCGGAGGCGATGGCGGCCCCCGCAGCGCCGCCGGAGCGGGGCCGGGGCTGGCGGGGAGGCTGAGGGACGGGCCCCGCGGCAGCTCGCCCCTGAGGCTTCGGGAGCCGCGGCGGCAGCCTGAGCGGAGCTGCGGGCTGGGGCGCTGGGGTCGGTGTGTGCGGAGGGGGGAGAAAAACCCCAAATCATAGGTTTCTTACAAGTTTTTATTGCCTTCAGGCCAGGCAGGGAGCATGCCTCAGGGAAGCGAAGGGCTGCGGCTGGCGGCAAGCGACAAAGGTGACTGCGGCCATGGCGGCAGAGGCGCTCGGCTGTGGGAAGGCAGCAGAGCTGGAGCCACCGCCCTGACAGGGCCATAAACCGAAATGGAGGAGGAAAAAGGATGAGGAGCGTAGAGAGCAACAGTTGTAAGAGACCCGACCAAACGCAGGCCGTCGGGGCCTTGAGCATGAAAAGCGGTGCTCTGTGGAGAAGCTGCTGGGGTGGCACCCGGCGGCCGCTTGCAGGGTGGGGAGCAGAGCGTAAGCAGAACGCATCAAGGGTTTGCGGTTATTCCTCCCTTTTTCTTTTTTAAATAGCTTTAAACTTTACCTATTCCTAAGGGAAGTAATTTGCAGGAAACGAATGAGCATCTAGAGAACGGTTTTAAGCTGCGCATAACACGTAAACAAGTGGCTCGTTAAAAAGAAAATCCACGGTTGTGCAATGTAAGAAGTATTCCACACAAAGTCCACATCTTACCCCTCCTTACGTAAACTGGCATAGCTGGCAGGATCATGGCAAAGGAGGTCAAGCTGTACCCGGATGAGGGCTTAGACGAGGAGTAGTTTTAGAAACAGCTGGACACGCTGACAGGGCTGGAATGGAAGCGATGTTGGGCTACTCCGAAGAGCAGGCAACGAGAGAGGCATCGCCAGCAACGCGGAACCGCGTCCCTCGCCAGCCAGGCTCGGAGGGGGAGTTAAGCAAACACGCTACTGAGAAACAACCTGCAGGTTTTCACAGCTGTAATGGAGCTCTAGCGCTGATTCTCTTTGCCAGCAAGGAACAAAACGGAGAGAAAGTAAGCATCGCAGTGCTTCCGTGGTTTTTTTTGTGAGCGAGCTGTACTGGTGAATTAAAGCCAAGCGTCGTAAAACAGACATTTTTTACCCTTTGCAAACTTGGTAGAGGATAAGCAAGAGCGTAATGGTACGAACTAATACAAATAGCAGGTAGTTGCAGATCTGAAGCAGAACCAACCAGCGCAGCCCGGCTCCAAAACAAACTATTTCTCTGAAAATGGGAAGAAGCAGGAATAGCAACATAAATAGGGCTGAGATAATTCAAAACAAAGAGGAAACCAGGAAAGTCCTATTCTTAGAAAGGGTGAGAAACAGCTTTCCCAATTAAGATTGCCTTATCTTTTCAGTTTTCTTTAAATGACAATGCAGTGAGTATTTGTCATCGGGCTGTGACTAATCACAAAATCCACCACTCAGCTGCATGAAAACACGCACATGTTCAGACCAGTAACACTGTAACGCGAAAAATTGAATTTACATATTCCTTCAAAGTGATGGATGAGACTAATAAATGCTTGTGGAATTTGGGGAACTCACCGATTTCCAAAACAAACACACCCACCCCCCCCAATAAATACCAGCTACCTAGTGGTGACTAATAAAGGTGAATAATTTTAAACTCTCCCAGAGACCTCTTAAAAAATCATCCTATTTGGTCGAAGTTAGTATGGTAGAATGACAGATTTTTCTCAAAATTTGAGGGCAATAACTTGATAAACAGTGTGAGCTAATTATAAAATGTCTTTTTCCTAAGCCCCAGAATTACAGTGAGTGAGCCTCTGGCAACATCCCCATTGGTTCCACTGCTTTATTGTGTTCCTTACCTCTCCAGAGGTAGTCTTTATCCTGCACGTTGGAGCAAATAATAAAATCCCAAGTACAGACAAGTAAAAATAACCGTGATTTTACTGCACAATATCTGCAAAACACAAGGGCACAGTGAAGTAAACGGCTCGACGTACTTTTTTTAACACACTCATCCTTTGTTTCAGCTTGTAAATCTGTCTTCCGGCTCATCTGTCGGATTTATTTCAAGCCATCAAACCAAACATGCTCTTTTCTTCAAAAGAAAACAACAGCATTTCTTAGACTTACTGCTGTAAAAGAATTCCAGTAAACGCTGCCCAGAAAATCCGTTTGGCTGCCTCAGCTATCCGAGAATATCTTTAATGGAGAAAAAGAAGAACATTTTATAAGAATATTCTTTTTTTTTTTTTTTAACATGAAATTCCATCTGGCTGGCAAACCTATCCAGAGAAAGAAGGCTCTCTCAAGGGCGGATGGTCTGACTGAGACAGGGGAGTTGACAATCCTAAGATTCAGATTCTCTTTCCAGCTCCCCATCTAAGCCATCCTGGGTAATTTTGGTAGCCATCACTATGCGGCTCCCTACACATAAAGTAAGAATACGTATCCACTGGATATTTAAAAATTTCTGCCTAGATTAGTCTAATACTGCACCTTTAAAAAAATTAGATTCAAGTGGATCTTGCGCAAAATACCACAAACAGCAAAGAACTGATTTAATCACTTTTTCCCTTCTACTGCTGTCCTTCAAACTAAAGGTCTTTGCTGCTCCCGTGAAGGTCAGATACGTTATGCTTTGTGAAGATACACACTTTTATTTGCCCTTGTTACACTTTTCTTTCACTAATTACTACTGTAAAGCTGTTCAACCTCTGTGAAAACAATGGCTTGGTATTATTGTTCCGACATCTTTGCTTCTCCTGCCTGATCTGTTCAAACTGATGAGGCAAGAGAGGGTTTCTCAAACATGAGCAATCTGCTGGAGGAGCCAGAAACAAGTGGAGATTTAACTGGGTGCTGATAAACTTACACATTAGAGAGAAAATACAAACTCTTAGTATACATGTAGTTGGTATACTTGATGGAAAGAAAATAAAAACTAAAACAAGTAGGGAAATGAATCTTTTCTTACCTTATGTCCTTGCATGCAAATATTTCAAGGGTTTTTTTCCCAACTTTCAGATATATGCTAATGCAACAAATAATAAATCTGACAGAAATCTGACAGTTCTTTGTATCAGTTGCAGGAGGTGGGGGGCGAGTCTGAATTCTCTTACAGCCCTGTTCTTCTTAACAGTTCTAACAGTGATCCCATAATCTTAATTATATATTTTTTTAACCTAAGTAAGCTTGAAATAACATGTAGCATCTGAAGAAAAACTGTAAAAGATTAGAAGACAGGAGAACAGCATGAAGCCTGCCAAGAGGGTGCTTTATTTTTGATTGCTCTTGCAAGCATGATACCTAATCTGTTATTAAAAAAAAAAAAAAAAAAAAATTCCCAATTTCAGTATAATCGTAATTACTGCATCCTCAACAGCATAAACTTTCATTGAAGGCAGTGGAAGACACTTTGGAATTTATTTTATGTCAACAAAGCAGAAATAAGGGTATTATAGTAAAGTTAGAAATAAAAGACCTATTAGGGATTATTGTTGTTTTCACATTCAAGTATAGGATAGTCCCCTACTGTATAGTTCCATCTTCTTTTCCCTATGGTACCTTTAATTGTCATAAGAAACTAATTTAAACAGCTACCAGATAATCTGGCTAACTGATAACGCTTCTTGCCAGAAAGATAAAACCAGGAAATGGGTAACACGCGAGAAGCTTTGCCAGTGGCGCGGCAGAAAGTCATCCACCTTGTCTTGCAGGGTTAGTTTTCTGCCAGACGAGTTAAGGTTAGTTGCTATTGGGAGGTGCAGGCGGGTGTCTGTCTGTCCGAGTACCAGTGCAAGGTAAGCAAGGTGGGAAGAGGACGTAAGGAAGCGAGTTCTCCACGTCAAGGAGCTGTTAGAGAAGGGGTTTTTCCTGTTGGAACGGGTTTCCGTGTTTCGTGGAACAATACCTTCGGTCTTCCACGCAGTATTTTAAACGTTCCTAAGAGCTAAGAGCAGCAGTCAGCGCACACCCTGCGAACACCTACCCTGAAGCACAGAGGGTTCAGAGCTCGCCCATCACCTGCGCACGCTGAGCCTCTGTACGTGCCTGTTTAAGCTCTCACGCCGTTTGTGGACAGAGGTCGGGTATCTGCACGAGGTATAATTAGCCCTGTCATTTCACTGACTTTAAAATTTACTTCTGCAAACGTTAAACGTGGAAGATAGTCTGAGAAAATGTGACCCATGTTATTTCCTTTTAAATGAGTATTGCTTTTTATTCATAGCTAATATAAGATTAACAGTAAAAGTTAGCTCTGAAAAAAGTCTTTACAACAATTTATGGAGATTAATTTTCCTAGTTAGGTAAGTCCAGACATTTACAAGAACAATCACTTAAATAAAAATAGAATATAAAGCCTATGTTTAAAACATGGCCTTTATTAATGCTGTCTAGTGAGCTCCATATTTATCTTACATTGAAATAGTTCTGCTTTGCTTAAGAAAAGACAGAGAAAGTGCATTTACAAGAGTACTTTTTCTTTAATTTTCTGCGAAAATGGAAGGAATTGGAATCACAAGTTGACAAATGTTGTAAAATGAAATTTCAAGAAACATCGATTTTAGTAATGCTACGCCATCACTAGTGTTTCGTTCTGACTTTCTGCCGTGTGAACCAGAATATCCTGATATACAGTCTAGAGCATCTATGTTATTACTCTACAGCATATTAAACACAGAAAAAGGGGTTAAGAACCCCTTTCAATGTACAAACATGAATAAAAAAATCGATAAAAAAATCACTTTTATACATAACGTATATGCAAACTGTTTTAAATACATGGTTTTGGAAGAGTTATTTACAAACTGTATCTGTCTGTGGGACAATCCACAGACAAAGCATACACAGTTGCTTTACTTTATTGTTGCATCTCAACTTCGGGAGATATAAATTCATTCGGCAGTATAGCAAACATAAGAACTTGTGACAAAGTATCTTAAGGGCAACCCAATAAATTTTGTTCCTCAAAACAATGTAAGTACTAGGACTGCCAAAGTTTCCAAAGAAAGTCATAGTTTAATCCAGATGCCCGCTTTCAGATCTATGTTGTGGAGGATACGTAGACAGACCCCTTGGAAATACAGGCATGGCTACTGGATAAAACCTCCGTAAGAGCCATAACTGGTAAGTATGTCTTATTGAAAGAGTGAACTAACCTAGAATTTTTTTTTCCAATTTTATTAATATTTTAAAAAATACATAAAAATACAACATCCAATGTCTGAATAAATATATTTAACAAGTTGCAAGATACCTTATTTTACACAAAAATTTCAGCTTTAGAAATCTTGTTAAATAACTTCATTGTTGTTATATATTTCATTTTTCGTCTTTTTGTAACAAAATAAAAACTCTGAAATTACATAGAAAAAAGACAAAATATTTTTGTCAAGGGATAAGATAGTCCACTGAAAACCTATTCACAATTCCACTGTAAACATTAATAAACATTAAAATATTTGCATAATTGTGTGCTCAAAAGTCCTATAAAAAGTGGAAGACTTATTACAACTGTAGTTTTCAGTCAACTACACTTCCTTTCACAATTTATTTTGTCCCATTTACACCTTTAAAACTGGGCACATTGCTGAACACATACTTTGGCAGTTCTGTATTGCAAGTGCTTCCACAAAGAGGAACTACTCACCGAGAGTTAATGTACAGCTCGGTGAAAGTGCAGCAGTTACTCGACGCTTTTAGATAATACTCTGATGTCTGCTTGGTGCACTTGCTTTTGTAAGATCTCCCTAGAACACCTGAATGCTTCATTGGACATAACTTTTCAAATTTGATAAGTGCCCTTTCTCTGTGTTAACCAAAAAAAAAAAAAAAAAAACAAAAAAAAACCCAACCAAAAAAAACCAAACCAAAACCAAACACAATGACAAGCATGTCACATTGTGCCTACAAACCTTCAGTTACCAATGAGCTTAATTTCTCTGAACAGTAAATTAAAGAAAAGAAAGGGGTAGGAGGGGAGAACAGGTACAGTCCAGCAGTGGAAGTGTGTACAGAATATACTTGGCAATGTCAAACCAGTTGAGTGCTTTCTGTGGTTGAATTTCAGGATTTATGTCCATGGCAGCAAGTTGCTGGCAAGGCAGAGAAACGTGTATCACCTGCATTCTACAGCAAGCACGTTTTGTGGAGGAGAAGATGACGACGGACTCATCCCAGTGTCTGATGAAGCAGATGACATGGATGCTCCTGTATGTGACACTGAATACACAGAACAACAGATCAGCATCAGATTATCGAAGTACGTGTCAGAATGAAGGTCTCCTTGGTTATTATGCTGTTTAAAAGACCTCAAAGAAGTGGCACGGTCACAGAAAACTGATGCGGGTTTTCTGTCAGCTGCTTTCACTGCTATATTCACATAAACTGGATGAGTAACCTTACCCTTTCTGCATCACAGACCAAATGAAAAGATAAATCAGATGAGTCATTACACTGATCGAAAACTCAGACCGAGCTCGCACTAGGACATCCAAGTTTCTAACACACAGTTACAAAATAATCAGTGAATGTTTTTGTTAGGTTCAAGTTCTGAAAAGTCACCAATATTCTTTCTAAATATGTATATATACAAACATGATAACACTTTTTTTTTTTCAAAAATACTGTCAATTAAACTCTAGTTGCTTTGAGTTACATACTTTCAAGAAAATTAACTTCTTGTGGGAAGCGTAAAGCAAATCTGAAAGTTACCTTCTCTGTCTTTCTTTTTTAATCGTTTTCTTCTCCTGTCTATGGTTGCTACTTCTGACTTCAAGGACATATAGTATTTTCGTATTTCCTGTAGTTTTTCTTGTAAGAAGGAGATCCTTTCGGCACTGCTCATATTGTCTAGTTCATCTTAAAAGTGGGAAGAAAAGAAAAAAAAAGCTTCATCAAGGTGATTTTAAACAAATGAATGCAATTCTTAAGAGTATACAAGATGCAGCATGAAAGATAACACTTCCATAACTACGCCATAAAAGGCCTATACCTAATTTAGAATGCCCAAATTTTCACATTTTTCTTTCAGAACAAATTTTCTTGTAAATGCCCGCTAATCAAGTCACTTAAAGAATTCTTACTGAGCTGAAAACTCCATTTGTATACTCTAGGCGAAGCATTCTGGTGGTGGTGTTTCTCTCTGTGTTTATCCTTCTCTCCATCTTTGATGTGAGGTGACATCACTCTTGCAGGGGATCGAGAAATCTTCTGTGGTTTGGAGGCATTTATGTGTTTTACAGGAGTACATTTACTCGAACCGTCCAGGACAGGAAGGTCTTCACTGTCACTACTTTGTCCTGCAGCAAGAGAAATGTATTTGGACTTCAAAAAAAAAAAAAAAAAAAGAAAAAAAAAAAAAAAGAAGCCTTGACATTTTAAAATTTGTAGTTATAGTCAGAAAAAATGATTAAGAAAAAAACTGCTCCTTCTTGCTCAGAAGATCCCAGAATGCAGACAAGGAAAAACCGATTCGGATTCAACGTATAACCTTATCAGACACGACATGCACTGAACTCTCAAGTGCGCTGACCTTAATGCAAGAGAAGTCAAGGGCTGACGAGGCCTTCAGTTAAAAAGCAACAGTCAAATTTTTTTACAGAAGCAATAAAGAAGCTTACTGAGGTAAGAATATTAGAGCACTGACAAACCACCTTAAGTCACATATTTTGGGGTTCTAATGTAAAGCAGACACTAGAATCCCTTTTTTAAAGATTAAAACTGTATTAATATCGTTAGGTAGCACAAGATTGTGTACATTTACCAAATTGCTTTACAAGTCTAAAGGAACAGTTCTGAAACATGACTGAAAGCATAAAAGCTTTAACATGTAACAAGAGTTTATGCTGATATACACAAATATTTTAGCTTCCCACAATAATTGCCAAGTTTTACATGAGCATGTCAAATGTCTGAATATTGTATGTCAGATAATTAATATTTTAGTTTGATACTTAAAAATTATAACAATGCTGCCACAGAGCCTAAATATATTGACTCATTCAACACAACGATCACCGAAAATGAGCTGCAGAAACACAAAAATAGAGTTCTCCAGCAAGTTAAAAAACAGTCACAAACCTGAGATAAAAACACACAAGATTCCTTTGCTGAGAAGCTATTCTTCAGTCAAACATTTTTTCTGTACTTCATAATGCACTTTTTCCCATGAGAAATACCTATCGTAAGACTTTCAAGGAGATGCTTCTATTCAGAACAAGCTCCCCTCTCCCAGAATCATAACCAACCCAATATATAAAAATGAGCATAATTGTAAACATGTAGTAACTGCTAATATACAGGTATTAAAAGTTTTTCCTAATGAAGTAAATAAAAATAGCCAAGAGGTTTCCCAGTAGCACTGCTACGGCACAGCTGGTAAGTTCTCTCCAGTTAACAGCCAATAATAATGATAAATAATAATGAAAAACCCTGACAAGGAAGCCCCATCCAACAGAACTAATGGGTAAGAGTGAGAACAGGGGGCCCTTATACATGTTTATAGGACAGCATAACCTTCCCCCTCTCCCTCCCCAGGAATGTACCTGTTCCATTCTTTTCATTTTTGGCTGCAGCACTTGTTCGCTTTGGAGTACGCTTTTGTTTTTTTGCCAGTGTTCCACTATTGCTATCACTGGGCCTTTTTTGACCTAAATGAGAAGGAAGAAGAAAAAAAAAAAAAAAAAAAAAAAAAAGACAAGACACCTCAAATATTTCTGCTACTAACAAGCTCTTTTTATAAGCAACAAAGACATTTAAAAGCAGAGACAAAGAAACCAGTAATTTTTAGCAAAGTTGCACCAGATGTAAGACGACTTCAGAAATCATTACAGCAGAGAACGACTTTTCACAGGAAGAGCTCACCTTTCTCTCCAATCTCTCTGTCTTGCACGGCTATACTACAATTGCTTGACGTCGTACTGGCTTCAAATCCATTAGCAGACTCGTTTTCACAGAGACCTTCTTGAGACTCTTCTGCCACGCTGTCGACTTCAATAGTCACATCGCTTTCACTTTTGATACTGCGGGATTCATCCTGACTAAGAGTAAGAGGCGAAGCCGCTGAAAAGCTCGACTGGACAGCAGGGGGTAAGGCAGACGGATTTGGATTTGAGGCATTAGGGTCTGGCTTTTCTGATATTGTGTCTTCACTACTGCTCTTCTCCTTTTCATCCAAGTCATCCAAGTCTACTTCATGGCAGAGCAAAGTTTCAGGACCAATCTGAGGCATTGCATCGTCCTCATCTTTTAAGGGAACGTTCTCATTTTCTTCAGATGGACGTTCAAAGTTCTCATTCCTCAGCTCTTGACCGTGCTGAACCGATTCTGCCACTAAGGATGGCATTTCCTCGTTTTCAGTTCTGAGGGACTCTTCAGCATTCAGCCCTCTACATTCCTCTGCTGCAGTACATTCATTGGTCCTCTCCTCCGATACAATATTTGGCACTTCCATCTCACTCTCTCGTCGATTTCTCTTCTCAGGCGATGCCTGTTCCAAAGTTTTCCTTTTCAAAAGCTTCTTATCTTTTGTAGAAGGTTCTGTTTCACTTTCAGTAGTGCTGGAAATCTCTTTACAGTCCAAGGAAGACATGTCTAATCTTTCAGGTTCTGTAAGAGATTCATTTGCCACCTCGTCTTGGCTTCCTGGTGAAATCTTTGCATTCTCTAAACAGGGATCTTTTGTCTTGCTCCGTCTCCCTTTTCCTTTAGGTGATTTTTCAGCCTCTCTTTTAATTTCTTCTATTTGTTCTGTTTTATTTCCAAAAATCTGAACAATTTGTTCACTTTCTTCAACTTCCAGTTTCAGTGTTTCTAATGGCTGTACTTGAGTCCTGTCATTTTCTTTCAATGCATGAGGAATCTTTGGGTTTTCTTCATCTGGCTTCTCATCATGTAGTTTTTCACTTTTTTCCAGTTCTGAAGTTTCTGGAGAAAATTCTTCATTCAAATTCTTTTCAGATGATTCATCTGCTTCACTGTCAGATGAGCCAGAGTCTGCAAAAAGAAGGAAACGGCATCCTAAATCATCAATTTCAACACAGTTTCTTTTTTCAACCTCACAAAACCTTTTTGTCAGTAATCTATGGTATTAACATCAGTTTACAATAAACTATTTCAAACTTTAAAATTCTGCATTATTCAACACACTTATTACAGTTCTTTTTTTTTTTACTCAAAATTTTATGAAAGTAGAATAGTAGTGGTACTTCTACTATTTGCCAAATAAGCCAATATGAACAAATCACAGTTCATAGTAGCAAAAATACTTTTACAGATTCCCATGATCTACCTGGGGATAATGCCTCCTCCACCTGACATTACAAGAACAAAAGCCAAGCCTCCTCCCCTCCATGCACCCCTAAAGAGGGAAAAAAAACCCCAAACCCAAACTGTCCTACACCACAGGATGGACATTTCATTGCTAAACTGTGGTACGAATCAGGCACCATATACAGAGCAAGCATTGGTATGTTACCAGGAGATTATTCAGGGACCTGTACTAAAAGGAGATGGTGATTTCACTTCGGTTCTTGTTCACAGAGGCTTAGAAATACCAAAAATATTGCTGTCATTTGTATATAATTAACAGCTCTGCTGGATGATGTAGGACTGAGGTTGAGGACTTAATTATCACAACAAAGACTATCATTTATACCACTAGACTTGGTCTGTTCAAGATTAGGACTGAAAGGCTCTGGCTAAAGAATATGGAATGACTTGCACACTCATTTCCATGCCACAGCTCTTCTGTGAGTAAACTGTCCTCCTCAGCAGTGTCAGCTCAACTACTTCCTCAATAAAATTCACAGGGCAGGGGGGAATTAAAAAAAAAAAAAAAAAAAACAAAAAACCACCACACCACCAAAAACCAAAAAAACCAATCAAACCTCTTTTCAAAAAGGTACTGAAAAGACCTCAAAAGCATACACAGGACTGAGATCACTCACCGTTTGATCCTCTATCAGAATCAAACATTCCTGAGCTACGTCTCGTCTGCCTGCGAGGTGTTGCTAAAATCAAAATCGAAAGTATTAATTTTTATAGAGTAAAATCTGTGCCAAAAATGTGTTTTGTTATATCGCTTGAACACTGACTGGTTAAATAGGGCTTTAAAAGCTGCTGACAGCACTGTGTTCGCTGAAGTTGTCATATTAATGCACCGCACTACATCACTGTGTACATGCACTTCCATGCCAGAACACGAGTGCACCAGATGTACCTTCTGTTCCATTTGGTAATGGTGAGGAATCTGACAAGTTGTTCCGTGCACTTCTGGCTCCTGATTTACCTTCACTATTAGGTGTTTTGGATAAACTGCAAGTTGTGTTTGATGGAAGAGTAGATTTCAGAGGGGGTCGCCCACGCTTTGATTTTTGTTTCTCCTCATCCTTCTTCTCATCCTTTTCACTGTCTTCTTTATTCTGAGGGGGGAAAAAAAGAATTTTTGTTAATATGTTTCACTGCTGCGATCATCAAACCTTTCCTCCTTTTGCTCTACATTTCTATTAAAAAACTAGACTGTGGACTGAATAACTTTAAAAAAAGAAAAAAAAAGGAACCGTGACAGTACTACGTATTATACCACAAGAAACTATTTTATAATAAAATAACCATTACTTTTGTTTTTTTCTTCTGTTTTCTCTTTGGTCCTCCTTTGTCCACAGGCCAGATAATCCGATCAGCTTTCACCCATTCATCATATCTAAAAGTAAATAACAGCCCACTGTTATCACTGCACGTAAAGAAGTGGTTCGCAAGATGAAGCTTAAAAGACTGAATTACAGAAAATATTAATGAGGGGTGGAAAAGCAGAGCATATACTTACAAACACATCAGTATTTGGCATTAGAAAGATGAATTACATTTCTAACCCACAAAAAAAAAAAAAAAAAAAAGGGACGGGGGAATGGAGGTGAAAACTTCCCTGTCTCTTGCTAGCAAAGCACTGGAAGTCAGGGGACTCAGTCAGCTAAAAAGCTTGTCAATTATTTCACATGATATACAAAAGTCAGTTTTTACCACCCCACGTGTCAACAGTAAGATATACCTTTTGTTTTTAAAGGAAAAGTTTTTAAATTATAGCAACAAACTGTATGAGATTCTGAAAAGCACAGATATACTACTACTGCTCCTCAAAATCTCCTGAGCTATTAGTAAGATAAAGGGACATGTGAAAGTATTTGGGGATACCTCCAACACACATAAACTTAATGTAGCCGCATAAAGAAATGCACTTAGTTTACTTAGAAAAACATGGATTTGGCCTGTCTCAAGTTATATACCAGAAGTGTGGTATTTTAAAAAATTATCCATTTTGTGATATTTTTGTTTATACAGACAATCACAATGCTCTTAACAACAAAAAAAAGCCATTTCTACAGCAGTATTGAACATAAAGCACAGCTGCCAAGAGAAGCATTTGATCCCCCCCCTCCCCGTAGTTCTCTCTTGCTTAGCCCACTCCTACCCTCTCTACATGTAACAACCGTTCTTTATAATCACAGTTAACACTGAATACAAGAATAAATTTTGTTGCCAAAATTTCAGTGCTTGATACTCTTAATTGTAGATGTCTTCACCATTATCAGTGACTCCCTTTAAATAAAAGTCTGATGCTACTAACACTAGCTGACACAATAAATTACAGGGATATTCTTGTGAGGAGCAAGGATTACTCACTTTAAGCAGGATGGAAAGTTGGAAACACACAAGTAAGTATATTCTGAGATTTCAATGCAATAAATGTCATACCATGAACAAAACAACGAACATTGAAAAATGCAAGTCAGATCCTGTTATCATGTTGATAATTCAATTCAGAGCTAAGTCACTAATTAACTTTTTCTTTTCTTCTTAAAAATGAATGTTCTTCTGCAAATAATCCTTTTAACAAACAAGGAAATTCATTCTCCTCACCTTACATTCCAACCATAGTAATGAACTAAATATAAAACCTCTCCATCATCAATTTCTGTGCTTTTAATACTGGCTTCATAAATTTTCTGAGTCTTTCCACGTCCATATTTTACTTTCACTTTGGTTCCAGTCAGGCAGGGTTCTGCATCCTCCTCATCCTCTTCACCGTCTGATTCTCCTTTGTTCTCAATTTCCTCCCTGCAGCAAAATGTATTTGAAATGCCCACTAATTAATGACAATCAAAGTTTTAACATTTAACTAGTGTAGTCAAGCTACTACAAAAGAAAAAGGCTGCAATACAAATTTTTCTCATTTTCTGCATCCTGCACTGCCTCTGAAGCTAGCTTGTACACAGCTTTCTAAGTCGAAACTAGGACTTAGAGAGAAGAGGGGTAAGTGCCAAAAAATATCCAGAAAAATTATATTATAGACACAATTCATTAGGAAGGTGTACAACTACCTCAAAGCTTAAAGATTTTTTTCTTTTTTAATGGTACTTTGATAATACAGAAAGAGGAATAAGTTAACTCAGTGTTTGGCTCCTAAATAAAATAGGAAGAACTAACTTCAGTTTTAAAGAGAGACTTGATTTTGACAAACTATGTTAAAACAAACAAAAAAAATTCTTTATTCTACAGTTTGCTTAATAGGCTACAGTTTACTACCAGCGCATAGTAAGTCTGAATTGCCATCACAGCGATCCTCTCATGGATACAAACACCATTCCACTGAAAAAAAAGTTGACTACAACAGTGTTTAACCAAGACTAAAAGTGTCCACACAGCTGTTATTTATTATATTTACCTCTTATTAGCTATATCTGATATTCAAACATTCTACTTAAACATACTTTCAAGATTTACAATCTAACCTTTTTTTACCTATACTTCTCCCTTTTTTTAGGGTGAGTTTAGCATAATGTAAAGGTTAAACTACAAAAAAGACACCAAGAAAGAAAATACTGAAAAAGACTATGAGTTTGCTTTTAATGAAATAGATTTGCTAGCCTTTGGTGAAAGATGAACTATTTTCTTGTGGCAAACAATTAAAAGAAAGATGACAAGCACCATCCGCACCACTTAAAGAAGATGCCTTAGCCATCTGACCTACCTCTGCAAGCTGCTGCGCGCGCACGCTGTACCTTCATTTGAGGCATTTCTGCATGCTATGGTGCACTGTAAGATTTCGGGGTTTTTTTTGGACTGCACAGTGACACTTTCTTTAAAATAAATGTGTACTGTTCCCACTCCTCAAAGCTCTTTAGCAGAAAATATGCAATACCCCTACCAGGCTTTATTCAGTATCAACTTGTGTCCACACCACTTAGCCACATGGATAAGAAAAACAAGGTAGGAAAGCCAGCTTAAACAGGTAAAGACACTGCCCTGGAACACAGACAAAGTTAGCTAAGAAGAGGTCTACTCTGGTAATAAATTAGTCACCTGCTCACAACTCATTTGTAACCAGGACTATAAATCCAATTCAACTTGTCAAGCTTAGTGTCTGGATGCTCTTTTCCCTTTGCCCTTCCCATGGCTCTCCATCCCCTCCTCTTCAACCTACCTCTAGGTTTCATTCAAACTCCCTCTTTCCTTCTCCTTTGCTTTAGCTGATCCCCTTCCTGCCTGCCTACAATGGATCAAGTAATAAAAACAAGCAAGCTGCAGGCTCACCAGCCATCACTAAACACTCAAGCAAAAGCACGGGAGAAGAGTGGCTCTCTTTTCCATTTATATTTCAACTGCCCGGAACAGCCTGCCCAAACAGTTGCTCACCATCCATACAGCACCTGGCATACTTACAGCCTGGTCTACTCGGTGTCTGCACGTACTAGTGTGATAGAACACCAACACAACCTTGGCAAGACCTTCAAGAAAATGCAAGTGAAAAATACTGTCCGGCATCTACCAGAAAAAGATGCTTCCATAGAGTACAGCAGACTCCACAAACCTGAAATAAAATTTTCCCTTTCCTGTCTGGCTGAGTAAATTAGGTTCCCGACTTCCACATGTTAGAAACTGGTCAGATCTCCCGTTCTGTGTATACTCCTGCTTGGAGTACGGCTCAGTCACGACACAGACATACTCCTGAGAAGGTGATACAAGCTAATGTTTACCTCTCCCTCTGCCTCTCTTCCTCTTCATCTGACTCTTTATCAGAATCCTCCTGTTTTTTAATTTTTTTCTCTTTTTGCTTTGGTGTACTTTTTCTCCCTAGTGGAGTTTCATTTTCCTTCTTTTCGGCATTCTCAGGTGTTTCCTCTGTATCTTTGTTTTCTTTGTTACTGTCTTTTAATTTGTCTTGTGTTTTATCCTCTTCGCTATCTTTTTTAGCAGGGGTTGCATCACGAGCAAGTCTTCTTCGTCCCTAGAACAGAAATAAGATCAGTTTAATGACTCCTGTGGGGCGTTCTCTGTATAGCCTCTCCAAATCTCAGCTGAAAGCGAAACACACTATTCCTGTACAGGAGAAAGGCTGGAGATAACACCAAAAAAGTAAAATATTCTAAAATCTTAAGATAATAGCTTAAAGTCTTGTTATGAGGAAAAAAGCAAAATGAAGCCATTCTGCTTGGTTTGGAATAAAGAGGATGAGGTTCTGATAGACTTCTGGAGGATTTCAGGACATTCATTTAGACCTGCAAGATCTGTTGCCCTGATAGAAAGGGCCAAAATTCCTTGTTCAACTACAGCAACAGCATTAACATTTTTGTGTTCAAGAAACGGGTAGATGTGGCACTTCGGGACATGGTTTAGTCTAGTCTACCCTTGATTGGTTTAATGTGGACTTGGTAGTGTAGGTTAATGGTTGGACTGGATGATCTTAAAGGTCTTTTCCAACCTCAACGATTCTATGATTCTAACTAATGTGCTTATATAGTACTACTGAGAGAAGGCATCTTCCTTTCAGCATCTTCCATTCCGATAACCAGCTGTTGCATTTCACAGAATGAAAATTTCTCAGCTTTAGAAAACCTGTAAGTATCACATTTTAAAAGGTACTTTGAGTAGCCAGACAACTGTTGTCTGGGACTATCTGTGACCGGTAACTTGGGGCATCTGGTAACCAGGGGATCTAGTACAGGTTTATCATTTTGTTATTAAAAGTCTCTTGTATAGGGTCATTGCTTTGTAATCAGAACATTTAAAATACATTTTGAATGCAAGATTAATTATTTGGAGGCCATCCAAAGATGACAGTAATGAAGGCACTGTAATAACTAAAATTCACAGGAGTATAATGGTAAAGACTTTGGAAAAATAGTAATTCATAAATAGATAGCTGGTGACTGGATTAATAAAGTAATAAAATACATAATCAAGTAATATTTAAATATTAACAAATTAGCATAGGCAATGATAAAAAAAGACAAAACCGTCTTCCATTCCTTTATCCTCTCATTGGTTTTCTCCAAAACAACTGCAACAAAAAAAGAACAAACAACAAAGGTAGTGTCATAACAGGAAGTTCATTAAGGCTGATAAAGCTAGAAAAACCACTTGCAGTTAGATAGAAATATAATATGTAACACAAATCTAAACGTATGTTTACACTACGTCTTTTAATCTATTAAAGACCATATACTTGCTTGAAAAGCTGGTTTGCAAGAAGTGCTTTAATAGAATTATGTTTTAGTTGAACAGAATCTTTACAACTTGAACAATTTAAAAAGTACCAATTCCTTGTCCTTCAGTAATCATGCTCTATTAAGGAACACAAAATGTCCTTTTAACAGAATTAACAGGAGTGCTACAGAGCACCAAGTCAGTCATATTCAAATACCTTAAAAGTATTCTTGCATTCTCCATCAGGTTCAGGTTGTACGTATGTCTACGTACTGTAAAACTGCAGTGTTTCTTTTACAAAAAGAAGAGAGATTGTGATAAAAACTGTCTCGGAGAAATGGGTCTTTCCTTTGATTCTTAAAGCTGTAGCAGTCCCTTGATATTCCTGCTTCTTGCCGGAAAGCTCCAGATTCCATGTGCCTGTGGAAATTCTCACCCACAACCAAGACTGTCCTGCTGAGTTTCACTGTTCTGATCACATACAGCTCTCAGCAGCTCTCAAGCCATCCCTGAATCGAAACACGTCTGACGTCCAACACAGCCTGAGCAAATCCCATGGATGGTTTAGCATATGAAGAAATAATCGAAACCGATTCTATTCACAGGTAGAACATAATTAACAGGTAACACCAGCTCCAGGTTCACAGAACCCTGTCCTGTGCTTGTACAAGTACGCTAAT